>NC_056744.1:1567985352-1568585352 GCF_019279795.1 Protopterus annectens
TTTTTTTTTTTTTTACTTGGCATTACTTTGCCTTGATAGAAAAGTAAAATGTGCAAGTTTAACTACTGCACCTTCTTAGCATGTCGTACATGTTTTTGCCAGGACTGACTGTAGAGTACAATGTTTATGGAAGCAGGAGTATAGTTGCTGGAAAGTTAATGGGCATTTTTCATTCCAAAGGGCACTTTGGTGAATTTTATACAGCCTAAGCAGGATAACAAATTTGCTCTCTCTCCCGTCTACTGCATGTATCAAAGGTACCTGCCAGTAGCCTTCGTCAGATATTTCACCCTACCCAGCTGCTCTTAGGCTTCATTTGTCATAGGCATGGGTCAAGTGTCTGACTCGGGGTGACTGTTTTAGCTTTTTTATACTCTGTACATCCTTTTCTGACACCATTACTAACCCATGAGGTGCAGGGGATGTAGAATGTCTGGACAACCTCAGATCCAATATATATACTGCAGTGTATCCCACATAGTTTATTTGAACTTCCCCAAGGATCCTGTACGGGGAGGGGTTGAGTGGATTGGGTTTCTTTGGCAACATAGTACTCTACAAGTCAAGTACACACTAGCTTGTGAGTGAGCATGACCCCAAAGTAACAAACATCTCATGATCATTATTTATATTCTGTCACGTATTGTTTGGAGCCCCCTTTCTCTGTGATGATAATTTAGTTCAAATGGGGTACAAAACGTGTTGATTGCAATGGGTACATCTGTATGCAAAGAGGAGATGGAGAAGGTTCTTTTCCTACTCCAGTTTCACTGGTCTGCAAATGCTGTCAGTATAGTTATATCAGAGTCGAACCTTTTCACCAAGTCATTTGTTTTGTGGCTGGTGGAAGGTAGTTTTTTTACTTGCAAAGCCCTTCCCAGGCTGTGCCTGCAAGTGGCCTATAATAATCAGTGTACTATCGCTGCAAACAGACTAAAATAAATAAAAATGGGTCAGAAGGTCTGATATGAAGTTAGCACTTGCATTCCAAACTATTTTTCAGGGAAAACAACCTTGCTAAAAAAAAAAAAAAAAACTTGAGCATTTGATGGCCTTTTTAGCCTCAACAGAGGAAAAAGCCACTCTCTGGGGACACCTTTTAACATAGTTTACACCACCAAGAAATGCTGCTTGGGGTACTAACAAGTCTGTATTCATAGCCATCTTCTGAAATGGTTCTTCAGTAATGGTCAGTGGCACCAAAGCAGCCATAATTTTGACTCAACATTTTCTTTACTTGCTCACATGTCTTGCAGTACCATCTATCATCCTTTCTAATGCTTGGCTAGTAGAACTTTCTATAAGCCCCATTTTTGAGCAGTTTATGACTAGATGGTCTGAAAAAGATATATTATGGTATGTGGACAGAACTGCCCATCAGTAGGCATTTGGGGACTGCTGGCTGCTGCACCATTTTCTCCATGTAGCCCCCTTCCAGGAGCCTGCTTTATTTACTTACATATACAATCATTCACTACGTAATCCATTATCATCCTCCTTTATCCTTGTTTGTCCAAGGATGCACACTTTCCTTGCCCATTGGAGCTAGGAGTTGCTCAGTTCCCTTGCAAGGTGAGATTTGAAAGCTGTGCCTTTTAGTGCCCTCCCCCACACTTTTTCTTCCAAAGAAACTTTAGTCTCTTGATAACTATGTTTCAGAGTTTGGCGTACTGCTGTTGCTATCTAGCTCTTCCCCAAAGTAGCCACATCTGTTGGAGGTGTGGACAGAGGCTTTCTCATGCACTTGTCTCTAAACCTGGTTGTGTATAATTGTGTGCGCACAAGGTGCTGTATCACTAGAATTGTCTTGTATTCAAACATTTGCAGGAATGTCATCAAACACTTTTGATTGTTGTCTTATCCCTTTTCAAAATGTGTGTAAACTTGCGTTCAATGCAACGTGAAATTTTCCTAACTGAGGTGCGCTATCACAAGACAATTAATGTTCTACAGTATTCCTATTGGTGATTGTTTTCCTTCACCAGGATGGGGTACAGATCCTTATCTGAAGTGATAACTTAAAGCAGATGCAATCTGAAGTCAAACCAGCACCTCTGTTAGCTCCATCAAATGGCTTGTACTGCACACTCTGTTGCTGTGGTCATTTGGAATGTACATTCCCAGCTTGGTTATGCATACATTACTTGTAAGTTAAATGCTCAATTTTGCAGTGAGATCCTGGACACTGTCTGTCTTGCTTTTCTTCAACATTTTATAAACCTTTTTTTTTCTAAGCTTTAAGCATGAACTTTAAATGTGCTGTATTTGAAAAAAATCAGATCTGGTTATTTTTCTTATTGTTTGCATACTTTCACCCATAAGCAAAGAAGTTAAAAACTCCATTCCTGCTTGATTTAATGGTGATTGCAAAACACGTTCAATGGCCTGAGTAAACTGTCTGCCTATCTTCCCCATTTGTTCTGAAGAGATGGGGTAGTACTTAAATGGGCTTCCAGGGGTGGGATGGGGACTAGTACTTACATGGGCTTCCAGGGGTGGGATGGGGTAGTACTGACATGGGCTTCCAGGGGTGGGATGGGGTAGTACTGACATGGGCTTCCAGGGGTGAGTTTTCAGACTGCTCCTCAAATGCATCAGACAAAGACTGAGCCTCTCTGTCTTGCTGGAGCTTTATATTTTTGTAGCTTAGACCTCTGTTTGCCCTTGCTTCCTCTGCACCTTAAGCTGTTTCATTTCGTCACCTGCTTTGAGTCATCCTGGCTCCAGCTTTAGCTTTTGTTTTTTTTTTTTTATTTGCTGTTTATGCTGCAGTTGGATATCATCTGAGGGTGTGTTGGGTTCCACCCGTGCTGCTCGTTTCACTTCTATAGCACCAGGTGGACTATTCAGATGCACTGAAGATTGATATTTTATCCTTTGATTTGCATTGGTTTTTCCGCATTCTACAGAGCAAATGTTTACGTTTTATAAATCATTCCAGTGTATGAGATAGTCTATAACATATATATTCTGTTATAAAAATAGAATATATGAAAGTATACAATATCCCTTAGTGTTTTTTTTACCTTGTGGCTGCATGTGCGGGCACACTTTTGGTGAAAAGATTCTTTTTTACAGACATCTTAAGTCCAGTCATGAGGGGTACCTTCTGATTTTATATATTTATGTATATAATCACTTTATGGGAAATTTACAAATCTAGTTCTCACACATGACATGTGCAAGTGGTGGTGGTGGTGGTGGTGATGATGATGATGATGATGATGATGATGATGGTGGTGGTGATGTATAGAGTGATGTTGGTTATTTGTCTTAACCAGCCGTTCTTCTTAGTGTACTACTTTACTTTGTACATTTTTTTAATACCATGAGCCATAAAAAAAGAGATGGCAGGTTAGAAGGATTTTAATTCTTAATTTAAGATCTGACTTTTGTGTGCAGTAGAGTCACTGATGTGAACTTTGAAGCTTCAAAACATAATGAGCTTATCAGCTTGGTGCAGCCAGACTTGTGCTCGTGACTTGAGCGTATTTTTTGTTCATTTTTATTTTTAAAATTATTATTGAGAGACTTGAAAATGGTGGAAAGATTGATCTCGCTGTAGTACAGAGAGAAATTTCAGTTTGGTGTTCATGCTTTCTCTTTCTTCCATTTTTGTTTTTTGTTTTGCACTACAATCCTGAAGAGAAGTTTATAGCTTCCAAAAATATTATACTTATTTTATATTTTTGACAGAGTATTTTTGTGTCACAGCTTTTTTAATACATTGTTGAGACCTGAAAGAGAAGTACTTAAAGATTGTATAATATTGCAGCCTGCATTTTTGTTATGATGTCATTGTCACCAAGATAAGATGAATTTATTGTATTACTGCATTTTTATCTTGTATAATCTATTTTTCCCTGCATAATGCCCTGAATCTTAGTTTGAGGTCTCAGTCTTACATTTTTGGTATAGTGTGGCAGATCCAGCATTTTCATAATGCTTTTCATTAGATGTTTAAAAAAATGTTAAATACTAGTGCAGGTTGTGAGGATTTTACTGTATTACTGCATGCACATTCAACTTAACCTGTGGGGTGCACCTCTTTCAGAGCATGAATTACTTATACCTGCATAGTAGGTATTTTAGTAAGTATTACCTGTGCAGGTAAATTTGAAACCAGTAGAAGATAAGTAGGATCCAGATGTCATGTGACCTTACTCCATGGTCTGTAAAGGTTCTTGATGAAAGAGTATTGTCTAATGGTTGTTACTCCTTCTTTTTGGCTGCATGTATGGCTGTATGCCTTTGCAGTGTATTTATTCTGCATAAGGTCAGATTTAAACATATTTTGCCACATGTTGCTGCAATTTACATATAGGCTGTTTTCTGCATTTTCACAATCTCTTTTGAATCCGTCACTGTCTGTATCAATCCACTCTCCTTTTTGATAAGCTTCAATTCTGGTTCTGTTTTTCACTGTCCTAATTTATGTATTTATTTTTGGGTGGTGCCCTGCTTCCTGCCAACAATCCGTACCCCATCTGATCCATTTGCCAGGTCATTATTAATAGATCAAGAAATGTTTTGGGCCATTTGTTCCCTTTGAGGGGAGAGCGAATTAAGGGTCTGTCATGCTGGCAGCCATGAAGCCTTTAAAGTCCCTTTCCTGCCCCCTGGTGGCTGACATGAGCCCCTTTGTCACTGCAGGGTCCTCCTACACCCCCACAACATGCAAATGTTCTCTCACATACTTCGTTGATTACCTTTGCCATCTTGGGGGCATCCAAGCCAGTGACACCTCCTGTCAAATGCCTTTGTGAAATGCATGCCTCCTGTTCCAAGGGGATCAAATCAGCTGAATGAGAAACCACCAATGTCATTCTATTCACC
This sequence comes from Protopterus annectens, assembly GCF_019279795.1. Lineage (NCBI taxonomy): Eukaryota > Metazoa > Chordata > Ceratodontiformes > Protopteridae > Protopterus > Protopterus annectens. The sequence continues at coordinate 1,567,990,189 of NC_056744.1, forward strand.
TGTAGTATTCCCTCACTTGTGGGATCCTCCGGCTCAGGTGACCCAAATGTCCGATTCCTATGTCAAAGCTTAAGCCTGGCAGCTTGGGAGGTCACACACATGGCCATAAACCGTGGGCCATAAATGTGATGTTTGCACACACAGTCCTCAGAACTTTTCTGCTGCAGTCAAACGTCAGCTTGCTCGTTCCACTCCGCGCTTCGAAAGAAGAGGCAGAGAAGTGCCCCAATGGAGAATCTTATATTTTTCACTTGGGCTTAGGTTGCTGCTGCTGTTTTATAGTCGATGCCATCTAGGAAGGGGAAATGCAAGTGCGGTAGGCAAATTCTGCACAGGAGTTCCTATGAGATTTCTTTTCTGCTTAGGCCAATCCCATGACTATACAACTTGTAGTATTTTTCAGTTGTTTGTCCCTAAAACCCTACATAGTCAGCTAGCAGCCCTTAAATTGTTCATGGAAAAACAGTGATTAAAGTATTTGGCCTTGGGTATGAGGACTGAACTGGCCGTCGAGGTGGAGCCACCTAAAAAGAAGGCCAAGGTTTCAAGGCCTTCTATTGCTACACCTCTGACATCAAACATTCCACCAACCATCAGTCTAGGGGCTGAGGTATGTCCGGCAGAACTGGCGATTTTGGCGGGTACCTTGTCGGAAGCCGCCCTAGAATCTCCAGTTGGCACATCTGCTGGGGGTACTGCGATGTCTGCCTCTGCTGATGTTGAGGGGAACCAGGCTTGACCAGACAGCCACCTACAGTTTCAGACCAGGGCTCCTCAGACACGGGCCTGATGCCTGAATCTAGGTTTTCTCCTTCCCACACAACTTGTAAGGCAATCCCTCTGAAGAGGAAACAGAAAACTAAACATCTGTCTACCACAACAGAAAACCAGTCAGACTGGCAAACTTTATCCCAGTCCTTGGTACAGACCTTCAAGGTCCTCAGGCCCACTGCTTCTCATACTCCTGCCTTTGCTTACCCTTAGCCCTATTCCAGCCTCAGCTGTTTCCATCCCCCTAACTGACACTCGGAAGAAGTCCTCTTCCTCCTCGGATGAATCCCTCGCATACATCTATCAGCTGTCGTCTCCCTTGGAGTACTGTTCTCCAGACGAAGACACCCAGGAAGGAGACAGTCTCCCCAAAGTTAATATCTTCAGGCAGGCAGTCTCCAAAATGAGCAAGTATTTCAAGTGGGGTGCCACTCAAATGATTGAGGTGCAAACAAAATATTTTGAACTCCTACAGATGGAATCTCCATCTTCATCTGCTATTCCCCCTGTGATTCCTACTTACCTGGATGCTTTTGTTTCAGCCTCTAAGATCCCTGAATCTCAGCCTCTAAGATCCCTGAATCCCAGCCTCCTGACCCTAAAAGGCCAGATAAGTTCTACAAAGTCCCTGATGACCACAAGTGCCTCATTAAACCACCTATGGCAGACCCAGCTGCCATTGCAGTGGCTCCAGATAAGCAACTCGGCAGATTCCATCCTCCTCCCTTCTGCCATATGACAAAGCTAGCAAAGTGATGGACAGACTGGGGAAAAAGATTTATACTTCATCCACCCTGGCCATTAAGGCCATTAATTTCCAGACATACATGTTTAAATATGCCTTGGACCTAGTCTCTCAGGCAACTTCAGTACACTCTTCCTTGCCTGATTCCCCTACCAAACCCCAAGTTACCTCTAAGCTCTCCATAGCAGCAGAAGTTGCCAGACATTCTATAAAATGTGACTATGATGCTGCTGAGGCTTCAGCCAGATCAGCTTCCTCAGCCTCTGTACTGTGCAGGTAATCCTGGCTCAGACTACAACCCCTCATGGATGATTTCAAAAACAAGATCTTGGATGCTCCACTGGACAATAAATTTGTCTTTGGCAAGCAGTCTGCAGAACTATTCAAAAGCTTTCGGGGAAAAAACAAGGAACTTCAGGACCTCAAACATTTATTGGTCTCTCTGGTTCTTAAATTCTGCAGAAACTACCCTGCTAAACCCACCTTTGTTAGAAGAGCACCTGCTCCTACCCACTTGTTTCTCTAAACACAGGAAAAGGTCTACAAAAACTTCATCTCTGAAAACTGCCTCTTCCCAGTCTACCCCCAGGCAGTCCTTTCCAGACCAAACAATGCATGACTGCCTAAACCACCTCCACCTCTCTACCCATCTCTCTCATAGTTTACCTCTTTGGCAACATATCACTTCAGACCTCTGGGTATTGTCACTAGTGGAGAAGGGTACTTTATGACCCAAGAAAAACCCATTACAAAAGGCATACCCCTCCCTCCAAAAAAACAGCTCCACCTTATAACCCAGATCACCCCAGATTTACTATCGCAGGGGACCATAGAAAAGGGTATCCACAGGCCAAGAGGGTCAAGGGTTTTACTCCAGGCTCTTCCTGGTCCCAAAAAAGGAGGGTCCATGGAGGCCTATTCTGTACCTGTCTTAAAGTCCAACAAATATGCCAGAACCCAGTCCTCCTTCTGCAACCCACCAAGCCACTGCATTTCATGTGCACACATTCCTTGGATCTGGGATGGGGGGAGGCCACTATGTATGGTCTCAAGGTACAGCCTCAGTGGGAACCATCCCTCCGGAGAAAACAGATCAACATGAGGGAAATGACTGCTCTCTTTTTAGCTGTAAAGACTTTTCTCCCTCTAATTCAACCAGATCTCCTCCAAGTCTTCACAGACAACACCTCTGTGATGTGGTACATCAACAAGTGGGGGAGGGGGAGACCAGATCCTACTTTGCTGTGCAGGGTAATAGTACAGGCATGGGAATTGGCTAATCCAGTACAGTACAAATAATTGACATGAGCGCTTTCGTCTGCAAAAGTACAAACTTCATCAGATAAAATCCCACTAATACTGACATACTTTGACATACTTTATATAGAAAATAATTAACCAGTGAGGTTTTACATTCAATGAATCAATAAATCAATTAAAATCTTAAAAAGACAAGGTGCTTGAATAGCTTTTTAATACATCAAACCTGAAAGCCTAACGAGGCTGTAATGCACCTAGTTAAATAACTTTAGTAAACATTTTAATTAAAAATGCTATAGTTGAAAAGATGTGTGTATGTGTTATGTAAGTGTATGATAATATATAGACTGTGTGAATAAATTATATGTTTTTATGTTTTTGTATTTTTTAAAAAGAAACTCAAACTTTTTCAAACTATATTGGCCTTTCCTACTAAAATAGCTTTAATATTAATATATTCATTTAAACCGGGAAAGATGTTAGATTTTAATCTTAGTTGCCATCTTATTTCTTTCTGCAACAAAATGTTTTTAGGGTCTCCACCTCTGATTTCCACATCAACAATGTCAATAATTCCAAATTTAAACGATGGAGAAAACTGATAAATAGTGGTGTGTTTGTATAGGGCACTTGTTTCCTTTTTAATTTTTATGTCATTTCTATGTTCATAAATCCTTTCTTTTAAATGGCGTTCCGTTTTGCCCACGTAGAAACATGAGCAATGACAACAAGTTGCCAAATTATTGACATTGTTGATGTGGAAATCAGAGGTGGAGACCCTAAAAACATTTTGTTGCAGAAAGAAATAAGATGGCAACTAAGATTAAAATCTAACATCTTTCCCGGTTTAAATGAATATATTAATATTAAAGCTATTTTAGTAGGAAAGGCCAATATAGTTTGAAAAAGTTTGAGTTTCTTTTTAAAAAATACAAAAACATAAAAACATATAATTTATTCACACAGTCTATATATTATCATACACTTACATAACACATACACACATCTTTTCAACTATAGCATTTTTAATTAAAATGTTTACTAAAGTTTTTTAACTAGGTGCATTACAGCCTCTTTAGGCTTTCAGGTTTGATGTATTAAAAAGCTATTCAAGCACCTTGTCTTTTTAAGATTTTAAGATTTTAATTGATTTATTGATTCATTGAATGTAAAACCTCACTGGTTAATTATTTTCTATATAAAGTATGTCAGTAGTAGTGGGATTTTATCTGATGAAGTTTGTACTTTTGCAGACGAAAGCGCTCATGTCAATTATTTGTACTTTCCATTAAAGGATCGGGCTCTTATCAGGTGAACTGTGTTTATTACTAGTTTTAGATTTTTTCTCTGCTTTAATCCAGTACAGTGTCACACTGCAGACAGTCTACATCCTCTCTCAGGACAGTCATCAGCCAGATGCCCTCAGCAGATCATTCTCTCAACATCATGACTGGATGTTACACAGAGATGTTTTCTTAGACATTGTCCATCGATGGGGCACCAGATGGATCTGTCTGCCTCCCTCAGAACAGCCAGCTAGAGCTATTCTGCTCCAAACTCCCATCCCCAGTAACATGGAAAGTGAATGCCTTTTCAATCCCTTGGAAAGGGCTGTTACTTTATGCCTTTCCCCTCTTCCTGCTCATTCAGAAGGTCTTGCTGAAAATTCAAAAGGACAGACCAAAAGTCTTGCTGGTGACCCCCATATTGGCCAATGCAGCATTGGTTCTCCCTTTTCTCTCTTGCCAAGGGAAGTCACCACAAGTTGCCTCACAAGGTGGACCTGCTCACACAAAAGAAGGGATCTCTCATTCATCCTACTCTGAAAACCCTAAGCCTAACCCTGTGGTTGATAAACTTCTGAACCCTTTCAGACACCTCTATTCTAAGGACGTGCTATCTGTGCTGCAGAAGGGCAGGAAACCCACTACCAGGAGATCCTATTTATCAGAATGGAAAAGGTTTTCCAATTTGTGTCTTCAAAGGCAACTTAGACCCCTTCCAAGCAGATGTTCCTCTAGTCCTAGCCTGCATGTGTGAGCTCCTAAAATCAGAACTTTCATACTCCTCAGTGAAAGTCAATTCGTCAGCTATTTCACCCTGCTTACCTATTGATCCCACCCCTATTGTCCAGATTGGAGGTGAAACATTTTTTTAAGGGGGGGCATCTCCATATCAGACCACCAGGGAAACCTATCCATTCTCCATGAGACCTGAACTTCGTACTGGAGAAACCTACTACTGCCCCCTTTGAACCAGTAGCTTCTGCACTTCAAAGATGTGCACCTGGAAGGCTGTCTTCTTAGTAAAGCCCTTACTTTAGCTAGGAGAGACTGTGAGCTGCAAGCACTCATGGCCACTCCACCCTACATTATCTTCCACAAAGACAGGGTAACTCTGCATACCAATCTTTTCTTCATGCCAAAAGTGGTCAATGAACTGTTCCTTAACCAGTCTATCCATTTACCCACCTTTTCCCTTTGCCACACAATGACAGTGAGACTGCTCCATTCCCTTGATGTTCACAAGCAACTGAGGTTTTATCTGGACAAGACCAAAGACATTAGAAAGTCCAGTCAGCTCTTTGTATCTTTTCACCCAAGGGTCATGGGGAAAGCCATATCCAGACAATATCCTCCTGAATGTGCAAAACTACTACCTTCTGTTACTTCTTCCATGGCAGACAGTTACCTCACTCTATTAAAGCACACTCTACTAGAGCAGTGGCCTCTTCAGGGGGGCTTTCTCAAAGGCCTGGACACAGCTACTGTCCTAGAGGCAGCCACATGGTCCTCCTGTACATACTTTCACCAAGCATTGTAAGTTGGCCAACATCTTCAGAGCCAGGGCAGGATTTGCAAGAGCCATCCTCCACAGTTTCCTGGAGACTGCTATCTCTTCCTCCACCCATTCTCCTGCTTGAGCTGTGGTACTCTCCCACAAGTGTGAATATTGCAAGATGTGAATAGAAGGACATAGATTAGTTGTGTAAAATCTTACCATAACCAAAGCTGTCCTTCTCTTCTATGTTGCAATATTCATTCCCTCCCTCCTTCCTGGAGGACCTTTTCACCTTCTGGATGTCATCCTTTCCTGTTCCTTAGACTATTGTCTGACTGGGCATTCAGTTCTGAGGTCTGAGGTCTTTGCGTGAAGACATCACATTCATATCCCACGGTTTATGGACCTGCGTGTGACGTCCAATGTAAATGGCAGCAACCAGGCTTAAGCTTTGGCATAGGAGCTGGACATTCAGGTTGCCTGAGGCAGAGGATCCCACATGTGAGAACACTGTAACATGGAAGAGAAGGACATTTATGGTTAGTTTACACAACTAATCTTTCCCTTCTGTCAGGATGGGGGAGCTTGCACTAGTCACTCACTGCTACCACCCTCACCTAGTAGCGCTTCCGGTGTTCAAGCCGCTCTTCAAGTTTGGCACATCTGTATCGCAGTCAGGCCTTCCATCCCTTTGCTCCACAGAACTGGGATACAACTGAATTACTAACATTTAAAATTACTGTAAATCTAATAACTTTGAACATAGATCTTACAGTTGCCATTAACTCAATATTTTATCACTTTCCACAAAATCTCTCTTCCTTCAAATGTAATTTATTTAATTTTTGGCTCTAAGAATCTTCACTACAAACAGCAACACCCTTGAAACTTCACATGTAAATTTGTCAAAAAGGTGGATACTCTGGATTCAGATTTTCTAACGGTCTTCCCAAAAAGTCAGAGAAAAAGCTTCACTGTATAGTGTGTTGTCATGCTGCAAGTAATGAAACAATTTATTTTGTTTCTGTCTTGAAATTACAGGCTTACAGTGAGCCAAAGAAGAATTCACAATGTGAATTGGACATCATTGAGTTCAGGGCTCATTTGTTCCTGAAGTTACAGGTAAAGTGCAGTGAATGTGACTGTAGTGTGGTTTTGACAGCATGATTTATCCTGCCCCTAGCAGGCATCTCAGTGTAAGAGTGTTTGAGCGAGAGCACTCCCAAACCGTTTTTCTTTCTTTTTCCTTTATTTTAAGAGAATACTTGCATTTGAACTCAAAGGAAGCCTTAATACTTTATCCTTAAAGGAATTTTTTGATGAAGTCTGGGAGGTTGTCTGACAAAAACGCATATAATTCACTGTGAGCGTTAAACTGTTTTCTGTCACTTTTACCAATAGAGTGGAGTATTTATTGTGTCCTTGCTTCGGTCCAGTTCTTTTGGAAATTTTGTTATGCTTCTGGACTGTTTCCTCGTGCTTTTCATCCTCAAAGGAACTTTAAGGTGAATAATTGCTAGTTTTTCGCGAAATGTTGGGGGTAGAAAATACGAAATACTGGAGAAAAGAAGTGAATCTCAAATGTCCTTCTCTTAAAATGTTTTTTTTTTTCAGGGTGACGAGCCTCCTGCCCTGCACCCTAGATCGGGGGGGGGGGGTATGCATCCCTGAACTTGTCTACCAACTTTGAGATTGCCATACCTTGGAGGAAGGGACATATCCTGAGAAAAGTCAGTCTTGGACTTCGAGCAACTCAACGTCTGAACTTCCAGTCTCCACAGTCTGAGATTTGGCATTCTGAGTCATGGCATTTTAAACTGTTACCCTTCACAGTATTCTATAGGAGCAGGTAGGGTTTTCCAGTCTTCATAGAATCCTTTGTATAAGATGCAAAATATTGCTGTACATCCTTATCCTCATCCTTATCTGAGTTGAGGGAAATGCTTCTTGCCACCTTATGGATCTCCATGTATAGTTTATTGCTTGCATTTCTAGGACTAAAGACTTTTTTAGAAAGTCTTATCAGCTTTTGGTCCCCTTGCTCAGGATAAAATGGACACTGCGGGGGTGAGCAAACCATTTTCACTTTGATTGCCAGATGTGTTGGCTTTCCATGTGAAGTGAACATTTCTTGAGGGCTCTGGGAGCTTTTCCCACCCATGGGTGCAGAGGCCTCTGCTGTGTTTGAGTTTCTGTGGCAGGTATTTGTGAAGCAGCAGCCTGGTACACAGTGCACATTAGGTTTCTTAAATTGGATTTTTTGTTTGTTTAAGGCTGAAATGAGGAATGTTGTCTGTGGTGTCTATCCTACCTTTAGATTCATTGGTACTGTACCCAAAGTGTAAGGTCTTAGAAATGAGTGGATGAGACAGTACAGTACAGTTCCTTCAAATTTACCCATACCAGGACCACTGCCTGCTACAAGGGACAAATAAAAAGCAAGCTGACAACAGATTTACAAAGGGTCAGATACTTTCTTTGCAAGGGGTGGGATACATCAACAATCTAACAAAGTCAAGGCTGATACCATCCCTGACAGGGACATAAACAAGTGAACAAGGACAGTAAAAACAGATGGCATAAAAACAACAGAAAACAAATTACTAACCCCTTGAAACTTCTAAACACTAACAAAACTGAACAAGTTAAAAGCAAGAAAAAGTACTGCAGGCCACTCAGTTCATGGCATCATGCATATGGCATATTCCATATCTTGGTTCCATTATATTCTTGGGCACAGTGGAACCTAAAGAATTTATGGTCCCAACACAGACACAGAACAGAAACAGAAATCCCAAACATTCCATGCTCCCAACAGGAGTTTTAAAACAGGGCTCAGGTGGTGGGCTCAAACCCAGGTCTACTCCGCAGATGTCAAGCAAGCCAGACCATGCTGCCAGACGCTTCAGACCTAGGATGGGACCCCAGATGGGGGGCCCACATGGACAAATGCGTGCACACAGGCTGGAGATCACCTGCACAGGAACCTAAAGATCTGCACAAAGTAAACTGGCAACCAAAAGTTCAGATCATTTCAAAGAGGGCCACACTCAAATTCAAACAGGGCCAGAAACAGTCATGTGGCATCAACAAACAGGTCATCAAACACATCAACCCCTCTATGCAGAATGACCTTAGAAGCTGTGGACCTGGCACAGCTACAACATCCAGTTACAGGCACATTTGTACCGGGTGAGGAGAAATCTCTAGCAGACATATTAAGCAGAACCACATCGGATGCCCATTCTAATGGAAACTGCACCCGACATCTTCAAGACCCCTTCAAAGAAATGGGGAATTTCAGACGAATGGATTTGCATCACCTACCAATCACCAGCTCAAAAAATACCAATCAAGGGATTATTCCACCCACTAGCATGAACCACCTAGCATGGAAAGTCAGCTGTTTCCTCTCCTTGAAATATGTAGGCCTTCCCACCTCTTCCCTTTGACCTTCTCCCTCAAGGTAAAAGGTAAAAAGAATGTCCAAGGATAATGTCCATATCTCCAAACTGGCAACATCAACACTGGTACCCACCGCTGAGGTACCGAGGAGCATGTATGTGGCTAATACCTGTGATGCCTTTGATGTTAACTCAGAACAACTACAGCAACATACACATCATAACCTAAAAAACCCTGTAAATTGAACTGCTGACTGCAGACTGGAACATAGCTAATCCAGAACTTTCCCAAAGAGTTAGAGACATTATTCTGAAGCACGCAGGACGCAGAACAAGAAGAAGAAGGAAACCAAATGGAAAAGGTTTGTCATTTGAGGTTTTGAAGAGGAAAAGATTGAAAGAACATGTCAATGCCTAACATTAGAAACACCTCTGGTAACTAGCCGATTCTTCATCATTCTACTCCTCCATCTCTCCACATCAGCTATTTCAGCAGAATACAGCTTTTTGATCCACCTGTTTTTCACACACACCTTTGGCAGTTCCTCTCCTCAATCAAGAATAAAACTCCGAAACCACCATTACCAAACCATTACCCAAACTTTGTGCTAGAAAAATTGACGAAATCACCCTTGAACCAGCAATTGAAGCACCAGCACAACACCACCTATGGCAGCTGTCTTTCCCTGCTGGTAATTAGAAAAGCAAGGAGGGTTTCAGGAACCAGGCCTTAATGGCAGTGCAACCCTTCCTAACAGTCCACCAAGATAGAGTGTCTATTCCAACTAATCCTACATTTAAGCCTAAACTATCCAGAGTGTCTTTAAACCAGGCAATCCACCTACCTACCTTCTTCCCCAACCCACAAAACAGAGGGGGAAAGAATATTGCATACCTTGGGAAAGAATAGACAATACCGCATATATTATTTGACAGCTACTGCTAGTAGCAGGGACAAGACTGACCAACTTTTTGAGACTGATAGAACAGGAAGGGACTATTTTGTAGGAACTAAAAGTATTTCAAACCAAATGGATAAACAATTGTATACGATTCTGTTAATTCTTCCATGGAAAACCAATTCCACACCCAACAAAACCACTCATCTACAACATACGATTCCATTCAACAGTGGCAACAGAGAGGAGGGCAACCAGAGACATTATTGAAGTGGCTACCAGACCTCCTCAAGGTGTACATTTGTAGAGCATTACGTGGCTACTTCTATATTCATATTCCCCAGCCCCTTTTGCCACTCGTACCTGCTGGGGAGGGTGTTCCACCATAACGCACCATAATCTAGTTTTTTGTTGGCTATGGCTTTTTGGCTATGGTATTCTAGGACTGCAGATGCATCCATGAAGGACATAGTACAGTTCCACACCTACCATAAATGTACCTGTCCTAACTGGATAGCATCTATGTGATAGCTACCTCCCTCCTTCCCCTGTCCTCCTCTCCCTCTGTGGTACCTCCTAATAGCTAGCTAGTGGGGAGCTAGCTTATGGTGGGGAGTCTTGTATAGTATTTGTTACATATACACTTTTTGTGTTTACTTTTTGTTTACTTTTTTCACATTTTTGTATTTATCCAAATTTTAGCCTTTTTACCTTCCAAAATCTGGCATTCGGGGTAAGAAACACTGAGGAAAAAGGAAAATGGCTGATGCCTGATGCCTTTTTAACCAAGACAGAGAGATGACTAAGTAAAAGTGCGACATCAGCCTAAGCCGGACCCCGACTTTGGAATCCGCCGACTGAAGGCTGCCTGACCCACAGGACAACCCAGTTGTTATGACTGCAGACTGCATATCAGTCGACATCTACATTTATGGTAGGTACAAAACTGTACTTTCTGTGAGGTATTCAGCACAGCAGTAGATGCATTCATTTATTCTCTGTCTTGAATAGAAAAGCTCTTTCCCTACTTTTAGCAGAACTATTTGTTACTTTCATCAGTTTGTGTCTTGCTACCTTGTTGTCGTAGAGCAGTGATTGTGAAACTTGTGGGCTCAGTGTCTCAAAAATTCAGAAAAAGCCTATCTTGACTATGCTGGAATGTCACCCCCCCCAAACAAAAGAGAAAATTTTTTGCATATTCGTTTATTTAAAAAAAAATACAGTCCAGTCATGTGTGCTGCTATGTATTATAAAAGTAAAAGAAAAATCAGTTACAATAGAGAAAATATTTGCACTGATAATTGGGCTTAAAACAGTGCACCAAAAAAATTACCCTACTTTTAATGATAATTTTGAATTGATCTGAAAAAAAAATATGGAACACATTGCATTTAATTTGATTAACATCAATTAATGACATTTTTCTTGCTGACTTTTAATAGATAAGTGCAGGGTCACATATGTCTTGTATTTTTGTTCATTCAGTTTGGTAACCTAGGTATTGGTGAACACTGGCATGTGTCACCTTTGACATGCATGTCATAGGTTCACCATCACTGTCATAGAGCGCTGTTGTGAAAGGAATATGTATTGTACCTGTTAAAGCCACTGTTGCCAGTGGAAATGTGTTCCGGGGGAGACTAATTCATAATACAGAAATAAATATAATAAATATATTTAAATAAAATAAATGAATGCCCTATATATTCCACCAGGAAATAACATCCCCATTCTTGAAGATATTCTGTCGTGGTTCTCATCCAGTATAAGCAATGAAACTGTACTCCTAGGTGATGTAAATATAAACTGGACTTCTATTCAATCACCTACATCACCTCAGAATTTAAACCTATACAACTTCATCCAAATAAGTACCTCTCCTACCAGATTCAATAAAGACAACAACTCCAGTAGTATTCTGGACTGGGTATTAGTTTCTCACACCACCTCCATTTCTGACAATGGCACCCTACCCGACTTCCTCAGCAATCATCTTCCTACCTTAGCTCGTCACTCACCATCCTCCCTCCATCTTCACCACAACTACATCACAACTCATACCTTTAAAAATCTTCAACCCTCAAGCTTTCTCTGACCCAGTAAAACATATTTATTGGAACCGTGTAAAAACCCTCCCTGTTGATAATGCTGTTGCATACTTCATTACTACATTCAATAACCTACCAGATATCTTTGCTTCCCCTAGAACTAAAAGAATCAAAACCAAATCCACCCCTTGGCTAACTAAAGCAACTATTACACACTCATGCATCTCTGAGAGAAATCTTGGAAACATTACCAAAAATCTAAAACACTTAACACCCTTACTGGATATAAGCAACTTCGTAATAAAGTGAAAAAACAAATTGCTTCAGACCGAAAGTCCTACTACTACAAGATTCAAAACAATCCTAGATCCAACCTCAAAATATTTTGGAACAGTATATTTGCTCTCCTGGCAAAACAGACCATGCCTGCCCTGACCCTAATTCTCCAGATCACATCTTGGCTACCCAGTTCAACTCCTGTATTGATTCAATAGCCAAGCTCACCATATCATTCTCCAATAACACCTTTATACTCCACCCTCAACTCTAGTCCCACTGACATCAGTGCTACTCATCCCCACCCCCATTACCATACAACCCATCTCTCTACACACCGTAAAAAAACTTCTACTAAAACCATGCTCTCATGCCCCAGACAACCTTCCATCTAACTTTCTCAAGCTAGCGGCCAATGGCATAGTTCTTCCCATCACCATACCTGTCAACCATTTAATCCAAGAATCCCATGTACTCCTCCTCTGGAAGAAAAGCGTTCATCATCCCCTTCCACAAAGGAGGAAACAATACTGCAATCTCCAACCTTTGTCCTATAGCCATCCTGTCCTGTATCTCAAAAGTCCTTGAAAAAATGCATACACTTGCAACTCCTTCCCTATCTCCTAGACAGTTAACTTCTCTGCCCTACTCAACATGGGTTTAGACCTGGGTATAGTAATACCACTGCCCTTCTGTCCTTCCTTGACATCATCAACCGTGCCCGAGATTCTGGCAACATTGTATCTACCCTTCTGCTATACTTATCAAAGGCCTTGGATACCGTTTCCCACAACCTTCTCTTGTCCAAACTCTCTCTTCTCCGTCTCTACCTTCCCTCTATTAACTGGTTTTCCAGTTACCTTTCTAATAGACAACAAGCCATCAAGTGGAACAATAGATGTCCATCGTGTTTCACTGTTGCAGTCATTACTCTTGGGTTATCCTGCTGGCAGGCTACCCTCAGTCGGCCAGAATTCCAAAGTCTAGGTCCAGTGTCAGTTGCTGTCGCCTTTTCCCTGACATCAGTGCGCCAGGGGTATAAAAGATGCAGCCAACACCATTTTCTTCAGTCTTTCTTGTCACACAGTGCCTGAAGCAAAAGCAGTTCGCAAGTGCCGGTCGCAGACTCCTGAGATTTTCAAATCCAAATTTCAGAATCGAAGTCTTCATTACAGCTAAGTACCCCATTGGGGAAACTTTTTTCTTGCTCCAGACCGATGTCAGAAAAAGTTAACAATTGTATTTCTTGTGGGAAGCAAATACCTCATAAGGATTTTCACTCTTACTGTATTCCTTGCCTAGGCCCTGACCACAACATTGCTAGCTGTCGGTTTTTTGCTAGATTTAACCAACGCACTATCAAGCGTTGGTTCAATTTTGCATTTCATTACTTTGGCCAAAGATTTAATTATATAATGCCATCAGACAAGCCAACGACCAGAGTTTACAAAAAATGCAAGGAAAAGGATGGGCATCCAAGGTCCAAAACCAACAAGGCCTCTGCTAGGCCAGTCGCCGGTTCTCAGTGAGGCGCTTTCACAGCCCCTGGCGCCTGCTACCTCAGAGCCACAGGCCGCTTCAGACTCCCACGTGGAGCCGACTGGGCCTCTGGATACTCAAGGTATTGGACACTCAGAAATCATTCCCTCAGATGGGTCCGGAGCCGCTGAGCAGGCATCGGCTTCTGAGGGTGTCTTCAGACCTACACAACTATATATTAAGCCATCTTCAGCTTCAAAGACTAAAGCAGCTCTAAATACAAAGAAACAAGTACAACATTCTTCTATTCAGACTTCCATGCCTAAAAAAACAGATGCTCAAAATCTAATTACTTTGATCAGGGGCTCCCATCCCCCTCCTGATAAGAGGCCTAGGCAAGAGACAGAGTATGATTCTTCTGATCAGGTTTCTATTTCCTCTAATTCCTCTTCTGAACAGGATTACTCCATGCTTCCCTATGAGGATTCTGATGCTGAAGAATCCATTCGTTCAGCCTCTCCTCCTGAGGATTATTCTTTTGGGGAAACCCTGCATACCACGAGGGAGCATTTCCAATGGGAGAGCCAAGATTATTCTGAATCTAAGAAAAGGTTCAGAGACTTTCTGCTACTTCCTCAGCACAGACCCCTTGCTATTCCACCTGTTCTAGACATTGTAGAGGATGTATTTTCAGAGTCCGGCCTGTCCCCTGACTCTTTACCTCCTGCACCTGCTAAGCCAGACAGATACTACAGGGTCCCAGATTCTCATAAATTCCTATACAAAAACTCTGCTGCTGACCCAGAAACTATATCTCAGGGTCCCAAAGGGGTTAAAGCTTCCACTGCAAAAAACCCTGTCCCCTCTGATACGGATTCTAGGGCTCTAGACAGATGGGGGAAAAAAGTCGACACTGCTAACCCTGGCTGTAAGGGCTTTAAATTGTTAATTTCATATGCTTAAATATCAGCAATATTTAATGTCACTGCTTAAACAGAAATTGTTGACAAATACTGAATGTTCAGAGAACAAGGAATTGCAGGATTTATTGCATGCAGCTGAACAAGTGGGAAAGCATACTTTCCAATGTGATTATGATTCACTGGAGGCCTCTTGCAGGGCTGCAGTTACAGGATTTGTGATTAGAAGGCATACTTGGTTAAAGGAACAGAATCTGCCTGATCATGTTAAAACAAAATTATTAGATGCACCATTACAGCATGACACTTTGTTTGGTACTAAAGCAGAAGAGGTGTTGAAAAAAATGGAGGATAAAGCAAAATCCATGCAGACAGTCAAGGATTTCTTACAGGTACAGCCACCCAGGTTTAGCAGGAACTGGCCTTCTAAAAATTGTCCAATGTCAGACCACAAAGAGGCAGATACAGGCGACCCAGAGGCAGATCTCAGCCCCAAGGCTCATACAGGCCTAAACAATGGGGTGCACCTACCTCCAAAATCAAAGACAAATCACAACCTTACAGGAAACAGTCCTAATGACTTCCCTCTACCAGATCCAAGCACTTTTCTTTTGGCAACCCCTTTAGGGGGAAAACTAGCACTTTTTTCATCAAATTTTTTCATCAAATTGGAAAATGGTTACCCAAGACAAATGGGTCCTGAACATAGTGTCCCAAGGCTAAAGGTTCCATTTTCACACTCAACCAAGGTCAAAAGGTATGCCAGACCTGCCACACAATCAATGGGTAGAGGCACAAAAACAAATTACAGCCCTCATGGACATGAGGGCCATTCAGCAAGTACCACAACAAGAGCAGGGGCAAGGATTTTACTCCAGACTTTTCCTAGTACCCAGAAAGGACAACCTGGAGACCAATACTGGACCTGTCTATACTAAATACGTTTCTGGAAGTTCCAAAATTCAAGATGTTGAGACTACAGCAGCTACTGCCCATGCTGGGCAAGAAGGCTTGGCTCATAACCTTGGACCTAAAAGAGGCATACCTGCATGTCCCAGTCAGACAATCTTGCAGAAGATACCTCAGATTCGTAGCTGGCTCAATGCATTACCAATTCTCTGCACTGCCCTTTGGCTTATCTACTGCACCCAGGGTCTTCACAAAATGCCTGGCACCAGTAATTGCGTTTTGCAGACAAAAAGCAATTCAAATATATCCCTACTTGGACGACTGCCTAATTCAAGCAGAGAACAAAGACATTCTTCTAAAGCATCTGGTGTTTGTAAAAAGATTACTAATTGGCCTAGGGTACACAGTAAACGAAAAGAAATCAAAACTAGTGCCCTCTCAAGAGATAATATTCCTGGGTGCAAGCTTAAATACAACTGCCCAGATGGCTTCTCACGCCAGACAAACAAAAGCAACTGACTACTTACTTCAAGAAAATGGCAACAAAACCCCACTTATCTGCAAGGAAAATCCTGCAGGCCTTGGGTTTCATGGCATCCTGCATTCTACTAATTCCATATGCCAGACTGCATATGAGGAAACTTCAATGGTATCTAAAAAGTGTTTGGACTCAGCATTGCCACAGCCTGGAGACAGTAATTGCACTCTAAACGGTTTCAATAGTGGGCAGAAGCCTATCACCACAACAAGGGTCTGCCATTCAGTTTACCCACAGCCAGACAGACACTGACAACGGTGCATTACATTATGCCTGGGGGGCCCATATGGCAGGAAAATGTATTCAGGGCACATGGCCTGCAAACCAGATGCATCTTCACATCAATCAAAAAGAGATGCTAGCTGTTCAAAATGCCCTGATAGCTTTCAAGGACCTGCTTCATCCAGGACAGTTACTGATAAAGACGGACAACACTATGGTCATGTGGTACATAAACAAGCAGGGAGGTACACAACCCCCTCTGCAGACAAGCAATGACCTTATGACAGCATAATGACAGCATTGGCTTTTCAAGTTCACCTGCAAGCACAATTCCTGCCAGGAAAAACAAATACTCTGGCAGACGAATTAAGCAGAAACCTCATGGGATCCCCATGAATGGAAACTGGATCCACAAGTCTTCAGCACGATAATAAGGAAATGGGGATGCCCAGACATAGATCTATTTGCCTCCCCTCACAACTGCCAATTGCAGAGATTTTACACAAGCATTTATCACAAGCAACATGGAAAGTGGATGCCCTATCCTTCAGCTGGAAAAATCTAACAGTGTACGCTTTTCCCCCACTGCCTCTCCTTCCCAGGGTACTCCTAAAGGTCAGACAAGAGAAGCCAAAAATGATACTGATTGCACCAGACTGGCCATGCCAGCACTGGTACACAGTCCTAAAGAGCTTGTCTCAAGGTCCAGCATGGATATTGCTTCAGACTTCTCACTTGCTGACCCAACAAAACAATCCGATCCTGCACAGCCAAGTCAGGGCCTTAAATCTGTCAGCATGGTGGATAATGTAGCCATTCAGAACACTCCTCTTTCAAAAGCTGTTATGGATGTTATCTTGGAGGCCAGGAGGCCCAGTACCAGAAAATCTTATGCAGAAGGCCCAGTACCAGAAAATCTTATGCAGAAAATGGAAGAGATTCTGTGCTTGGAACCAGGAACAAGGCATTGACATGGGTGTACCAAATATCCCTCAGATTTTACAATACCTAACTGAGATGCTGAACAAAGGCCTTTCTTTCTAATCAATTAAGATTCATGCCTCTGCCATTTCAGCCCATTACAATATGGAACCACCTATCTTTTCTCATCCTTTAATAAGGCAGTACCTCAGAGGGGCCAAAAACATTAGGCCTCCAAGGAGAGCACCAATTCTGGCCTGGGACCTCAGTTATGCTTTGGAAAAACTCACACTGCCTCCTTTCAAGCCAGCATCAACAGCAGATATAAAATTCTTATCCTGGAAAACAGCTCTGCTCCTAGCAATAACCTCTGCAAGGCGAGTCTCAAGAGTTACAAGCACTCATGGATGTGGAACCTTTCATCATTTTTCATACAGACAGGGTTTCTCTGAGGACAAACCCTACATTTATGCCTAAGGTGGTGTCCAGTGTGGCCCTCAACCAAACCATTCACTTGCCTACCTTTTATCCAAATCCACAGAACAAGGGTGAGAAAATTCTGCATTCTTTGGACATACACAGGCAGTTACGCTACTACTTGGACAGAACTAAAGCTCTCAGAAAGACTGAGTAACTTTTAGTGTCATATGCTGCAAGATCACAAGGAAAGGCTATCTCAAAGCAGACTATATTTTCTAAATGGATAGGCCATTGCATCCATTTCTGCTATTTTCAACATAGCAAATCAGTGCCTAAGGGCATTAGGCCTCATTCCATCAGAACAGCAGCCACTTCAGCAGCCTTCCTCAGAGGAGTACCAACCAAAGATATCTTAGAGGCTGCAACTTGGAGTTCAGTGCACGCCTTCACGAAGCACTACCACTTACCTCTTTAAGTCCAGAGCAGGTTTTGCCACTGCAGTTCTGCAGGGCCTCATAGCCTCTCCTAATTCTATTTAGCCCAGCCACCCATCCTTAGCTTTGGGATTCAACCCAAGAGTAGTGACTGCAACAGGGAAACACGATGAACATAGTACAGTTGTGTACCTACCATAAATGTAGATGTTCGAGTGTATTCACTGTTGCAGTCCAGGTTACCCACCCACCATCCCCCTTTTTCTTTGCTGGGATTTATCTGCACTTCTCTATCCTATACAACCTATTTGGTGTATGTGCTTGTAGATGAAGGAAATGTTGGTTTTGTGCATGCATTTTTATTGGCATATTTTTTCAGCCTACCAATTTGGGGGCTCCTGACATCTGGGGCAAGAGAAAATGGCGTCGGCTGCATCTTTTATACCCCTGACGCACTGACGTCAGGGAAGCGGCGACAGCAACTGACGCCGGACCTAGACTTTGGAATTCTGGCCGACTGGAGGGTAGCCTGCCAGCAGGATAACCCAAGAGTAATGACTGCAACAGTGAATACACTCGAACATCTACTTTTATAGTAGGTACACAACTGTACTTTACCTCTTCCTTCCTTTACAACCAAACATGAGTTTCACAAGGCTCAATACTAGATCCCTTACTTTTTAACATCTTCATTAATAATTTTCATCAGTGCATTCCTAATACCAAATTTGTCCAGTACGCAGATAATTCCACCGTAATTTGCTATGCTCAATCCCTCCCCAAACTCAAGCAGCTAACACAAAATACCTTCTCTTGTACAGAGTCTTGGATGCTGAATATCTTGCACTCAATGCAGCCAAAACCAAAATCATAATCTTTATCCCATCTAAAAAGGGTCTATATTAGAACACCAAACATTTAAAATGTAGAGTGTTCTATCGACCCATTTTCAGCGAACGTTGAAAATATCGGAGAAGCAGAAAACTGAATTCTTTCCTAGGGAAAGAATTCGGTTGTCCGTTTCTGTTGCTTCGGTATTTTCAGCGCTCTGTTGGAAAGTTATGGGTCGGGTTCAGGTAAGTGTGCAATTGAGTGCGGGTTAGGTATGTGTGCGATTGTGTGGACATGAGGGTTAGGACGGGTTAGGTGAGTTAGGGTTAGGGCGCTGGTGAGGTGAGTGTGCGATAGTGACGGACCTTAGGGTTTGGGTTAAGGTAATTGGATAGTTAGTGGTGTATGTATAGTTTAGTGTAGGGTTAGGTGTAAGATTTTAGGTGTATGTGTGGATTGCTGTTTGTTTGGTGTGCTTGTGTTGTGTGTATGTGTTTTGGAACAGCAAATTTTTTCCCTCAGAAAAAATTTGCTGTTCTGAACGTTTGATGTTTGGTATTCTCGATTGGTAGGGCTCTATATTAGAACACTCGACATTTTGAATGTTCTGTGTTCTAATAGACCCTCTAAAAACATCTCTATCAATAAAAATTCCTTCTCCTAGTCAATCAGAATAAGATTCCCATTGAAATAGTCTCCCATACAAAACTTCTAGGTGTTATCTTTGATGAAAGTTTGACATTCATATACAAACTAGTATTAAGAAAACACACCAAAAGCTTGGAATGCTGTATTGTCACAGCCGTTATCTCACTCTCTCATCCATATACTCGATTTCCTACCTCATCCCCTCTCTCTTGTATGGAGCCCCTCTCCTCACCAACCTTCAATCCTCCCTAAAGTCAAAACTGTCATACTGTTACAATAAAATCTCTTAAGTTTGCTATGAGGACCAAATTCTCCTCCCACCATTGTGATACACTCCACTCCTTGAACTGGCTGGAACTCCCCCACTATCTCTCTTGCATTAAACTGTTAACTTCTCACAAACTCATTTTCAAACCCACTAACTGCCCTTTCCTCCCCTCCATACTCACCTTGCATCATCCTGATAGAATACTCGGGTCCAGTAACCAGAACCTCCTCATGTACAAACCCTTACACATGCCAGGGCAATTTCTCCTGTCTTTTCCTTGCTCATCTGAGTAATTAACTCCCTCCCCCACATTCGAATCACCCAAAACCACTCCGCCTTCAAGACCATGCTCCATTCCCATCTCTCTTCTCACTGTGAATGCTCATGCTCTCACCCCACCTGACTTCCCTCTCTTTCATTTCTGCTCCCCCATCCTTTTTTTCCCTTTCTCAAAACTCAACCTACTGAATCCCTTCATTTTTCACTCCCTCCCCTTTTTTTCCCTTTCTCATTACGCAACCTGTTCACCTCTCACTGTTCCACTCTCCTCTAATTCTTCTTACCTCTCACCTCATGAAACTGAGGGCATATATGCCTGCACTCCAAATTATACTTATGTACTCCAAAATACTTTTTAATTTCATTCAATGCTTTGTTCAACATTTTGCTCAAATGTTGTGCTTCTGTCGCGGCCGGATTCGGACGCCCGGTCCGGTGCGGATGTATAAAATTCACCCCCGACCGGCATTTTCTTCATTCTCTTGGGGCTATCGCAACGCAGCAGGTTTTCCTGTCGTCAGTCTCGTTACGGTCGGGTGCAATTCGCACTTCAAAGCCGGTCGGACTGATGGTCTAAAGCTCTACGTAATACTACTAAGACTCTGTACCAGAAGCATCTCCAAAGCTAAGTACCTTGTTGCTCCTTGTGGGAAACAAATACCTCATAAAGACCTGTGGGCTTACCGCACCTCTGTTTAAGGCCCAGCCTCCGACGAGCAACAAATTCGCCCTGTGTTTCCAACCTCTGCCTGCGCGCCTTGCTTAAGCCCAGCCCACAGAACGCCAGCGGGTTCTAACTGTGCTTTCATTATGCCCGTTTGGGCTTTTTATGCGCATTCTGCTTTGCAAACGCTTGGTTCTGATTCCACACTCAGACATCCCATGACTTCGCCTCACCGCCAGACCCAAGCCAAGATGGTCGAAAGATCCGACACTGTGGTCCGGAGAAACCAGAAAAAAATATGTTTGAATCTATCTCCTGGCTGAGTGTCCCAACGAAACACCTTAAACTACGCCTGAGAAATTTTTACCCACTAATCTTGCTTAAAGCTGACTCCCGACTACACTCAGACAATTAACTCTGCAATTCTGCCTCCACTACGCGTGCTATCACTGACTTATCCCATGGCCATTCCCTAACACGCCAGGGCCGCTAAAGCAGCCAAGACTACCAAACAGTGCCCAGCCACCCCCCACCAGGCCCTTCCAGTTCCTAAAAAACCCCTTTGGCAGGTGATTTAATTTCCCCCTCAACCATGAGTGATCTCAATCTCACCGTTTAATTAGCCTCCAGAAGTACTAAGTTCGAAGGGCAGAGCCCCCCAATAGCCAGTAGACAGGCAGAGCCCCCCCAGAGAGTCGAATCAGATCATTCTGCTGATGAGCCAGCCTCCTCTGACCTTCCAGATGATGATGCTGAAGAATCTGACCAGCCTGCTGCTGAGCCCCAAGAATTCCATTTCTCCTGAAACCCAAATTCTGATGAATCAGAACCTCACCACCATGCAACAGGATTTCCAAGACCTAGACTAGAGGACAGCAGGTTTTTCCCTTCCACAGCACAGGCCCACAGCTATACTTCTCCCAGCTGGAAACCCATGATGCTTTCAACAGGCTCTGCTCCGTCTGGCTGTTCTTTTCCAATGAACTCAGCAACCCTTTCAGATTTTACAGCCCCCAGATACTTTACTCCACCTCCACACCTTACCAACTATTCTCCCAAACTACAAGGGAGGCTCTACAGGTCCTTGTAATTTCATAGCTATTTCCCAAAAACTTCCATCCAGGCAAGGTCACTTGTATGTGATGGGGTACAATTGTTTACACTTCTCAGCTTCTCGACTAGCTAGAGGGGTCCCAAAGGTTTTTAGCAAGATAAATACCAAGAGTTTATGCTTGAAAGAGTCACCAAAAGCTAATCACTGATGATGATATGTAAAAGAAAGATTTATGTAAAATTGATAAAAAATACCATTCAAATGATAAGTAACACATCTTTAAAATTAGTAACCATTCTTGATTTGTTTATAAACTATCTTTGCATGCATGGCACTGTAATTAGAAGGCATGCATGGCTAAAGGAGTGCAAAGTAATTAAAGGTTAAAGTAGCAAGCTTTGATGGATTTAAGTAGATATAACAAGTAGAATTGTACAATAAAAAAAAGAATATGAAGAAAAAGTTAAGAAAAGCAAAAATCAGTCCAGACAGTTAAAGATTTCTGCAGGTTCAACCCCAAGGTTTAAGCATTTCTTGGTTGCCCAAAATTGGTCTTTTCTTGACAGGACAAGACCAAAGGGGGGAAGATAGACTCCTGACAGGCCAAAATCAGAAGAGGAGAGGATAGGGGTGCCTACAGAGGAAGTGTTCAGAGGAAGAGGGTGCCAGAGTCACAACACAGTTCCACAAGACCACCCTGGGCACACACTCCACAGGATTCTTAATTCTCAATCCTACTTACCAGGTAACAAAATAACAGCTCCTCTAGGCGAAAAATAAGGTAATTTTACCAAAACTGGCACCATATAACAAAGGACAAGTGGATTTAAACACACCAAAGGACAAGTGGTTACCAATTACTCTTCCACACTAGCTCAGAAAGAGGTATCCAAATCTACTACCTCCCAAAAGAGGGAATGCCAAATCTACAATAGATAATAGAAGAAGAAAAACTTGAGAGGGATGGAGAAAACAACAGAGCAGCGGTGGAGAAAGTCTCCTACTCTAGACAATTCCTAGTTTCAAGAAAAAAAAAAATTCAACCCAATGACCCCAACAAAAACTTCAAATCTACAAGTATCACCCTGAATGAATACAATTCCCTGACCCTACAGCAACTTCTTCTAATGGCAGCCCTACAGCATGCTTGACCTGGGAGGATCTCAAGGAGGCCAACCTGGCCCTAGATACGTCCAATTCAATCTGCAGAAGATACTCAGCAGAAGATATGCAATCTCAGGACACATCTCAGAGCGTCCCTGCCCTTGGGCATTGCCCCGCCGAGTATCCATTTCTAAAATGCCTGGCATCAGTAATCGCCCATTGCAGGCTACAGGAATTATAATTTATATTAACCTTACAACTAAACAACTACAAAAGCTCAACAACAAAAGAGTACAGGGTCTTCAAGCTTGGTCATAGATTTTGGAGGGTCATGCAGGAGGAGACATCAAGCAGAGTAACAAAGTCAAGATTCTCGATACCTAACCCAGCATTCCCCAGACACAGTTGGACACAGGAAGACAATTGGACACAGTAAGACAACTACCTGAAAACAAAAAAACTGACCTAAGAAAACTTAGCACTAAATAAAACTGGAACAAGTTAAACAAGGCTTTTACTTCTTGTACCTTGGGTTTCCATCATGCATCCATGCAAGATCTTATCTCAGGCTACATAATAAAACTACAGTGGAACAAACACAGCAACCTTGCCAAAGAAACAGGGAAATCCCACACAGCGAAATCCCTAGGAATCCCACCCATAACATGCTTATCCTATGGTGGGCTCAGGGCTGCCCATCCATGCCAGTCCAAGCAAACCCCTGGCCTTTCACAGCGCGTCAGACCCAGACAGGGGAGACAGATATGATAGCTCATGGGGGCATATGCTAACGGATACTTGGACAAGGATTGTGGGGTGACATGGATCCAATGCCTCACCTACCTGCACAAAAACTGGCAATGGCACTGGCAATCCACAAAGTTCAGACCATTTTCTCAAGGAGGACCACCAGGGAGGAGCCATGGACACACCACACCACAACAAACAGGGAACAAACAGGGAGGCACTCATCGGCACTCAGCTCAGGATGACTTTGGAGAGTGGGACTTTGAACTGTGGACCCTGGGCAACGGCTACAACCAGGAAAGTTACAGGAACATTTAGCTGATAAAAGAAAAAAGCTAAGCAGATATGTTTACAGGACCAATATATCTTGCACGCATGCACCCGGATATTATCTCGAAGAAAGGCTCTGCCTGAATGAAGATCTCAAGACCATCTCGAAGGAATCACTCACATTCCCTCTCAAAGCTCAGAAATTGGACACAGTACATGGGACATTCCAAAGCAATTCCTACTTCAGCTGGAACCTCTCCTTCAGCATCCCCAATGCCTTATGCATCCCACCTTACATATTGATCAAGTAGATAAAGATAAAGAGGAAAGTACAAGATCAATCCAAATAGCCAAGAACTGGCTGGGCACTTCCAACTGGCCACTACAGCAGGAGAATGTCTCAGCCCAATATGATGATCTCTGATGCCTTTGATGCTAACTCAGAACAACTTCAAATCCACCTGCAGAAACAACTTCAACGACTGACATGAACACTGCAACATCACACAATTCACAAATGGAAAGAACACAGAGTAGAAAGAATTACAGACATGATTCTGAAGCACGCGAGGCCTTCAACTAGAAGGAATTATGCTGGGAATGGAAAAGGTTTGTCATTTGAAAGAAAAAAAAGAGGAAAAGACGACAACATAATAGGTATCTAACTAACTGGAGCATTCTGCCTAATTCACTCTTCAGCTACCTCCCTACCTATGCATCATTCTTCTCATGAATGCCTCCATCAAGAATACACCTTTTTTTCACTTTCCAGAATAACCTCTTTGCTCAGGCAGTGAACCACACAAGAAATCAAGGGAAATGTAAAACCTCCATGGTTCACTTGTACTACCTTTGGGACTTGACTTTTGCTTTGACTTTGAACTTCTGATACCAAAACTGAAACAACCAGCATCACCACCAAACCTACAACAACTGCTTTCCTACACTGCTTGGAAAATGCAATTACAGTTTCAATTAGGGGCTCTCTAGGCCTAGGAGAACTCTTGGCCCTTTTAATCCTTCTAATAGTCCCCCAGAGTCTATCCTTCCATGAGGACTAATGGTATCCAAGTGATATTCTTTAAGGTATCCAGAACCACCTGCAACCCTCCCATCCACCTGCCTAAAACCCGGGAACCTTCACAAAAACCCAACAAATAATACTGCATAATACTGACATACTTGATGACACGCTAAAACTTGGACAGACCAAAAAATAGCAGAAAGTAGTGAGCTCTTGGACCAGGAAGGGAGGGAGCTAGGAACAGGAAGAAAGACAAAAGCACAATCAAGCCAAAATACTCCAAAATTGCATGGAAATTTTACACGATCCGCCAACTGGGAAAGACAGAACAGCTCACCACAGAAGGGCAGACCTATGTGGGCAATAGCCACTACTTACGCCAAGCGGCGGTGAGTGGAGAAGTACAAGCAGCTACTTGGACCTCATTGCTCTTTGACCTATATAATTTTTCTTTATTCCAGATCTCTTATATTGCCAGGACCTGCAGCTGCCTTTGCCATAAGGATCCCAAACACTTCCTTTACTTGCCAATTTACTCCTCCCCCCCCTCCTCTAGTATTCTATGGTATTCCCATGCATTAGTTATGCAGCCAGATGCATCCATGAACAGCATGTACAGTTTTGTACCTACCATAAAAAGTCTGCGTCAACCTCCCTCATCCCGAGTCCCCTCTCTCCTCCTTAATTCTAGGGTGTTTACTCCTCTGTTAGCTTTACCTAATAGCTAGGGGTGGGGGATTTGTTTTCATTTGTATTTATGTACATACATTATATTTTTTTTTTTTTTTTTGTTCTCTTTCTTCTTTTGCAAACATTCAAATTTTATCCAAAATAGCCTCTATCTGGGCTTCTTGGCGCAAGGAACACTGAAGAAAAATGTAAGAAAATGATGCTTACTTTAAGTCCAACAGAGATCCAGACAGAGATGACGGTGGTGACATCAGCCGCAGGACGACTCGACTTTGACCGGGCCGACTGAGGGCTGCCTGAGACACAGGAGGACAGTAGTTGTTATGACTGCAGATGCTATCCAATTCGGACATCTACATTTATGGTAGGTACAAAACTGTACTTTCTGTCTTGTATGTTACTGTGTTTCAGTAGTTGAAAATTGTGTTGTACTTGTTAACTTTGTTGATATTAGCTTTGTAATATGTGTATATGGAGCTTTTCTCCCTGGGCCTCCATTGAAAGCGGGCTCTTTTTTTTTTTTTTTTTTTTTTCATAGACATGAATGGAGTAATTACTTAGTTACTACATTGCGCCTTATGGTAAGAGAACAGCATTCTAGGCATATGATTACATACCAGAGTTCATGATTACTGTGGCCGTTGTATAATGTGAATAAAACTCTAAAATATCTAGCTTTTTTTCTGTGATTTGTAACTTAGGTTAGTCTATGTCTCAGAACCGCATGTAACACAATTTCATTGTGTCATTACAGGGTGATTCTGGTGGACCTCTGTCTTGCAAAATGGGTAGCGTCTGGTTTCTGGCAGGAATCGTAAGCTGGGGAGAGGGCTGTGCTGAACCCTATCATCCTGGTGTGTATGCCAGTGCATCGTTTTACCAGTCTTGGCTCCAGCAAAACGTGCCCCAGCTTTCATTTTCGTTTGCAGAGTCTTCCTACACTCCTACTGCAGACGTCTGCGTCTACATCAACGGAACAGCCTATGCTCATGCGAATGCTCTAACATGTATGTCCTTCATGACAGTACTTTTCTCAACAGTCCTTGTGTACACAGTGAATTCATGTCTACTGCACTGGAACTGATTGCAGAGACTAGGACTATGGCTGTTACTGATGTCTGAGCCCACATTTTTGGTCGTGGTGACCTAAAGTTTGGTTATTTATGCCTATCTCGCAGATATTAACATTTTCAACCATGTCATCATGCTGCTCACCTATGTCATATGATTACACATTGCCAGGTAGTGAGGTATTTCTCATGGCATATTTTCTTCTGAAATGTTTAGGTGGGAACTGTGATGCATGTACTTTATTAACATGCATTATGAATAGTATACATCAGAAAAGTTCTTGATTTCATACCACTGTGTTCTGTAAATAAGATTCTTAGAATGCATTACAGCAGATATCGGAGGGGTACTGTCACAAGGTTTTAACTTACTGCAGTGGACATAGATCTTTTTTTGCAAAAGACAATATGAAGTAGAAAGTAAAAGGAAGCCGATATGGGCTAAAATCTTACTTGAGTCCACAGATGAAGGTCATTAAACAGGATCTCCATTCCTTTCCATCTCTTCTTGAATCACTTGCGAAATCAGGTTTTTGTTCCACCTATCTCACATCTTATAGCCCACTTGCATTATTTTATTTAATTTATTCATGTGTTCATGTGTTATTATTCATGTGTTAACTGGATAAGTATTTTGTCAACTGGGTAAGCGAATCAGTCATTGTGGACCTTTTTTAGCCACAACCTTGGCCATAGGGGCAAAGCCTGCTGCTGTGTTCTCATGCTTTTATGAGAGTAAAAATGTATACACATCTTTTATATATATATATATATATATATATATATATATATATATATATATATATATATATATATATATATATATATTTTCCACCCTGATTTTTTTTCTTGAGAAAAGATTTTAAATTGTCTTCGTATTATTTGTTTGAAGAAGCCTTTTTCAGCCATTAATACCCTTCAGTAACTAAACTTCAAGTTATAGCTTATAACTATAGTATATGCTGTTAAGGCTGTCTGCTCATTTGTGCTCTGATATCTACTCTGATATCTTGTTTACCACGATGGAGTACTATACTTAGTCTGAAAAAAATGTACTGAAATGTGCACCGTTCACAAAGAGCACCATAAGGTACAGAATGTTTTCCAATGCTCTACCCATGTTGTAGAGAGTAACATGGAGATTTCCTGGAATATACAGCTACTCTGCACAATTATAGTATGATAGTACTTGATGTGAAAATTTAATTTAAAAAGTGACTTGTTTTGCATGCAGACTGATTAATTTCAGCATGGGGTATGTAGCCCTTTATTATATGCTGTCCTTAACCCACCCCTTTTTGATGAGACTATCATAACCACAAATTTCTAAATAGAGCAGCCCTTGATGGGCTGCTATTCTTCTCCCATCACCCAATTTCATACATTTCACTTGACCTGAGTTGTCTCTCCAGTCTGGGGGCTACTAAACTTTAACTTCCATTTTTAGGAGTGACCTAAAGTTTGTGTGCCTGCTATGACTTTGTCAGACAAAAATGAAGAGCTTTCTTTTTTCTTGCATTTCTTAAGAGAAGCGAGTAGATCAGAGCACGTCTTTTCTTTTTCAGATGATACGAAATGTGAGAGGTGTGGTAGATCCCAGTTAGTATGACTTGATGGCAGAAGGCAGGCACTTTTTGAGGGTAAATTTGTTATTTTTATGCCTTTTCCTTTATTTTGTACAGAGTACTAGTAACCTCTCCAGTAACACACTTCCTTTTCCTTAAACACCAGCACATCCAGAGTGAATTTCAAACATAGCACATCCAGAGTGAATTTCAAACAGAGTCTGTCCCAGAGTTAGACCTTTGAATAACAGAATAGCTCACCTGCTTAGACGGTTGCATTTATTGGGTCGTAATTCAAACAGAGTCTGTCCCAGAGTTAGACCATTGACTAATAGAATAGCTCACCTGTTTAGACAGTTGCATTTATTGGGTCGTAATTCAAACAGAGTCTGTCCCAGAGTTAGACCTTTGATTAACAGAATAGCTCACCTGTTTAGACGATTGCATTTATTGGGTCGTAATTCAAACAGAGTCTGTCCCAGAGTTAGACCTTTGATTAACAGAATAGCTCACCTGTTTAGACGGTTGCATTTATTGGGTCGTAATTCAAACAGAGTCTGTCCCAGAGTTAGACCTTTGATTAACAGAATAGCTCACCTGCTTAGACAGTTGCATTTATTGGGTCGTAATTCAAACAGAGTCTGTCCCAGAGTTAGACCTTTGATTAACAGAATAGCTCACCTGTTTAGACGGTTGCATTTATTGGGTCGTAATTCAAACAGAGTCTGTCCTAGAGTTAGACCTTTGATTAACGGAATAGCTCACCTGCTTAGACAGCTGCATTTATTGGGTCGTACTCCTTTCCTAGTCTTTGAATGCTGCACTTAAGTGGCCTTTGCCATCTCTCCATACAATGCAAGCATTTTCTCCCCAAGTAGTACTTGGGTGTTTTCGGATTTAATACATTGTGTCTGAAACATAACATATCAAACCTCTCAAGTGCTGTCTTTATTTTGGCAACACTCGATTTGGAGCTCTGAGGTAGTAAGTGAAACAATTTTTAAAATCCACTAATGTGCGTCTAAAATTGACATTCTGACTTTAGCAGGACAGCCGGTCTATTTGGTAGTGAGCAATTTATTATTTTCTCCCCATCCTACTTAATGAGAATCAATTTCATGCCAAGCTTGCTTCTTCCAGTACAGCAACAGAACCCCCCCTGCTTCTTCTCCAGTGCAGCAGCACTGTGCCATCCCTGCTTCTACGTTCAATACAGCAGTACAGTGCTATCCCTAGTGCTGTCTTCTCTTCACTGTAGCAACAGTGTGATCCATTCTCAGCTTCTATGGTCAGTACGGGAATACAGTGCCATCCCTGCTGCCCCTTGCTCTGCAGCAGCATTGTGCCATCCCTGCTGCGCTGCAGCAGCACCGTGCCGTCCCTGCTGCCCCCTGCACTATAGTAGCACCGTGCCATCCCTGCTGCCCCCTGCACTATAGTAGCACCGTACCATCCCTGTTCCCCCCTGCACTGCAGCAGCAGCAGCACCATGCCATCCCTGTTGCCCCTTGTGCTGCCACAGCAGCACTGTGCCATCCCTGTTGCCCCTTGTGCTGCCACAGCAGCACTGTGCCATCCCTGTTGCCCTTTGTGCTGCTGCAGGCACTGTGCCATCCCTGCTGCCCCTTGTGCTGCAGCAGTGGCACTGTGCCATCCCTGCTGCCCCTTGTGCTGCAGCAGTGGCACTGTGCCATCCCTCCCTTGTGCTGCAGCAGCGGCACTGTGCCATCCCTGCTGCCCCTTGTGCTGCAGCAGCGGCACTGTGCCATCCCTGCTGCCCCTTGTGCTGCAGCAGCGGCACTGTGCCATCCCTGCTGCCCCTTGTGCTGCAGCAGCGGCACTGTGCCAGTCATGTTTCTCACGGATGTGACAATTTCTGTTCATTAATCTGTGCCAAGTAGCACTGTTGCAGTGTTATTGGTGTTATGCAGGGGAACAGTAGCTGCCAGGCTGAGAATCACAATGCACATCAGACAACATGCTCTGTGACAGCTTTCCAGTGACTAAAAGGAATAGTCCGTAAAAAAAAATTATGCCTAAACATTTGTCTACTTTTTTGACAGTTATTTTTGGGTGCCGTAAGTTTTTTTTTTTTTTTATAATTTGATTTGTGACTAAGGTGAACAAGTATGGGACTACATGATGCTGTTGAGACTCTGGGGAATTAAAAATGCACTAAACTATTGGAAGTACTAATAACTTACTATGAACATATATGTCACCCATGAATTAACTTCCCATGGAATGGTAGAAAAGCTTAATTTCACTGCAATAACTAGAACATGCCTGAAAACAGAGTGAGAGTTTGCCATCACTGCTGCGTTACAAATGAGCACTATACTTTGAAAATGGTACAGAAACATTATTTTCTGAAGTCTTGAGGTCTGTATGAAGAAAAAAAATCTTTGGTTTAGTCTACAGGTTGTAAATGAAGGATTATAGAATATTTTTTCCAAAAATCATGCTTTTAGATATTGCTGCTTGAAGATGGACAGAGCACAGATCACAATAGTTGATTTTTATTTCAACAATATTTATGCATTATCAAAAAGAATGGAGCAACAGTGCAGAGTTTACTAATATCTTATTGTTGGAGTAAGGACTGATTAGAAATATGTTGCTTTGTTTTGTCTGAATCTTTGTTAAAGAAACACGATTTGAACATGTTCCACTTAAGCTGTTCATACTATACAAACAATACATATTGTCCTGTCATCCAACATAAATCTTTACTGTTGCTCATCATTTTGTTTTTCATTAGTTTAATACATTTTAGAATAAAACAATTTTAAATTGTCTATTTTTTCACTTGCATAACCTCACAAATGTATAAATTGCATTGAAATTCGAACAATATAAATAAAACAAAATACTATTACTAGCCTTCACGTTTCAGTCATGTCCATATCCTTCTTGGTAAACTGTTTTCTGGATATTTGGAATTCTGTTGGAAGTCTGGGAACAATGTAGAAATTTTATCTGAAACAAAACATTTTTGCAGTCAGACCAGCTGTAGCTTTTTCAAGATTTATGCTGCATTTGCTAAGCACACCAATTCCACAGGAAGTTATGCTAACAATGTACTTGCCTTTTTTCCTCCGTTTTAGATATGTAGAAAAGTGTAGTACACTAGATAACCTCCCACCCAGCATTTTTCTCTTGCTGATCAGAAGCTGTTTTTGGTAAGAATTTCCAAGTTCTCCTCCCCCCAAAAAAACTTGTTTTCATGTGTGTGTGTGTGTGTGTGTGTGTGTGTGTGTGTGTGTGTGTGTGTGTGTGTGTGTGTGTGTGTGTGTGTGTGTGTGTGTGTGTGTGTGTGTGTGTGTATGGAACAGCTTTTCTTTTGGAAGTCGTCATTTATACAACTGTAGTCCAGAAATGTTTAGATCATGGCTGGATCTAGGCAGCCCTAATGCCTTTGCATTTCTTTTAAGCGGTTGTGACTAGAACTCAAATTTATTCTGCCCCAATATATGATGAAGGCCACTGCATTGATATGATTTTTTAAGCCAAATTTTCCAAATCCTCTCATCACTAGTTTAGAGTAACAGCACTAACAGTATTAGGGTTTTGTTTGAGTGTCTCTAAATATAGTTAATTTTTTTTTCTTAATGGTTGACCCTTCTGTTTTTAGCCAGAAATTGCAGACAGATTAGTTGCCTTTGTAAGGCTTCTAAATGTCTTAATCTACAAGTATCCTTCTCATATTCACTCACTGTTTCAGCTATGAGTGATGGGCCTCTGGTCATTCTTGCCTGTGCCACACACTCATCTGGAAATAAAAATGGTCAGTGACAAAGTCTTTGACATGAGCCACAACTGTAAGATGCTGTGACAGTTTTGAAAAGAAAGTAATATGAAATTGTAAGAAGATACTTAGCGGTTTCCCAGACATCTGTTTGTTTACATGTGCTGAACTGCACTGCTTAGCAACAGTGCTATTCAAATGTCACGTGTGTAATGTTGGGTCACATTAAAAAGTAATGTCTAAGAACGGTCCACCCAACATTTAAACGAATAAGAGTATGCATCCAACCTGTGCAGGCATGTATACTCAATATTTCATAGGTTCATAGGAAAGTACTAGGCTAGCTGCCTCTGTGCGCCATTTTAAACCTAGCCAATATTCCTTTCAAAGGTGAAAATCAAACACTGTACTTTGTATCTGTGAGGCAAACAGCTTAACCATCATGCCAACCCCCAACATTTCAATGTTTATCGAGGCTAATGACTCAAAGGACCAAAAAAAGAGCTCTGTTCCAGAAGATGTAATCCTATATACTTGAGCTAGGGTAGTTTTGAATACATCTAAATTTTTGGAGTGCCTGATATCAATTGGTAATTAACCCTGGCTACTCTACACAAATAACCCTGTTGAACTGGTACTGAATCATTTGTATTCCTTGCTTCTGGTGTTCCACGCCCATTGCACATCTCTCCATTTCATCATTTATTTCAAGTGCCCTTATTACAATCCAGTATTATCATCATCTTCACCTGTAATGTACGAAGTATAATTTTAATGCTACCAGCCATTCCTTGCATGGTTTGACATCCTGATTGAAATCACTGCTACATCGTTCCTGACATTTGGTTCATCACTGCTGATATCCAGCTGGGGTAACAAAGCTTTTTCTTACCTAGGGTGACGTCCAAAAACATGACTTCAGCTCATCTGTGTTTGGGTATAAAGATGGACATACAACTGTTGATTCTTTATATTGTCTCAAACACTACAAAACTGATGTTTTCTCCAAGGTAGGGTGGCATTTGCTAGGTCAGTCCTGTCTGAAGAGCTGAGCAACTCTTCTCAATAACCAGCCACCCTTCCTTCCTCCTTCAGCCTCTGGGAATCATCCATGTATCAGTTATACTGGTAGCAGTAATTTCAGTCAGGACATTGCACAGTTGTGTAAGAACCTACTATAACAGTAGATGTCATACTGTTCACTGTTGCAGTATTCCATCCCATCCTCTCTATTTCACTTCCATCTTCAGGTGTCTCTTCCACCTTTTCTTTCCTATGTGGATACGAGGAAGTTTTCTTACCTATTCGAGCTACACCTCTCCTTAATGACCAGTCTCCTCTCTCAGTAGTCTTCATGCCGCTGGATTGGAGACAGCCTTAAGATCCATGCTCTTTTGTCTGTCTTTATACTATATAAACTGAGGTCATGAGTCAGACTTCTGACCTAGGATGGGTAAAGCTTTAGTACCCTGGCTGGACATCAGTGGTGATGACCCATATGTCAAGCACAGTGATCAGTAGGACATCTGCTGTTATGGCAAGTTCCTACACATCTAGACTTCCTTAGTGGAAATATATTATTAGGATAATAAGTCTGGACTTTCTGCACCCTGTCTGTTAACAAAGCAATGGGGCAAAACCCGGAACTGTATTCCAATATGGAGCTTAGCATTGTTTTATAGAGAGATGAGAGAACTTTCTTGTGTCTCGATGCCATTGTCCTTGTTATTCATCTAATCCTAAAATAACATTTCTTTACAGTTATGTTAGTGCTTTATAGTTATGTTAGTGTATTGCCCAATGTCTAATAAACTTGACATTGCCACTCCCAGGTCTTTATATTCTGCGTCTGTTAATATACCCCCCTACGTAGCATATGGATACTGGTTATTATTGCCTCTTCACATGTAAAACAATGCATCTCTTTGTATTAAACCACATTTGTTAGCCTCGGTCCATGCTTATAACTTATCTAGGTACTCTGTAAATTCATTGCAGGCTGACTGAGGTAGTAGTTCAGGTTATTTTTGTAGTTGCACAGCACATTTTGGCCAATGTCTTCTTGCCTCCATTCTTTTTTTTTTTTTTTTTTTTTGGGACAGGTAGAGGCTCCTCAACTTTGCCAAGCTACCCAATGATTTTAGGCTGTTCACTGGACCATCTGCTATCTCTGGCCTCCAAGATGCTAAGCTTTCACTTCCAGGTGTCAAGATCAGTGGGACTGTGAAATTCTGACATGTTGCTGCCAACATTGACACACTCTTGATTTCAACTTTACCTTCAGTACTGTTTGCTCAGGAGGTGGTGCCTTTAGCACTGGAGATTTTGTCAGCATCCAAGTTAAAGGTCAGTCACTCAATAATAGTGTCAGGGCTGACTTTTTTTAACCCTAGTACTAAGGTTGCCAGGACAGTTTTCTTTCCATCAAGATCAGAACAATTAGTATCAGACTTGAGGTTGAAGGGGGCTTTGTCCACAGAGGGCAAGGCCCCAAGATCAGGGTCGATGTCAGCTGTGGTGCTAGTTTCAGCCACAACACCCAGGGTTTTTGCATTATTGACCTCAGGGTAGGTATCTGCACTACCCATAGCTATCTATGATGCTTTTGATGTATTTGCCACCTTCAGCACTAGCCACATGGCATGGTCTTTTACTGCACATTCATGTTTTCTGGTAGCTGCATCTGCTCGTAACCTTCCTGGTCAGGACAAGAGGGATCAGTGGGTGCTTTGCCTGTGGTGAGTATGGGATATCTTCAGCTTCCGCCTCCTCAAATAAGACTCCCCTACTAGGAAAGAAGCACCAGTGCAACAGAAGGAACTTCTCTCCACTCAGCAAGGAGGAGGGCTGTTTCCCCCTCCATCTCCCTGGAAGATCCCAATTTTGACAAGAATAACACAGGATGGTGTACAAAACCACAGACCTCTCCTTGCTTCATGCTGGGTGAGACTGACTTTACAGCATCTCCCATTGTCTTTCTGGTTGGTCCTTGGGGTTGATAAAATGGTGTGACTGGTTGTGCAGACAGCATGAGAAAACCATGATGTTGTGGCACTCACCTTAAGGAGAATGAAGAAGATCCTCTGTCCTCCCACAGACTAGACATGCAGGATGAGGACTCCTAAGCCTAAATACTCTTCTCCACACTGTCTTGCTGTCCGTCCATCAGAAAAGGATTTGAGTGATGGGCAAATTCAGGAAACACATGTACCCTAATTCAGTTACTGTAAGTCACACGTGCTCCAATTCCAGATGAGTTAGCTGAGAACACTGCTGCCTATGCAGAACTGTTATAGAAACCATGTACAAGCATGTTAACCATTCCATAGAAG
Organism: Protopterus annectens; assembly: GCF_019279795.1. NCBI lineage: Eukaryota > Metazoa > Chordata > Ceratodontiformes > Protopteridae > Protopterus > Protopterus annectens. The sequence goes on from NC_056744.1 coordinate 1,568,025,510, forward strand.
CAGCTGTGTACGCAGAAGGAATAAGTACAGAACTAACAAAAAACAAACCATCCTGCTGGAATCACAAAATCAATAGGCTTTATAACAGGAAGAAAATCATGGCAAAAATTAGGAGGTGCAGCATCCAGCAGGATAAAAGCATTCTCATTAAACTAAACAGACAACTCAAGAGGACAAATAGTCTACCAAAGCCAAATTTGACCTTCTGGACCAAGGACAACCAGAAAACATTCTTTAGCTATGACTGCAACCTCAAAGGCAGTACACAATTGTGTGCAGAGCTTATTGTAAATAGAGCCACCTTTACTGAGCCAGAAGATGTAGCAAACCTACTAGCTGATAAATTCAGTTCCAACGTTACCCCTCTCTCCCCTCAACCTTCCCTCAGAAAATACCATCAACTCCCCTTGCTGTCACTAGGGAACAGGTCCTTAATGCTCTCTCGAAGGCCAAAAACACTGCATCTGTGGGCCCAGACAATATCCTTGGATGCTTTCTAAGTAGCATGAAACATGACCTATCAGATCATCTGGAATTGCTATTAACTGTAGCCTCCAAACAGACTTTCTGCTTCATGAATGGAGAACAGCAGCAGTCATCTCTCTGCACAAAAGTGGGCTAACTACAGACCCATAAGTCTCATTAGTCTTGTATGTAAAGCCATGGAAAGAATTATCATGGAAATGATCAAAAGTGATGTAGTAAACCTCCAGACACTAAACCCAACCCAGCTTGGTTTCATCAAGGGCAGGTCATGACTACTCAACCTGGTGGACTTCAAGAAGGTCACTAAAGGAATGGATGAGGGCAAAATTGTTCATACTGCCTACCTTGACCTGGCCAAGGCATCTGACACAATACCCCACTCAGGCATTGTTGACAAACTCAAGAGGTTAGGTACAAACCTGTATGTCTCCTAGTGGATAGCCAGCTGGCTCGAAGACAGGACCCAGGAAGTTAGAACTGGGGGTCTACCTCTACAAAGAGGCCAGTCACAAGTGGAGTCCCTCGGGGATCAGTCCTTGGACAGTTCCTTTTTGGTATTTACTTCTCTGAAGTCAAGGCCACTGTCAATTGTCTCTGGCTGACTAAATTTGCAGATTGCAAATTAGGAGCTGTCATTGAAATCCCACACTGACAGAAATGTTCTCCAGAAAGGGCTGATACAAACGTTGTCAGAGCCAAGGACTAAAACTAAATGCCAAGAAGTCATCCACCCCTGGTAACTATATTGACAACACACCCTTGGAGTTGACCCATAATAATATCCATCAGGAAGTCATCCTCTCCTGGTAAATATATTTTCAACACACCCTTGGAGTTGACCCAGTAGTCAGGGACTTAGGGACATACAGTAATCTAGCCTTTGACCATCACATGTCTACAGTAGTGAGGAAATCATTCTATGTAGCGCAACATATAAACAAAGGTATGGCATCTAGATCCAAGGAAATAATTGTTCCACTGTATTCAGCATTCATCAGACCTGTCATTGAGTACAGTGGCCCCTTTGGTATGTACCTAACCATGTATATACAACAAATGGAATGTCCACAGAGGTTCCTCACTAAAAGAATACAGGGTGTAAGTAAAATGTCCTGTGCAGACCACCCCAAGGCCCTATCCCTGTATTCTGTCTCCTACAGGCTTTTGAGGTTAGATCTATGCCTGGCATACAGGGCATTGTTAGACCCCACTCTGGACCTCATGCATATCCACAAAACAAACAGCACCAAAATTACCTATTTTAAAGACTTAAACCTTGCCTGTAATATAAATAGTACCTGCTGGAGAGACCGATGTGTATCCCAGAGATTACCACATTTCTGGAACAGGCTCCCCATCCATGTGAAGCAGAGTTCCTCCCTAACCCAATTCAAGTACAGCTTGGACAATTGGATGGGGAACAGGAAATTCATCCCTGGTTTGGCACCTATGTCTCAAATGGACACCGGCAACCTGGAAATGATTCAACTCCCAGGACATGCTTGTAAATGTTTCATCTCCCAAACCCAGGCTTACACTTATCAAGGGTATTTGGGATACATGGCTAGGCTTAAAAAGGCCCTTATGGTTGTTAGCGTAGCAAACACCTGGTAATGTATGAGATGAGCAAATCACTTTAAGATGTGCCTGCTGGTGATTTGAAGTTCAGCTTGCAGTCTCGGATGACAGCCATCACTTCCATAACAAACTTAACACGCACCTACTTAATTCAGTAGATAGTGTAATGAGGGTCATGAGCATTAACAGAGGATTTGCTCCTGTTTCGGTGCTTTGTGTGTGGTGGTATTTGCAGAAATGGGATCTGGCTTGCTCTGCTAGCCAGGAGAAATTACATTTTTTGTCAGACTGGTGAATGGCACCAGGTGCTACATGAGACAGCTAACCGTAGACAGCACAGCTATGATTTGGTATATCTGTGTGGAAGGTGGAACTCTATCCTATTCCATCTGCAGGGAGGTGACAAGGGTGTGGAAAGAGTTGTCCATAAACCACTTCAAGATAGGAAACCATATTCTGGAGAGAGGGCAGCTGTTTCACCCACAGGCTCAATCAGTGCTTTGTAAGACCAATTGTATGAGATATGTCAGTCATTTGTTAGAAATGGAAAATTTTCCAGTTTTGGGAAAAGGCCTTGCTGTGGTTTGTTGGCATCCCTGGCAGATGCCAAATGCATCAACTTCTACACCTACTCCCTTACCTCTTGGGAGGAAAAACTCCAGGAACATATCTGTGCTGACTTGGTCTCTGGGGCTTTGTAATTTTCCTCCATTTCACTCTTATCCTGATATAGTAAGTTCATTTTCATAGCCCCTTACTTCCTTAGTCAGGTTTGAGCCCTCTATTTTTGCCTCATTCTCTGGAAATGTTTTGTATTCGAATCTCTTCAGAACTCTGATGATATCCATCGGACAGGCTTCCACCAGATCTTCATTTAACCACATAATTATTACATTTGTCAATAGCCAGGGATCCTTCTTACACTGATATGGTGGTGCACATCTTCACTTCTGCACTGAGACTCAATACTCAAAAAATGTACAAAATCAAATGGACAAGTTTTTCCTACAGGGACTACTGCTAATAGTTTAGATAACTGTGTATCCTTTTACTAGATTTAATGGTCTGGCGGACTCAGATTTGTGATTATGGGTTAATCTACTTGTCCATTAAGGAGACTATCTAGTTTCCTTCAAGGTGCTAACACATTCTGTCTCATCTCCTTGTAGGTCTATAAGGTCTTTCTGAAGATGATGTTCCTCATCCAACCTCCTTTAAAAGATCCACCCCCCCCTCCTTGGGATATCTACTACAACTACTTGCAGAAATTCCCCTTGCACTATTAAGATAAATCAGTAAAGGGGCACAATTGAAATACCATAAAAAGCCACTCTTTTTGGTGCTGGTTATTTCTAGAAAAGTTTCCAAATTGCAGTTTCTGTGCATAAATCCATCATATTACTTAATTTTTCATAGGGGTAAATTGCCATCGCATACCAACCCTCCCTTAATGCTGATGGCATTCAACAAGACTGATCTAAATTAATCTATTCAGCAGCCTGATTCTTAAATATTCTAATGGAGTAGAGTATATAATGCATTTTACTGGTGTACACAACTAGCTTTGATACTATCAGGTCAGAACCAAATCAATTGGAAAAGACTCCCAGATGTTGATATCCTTCTCCAACAAGAAATTAGAGTTGAAAGTTGAGTACACAAGCAATGCTCACACCTGCCTAAAAGACCCCCCCCCCAAAAAAATAAAGCAGCTGTCCCGATAGTGGGTCTGGAGTTTTCCCCCATTTGGAAACAAATGGACTTCAGTCTAAGGAAGGCTTGATGGTTGACAGGCAGAGGGTCAAAAAAGCATACAGAAAAAAAAGTATTAGAACTTACGCTGTCTAGGTAGTGGGCAACATTGAGAAGTTTACTAAACCCTTGCTTTCCATACTAAAAAATCATTCAGCTATGGTAGTTACTACCTTTCAGGCCTGAAATGCAATTATGGATATTTGTGCCATAGTTATATTCACTTTTCTGAACACATTTGCAAGACTCCTCAACCTGGATTTGATCTCCAAGTTGCAGTCTTCCATCAGGACTACAATCAATGTCATATTTCCATAATGTACCACACAGGTCTTATTTAACAAACCTCTACCTGATCATTTCAGGTAAGAAAGTTTTACACTTATTAAAATATTAGATCTAAGTAATCATGCCTGTCCTTATTGACATAGCTACCCTCTTTCTCCCTGCTTCAATGAGAAGGTCTAGAGAGTTTCACTGGGGATGATAGCAGTATGCTCCACAATTGCACAGACTACAAGATATCTGAAGAGGAAGTGACCAGGCAGAGCTTTATGGAAAGAGAGGAGGACTTTGCAGCTTGGGAAAGTTTCCAGTGCAGAGTTCCCAAGATGTTCTTCGTGTTTCACTGTTGCAGTCCTCACACTTGGGTTATCTGCCTGCAGGTAGCCCTCAGACGGCCCGGATACCAGAGTCTTGAGATTTCTGCGTCAGATCCTGTCGCCTCTTCCATGATGTCAGGGGTATAAAACATGCAGCTAATGCCATTACACCAGCTTTTCTTGCTGCGTGGGAGCCCGAAGCAGAAGCAATTCGCAAGTGCCAGTCGGCCGCTACCTGAAATTTTCATTTTATGAGTTTCAGACCTGAAATCTTCTAAAGCTAAGTACCCCATTGGGGATCCTTTTTTCTTCCTCCAGCCAATGTCAGAAAAAGTTAATTGTCTTGCCTGTGGAAAGCAAATACCTCACAGAGATTTTCATTCTTACTGCGTCATCTGTTTTGGCCCAGACCAAGACGTTCCTCGCTGTAGGTTTTGTGTCTTGTTTAACACCCAAATTATTCATTGTTGGGCTATGTTTGTCACTAAATTCTGTCCCTGTTCTCCGTTTTCCGAAATGACTTCCATAAGCCATCCGACTGTTGATCTTCTGAAAAAACAAGGATAAAGACAGAGATAGACCGCATAGGTCCAAAACTGCTGACTATGCTTCCATTCATCTAGTCGCCAGTTTGCTGGTACTCAGTGAGGCACTTTCGCAGCTCCTGATACCCACTTCTACAGATTCGCAGGCCTCTGCTGAGACCCATTCAGAGTCCGGTATGCCGCAAGTTGCTTCTTCTTCTATGGAACCTGCGGATGTCTCTGCCTTGGATGGGTCCGGAGCCGCTGTGCAGGCACTGGTTTCTGAGGGTGTATTCCAACCTTCTGATGTTCGCATTAAACTGGCAGTGTCATTTTTGACTAAAAATACTGAGTTTCTCAGTCCCAGAGTTCGCACTACTCCTAGAAAACTGATGACCAAAGTGCATGCGCCATTTCCCTTGCCACAGAAACAAATGCTTAGAATGGCTGAAGACCTTATTACTTTAATTGGGGGAAGCCAGCCTTCTCCCTCTACAAAGAATTGATTTTCCTTCTGATTCGACAGACCATGAGTCCGATGACTCTGATACCTCTGATTACCAGGAACATGCCCTTATCTACTTATGAAGATTCAGATGCAGAGGATTCTATTCCCTCTGCCTCACCTCCAGAGGGCTTTTCTTTTGGTGAAACCTTGCATACTTAGAGCATTTCCACTGGGAATGCCAGGACTACCCTCAGTCCAAAAAGAGACTCTGAATTTTTAGACTTGCCCCAGCACAGGCCTCTAGCTATACCCCGTCCTGGACATTGTAGATGATTTCTTCATGGAATCCAGTCTTGCTCCTGATAGTTTACCACCAGCTGCTAGAAAGCTTGACTGGTACTACAGAGTACCTGACTCTCTCAAATTTCTTTTTAAGAGTCCCACTGTGGATCCAGAGACTATTTCCCAGGGTCCTAAAGGCATTAAGGCTACTACAGCCAAAAAACCTACCCCTTCAGACAGGGATTCTAGAGCTTTAGACAGATGGGGTAAGAAGGTATATACTTCTGCAACTCTTGCCATCGGGGCTTTGAATTGCCAGTTTCACATGTTGAATTACCAGCAGCATATTATTGAACTAATTAAACAAAAATGTTGTTGCTTCCAGATTGTACAGAAAATAAAGATGTACAATAGCTAATGCATTCTGCAAACCAAGTTAGTAAACATACTTTGCAGTGTGGTTTTGATGCTTTAGAAGCATCTTGCAGGGTTGTTGTCACTGGGTCTGTACTGAGAAGGCATGCTTGGCTGAAGGAGCAAATCTTGCCAGACCCATGTCAAAGCAAAATTACTAGATGCTCCATTAAACCAGGAAAATGTGTTTGGCACAAAAGCAGAAGTTGTTCTTAAAAAGATGGAGGAAAAAGCTAAATTTATGTAAACTGCTAAAGATTTTTTACAGGTACAGCCAGCTAGATTTAGTAGGCATTGGCCTTCTAAAAACTGATCCTTTCCAGTCCCTCCCAGGCATTCTCAGTCCAAACCCAGGGGCAACAGGCCACCAAGACTACAGTCTCAGGGTATGCAGAGATCTAAACAATGGAGTGCTCCCTCCTCTAAAACAGGGAGTGGTAAGCCACCCCCTTATGGAAAAAGTTCACAATGACTTGTTTAGCTTCCTTCCCAGCAAAACCCAAGTACTTGCACCCCTAGGAGGAAAACTCACCCTGCATGCACAAAACTGGATGTCCATTACCCAGGACCAGTGGGTCCTAAACATTGAATCCCAGGGATGCAGATTCTACTTCCACTCACTGTCAACCCCAAGCGGGTTGCCAGACCTTCCTTCAAACCAGTGGCAAAGGCTCAAAAGCAAGTACTTTTCTCTTCTCAGTATCAGGGCTATTCAACATGTGCCTATAGAGCAAAAGGGGACAGGGTTTCTACTCCAGATTCCTTGTGCCCAGAAAGGAGGGCTCTTGGCACCCTATCCTAGATATGTCAATTCTCAACACCTTCCTGGTGGTCCCAAAATTCAAAATGTTGACTCTGCAATAGCTTCTTCCTATGCTAGCCAAGGACACCTGGCTAGTCACCCTAGACTTAAAAGAAGCTCATCTGCACATCCCCATAAGGGAATGTTACAGGAAATATCTACGTTTCAGGGTAGGCTCTATGCACCATCAGTTCTCTGCACTTCTCTTTGGCTTATCTACTGCACCCAGGGTATTTACAAAGTGTCTGGTTCCAGCCATTGCATACTATAGTCAGAGAAATATTCAAATTTACCCATACTTGGATGATTGCCTGATTCAGGTGGACAGTCAGGAATTATTACTTCAGCACCTGGCATTTGTAAAGAAACTTCAAACTTCTCTGGTGTACACTATCAACAAAAAGAAATCACAACTGGTGCCCAACCAAAAGATTGTATTCCTGGGAGCAAGCTTAAACACAACTTCACAGATGACATTCTTCACTCCAGAAAAAGATTATTTAACAAACTACTTCAAACTAATGGCCACCAAAACCCAGCTATCTGCAAGAAAAATACTGCAAGCCCTAGGGTTCATGGCCTCATGCATTCTACTAATTCCATATGCAAGACTGCATATGAGGAAACTTCAGGGGTACTTGTCTCTGGTGTCAACATTCTCAGGACCTGGAAACACCAATTCCTATCATTCCTTGTCTAAGGGCAGAGTTCCTTTGCTGGGCAGAGGCCTGCAGCCAGAACAAGGGACTTCCTTTCACTCAAACCCTTGCCGCCCAAACCCTGACAACAGACTCATCAGACTACGCATGGGGGGGCTCACATGGCAGGCAAATGCAATCAAGGCAAATGGAGCCCAGAACAAATTGCCCTGCATATCAATCAAAAATAAAAGTTAGCTGTACAGAATTGTCTGACAGCCTTCAAATACCTTATTCTTCCAGGACAACAAGTGATAAAGACCGACAACACCACACTTATGTGGTACATAAACAAGCGGGGAGGAACTCATTCCTACCCTCTCTGCAGGTTAGCCATGGCCCTGTGGAACACAGTCCTGAGCAACCAAGTGCACCTGCAAGCTCAATTCCTGCCAGGCAAACAAAATTCACTGGCAGACGACTTAAGCAGAAATCTACTGGACCCACATGAGTGGAAGCTGGAACCCAACTCATTCAAACATCTAATCCACAGATGTGGACATCTTTGCCTCCCCTCAAAACCATCAATTGAGCAAATTTTGCACCAGAAATCCCCACAGCCAAGCGTGGAAAGTGAATGCCCTATCCTTTACATGGGAAAACCTCTCAATTTATGCCTTTCCCTCCCTGCCCCTCCTCTTAAAAGTACTACTCAAGATCAAACAGGACAGGCCAAGGACTATCCTTATTGCCCCAGACTGGCCAAGCCAGCACTGGTACCCACTCCTACGCAGTCTGACAGCAGTGCCACCCTAGCACCTACATCAGACCCCCTTCCTGCTGTCCCAGCAGGATGGACAGATTTTGCATCCACAGCTGCAAATCCTGAACCTTGCAGCCTGGCTTATCCCCTGAATGCACCACCAGTAACCCTCAGCAAACAGGTGCTGGATGTCATCCTTGAGGCCAGAAGGCCTAGTACTAGGAAATCCTATTCAGAAAAGTGTAAAATATTGTTCTTGGAGCCAGTCTCAAGGAAAGGACACAGCTGTGCCCTCCTTACCTCAAATCCTAGATTACCTAGCAGAGCTACTCCACAAAGGCCTATGCTTCTCATCAATCAAAATTCATACCTCTGCCATCTCAGCTCACTATAGTACTGAGCCACCTCTATTTTCTCACCCTCTCATCAAACAGTTCCTGAAAGGAGCTAACAATTTAAGGCCTCCGAGGAGAGCTCCCACCCCTGCCTGAGACCTTCTCTTTGTACTAGAGAAGCTCACCCCCCCCCCTGAGCATGCTGCTGCAGCAGACTTAAAATTCCTCTCTTGGAAAACAGCCTTACTCCTGGCCATCACTTCAGCAAGAAGAGTGTCTGAGCTACAGGCACTGGCTGTGGAATCTTTCATTATTTTCTATGCGGACAGGGTTTCCCCTCAGGACTTAACCCATCACTTATGCCCAAGGTGGTATCCAGTGTGGCTTTAAACTAATCCATCCATTTACCAACCTTTTTTCCTAATCCTCAGAATAAAGGGGAAATGATTCTGCACTCCTTGGATGTGCACAGACAGCTGTGGTTCTACCTTGACAGAACTAAACCTTTCAGAAGATCTGACCAATTGCTAGTCAGCTTCATACAGGGGCAGAGGGTAAGGTCATTTCAAAGCAAACTATTTCCAAATGGATAGCACACTGCACCCATTTCTGCTACAAACACCATGGAAAACCTATCCCACAGGGTATCAGAACTCATTCCGCTAGGGCTACTTCAACCTCTACAGCATTCCTTGGGGGGGGGGGGGGGGAGTCCCTACCAGAGACATCCTGGAGTTATTTTACACGCATTCACTAAGCATTACCACTTACCTATTTTTTCTAAATCCAGAGCTGGATTTGCCACAGCAGTCTTACAGGGCCTGCTAGCCAGCCCCAATACTTCCTGACTGCCTCCACCCTTCCTTAGCTTTGGGAATCAACCCAAGTGTGAGGACTGCAACAATGAAACATGAAGAACATAGTACAGTTGTGTACACTTACCATAAATGTAGATGTTCGAGTGTATTCACTGTTGCAGTTGTAGTTACCCTCCCTCCTCCAGCCACCTGTCTTTTCTATTCCTTCCACTTATCCTCTTTTGGGTCACATCTTATGGAAATGGTATTTAGTTTTTACTGGAGGTGTTCCACACCATGTAATTGCTTCCTGTTTTGGGGGCTCCTGACATCTGGGGCAAGAAAAACGGATGTAATGGCATCAGCTGGATGTTTTATACCCCTGACGTCATGGAAGAGGCAACAGCATCCGATGCAGAAATCCCAAGACTCTGGTATTCAGGCTGACTGAGGGCTACCTGCAGGCAGATAACCCAAGTGTGATGACTGCAACAGTGAATACACTCGAACATCTACATTTATGGTAAGTGTATACAACTGTACTTTCTTTTGTCCTTGGTTCTTTCATTTAGAGTTTGACATGATCGTTCAGGTCTTGCATTGTGCTAAGTACATAACTTTTGCTTATACAATGAGAAGCTTTTTCCCTCCCATTGATTGGCACTGTTTGCACTCCAGTGGGGAGATAAAAGGGTAAGTTATGCACTGAACAGAATATTAGATTTAGCTGGTATCTGTCCTGACACTAGAACCGATGGGACTAGTCACAAAAGGCAGCTGTTTCCACAGCAACAACAAACTCTGGATAGCTCAAGTTCATCCCTCTATGCCATAAGATGTTTCCCCCCCACTGCTACTCCAGATCAAGTGACTAGAGATATGGTAGTAGCTTCCTTGGAAAGGCAGAACATGAAAGCCAAATAATGAGACTGGGTGTTTCTCTAGGTTCCTCCAGATAGGACTGTTTGGAGGGAGTGTGGTTCTAGAATCTAGATAGGTACCAGCTGTGTCTAATTCTGGGGTAAGTACATCACTTAAGCATTTAACCTGATCCTATTTGGAAACTGGAAATGGACAGAATCTCAGCGAGGCAACTCTTTGAGAATGATGGCCCAAGCTCTAGATAAAATATTTAAACTTTCATGTTTTGCCAAAGTATATATGGTAGACCGTGTATCAGCAGTGCAAGTCTCTTCCAAAGGCAAATAAGTGAGGAAAACCATGGACATAGCTTGAGCCCTGACAGTATGTACTTTGTCTAGAAGGCAGCAACTTACTGCTAGATGAACAGCAAAAGGTAATACAGTCAGATATCCATTTAGATGGTGTTACTCTCTGTAATCCCTGCCCCCTTTTTTAACACATTGTTGAAAAAGTTGAACAATTGGTTAATCTTTTCTATGTAGATAAACATTGTCTATATCTAAACAATGCAACTTGTATTAGCCTCTGTAGTTTCAAACCTGAAATCTTCTAAAGCTAAGTACCCCATTGGGGATCCTTTTTTCTTCCTCCAGCCAATGTCAGAAAAAGTTAATTGTCTTGCCTGTGGAAAGCAAATACCTCACAGAGATTTTCATTCTTACTGCGTCATCTGTTTTGGCCCAGACCAAGACGTTCCTCGCTGTAGGTTTTGTGTCTTGTTTAACACCCAAATTATTCATTGTTGGGCTATGTTTGTCACTAAATTCTGTCCCTGTTCTTCGTTTTCCGAAATGACTTCCATAAGCCATCCGACTGTTGATCTTCTGAAAAAACAAGGATAAAGACAGAGATAGACCGCATAGGTCCAAAACTGCTGACTATGCTTCCATTCAGCTAGTCGCCAGTTTGCTGGTACTCAGTGAGGCACTTTCGCAGCCCCTAATACCCACTTCTACAGATTCGCAGGCCTCTGCTGACACCCATTCAGAGTCCGGTATGCCGCAAGTTGCTTCTTCTTCTATGGAACCTGCGGATGTCTCTGCCTTGGATGGGTCCGGAGCCGCTGTGCAGGCACTGGTTTCTGAGGGTGTATTCCAACCTTCTGATGTTCGCATTAAACTGGCAGTGTCATTTTTGACTAAAAATACTGAGTTTCTCAGTCCCAGAGTTCGCACTACTCCTAGAAAACTGATGACCAAAGTGCATGCGCCATTTCCCTTGCCACAGAAACAAATGCTTAGAATGGCTGAAGACCTTATTACTTTAATTGGGGGAAGCCAGCCTTCTCCCTCTACAAAGAATTGATTTTCCTTCTGATTCGACAGACCATGAGTCTGATGACTCTGATACCTCTGATTACCAGGAACATGCCCTTATCTACTTATGAAGATTCAGATGCAGAGGATTCTGTTCCCTCTGCCTCACCTCCAGAGGGCTTTTCTTTTGGTGAAACCTTGCATACTTTAAGAGAGCATTTCCACTGGGAATGCCAGGACTACCCTCAGTCCAAAAAGAGACTCTGAATTTTTAGACTTGCCCCAGCACAGGCCTCTAGCCTATACCCCCTGTCCTGGACATTGTAGATGATTTCTTCATGGAATCCAGTCTTGCTCCTGATATTTTACCACCAGCTGCTAGAAAGATTGACTGGTACTACAGAGTACCTGACTCTCACAAATTTCTTTTTAAGAATCCCACTGTGGATCCAGAGACTATTTCCCAGGGTCCTAAAGGCATTAAGGCTACTACAGCCAAAAAACCTACCCCTTCAGACAGGGATTCTAGAGCTTTAGACAGATGGGGTAAGAAGGTATATACTTCTGCAACTCTTGCCATCGGGGCTTTGAATTGCCAGTTTCACATGTTGAATTACCAGCAGCATATTATTGAACTAATTAAACAAAAATGTTGTTGCTTCCAGAGTGTACAGAAAATAAAGATGTACAATAGCTAATGCATTCTGCAAACCAAGTTAGTAAACATACTTTGCAGTCTGGTTTTGATGCTTTAGAAGCATCTTGCAGGGTTGTTGTCACTGGGTCTGTACTGAGAAGACATGCTTGGCTGAAGGAGCAAATCTTGCCAGACCCATGTCAAAGCAAAATTACTAGATGCTCCATTAAACCAGGAAAATTTGTTTGGCACAAAAGCAGAAGTTGTTCTTAAAAAGATGGAGGAAAAAGCTAAATTTTTTACAGGTACAGCCAGCTAGATTTAGTAGGCATTGGCCTTCTAAAAACTGATCCTTTCCAGTCCCTCCCAGGCATTCTCAGTCCAAACCCAGGGGCAACAGGCCACCAAGACTACAGTCTCAGGGTATGCAGAGATCTAAACAATGGAGTGCTCCCTCCTCTAAAACAGGGAGTGGTAAGCCACCCCCTTATGGAAAAAGTTCACAATGACTTGTTTAGCTTCCTTCCCAGCAAAGCCCAAGTACTTGCACCCCTAGGAGGAAAACTCACCCTGCATGCACAAAACTGGATGTCCATTACCCAGGACCAGTGGGTCCTAAACATTGAATCCCAGGGATGCAGATTCTACTTCCACTCACTGTCAACCCCAAGCGGGTTGCCAGACCTTCCTTCAAACCAGTGGGCAAAGGCTCAAAAGCAAGTACTTTCTCTTCTCAGTATCAGGGCTATTCAACATGTGTCTATAGAGCAAAAGGGGACAGGGTTTCTACTCCAGATTCCTTGTGCCCAGAAAGGAGGGCTCTTGGCACCCTATCCTAGATATGTCAATTCTCAACACCTTCCTGGTGGTCCCAAAATTCAAAATGTTGACTGCAATAGCTTCTTCCTATGCTAGCCAAGGACACCTGGCTAGTCACCCTAGACTTAAAAGAAGCTTATCTGCACATCCTCATAAGGGAATGTTACAGGAAATATCTACATTTCAGGGTAGGCTCTATGCACCATCAGTTCTCTGCACTTCCCTTTGGCTTATCTACTGCACCCAGGGTATTTACAAAGTGTCTGGTTCCAGCCATTGCATACTGTAGTCAGAGAAATATTCAAATTTACCCATACTTGGATGATTGCCTGATTCAGGTGGACAGTCAGGAATTATTACTTCAGCACCTGGCATTTGTAAAGAAACTTCAAACTTCTCTGGTGTACACTATCAACAAAAAGAAATCACAACTGGTGCCCAACCAAAAGATTGTTTTCCTGGGAGCAAGCTTAAACACAACTTCCCAGATGACATTCCTCACTCCAGAAAAAGATTATTTGACAAACTACTTCAAACTAATGGCCACCAAAACCCAGCTATCTGCAAGAAAAATACTGCAAGCCCTAGGGTTCATGGCCTCATGCATTCTACTAATTCCATATGCAAGACTGCATATGAGGAAACTTCAGGGGTACTTGTCTCTGGTGTCAACATTCTCAGGACCTGGAAACACCAATTCCTATCATTCCTTGTCTAAGGGCAGAGTTCCTTTGCTGGGCAGAGGCATGCAACCACAACAAGGGACTTCCTTTCACTCAAACCCTTTCCGCCCAAACCCTGACAACAGACTCATCAGACTACGCTTGGGGGGGCTCACATGGTAGGCAAATGCATTCAAGGCAAATGGAGCCCAGAACAAATTGCCCTGCATATCAATCAAAAATAAAAGTTAGCTGTACAGAATTGTCTGACAGCCTTCAAATACCTTATTCTTCCAGGACAACAAGTGATAAAGACCGACAACACCACACTTATGTGGTACATAAACAAGCAGGGAGGAACTCATTCCTACCCTCTCCGCAGGTTAGCCATGGCCCTGTGGAACACAGCCCTGAGCAACCAAGTGCACCTGCAAGCTCAATTCCTGCCAGGCAAACAAAATTCACTGGCAGACGACTTAAGCAGAAATCTACTGGACCCACATGAGTGGAAGCTGGAACCCAACTCATTCAAACATCTAATCCACAGATGGGGGACTCCAGAGGTGGACATCTTTGCCTCCCCTCAAAACCATCAATTGAACAAATTTTGCACCAGAAATCCCCACAGCCAAGCGTGGAAAGTGAATGCCCTATCCTTTACATGGGAAAACCTCTCAATTTATGCCTTTCCCTCTCTGCCCCTCCTCTTAAAAGTACTACTCAAGATCAAACGGGACAGGCCAAGGACTATCCTTATTGCCCCAGACTGGCCAAGCCAGCACTGGTACCCACTCCTACGCAGTCTGACAGCAGTGCCACCCTAGCACCTACATCAGACCCCCTTCCTGCTGTCCCAGCAGGATGGACAGATTTTGCATCCACAGCTGCAAATCCTGAACCTTGCAGCCTGGCTTATCCCCTGAATGCACCACCAGCAAACCCTCAGCAAACAGGTGCTGGATGTCATCCTTGAGGCCAGAAGGCCTAGTACTAGGAAATCCTATTCAGAAAAGTGTAAAATATTGTTCTTGGAGCCAGTCTCAAGGAAAGGACACAGCTGTGCCCTCCTTACCTCAAATCCTAGATTACCTAGCAGAGCTACTCCACAAAGGCCTATGCTTCTCATCAATCAAAATTCATACCTCTGCCATCTCAGCTCACTATAGTACTGAGCCACCTCTATTTTCTCACCCTCTCATCAAACAGTTCCTGAAAGGAGCTAACAATTTAAGGCCTCCGAGGAGAGCTCCCACCCCTGCCTGGGACCTTCTCTTTGTACTACAGAAGCTCACCCCCCCCCCCCCCCCCCGAGCATGCTGCTGCAGCAGACTTAAAATTCCTCTCTTGGAAAACAGCCTTACTCCTGGCCATCACTTCAGCAAGAAGAGTGTCTGAGCTACAGGCACTAATGGCTGTGGAATCTTTCATTATTTTCTATGCAGACAGGGTTTCCCCTCAGGACTTAACCCATCACTTATGCCCAAGGTGGTATCCAGTGTGGCTTTAAACCAATCCATCCATTTACCAACCTTTTTTCCTAATCCTCAGAATAAAGGGGAAATGATTCTGCACTCCTTGGATGTGCACAGACAGCTGTGGTTCTACCTTGACAGAACTAAACCTTTCAGAAGATCTGACCAATTGCTAGTCAGCGTCATACAGGGTCAGAGGGTAAGGTCATTTCAAAGCAAACTATTTCCAAATGGATAGCACACTGCACCCATTTCTGCTACAAACACCATGGAAAACCTATCCCACAGGGTATCAGAACTCATTCCGCTAGGGCTACTTCAACCTCTACAGCATTCCTTGGGAGTCCCTACCAGAGACCAATCCCCGGAGTTATTTTACACGCATTCACTAAGCATTACCACTTACCAATTTTTTCTAAATCCAGAGCTGGATTTGCCACAGCAGTCTTACAGGGCCTGCTAGCCAGCCCCAATACTTCCTGACTGCCTCCACCCTTTCTTAGCTTTGGGAATCAACCCAAGTGTGAGGACTGCAACAATGAAACATGAAGAATATAGTACAGTTGTGTACACTTACCATAAATGTAGATGTTCGAGTGTATTCACTGTTGCAGTCGTAGTTACCCTCCCTCCTCCAGCCACCTGTCTTTTCTATTCCTTCCACTTATCCTCTTTTGGGTCACATCTTATGGAAATGGTATTTAGTTTTTACTGGAGGTGTTCCACACCATGTAGAGGCGGGGGGTTTCTCTTCAGGGTACCCTTTTCTGTTCAGGTTTCACCCCGTTTTCCAGGTTTTTTCATTTTCAGAGACTCTTCATTCCATGAGGGAGCATTTTAAATGGGAAGGTCAGGATTTCTCTGATTCCAGGAAAAGGCTTAGGGAATTTTTGTTTCTACCCCAGCATAGGCCTTTAGCTATACCTCCTGTTCTAGATGTGGTAGAGGATGTTTTTGCAGAGGCTTCTCTGAACCCTGACTCTTTGCCTCCTGCTCCAGTTAAACCGGATAGATATTATAGGGTGCCTGAAGCTCATAAGTATCTTTTTAAGAGTCCTAGGGCAGACCCAGAAACTGTTTCACAGGGGCCTAAAGGTGTTAAGGCTTCTGTTGTTAAAAATCCTGTTCCTCCAGATAAAGAGGCTAGGGCTTTGGATAGATGGGGAAAGAAAGTGTATACTACTTCCACTTTGGCCATGAGAGCTTTGAACTGCCAGTTTCACATGTTGAAATACCAAAATTATCTCCTTTCGCAATTAAAGTCTAAGGTAGATGCTTTGGCGGAAGGTATTGAGTGTAAAGAGTTGCAGGATTTAGTTCATGTTTCTGAACAGGTGGGTAAGCATTCTTTGCAATGTGGTTTTGATGCTGTGCAGGCCTCTTCGAGGGTGGCTGCCACTGGTTCGGTTCTTCGCAGGCACACCTGGTTGAGGGATCAGAATTTAGCTGAGCATGTGAAAACAAGGATTTTAGATGCTCCCTTACAATCTGATGTGTTGTTTGGTTCGCCTGTGGAAGCAGTTCTAAAGAAAATGGAAGACAAGGCTAAGTCTATGCAGACTGTTAAAGATTTTTGCAGGTTCAGCCTCCAAGTTTAGTAGAAATTGGCCTACCAAGGGGTGGACATATCCTGCTTATGATTCCCAGTCTAGGGGTAGGTCTAGACGTGGTAGAGGCAGAGCTCAAGGTTCTTTTAGGCCTAGAACAGGGAGTTCACCTGCTCAGTCTTCTGGTGAGGGCAGGGGTCAGTCCTTTCGTAAACAGACACAATGATCTGCCTTTTCAGCTGCCAGAATCTTCTCGGCTGGCAGCACCTTTGGGAGGAAGGTTGGCACTTTTCAAAGAAAACTGGAGTTTAATTGCCCAAGACAGATGGGTATTGGATATCATTCACCACGGTTACAGGTTTTATTTCCATACCTTGCCTCCTTTCAAAGGCATGCCAGACATTCCTCCTCAACAAAGGAAAGAGGCTCACAAGCAAATTTCTCTGTTGCTCCAAATAGGGGCCATTCAGCCGGTTCCTGTGCCAGAAAGGGGCCTAGGATTTTATTCTCGCCTGTTCCTAGTACCAAAAAAGGGGAACACGTGGAGACCAATTTTGGATCTGTCTATCCTCAACACTTATCTGGACATTCCCAAGTTCAAAATGTTGACGTTACAACAGCTTTTACCTCTGCTGGGCAAAGATCACTGGATGGTAACTTTGGATCTCAAGGAAGCTTACCTTCATGTTCCTATCAGACTAATTTGCAGGAAGTATCTGCGTTTTCGAGCTGGGAATTCTCATTATCAGTTCTCTGCATTGCCCTTTGACTTATCTACTGCGCCCAGAGTATTCACAAAGTTTCTGGCTCCAGTGATAGCTTTCTTCAGGCTAAAAGGAATACAAATCTATCCTTATTTGGACGATTGCCTGATTCTGGCTCAAGGAAGGGACGTGCTTCTTCAGCATTTGGAATATGTGATAGCAGTGCTAAGATGCCTAGGGTATTCTGTGAACGAAATAAAGTCCAGTCTAGTACCCTCTCAAGACATGTGCTTTCTGGGTGTGAGACTGAATACAGCATCCCAGATGGCCTTTTTAACCCCGGACAAACAAAAGAATCTTTCTTTACTTCCATCAACTATCTCATCAGTCCGGGCTGACTGCAAGGACAGTCCTTCAAGCCTTAGGGTTCATGGCATCTTGTATTCTGGTACTTCCCAATGCCAAACTGCATATGAGGAAGCTACAATGGTATCTCAAAAATGTATGGACACAGCACTGCCAGGATTTGGACACTGTCATTCAAATAATACCTTGCATTCAAAAGGAATTTTTGTGGTGGGCTCAGGAATGTCACCTAAACAAGGGACTCTCTGTGACCCGCCAGAGGTGAGTCAGATTCTAACGACAGATGCCTCAGACACAGCTTGGGGAGCTCATCTGAATGGAAAGTGGATACAAGACAAGTGGCCTGCCAGACTGCAGCATCTACATATCAACATGAAGGAGATGTTAGCAGTCCAGTTTGCATTACTGGCTTTCAAGGATTTACTTCTTCCAGGGCAGGTGTTGATTCTAACAGACAACACAACTGTCATGTGGTACATCAACAAACAAGGGGAACACATTCTTATCCTCTATGCAGGCAAGCAATGATTTTGTGGAGATCATGCTAGCTTGCAGCTGAATCTTCAAGCAAGGTTTCTGCCAGGAGCACAGAACTCCTTAGCAGATGTGTTAAGCAGGCAAATCATGGATCCCCACGAGTGGAAACTGGATCTTCATGTATTTCAGACATTGACAGTGTCATGGGGAACTCCAGACATAGATCTGTTCGCTTCTCCACTAAACCACCAGCTGCCAAAGTTTTGCACGAAAAGGTTTCATCACACAGCCTGGAAAGTGGATGCTCTTTCTTTCAGTTGGAAAAATCTTCATGTGTATGCCTTTCCACCTCTGCCTCTCCTCCCAAAGGTACTTCTAAAGGTCAGACAAGACAAGCCAAGGATGATTTTAATAGCTCCAGATTGGCCTCGCAGCACTGGTACCCATTGCTGAGGAGTCTGGTAAGGAAGCCTCCATGGCCCTTACCTTTGATTCCACACCTATTGTCTCAGAAGGACGGGCATCTGCTCAATGTCAAGCTTCACTCTCTTCATCTAACAGCTTGGCATATTCTGTTTTGAACCATAGCAGGTCTCAGCTTCCTCAACAAGTTTTGAATGTGATTATGGAAGCCAGAAGACCTAGTACAAGGAAAGTGTACGCAGGAAAATGGAAGAGATTTTTATTTTGGTGTGCAGCAAAGGATTTGGATGTTTCTGAGCCGAATTTGAGTGTGGCTCTTCAATGTCTTACTGAGTTATTGGACAAAGGTTAGTCTTTCTCTTCCATTAAGATTCATGCTGCAGCAATTTCAGCTCACCATGATTGTGACCCACCATTGTTTTCTCATCCTTTGTTCAAGCAATTTCTTAGAGGGGCAAAGAATATAAGACCCCCACGTAGAGCTCCTACTCCTGCTTGGGACCTCAATTTTGTGTTGGAGAAACTCACTCTACAACCTTTAGAGCCTGCAGCTACTGCTGAATTGAAATATTTGTCATGGAAGACTGCTTTTTTGTTAGCCATTACATCTGCAAGAAGGGTGTCTGAATTGCAGGCCCTTATGGCGGTGGAGCCTTTCCTGATTTTTCATAAGGATAGGGTATCTTTACGCACTAATCCTTCCTCTATGCCTAAAGTGGTTTCTAGTGTGGCTTTAAACCAAACTATTCATTTGCCTACCTTTATGCAGATCCCCAAAATAAGGGGGAAAAGATTTTGCACACTTTAGATGTACACAGGCAGTTGCGTTATTATTTAAGCAGGACTAAGGATTTTAGGCAGTCTCAGCAGTTGTTTGTTTCTTTTGCTTTGAGTTCTCAGGGCAAGCCTGTGTCAAAACAAACTATTTCTAAGTGGATTGGGTTTTGCATTGCATTTTGTTATTCCCATCATGGCAAGGAGATTCCAGCTGGGATTAGGCCTCATTCCACTAGGGCTACTGCCACTTCAACAGCATTTCTAAGGGGGGTGACAACTAAGGATATTTTGGAGGCAGCTACTTGGAGTTCAGTGCATACTTTCTCTAAGCATTACCACCTTCCTCTCTACTCTAAATCTAGGGCTGGTTTTGCCACGGCTATTTTGCAGGGCATGTTGTCAGCTCCTGCTTCCTTATGATTTGCCAGCCTCCCTTACCTCTGCTTTGGGATTCTACCCAAGTGTTAGGACTGCAGCAATGTGGTATGAAGAACATAGTACAGTTTTGTACCTACCATAAATGTAGATGTTCGAAGATCCACATTGCTGCAGTCCAATTTACCCTCCCTCCTTCCCTCTGTGTTTAGGGGTGGTTGTGTGGTGTGGTTATACTCTTGTAAATTTGTATATATTGTATATATATTTGGTGCAGGAGTGTGTGGTGTTTTTGGTTTTAGCCTTATCTTTTTAGGGTCTTCTGACATCTGGGGCAAGAAAAGACTGAGGATATGACGTCGGTCATGCGCATTTGTACCCTGACGTCCTGACGTCAGACTAATGTGCCTTGACCGACGTCAGCCATATACTTTGGTATTCGGGCCGACTGGGACAGCGGACTACCCAAGTGTTAGGACTGCAGCAATGTGGATCTTCGAACATCTACATTTATGGTAGGTACAAAACTGTACTTTTCTGTACCATACAGTAGTATGGTCACACCACTGTCTTGTATACCTTACTTTTCAGCTTCTTTGGTATTCTTCTGTCATAGACTACACCTGACACTCTATGCCAGTTGGCTGCAGCCCCTCTGATTCTAGCTTTGACCTCTTCATTCAGACTACCCATCTCCTCAACCCCCCCCCAGATATTTGAAGCTGTAACCTGTTCCACTATCTTCCTTTCTATCTCTATCTTCAGCTTATTCTGATTTCCCAAATTAGCTGCCATTACCACAGTGTTCTCTGCTTAGTTTCATCCCATGTGCCTTCAGTTTTGTATTCCATTCTCATATCCTTAGCTGAAGTTCTAACTCAGTGTCTGCCTGTACTGCCACATTGTCTCCATACAGCAACTTTGTTGATCTGTCCCCACCAACCTATTTGCTAATGTAGTCCATCACGAGTATGAACAGCAGTGGCTCAGAGATGAACCCTGGTGTGCACCCATTCCCACTGGGAACCCCTTTATGAGGCCAAACACTGTTCGCAGTTGAGTCATTGGATACTTGTACATACCCTGCACTACTAATTCTACCAATGTTTCCTGGAACTTCAAACTGCAATACTGCCCAGATCAACTTTTTTGGGACC
This sequence comes from Protopterus annectens, assembly GCF_019279795.1. NCBI lineage: Eukaryota > Metazoa > Chordata > Ceratodontiformes > Protopteridae > Protopterus > Protopterus annectens. The sequence goes on from NC_056744.1 coordinate 1,568,046,527, forward strand.
TTGTATGCTTTCTCCAAGTCTAAGAATGTGCAGTTGGACTCTCTCTTCTTCTGAAGTATCTATCTCAGTTCAGACATCAGGTCACTTGTGCTGCAGCCTGATCTGAATCTGAACTGCTCATCTTACATTCTACTGCTCTGCGTATCTGTTTATCAATCACCCTCTCCAGAACTTTCATGCAATGTGATAGATGCCTCCATATTGCCCAAAGTTGTGGATGTCCCTTTTGTTCTTGTACACTCGTGTAATCTGCAATACTGTACTATCCGAATAGCAGCTGCCATAAGGACTGTAGCTACACTGGATATTGAGTTTTATTATATCACAGTACTTCTTTGTGGAGGGGGTAACTTAGCTCAATGGTTTACTGCTTTCAACTGTCAGCCAAAAGATATCTGGGACTGACAGGATCCCAGTTGTGGTTTTGCTTGGTTGATCATGATTCCCACAGATGGACATAGCTAGAGTGCGTGCCATGATGAGTTTTTCCATCATAGGTGCAGCAGTGAGCCAGACAAACGGGTAAGGGATTATTTTGAGCCGTAGAAAACTGAGCTGTAACAGGAGGTAAGAGTTGCAGTGAGTCCAAAGGGCAGGGCTCAGAGTTGGTAATAACTGGCTCCCACATGAAAGTATAAGAATGTCATGGACAATTTCACTATTTTGATGTGTACATAATCCTGGAAATCCAAAGAGTGCATCAAGTCTCTTACTTGCATGCATGGCAGATTGGCTTGTACATGACCATCTGGAAGGACTCTGTCTTCAAGTTTTAATTCAGATGACTTGCGTCCTGAGTTTTTTTTTTCTGGGCACCAAGCATGGACATCTTTGGATGGCTCTTATCCACCTCCTGTTGGGCCATACTTCTCTGACAGGGTGACACAAAGGTGGATGGGAGAGCGGTTGTTTGGGCAGTTTTAAAAACAGGATAGAGCAGTCTCTGAATATAATTTCTCTGATCCATTTGTCTTGTTTGATGGTCAGCCATGCAGAAGGATGCAGGGAAAGACATTCCTGATTGCCTTCAGAGTGAGATAGTCAGGCAACTGTCCAGGGTACATACTGATGGAATCCATGAGGGGGGTGTCTCAGCCCTTTTTGGAGCAGACCACCTCTGCCTAATTTTACAGCAGTCCTCAGAGAAATGTTCTCATTCTTGGGACTCTGTGTTATACTGCTGGTTGTGCTGGGGCTATTGAGCTTTACAAAACCAATATTTTTAACACTTTCTGGTTTCTCTGAAATGATCTTCACGGCGGCCACGAATTGATAGATATGGATCAATGTAGTTTTGTGGAGGGGAGGCAAACATGTGACAACATTAACAGAACATTGACAATCCAGGGGGAAGCAGACTGTAAGAAAGTATCACTGTTGTTGGAGGGTCTTGATGCAGAGAAAGCATTTGACAGAGTAAGCTGGGACTTTAAGAGCATAGCAATGGAAGCATTTGTTATAAAGTTGATTAGGAGGATATATGAGAGATCTGAGGTGAAAATTAAAGTGGGTGGGATCCTCTCTGATAATTTCTGCTTGAGTAGAGGAACTGGGTAGGAGTGTCCTCTTTCTCTTTTGTTGTTTGCATTATATTTAGGGACATTACAGTGCTGTGGAACATTTTGAGACCGTTTCAAATCTTATTAATGAAGCTAAAACAAAGACAGTAACGGTAAACTATATACCCACATACAAACTGGTTCAGCAATATCCATATTTATCAGGAGTATGGATTAAAAATTATTCCAATGTGGCTAAGGATATGTGGGAAGAGACTAAACAAAAGATACAAAAACTGAGAAAATGGAAACTATTATATGGATAGTAAGATACAAGCAGTTAAAATGTTTTAAGTCTCTTTAGTTTTATGCACATATCAAGCATATTTTTATCAACTGGGGAGTTGTGGATAGCAATTAATAAAGAGCTGAAGGACTTTATCTGGGGGGGAAAGATGGCAAGAGCCAAGTGGAATAAGTTGATTCTTCTAGCAGAGCAGGGTCGATTGGGATTACCTGATTTGAAAGGGTAATTCAGAGCAACACACTTAAGGCTCCTATATATAGCACAAGCAGAAAATATAACTCAAAGTGGAATGGGATGAGGATGAAATGGAGGGAAGCTCAAGAAACCAGGAGAGACCAGGATTTTGGATGCAGACCTTTAAGGAGAATAACAATAATCATACAAAATATTAGGGAGCAGAAAGTATTCTAAAAACTAAGTCAACATGGGAATGGAGAAAGGAGATTCTGCTCATAGGGGATGACTGCAATTAGAGATACAGACAATAGGCAAGATGGGGCTGGAATTTATTGGATAAAACTGATAAAGGAACCAAGGTATTGGGGAGCAAATAACTATGAAGGGGAAGGTAATAGAATGGGAAGATGCCAAGAATTTATTTGGACTGCAGTTTAGAGATTGCCTTCCCTATCATGGACTGATCTCAAAGTATATGCAAAAAGAAAGAAATGGGGGGGTGGTCTAAACAAAAGGCCTGCACTTGTAGAGTTTTTAATAGAATCTAGAACAGATGCTGCCATTTAAAAAGGAATGATTAGTAGCGCATATAAAATATTACATAACTATAAGAATCAGAGGAGGTTAGACAGGATTGGGAAGAGAATGGATAAGCAATTCACAAAGAAACAATGGGGATATATATGTATGTCTCCCACAACAAAATCTAAAAGATTTAGGATTTTTGCTTGGAAATGTTTACATAGATATGTTTATACCCCAAGTAGACTCCAGAGAATTGTTCCTCAGGTAGACAGTAAATGTTGGAGGTGTGACAGAAAAGGAAGAGGTAGTTGGGAATATATTTCCTGAAAATGCGATAAGTTAGCAGACCTTAAGGATTCCCTGCAGACTGCTTTGTCTAAGATGCTGGGTGTGCAGATTGGTGTAACAATGCGAATGATTTTTCTGAGATATGTCAGAATCAGAATTGTCTAGACACAGTAAGGCCTTGATGAGTCTAATTACGGCAGCTGCCAAAAAAAAAAAATACTTGAAAATGGAAATCAAAATCTAAACCAACTGTTCTATTAGTGAATATGGCAACACTGAGATCTTTAGAAAAGGGTATGAGCAAATTACATAGGAAAAAATGGGAATTGACAGAATAATACATACAGGGGAGGAATGAGGTTTAAAAAAAGACAGGATTTAAATGAGCTATGTAATGTTTGACTGGAAATGATTAGGTGGATTGTACATGATGTATAATCTTTGCAACTGCGAATGTATTAGTATGGTTTGTGTTGTAGAATGTAACTAGGATTGTGTCAATATAGTTTGTTTTCATTTATATAAATGTATGATTGCCTATGCCGTAAGTGATTATTAGATGTTTATTAATAATGGGAGGGAGTTGAATAATTTATGCAACGTTGCTTAGGTTATATGATATATAGCAGTATATGTGACGTATGTTTGTAAATGTGAATTTAATACAGTTTGATTACTTTTACATAAACATAAATTTGCCTATGTCACAAGTGTTAATTCAAAAAAAGGTGATGCTGAGGAAACCAGGGAGGACTTTGGCACTGAAGGGTCAAATACTGATAGCATCTGCAGCAAATGCTCGGTGCTGATCCCTTTGGACCTAGTGGGGATTCGTCCACACAATAATGGAACTAACAACCTTCACAGGCACCGAGGCCACTGATGAAGAAGGGAGATCCTTGGGCACTGAAAACATTGACATATTATCTCTTGCCAGTTCTGATACTCCCAGTGCCAAAACTGGAGCCGAGGCAGGAATGGTAATAAAAAGGACCTGGGTGTCTAGTCATGCCACCTTAGACACAGAGGGAGTTGAAAGGACAACAAATTGAAGTTGAGCCTTTACAGGTGCTGACATCATGTTGGCTTAATCTAATTGTGTGGTACTCCAGAAAGACCTTGAGGACATCTAATAAGCATAAACTCTGTACACCAAATAGAAACGTGTTTAAAAATGAAATGACGGAAAATATAAACACATTTATCAGAGACAATGTAAGATCTGTAGACTTTAATGAACTGAATTATAACATTTTACCATGCAATGCCATTTATTTTTGCTTCAGAAAAAAGGGAGATGTACGAGGTGTGTCCTCTTTGTTTAAATTATTGTTGCCAGTAGTATGTTGGTCATGTAGTGTGTTTTTCTGTGTACTGGACAGCTTCAAAAAATCACATCTGATAGGATTCATAAAATTGCATGAATGGGTAAATCAAACCTGAAAATATGAACATCCAGTGCAGGGGTAAATCACCAAAACATAGGAATATTCCTCCAAAATAGGGACAGCTGAGAAGTCTGGCTCAGAGACATACATTGTAGTGTCTATTATGTAATTTTTAAGCTAATAACTTTCAGCAATGTATATGTAACAATGGGTTAAATTAGATGCCTTAAGATATTTGGCCAATCCAAGAAAAACACTTGTAGGAATTACTAGAGTTTCCATCCTGACCCATCAGACCAGTTTGTAAAGTGTTGACTGTACCTAGGCATAAAGCTTCAGACAACATACACTGCAGGATCATTCAGGCACAAAAAAAAAAAAAATACTCCACCATGAAAAGGTCACAATCCCAGATGTAGCTTATTTATATTTGTTGACTGGGAATGTCTGACTGGATGCAGGTCCATTTTCAGCGGAGGCCCGGGGATAAAAGCTCCACAAATTAAAACATTACAGACATAGGGCAGGATTCACGAAGGCTTGCATGGAGTGTAAGACTCCATGCAAGCCTCGCGATCCAGGAACAGTGCGAACCTCTGTGTAAGAGACCAGCTAAAACGTCTCTTACATGGACTGGGCGTGGATATGCTAAATACCTCACTTGCAGCCGATAGGCATGCAAATGAGGTAGAGTAGCGATCCACAAAACAGAAAGCAGGCCGTGTAAGAGCCGTTTTAACTGCAGAAATGTACTCAGTTGACAACTGAGTACGTTTCTGCAAAAATCACAATGGAGCCATGTCAGCTCCAAATAAAGGGTGCATATGTGTCAGGCAGCATGCCAATGGCCAAATATGTGGCCATTGGCAAGGTACCCCGATGCAAATATGAAAAATAAATAATTTTTTTTTTTGGTGATCGCCGATGTTTAAACGCAGCGCAGCCCCGCACAAACGGGCTGCGCTGTATAAAACATAAAAATGAAGGATATAAACCCACAAATGTGGGTTTTATGCAATGCATGGAATGACAATGCAGGGACCAGCAGACCAAAAACAACATGGCCACCGTGTAGTGGTTGCTAAGGGGGGAAGCTGAGTCTAAGACATGTAACTAAGCATTAGTAGGCAATCGATGTAAATGAGGGTTAGGATACTGAATCCCACAGTCACATAGCAAATGAGCACAGTCTGAGTAGTGTAAGAGATACATAAGGGGGAGGAATAGAGTAGGAGATAGGTGACATCACAGGGGGGAATGGTAGAAAGAAATGCAGTTCATTGGAGGTCAGTGTTACATGACAGATGACAGACACAGATTATGGAAAGAGGAATGCCACAAGATAAGCATGGGAAAGTCAAGAAATGGAAGGTGTACACTGTCAGTTACACCAAAGTTTCTTGCTGGGCATGCATGCGCACGTGTGCGCGCCATGAAGCGCGAGTAGGGCAGTGTGCACGCGTGTAAGGCAGAGTGAGCATGTGGGAGCATGTTGGTAGATTTGTAACACTGTTTGTGCTGGTGTGCATGCGTTTTAACCCGAATAGTCAGATCCTGAACCGTGTAAGCATGTGTGTGCGCGTGTAAGCCACTGTGAGCGTGTTTCTGCTGGTATGCACACTGCTCCCCCCTGAGGAAACAGAAAGGAAAAAGGAAGCAACAGAATTAGTAGGAAGCTAGCAGGGAGTACTGCTGGAGCTAGCAGGTGAAAACAATTAGAAGCAGGCAATTACACAGGCAGAATAGTAGCCCAGCCCAACACTTAAAACTCTGCAAACAGCAGTGCAGGATGTTTCTCCCAAGAGACACTGCAAGACAGGAGTAAGCTATTAGAAGTGAAAACTGAAAAAGCTGAACTCAGAGCAGAAATGCTAGGGGCTGCCATAGCTGTCATAATGAGACATAGGCGACTTGCTGAGGGTGGTGACAATGCAGCTGGTGCCAGACAACCCACAGTGAGGAGATGGAGAAGAGTGTACAGGCCCAGGGTCACCTACCATGGGTTACATGAGCTGGAGATAGTAGAGCACTATAGAGTGGACAGAAAGCTCCTGCAGCAAATAGTCGAGCTGTGCAGGCCACGCCTCACACACACAACCAACAGAGGGAAACCCATCCCAGTGGAAACCAAGGTATGTGTTGGCCTAAGAATACTAGCAACAGGTACCTTCCAGAGACCAACTGGTGATATGATGGGGATATCACAGGCATCAGCCTCCAGGGTACTGCACCAGTTCCTGGATGCCATGTCAGCACATGTCGGTGATCATGTATATTTCCCCAATGCCTGTGAGGTATTGGCCAGCAATATGCGTCTCTTCCAGCAAATAGCGGAATACCCTGAGGTAGTGGGTGCAGTAGACTGCACTCACATATGCATCAAAGCACCAGCTGGTGAGTGGGGTAGGGCCTACATTAACCACAGGGGCTTCCCCTCCATCAACTTCCAGGTCGTGTGTGATGCCCAGGGCATAATAAAATAGTCAACGTCCAGGAAGGCAAAGTGAAACTACTGTAGACAAAAATAGCGTATACTGTTTTATTAACCGCTTTCGTACCAAACTTCTTCAGAATAAACACATATTACCAAACTACCTCTTATATACAATGAAAAAATCATGTGATTAATTAATTAATTAACTAATAAACTTCCAAAATCCAGTTAAAACATACTTAATTTAAAAAACAACTAAACAATTCAAATAAACTTAACTTGTTATAAATAATATTAAATAAAATGAGAATAAATTAAGCTACCAGTCTTGTTTACATTTAATCTACGTTGTTTTAAAAAACACTTGATATTAATTGTCTCATTAAGACCAGGGGCTGTGTCAGACTTTAATTTTATTTGCCAATGTGTTTCCCTTTGTAAAAGAAAGTTCTTAAAATCCCCTTCCCTCATATCCTTCTGTCCCACTTCAAGTATAGAAAATAAGAATTTTTTAAATGATGGACAAATCAGTGAATGTTTAAACAAAGCACTCTTTTGGTCCTTAGATTTAATGGAATATAAATGTTCCCTGATTCGAACTTTAAGTTCCCTAGTGGTCATCCCTATGTAAAAGGCATTGCATGTTGAGCACAGGGCGATGTAAATAACTCCACTGGTACCACAATTCACTAAACCTGGGACCTCCAGGGTCCTGTTAAAGGAACTAACCAAAATGTAAGGTCCAGTTGAAATAAAGCGACAAAAATTACATTGATTACAAGGGTACATCCCCCTTTTATGGGTACCTAGTTTAGGAACAATATTTTGTTGACTTTCGAAAATTCGTTTTAGATTTAAACCACTTTTTTGAACAAAAATAGGCTTTTCCCCTAAAACATGAAAAATGTCCTTATTACCCTTAATAATACCCCAGTTTTTCCTGATTATATTTTGAATATCCCGGCAGTCTGAGCTCATTTCCAAGGAACAAATTAAGTTAACCTCCGTCTTGTTTTCAATGTCCTTCCTACACGGAAGGTCCACCTCATCACTTTTGAGATTTAACAGTGGAAAATATTTACTGTCCCTATTGGACCAAATGTCCGCTCTAGTCCTGTCGAGAATAGATTGTTCATAGCCTCTTTTGATAAATAAAGAGGTTATGAAGGCAAATTCAAGGGTCAAATCCCCATCCTTAGAGGTCATGCGGCTTGCCCGAATGAATTGCCCTCTGGGGATATTGTTGGTTATGTATTTAGGGTGCCCACTTTTGTAGTGCAAGTATCCGTTATTAGAAGTCATTTTCCGAAAAATACAACTATGCAATCGATTTTCCTCGAAATCCATTTAAGGGAAACATCCAAAAAATTAACCGTAGACCCCTCGGTCCCTTTAGTGAATTTTAAATAGTCAGAAAACAAATTAATATCTGTAAAAAATTCATTGACAGTCTCACTGTCACCGTCAATAATGAAAAATAAATCGTCCATAAACCGACAGAAAAAACGGATACTGTATTTATCTGCCAGGGCAGGAAAAAATTGTTTTTCCCACCAGGACATAACCAAATTTGCAAATGCTGGTGCTGCTGAAGAGCCCATGGCTACCCCTCTTTTCTGTCGGTAGTATGTTTTCCCAAAAAGGAAAAAATTATTTTCCAAGGTGACCTCCAGTAATCTACACAAAAGGGAAACCATTTCGTTGTTAAAATTAGGACAACTGGTGGTTAAAAAACTCCGAATAGCCTCAACTCCCTCATGATGAGGGATACATGTAAAAAGGGAAACCACGTCCAGGGTAAACATAGTCTGCAAATCAGGGTTAAAACCACAAGTGTAAACAAAATGATTTATTTTCTTAAGAAAATGCCATGAATCCCAAATGAAGGAAGGTTGTACAGAGACAACTGGACCAAGAATAGCATCAAGGAACAAAGCAACTCCCTCAGTAGCTGAATGGGGAGCTGAAACTATAGGTCTAAATGGCGGTTTTAAAGGGGACTTGTGTACTTTGGGAATCCCAAAAAGTACCCCTATCCTAGGATGGTCGTTAGTACAAAAATCATATAGTTCATAACTAATTTCTCCATTCATTAGGGCATCATATAAATAAGTCTGAACCAAACGATAACACCGTTTGATTTCAAAAAGTGGAATGATTTCATATTCATCCCTATTATCCAAAAGGTCCAACATACCCCTTTCGTACATTTCCTTTTTCATAATAACTATGTTATTCCCCTTATCGCTTTTCATAAAACGAAATTCCCCAGTCAAAGATTATAAACTTTTCAAAGCCAGCCTTTCTTCCCTTGATAAATTACCATTTAAATTAGAGTGATTACTCAAAAGACTGTCAACTTCTTGAATGCATGTTTCTTCAAACACTTTTAAGGTATGATGTAACTTAGGACAAAAAAATGAAGGTTTAACAAAAATACTTTCAGTAGAAGGAAGATCATGAAGTAAATAATGCAAGTTCAACTTCCGAGAATATTTCTTAATATCTACAACAGTTCTCACATAATTAGCCCTAGTGTCAGGAACAAAATTTAAACCTAATTTTAAAACATCAAGTTCCACTTTACTAAAAACATGTTCAGTCAGGTTTATAATACTAAAATGTTCATTAGTGGCTTCTATGTCTCTTCCCCTGACGACTGGGAACTCAAAAAAGTTCTGCTCCTTGTTGAAACCGTTTTGGTTACAACTTGGTTCTTCCGGTTCGAAAAAGAACCTGGTGGTGGTAAGGGAACAGAGTTCACTGTTCCTGTCACAGCAGTAGAAACAATGACATTGTTCTTGTTAGTAATGTCCGCAGAAGGCAATGGTGGATAATTTTCTGTATCTGTGAACGGATTTCGTTCACCTTGACCAACATCTAGGGGTATATTGTTGTCAAAAGGTGGCTTAGTTGTCATCCTATCATTAGTTTTGGATTTAGAGCGGTCAGAAGACCCGGCCCCCCTTAAAAAATTATTTGACAAATGATTGTTGCCTCCTTGGCCGACAGCTTTGGAGTAAAACCCCCGGTCAGTTTTTTTGAGTCCTTGTCCATTGCTGTTAACCGTTTTTATGGTTTTATTCGGAATACCAAAATTAGCGTAAGCAGAATTATTTTTATAGGAGTCCAGGTCCCGTAACAGTTTCAAATGCTTTCTATTGATATTGTCAGTTGAAAACTGTTCTGTTTCATTCGAAACAGAACCAAAAAAGTCATGAAACTTTGCCTCACCTAAATTCTGCTTAAAAAACGACTCTAGTTCCATAATTTCTTTCTTAAGAGCTTCCTTTTTAGTAATATTATTATCAAAAAGCAACTTAATGAACCGAAGTCCGGCGTCATTAAAGAAAGCAACAAGAGTACCATAGAAAGGGTCGCCAGTTTGCACCCCGTTGGGGCACTTAAAAAATCTTAGCCCTTTTGGAACGATGTTGAGTTCCAAACAACGGGTAAAATAACAGTTTTCAACGTGAATAGCGTCATACCTTTTAAGAAGCTTTAATAACTGCCCACGTTTTAAGTTGTAGTCTAAGCACCAGCTGGTGAGCGGGGTAGGGCCTACATTAACCACAGGGGCTTCCCCTCCATCAACTGCCAGGTCGTGTGTGATGCCCAGGGCATTATAATGAATGTGTGTGCTGGCTGCCCTGGGAGCTACCATGATTCCCACATCTGGCATTTGACGCAGCTGTACCAGACATTTGCCAATGGGGACATCCCACACGGACACCTAGTGGGGAATGCAGGTTATGCACTGGAGCCGTGGCTGATGACACCCATCAGAAACACACACATACCTGAACAGGAACGCCATAATGAGGCACACGCACAAACACGTAATGTAATAGAGCGTGTGTTTGGGCTGCTCAAGTCATGGTTCCGGTGTCTGGACACATCTGGTGGAGCCTTGCAGTACTCGCCAACTACATGTACCCAAATTGTCATGGCATGTGCTATGCTACATAATATGATCTTGCGAAAACAGCTGCAGCAGGACCAACATAGGGCTGGGCCAAACAGCCCCCCACCATTGCCAAGGCCATCACAGGCAGAGCATGACACGGAGGAGGAACAACCTGAGCCTGCCCCAGTAGGCAGGAGGAGGAGTGCCCAGTATGCCCTGGCCTTGGCAAAGAGGCAACACATAGCACATACACTGGCTCAGTAGGAACCTGGGAATGATACCCCTCTCTGACTCAAATAATAACACGGATGCCTAAAATGACATGACCTGCTCACAAACATGTACAGGGAGTGTAATATGTGCATCCGACAGAGGCAGCCCCGCAGCACCACCTGAGACATGAATGCCATGTGTTAAGTAATGTAACACCATGTACTACATGCACACTTGAGGACCCTGACTAACATCCACCCTCACCAAGCATGAAGCCACAAAATGACAATGGGATGATCAATTGCAATAACTGGCGGAAGTAATGCAGTTAGTCAAAGGGGAGCCAATGTGTTTCAGCCTGGGAAGACATGCTGAGCATGACATGATGCACCACCTGCTAGGGGTGGCGTGCACCTATCAGTCCAGGCCCCATGGATACTGGCAAAGGCTGTCAGTACCCACAGCGTGCCCTGAATAGGAAAGTCTCAAAACACAAATCCACCTTCATAGGTACCACAAGGGATAGGAACCTAGATGTAATTGTAGTTTAGAGTCTCCTAAACGTTTCCAAGATCAATTTTTATATATTACTGTAGTGATATTTAATAGATCAAAACAAGATATTTGGAGGGGACCCATGAGTTGGGGTAAACTGTTTAGGAGCTGCCCCTGTTCATTAGTTGTACTGGGGGGTCCTGTTTTCTATTTTACATTTGTTGATCGCTTGAATGTGCTCAGGGCAGAGTTTTGTTTAATGTGGATGCAGAGTCTGTTCCAGAACAATGGTATCCTCTCCCCATCCTATTTACTGAATCTTCCAAAAAAAAAATCAGTATCCCTTGTAGTTCCCATCAGTAATGCACCATTTCACTACTAATCACCCTGACAAACCCTTCTGTCATCCAAATAATCCATTTTTAACACCCTCTGAGGTAGAAGTGGTGATTTTGTAGATCCCTCTGTAGTCCACATTTTTCTCCAACTCTGGCCTTGAGATGAGCTATATGTGCTGTCATCCTACAGAGACAGCTGAAGATGGGGGGGGGGGGGGCAACAGTGCATATTCCAGAAGGATGCCACAACATCTGGTGCTCCATGTACCACCCCCATTTCCCTTTATTTTTTTACTTGCAGTATTTGGGGGTAATGGTATGTACTTCTATGAAGTTTCTATTTTCCTAGAAATAGGGAACTTCTGTAATTTTGTCAAGGCCCTTTTTTATAACAGAGCTAGCTTTATATGTTTGGGAATGGGTAGAAAGGCAGCACCACATAGCCTGAAACAGAAAGTAAGCACAAGAAACTTGTACAGAAAGGTAATGTACAAGTAATCTGCATGATTTCCACATCCTATGGAAGTAACCACAAGAGAAAAAAAATCTCCTAAATTCAAAGGAAATACTTTGTTTCAAGTGGTACCGAAACTAGCACACAGCATACAATGCAAGCACCAGTAACTGAAAACAAAGGTGTAGGAGCTACATGAAGCAGAAGCAGGGCAGTTTATGTATGTATGTATGTATTTTACAGGTCTGAGTTAGCTAAATGAACACTCCCATCCAGTGCATTAAAATACAATTATTTACCAGACCTGAATGTTGGTTCATGTAACAACTGTCATTAAGGACATGACCAGTAAAATGACAGTGTGAGACAGCCAGGTCACATTCATTGCAATTACCACAGGGGTACTTACCCCCTATAGATTCCCACTTCTGTAAACATTTGGCAAGACTACATCTTCCAAAATTATGTTAAAAAAAAAGAAAATGCACATATATCAGACATTATTCTTTCTCTCCTATATATTTTCCTAACATCCAAAACTAAGATGGTCTAACCTCTCTCTAACTCTAGTACTGCCTTATCAGTAAGTATACCATTCACTTAGGAGTACTGCCTTATCAGTAAGTATACCATTCATTTAGGAGTACCTCCTTATTATTAGTAAGTATATCATTTACTTAGTACTGCCTTATCAGTAAGTATATTATTTACTTAGTACTGCCTTATCAGTAAGTATATCATTTACTTAGTACTGCCTTATCAGTAAGTATAGCATTCCCTTAGGAGTCCAGCCTTATCCATGAGTTTATCATTCACTTAGGAGTACTGCCTTATCAGTAAGTATATAATTTACTTAGTACTGCCTTATCAGTAAGTATATTATTCACTTAGTACCACCTTATCAGTAAGTATATCAGTCACTTAGGAGTAAGGCCTTATCAGTACATATATCAGTCACTTAGGGGCTGCCTCTGCAATCATTATGCATCTGTTGTCCTCTTAGCACACAGTAGCTCCACAGAAGGTAGTGATATGATCAAAGGTGGTGGATGAAAGTTTGTACCATACAAAAAAATTAGGTGGAGCTAGGCTTATGTAAACTGGCAAGACTATTTTGTCCTGGGATGCTACACAATGATTAATCCAAATGTATTTCTTTTTCACGTATGTTATTCAAAAAGAGTTAATTCAAATCTTCAAAATTGTGTGACAAGCTTAGAATCCCCCTGCATATAAAAAATCAATTGTTACTAAATCTGTCATATTTCTTAAAACATACCCCTAGAAGTTCAGTTAAGTTAGAATATGATGGAGCAATGCGGACTCCCATGACTGGACCTCTTACCTGTTTGTACATAACCTTATCAAAAACAAATTTTATATACTATGTAGTTAGATACTGCGGTAGCGTTGTCGCCTCACAGTTAGACGTTGCCCGTTCGATCCTCAGTTAGAGCGTCTTCTGTGTGGCGACATGCGTGAACGGGCATTCCTTCATTGAAGGTTGTGCGTTAGGCCCGGCAAGCCAGTACGTAAAATTCTACTGCCAATCATTAGCGGACCGGAGTTCCACTGTGGCGACCCCTAACTGGGAAAAAGCCGAAAGATGCTAACATGTAGTTAGTTACTGGAGATTTTTTTAAGAAATGTATTGCTTCCATACATAATATGTATTTACATCTATTACTTACCAATAATTTGTTTTGCCTATTTCATATTCTTTATAAAAAAAAAAAAATGCTTGGATTTTTAATCTTAGAAGGAATTTGATTTAGCTTCTCTATTAATGCCCGCCTTTTCAGGAAATCCCTAACATCAAGAGATGATCTCCCAGATGATTTCTCTGCATCCTTGCATATTTCAGCAAACAAAATGTTTTTTCTACTATTTATTAATAATTTTATACACATCTGTCAAATCATAATATGCCTAACAGTTCTTTTATGCCTTTTTGGCATCTTACATATCAATGAAACAAGTACTGTCATCTCTTAATAAGTGTCAACATATGTCATAATATACTGAATAAATCCAAAGAATGACTAAAACTTCTAAAGACACGGAGTCCCCAATAAGTGCTCACTCACCTCCAGGTACCAAATTAGACGAATACAACTGTCTCCAAACAATTGCGGTTCAAATATTTATTGTATAACCAAGCAGAAATAAAAAACAAATATATCCACGAATACATGAACAACTGTTAAGCGCTTTCACCCATGACATGGGCTTCTTCAGAACACTCCATAGTATTTTGAAAACGCCTTAAATAGCTTTTTTGGCACCAACATTAGTTCAAATTCTTAAAGGGATAGCGCCCTATTGCTATATCCTATTGTAAACATTCACAATAATTATTTGTGCTTATTCATTAGATAATCTAACTCCATATTCTATCAAATATTAAAATATTAAAGTAATCACCTAATCTATCAATTCAACAACTCTTCTACAAGTTAATATATCATTTTATATAATATCGCTAAACTGCAATGCGCTGACCCATACTATGTTAATAGATCGCCGCTATAAACTAACATGACTGGATCCTGTCATTGTCCTTTCGCTGTCATAGCGATATACTTCGATTAAATCAGAACATGTATATTTGAACATCATTAACTTTCCATTTTAAAAAAATTCTAATTAAAAAACTCCTGAATTAAAATACTTCTGAATAAAAAATGTTTCTTAAATAACTTCCTTTGAATACTTGGTCCTGTACATATTTACTACAATATTCATTTGTTTCTTCTAGCCAGCGATCCAGATCATATACGATCTATCAGAATCAACTGGCCATTGGTTTCAACTAAATAAAAGTAATGGTCCTAGATGACCGATGAATAAACATAGTGACTGAAGAGACAAAAACAATAAACATATATAACAGGACTAATGATACAAATAGCATTTAACATAATGTATAAATAATTTTATACATTTTTTGGTGGATGCTTCGAAACTAATAGCACTACACTATTTCTAACATAAGGGGGCATAACAATCATTATTTAGTTGAAACCAATGGCCAGTTGATTCTGATAGATTGTATATGGTCTGGATCGCTGGCTAGAAGAAACAAATGAATATTGTAGTAAATATGTACAGGACCAAGTATTCAAAGGAAGTTATTTAAGAAACATTTTTTATTCAGAAGTATTTTAATTCAGGAGTTTTTTAATTAGAAGTTTTTTAAAATGGAATGTTAATGATGTTCAAATATACACATTCTGATTTAATTGAAGTATATCGCTAAGACAGCGAAAGGACAATGACAGGATCCAGTCATGTTAGTTTATAGCGACAATCTATTACCATAGTATGGGTCAGCGCATTGCAGTTTAGCGATATTATATAAAATGATATATTAACTTGTAGAAGAGTTGTTGAATTGATAGATTAGGTGATTCCTTTAATATTTTAATATTTGATAGAATGTAGAGTTAGATTATCTAATGAATAAGCACAAATAATTATTGTGAATGTTTACAATAGGATATAGCAATAGGGCGATATCCCTTTAAGAATTTGTTTAAGAATTTGAACTAATGTTGGTGCCAAAAAAGCTATTTAAGGTGTTTTCAAAATACTATGGAGTGTTCTGAAGAAGCCCATGTCATGGGTGAAAGTGCTTAATAGTTGTTCATGTATTCGTGGATATATTTGTTTTTTATTTCTGCTTGGTTACACAATAAATATTTGAACCGCGATTGTTTGGAGACAGTTGTATTCGTCTAATTTGGTACCTGGAGGTGAGCGAGCACTTATTGGGGACTCCGTGTCTTTAGAATTTTTAGTCATTCTGTGGATTTATTCAGTAGTTGACCTTAGGCATGGAGACAACCGATGAAGGTTCACCTAAACAGAAGGGAGAAGGCGAAGACGAAATACAACAACTTCGACAGGAGGTAACTGCCTTAAAGGGAGAAATTGGGAAGTTGTTTGATTTAATCAAACAAGTAACTGTCGATTTTACCAAGCCATCTAAGGAGAGTTCCAACAACTATGGAGCTAGAACAGGCAGCTTACTGGCATCCAATAATGAAAGAACTACCATGGATGGTGGTAACCCTAAGACATTACATACATCCTTCACTAATCTCCCACACATTGACAGATGAGAGGACAGCCAACATCATAAGGGCATCACAGATTTGGAGGACAGTATTCCCATTCCTAATGGACAGAACTCGAATAGGAAAAGATGTCCACTTGATATTGAACTACCCTTCAATATTACGGAACCACTCAACAGTAACAAGATGAACTTATCTGATTTTACTATTGATTTCTCAGTCTATGATATTGACGAAGAACCCAATAGACTGGGAACCAAACCCAAGAGACCAGTTCTGACCAAGACGTACTCTAATGTGGTCGGGAGAACTGTACAAAATTCTAAAGGTACTGAGACTCACAATAGTCAATATTTTGGGGCCTCAGACAGTGGGGGCAATGCACTTGAGACTCAATTTAACCAATTTTTAACCAAGAGCTGTGAGTTTGACTATGCTAAACAGTCCTTAGATGTTAATAATAAAAATATGGTTATTGCGGGTACCTTAAAGGAGATGATTTACTCCATGGGGAAAAATCTTAAAAATATCAATGGAGTGAAAACAGATAATGCATATATTAAGAAATGTATTTAGATGAAACTTTACCTAAGGGGTTAAGATTTTTTAAGGTATCAATGGGTCTCACCATGACTGCAAATGCCAAAGAAGAATTTAATTCATTTTTTGATGACTGTGGTACTAAGTTTATGCAATATTGTTCAAATATAATGACAAAAAGCTAAGCAAGTTAATACATGAAACTGAGAATTTAAATGAGCATATAACGAAATATTTATTATTCCCCGAATGGAAGAGATTGTACAAAAAACAATTTGATTTAAAAGCTGAAAGGTGGATGCTAATGTTTGTAAAACTAAGCATAAAATATTTCTAGGGATCTCAATCAATATAAAAATGGGACAGCATACATATGGCAAATGGAGAAAACAAGTGGGAGAGGATATCAGTATAAAGGTCCAGATGATAAATATCAGGAGAGGTATGTAGAGAAGGAACAAAATCATAGAGACTCAAATTTTTGGAGGGAACAGGAGGCACAGGGACAACCATATTGAAACAATTATGCAAGAGGAAGGGGGAGGAACAACAACAGGAGATGGTAAGTGTAGAAAGTATTAGAAGCCCTAAGGAAGAGAAAATAAGAACAACAGGAGAGTCCATATATAGTTTGAATGGATTCAACATTTATAACTATTCCAATCTTGAAATACATGAAGGGCATTTTAATATTCTAGCAAAGGGAATGAAATATATTCCCACACCCAGGTTCGATTTGGTTGATAGTATATGTGAATTGAAACAATTCACTAGGAAGATGAACTTGGCCATTATGTTTAATGATAAGTCTCACAACAACAGCAAGAAAAGCTATCAAATTATAATAATTCAGAATTGGTAGTAAGGAGTACTTTCATACCCCCTGGATATCCTTTTGTTGAAATGTATGAGAAAATAATGACAAGGGAACTATACAACTTATATAGGAAACATAATAATGAGATTAGCGTCAATTTAACCATGAAAGAAAAGGAAACATTAAAATAATTACAAACGGATTCCAGTATCAGAGAGATGAAACCGGACAAAGGTGGGGGAATTGTCATTTATAAGAGCAATGAGTATAATAAGAGAATGTATGATATATGATACAGGTAATTATGAATCCATTTCACTCAATGAAATCAACATTGCTTATCGGAGAATAGATTCATACCTAGAGGAGTATTTAATAGATGGTAGAATCAGCAAAGATATACACAAATTTATGACAGTAAAATACCCTAGACTAGCAACATTAATAGGTATACCTAAGATACATAAAAACTTGGAAGATCCTCCTTTCAGACCTATCATTTCTGGAAGTGAGTCCAAAACATTCCCAATAGGTAAATATATTGATGTGAGACTGAAACATGTATATGATAAGATACCACATATGGTAAAGGACTCCTGTGAATTTTTCTGAGGGTATATCCCATTGACATATGGAGGAAAGGATGGATATTTGTTACGATAGATGTCATTAATTTATTCTCGTGCATACCAAAAGATGAAGGACTTGAATCCTTCTCCAATAGCATAAGAAAATACTCTGATCTCGAATGGGATAAAGTCAGTTTAATTATGGAATGCATGAGTTTAGTTTTGGACAATAATTTCATCTACCTTGAGGGGGAATATTTCAAACAGACTAGGGGGGTAGCAATGGGAGCAGCTTGTACTCCCATTTTTGCCAACCTAGTCATGTTGGATTGGGAACTCAACATCTTGTTCCCTAGTATATATTTCCCCAATATCATGCATTAATCCAGATTTCTTGACAACATTTATATTCTATGGAACTCGAGTATTGAAAAATTGGAAGAATTCATACATTCCCTGAATTGTAGCAATGATTATTTGTGATTCACGTATTCATATAATACAGTTGGATAGCTTATCTAGACACTTACATATATGAACATGAAGGGAAACTACATGACTATTTGGAGTATAGTAGTTACCATCCCCCCAAGCTCAAATATAACATCTTTGAAGGACAATGCATTAGGGCCTCATGTATGATATCTGACTACAAAATATTAGTTAATGAAATATCCAATATAACTAATATGTTTAGAGACAGGGGATATCCTCTAGATATGATGAACAATGTGATCCAATATGTATTAGATGAATGGGGGAAGAAATATAAACCCCTATTAGGATCAAGTCGAGAAACACTATGTGACACCAATACTGGAATGAATACAAACAAAGGAATTATAAAAAACAGTAATCATCAGAGAGCCTACATTATGTTGTATAGCCCTTCATCCAGAGACATCAGGGATTTACTTTTCAAATATTGGTATCTGATCACTGATGATCCTGTATTATTAGCTATTATGGGAACAAAACCAGGAATAGTACATAAGATGGGGAACAATCTAAAAAGGTTATTGGGACATCATACACAAAGTGATAGGACAAGTCAAATATCAAGGGTTAATCATACAAATAAATGTGGATGTTGCAGCCAATGCAAATACATTAATGATGAAAAGGAAACCAAGTTGCATAATATTATGAAAACAAAAGTAAAGTTTTTAAATGTAATTGCAATACCAAAATGGTTATATACCTAGCGATATGTAACCAATGTCCCAGTTTCTATGTCGGAAAGACTGAGAGAAGTCTAAATAAACGCATTTATGAACATGCTTATAAAATTAAGAAGAAAGATTCCACCAATGCATTATCACGACACTTAGAAGCTAAGGGCCACACACAAGGTTTTAAATTTGCCATTATAGATATTATAAAACCAGATCCAAGAGGAGGTGACTTTAAAATGTATTTAAGCTTTAAAGAGGCATGGTGGAAAATATACCTTGACGCAACTACGCCTCCTGGACTGAACAATAGTATATCCCTGAAATCCATCCTATCACACTAAATATAGGTATTCCTACTATCTTTATACTTTATACTATATAGTATAGGTATATCAGTATTGTAGATGGAATAAGGTAAATAAAAATAAAAATATATATAACCTATAGATTCCAATGGACCAATTCATTGGTACAGAAATCATACATTGACAATTTGATATATATATAGGTATTATATAGAACTGGAATGAATCTCTGGCCCTTTTACTAAATTACTAAAATTAGCGATAGTAACCCATGAGAATACAATATAGTGTGTTTTTAGTGATTGATTAGTGAAGTTAGCTGTTTTATAATTGATTGTATATCCATTATGGTTAAGAAACAATATGGTAAATAACATTTTTTGAGTTACACATATAGACATTATGGATAAAAATCCATTAAGGAAAACACACTACAGTCTAAATTATATATTTATTAAGTGAAGCAATTTATTGATATCGTTGGGTCCCAATAACCAAATCAATAAATAAATATTTAGAATTATTGGTAGGCTAAATAATGATTGTTATGCCCCCTTATGTTAGAAATAGTGTAGTGCTATTAGTTTCGAAGCATCCACCAAAAAATGTATAAAATTATTTATACATTATGTTAAATGCTATTTGTATCATTAGTCCTGTTATATATATTTATTATTTTTGCCTCTTCAGTCACTATGTTTATTCATCGGTCATCTAGGACCATTTTTATTTAGTTGAAACCAATGGCCAGTTGATTCTGATAGATAGATCGTATATGGTCTGGATCGCTGGCTAGAAGAAACAAATGAATATTGTAGTAAATATGTACAGGACCAAGTATTCAAAGAAAGTTATTTAAGAAACTTTTTTATTCAGAAGTCTTTTAATTCAGGAGTTTTTTAATTAGAAGTTTTTTAAAATGGAATGTTAATGATGTTCAAATATACACGTTCTGATTTAATCAAAGTATATTGCTATGACAGCGAAAGGACAATGACAGTTAGGATCCAATCATGTTAGTTTATAGCGATGATCTATTAACATAGTATGGGTCAGCGCATTGCAGTTTAGCAATATTATATAAAATGATATATTAACTTGTAGAAGAGTTGTTGAATTGATAGATTAGTTGATTACTTTAATATTTTAATATTTTATAGAATGTGGAGTTAGATTATCTAATGAATAAGCACAAATAATTATTGTGAATATTTACAATAGGATATAGCAATAGGGCGATATCCCTTTAAGAATTTGAACTAATGTTGGCACCAAAAAAGCTATTTAAGGCGTTTTCAAAATACTATGGAGTGTTCTGAAGAAGCCCATGTCATGGGTGAAAGCGCTTAACAGTTGTTCATGTATTCGTGGATATATTTGTTTTTTATTTCTGCTTGGTTATACAATAAATGTTTGAACCACAATTGTTTGGAGACAGTTGTATTCGTCTAATTTGGTACCTGGAGGTGAGAAAGCACTTATTGGGGACTCTGTGTCTTTAGAATATCTCATAATATAGCTTAATATTCAGAATATTATTTTTATGTGCTGGTTTAATCACAAAATTACTTTTTGGCAACTCATTCAAAGCTTTTCATTCATTAATAATATTGTGGGTGACCTGCTTTCTTGCTTCTATAAGTTCCATGAATACCTTTATTTTTTTTTAGGCTTTTAGCCACCCCCCACTGTCTTTTGACCATCACCCTTCTCCTGGGCAATCGTTCCCCTTCACCAGGGTGAGAGTCGACAGGAAGGGTTGTCATTTAGCTATCAAGGATGATTTGAATTTTTCTCTTTCTCCTCCCGGATTCTAACTGCATGCACACAACTAGGCATCAAGGAGAGGAGTACAATGAACTGTCCAAGGGAATGTTCTCTCACTTTCTCAAAGGGTTCCTCCCCCAAGAAGTCTGCATCTCCCTTTGGAGTGCAAGAGATGCTCTCTCTGGTCTCCGCCAGGAAGAATGCATCACCTAGAGTGCCCGAAAGTGAACACAAATACCTTCCACCTTCCAAGGTGAGGTTAGTAGACAGAACACACATACCTTCCACCTCCCAAGGTGAGGTGAGTAGACAGAACAGTGTAAACCCCATGCCTCGCCAGTACGGTATGCCCGGCCAAACCAATACAGATAAAAAACACAAGAGGCCAGCATGTGCAGCTATGAATAATTTAATATATAATAAATAGACTTGAGGCATGAAATGCCACTAAACATATATAATCTTATTCAAACCGGTTTCGGCTTTATGGCCTTCCTCAGTGAAAAAGCATTTCACAATCATACAACATTCATGAATATTTATACATACCAGCAACCAATAGAAAAATGGTACAATCCAACCCTAAGGCTGGTGTTTCTATTAGTATATAATACATATATACAAAAAAAGTCTTGTCATCAAGATGAAATACTTATAATGTCACTTATACATGAAACATAAAACAAACAAAAAGTATGAGTATATATATATATATATATATATATATATATATATATATATATATATAGTATACATATAATAAGAAATAAAAAAATGAAATAAATAAAGAACCTGTGAATATTGTATTGTAGTGGGGATATATAACAAATCATGAGGTCCTCAGTACCATATAAATAGGTATATTATATGGTTATTAAGTAGTAATTCACAAAAACAGGAATGCATGGCTTAAAGTAGATCCAAAAAATAAACTAGTATGATTCATAAAAATCACATATCTGCTGTATATAACCCTCAGTACCATAGAAATAGGTATATTATATGGTTATTAAGTAGTAATTTACAAAAACAGGAATGTATGGCTTAAAATAGATCCAGAGAATAAACTGATATGATTTATAAAAATCACATATCTGCTGTATGTAACCCTGGTTCCTATGATGTACCATATATCTATTACATGATATATGTACAGAACTATTCCATTAGTTGAACACACAATTGTTCCAATATTTTGGAATATGATCACATTTAATAATAAACACCTCTACTGGCAATGATATGTTATAAATTATAAAGTTAACTAATATATAACCGGACCGTATAGCCTATAATATTATGAAAATGCATGGCATGAGCAATTAATATCTTAGGATGTATGATTCATAAATCAATATAGTCCCAACTCTTCAAGCTAATTCCGGTATTAACAATCATTCCAAATTATAAATGGTCATTAAGGCCAGGGGGAAAGAGAGCCCCAAGGTGAATAATCCAATATTTCTCTTTGTGGTTCAAAATACTGTGCCACCCCTGTTGATTACTCCTGTCTCCAGTGATTTTATCTATAACCATGAACATAAATTTGGCATTATGATGTTTAGCAGTGTGTCAATACAGAGCATTGGAGTAGACAGAACACACATACCTTCCACCTCCGAGGTGAGTAGATAGAACACACATACCTGACTCCTCCAGCGCTAGCACTGCTAACTGAATCCCAGTTGCAGGCTGCTACATGAACCCCACTTGTCTAGATGACAGCCTTCAGCGCTCCATTCTCTTTAATTCCAACTGAGTTTCAAGGTCATTAGGGATGGGTTGCACTGCTCTTTTTCTGCAGACTGCACACTCGTAGCACAGCCAGACTGTCTGCAGATGTATTGGTCTGTGTTCCAGGTGCACTCAAGACTGCTATCAGGCTCTTCTTGGGCATTCTGCCATGTGAAATTCCCAGAGCTCATTTCTGTCTGTTCTCTGTTCTAACTAAAAACATAAAATGACTACTGTGCAGTACCTCTGTAAATTTATCTCTGTAGCATTTAGCAAACATTTACAACAGTTAAATAATTTGAAAGAGATGTCACTCCATACCTATCAACTATCCAGATTTCTTTAAACAAGAAACATCTTTATTAAATTATCAGGTATGACATAGGCAACCATACACTGATATAAATGAAAACAAACCATGCTGACTATAATTTTAGTTGCAAACATTATACATCACATATAATCTATCCAATCATTACATAACTCATTCAACCTCGTTCCTCCTCTGCCTGTATTGTTCCCACAATTACCATTTTTTCTATATAATCTACTCCTACCCTTTTATAAAGATCCCAATTCCAGCTTTCTTTTACTATATTCACTACTTCTAGCAAAGGTGGTTTAGACTTTGAATTCCATTTTCTAGTAATTGCTATTTTAGCAGCAACCAAAATTAGACTCAGCAAGGCCTTATTATAGCTAGGCAATTCCGATTCTGTATCATAGCTCAAAAACTCATTTCCTTAGTTACACTAACTTGCTCACTGAGTATCTCTGACAGAGCAGTCTGCATGGAATATTTAAAGTCTGCCAACTCATTACACTCCCAGCAAAATATGTTCCCAGTTACCTCTTTCTTCCTCATCACACCTGCAACATTTGCTATCTACCTGAGGAAGAATTTTTTGGAGTCCACTTGAGGTGTAAAATACCTATGTAAGCATTTCCAAGCAAAGATACTAAATCTTCTAGACTTTGTTGCATATTTGGGAAGCATATATATATATATATATATATATATATATATATATATATATATATATTCCCCATTCCCATTGCCTCTTTGTGAATTGCTTATCCAGTCTCTCTTCCCAATCCTTAATAGCATCCTCTGATTAATTCTTATAGTTATCATGCAATATTTTGTATGCTCTACTAATAATTCATTTTTTTAATGGCAGCTTCTCTAAAAACTCTACTAGTGCTGGTCTTTCACTTAGGATAACACTATATATTGTTCTTTGCCTGTCTTCTGATTTCAATCCTTGATAGGGAAGGCAATCTCTAACCTGCAGTCCCAAAAATATTCTTGGCCTCTTCCCATTCTAATACATTTCCCTCTCTATTTGCTCCCCAATACCTTGGTTCTTTGCCAGTTTTCTCTAATAAATTCCAGCCCCTCTTGCCTATTGTCTTTATCCCTAATTGCAGTCATTCCTATTGGTAGAATCTCCTTTCTCAATTCCAGCATTGGCTTGGTTCTTAGAATACTTTCTGGTATTTTACGAATATAATATTTTGTATGGCTATTGTTATTCTCCTTAAAGGTCTGCATCCAAAATCCCAGTCTCTCCTTGTTTCTTGAACTTCACCCCATTTCATCATTATCTCTTTCCACTTTGAATTACAGGTTCCTACTTATACTATTTGTAAGAGCCTTAACTGTATAGCTCTGAAATACCCCATTCAAATCAGATAATCCCAAACAGCCTTAGTTCAATTGGAAGAATCAGCTTATCCCACTTGACTTTTGCTGTCTTCCCCTCCCAGATAAAATCCTTCATCTCTTTATTAAAATGCTATCTACAACTTCTCTGTTTGATGAAAATATGCCTGACCTGTGTATAAAACTAAAGGGACTAAATACATTTTAACTGCATGTATCTTGCTGTCCATATCAATATATGAGAGTTTCCAATTTCTCAGTTTTTGTATTATCTTTTGTTTAGTCTCTTCCCACATATCCTTAGCTGCCACACTAGATTCCTTTTTAATCCACACTCCTAAGTACTTAATTTTATCATGTCCCCATAAATATAGATATTGTTGAACCAATTTATGTGTGGGTACATAATTTACAGCTACTGCCTTTGTTTTAGTGTCATTAATTTTGTATCACGAATGGATTTGAAACAGCATCAAAAATTTCCTTAACACTGAAATTTCCTTTTTAAGTTTCATCAGGTATAAAATATCTGCAAATAAAGCCATCTCTTCCTGATTAACATACCAATTAATATCCTTGAATTTCCTGAGTCTCTTATTTTCTTTGCTAATGGTTCTAAATATAGTGCAGATAAAAAAGAGGAAAGAGGACACTCCTGCCTGGTTCCTCTGCTCAAACAGAAATTAGAGAGGAATCCACCCACTTAAATTTTCACCTGTGATCCCTCATATATCCTCCTAATCAACCTTATAATTTTATCAGGGAATGCAAATGTTTCCAATACCCTTGTCATAAATTCCCAGCTTACTCTGTCAAATGCTTTCTCTGCATCAAGACCCACCAACAATGGCAGTATTTTCTTATATTCAGCTTCCCTCTGGATCAAGGTTATGTTAAGGTTATCATATGTTTGCCTCACTTCCACAAAACCACATTGATTCATACCTATCAATGTTGGCATAATCTTTGCCATTCTTTTATCCATTATAGACATAAACACTTTATAATCATGACAAAAAAACAGGTAGCACATCAAAGGGCAAACAATTCGCTGTTCAAATATGTAAAAGCATAAAATCCAATAAAGTATAGAACAGTGAGATGACCACACAGTCCAAAAAACATAAATTAGTTTAATAGTGGTAAGCACTTTTACTAAATAGCTTCTTCAGACCAGTAACAAACATTCAAGTAAAAATGAAGACATGCTTAAATACAATGTCTCAGCCAATCAAATTTAAGCAAATGGAATATGTAGTAATCATTTTTAAAATCATAAAACCTTAAAGCACTACTAGTGCATAAAAATATGTTAGTGCATAGAAATATACTAGTGTATGATATACGCTGAATAAAAACATAAGAGTAGAACTATATTATATAAATAAATAACTTGCCTAAAGAGTATATATATATATCTGGTAAGAACAGATAACATGATCGTAAAAATGAAGCATAATACCATCCCTCATGTGTATCTTAAAACTAAAGTCCTATACAGGGGTTAATACTCATGATGGTATCTACTTCATAGAGTCTTCTAGAATTTAAAGTTGGTTTTAATGAGGCTCTTTCATTTAGGCCCCTACCCATATCTGCTCCAAGTCTCAGTATCCACTTTACCTCTTTACTCTGTAAAATTTCTAATGTCTTCTTCCCGCAAATTAGGTATAACAATGTCTATAACCATGAACTTGAAGGTATGTTCATCCCCTTTTGACATAACATGTTTAGAAAGAGCATTGTTATTAGATCGTATTCTTATATGATAGAGATGTTCCCTAATTCTATCCTTAAGTGCTCTGTCCATCTTCCCCACATAGAATGATTGACACAGAGAACACCTTGTCAAGTATACTACATGCTGTGCTTGACAATTAGCAGGTATAGTAAAATCAAAATAATGGCCAGTATTTGGATGTCTAAAGCTGCCACTGGTGTCTAAATGCTCACAAAAATTACAGTGACCACACGGTTGGGTACATGAATTCCCATCTATAAGACTATGTGTTCTGTCTCTGAGGTGACACAATAATTTCTTCAAGTTCAATTTATTTTTGAATCTGAACTTAGGATCATTCTCTATGATTTCTTTTACTGTGGGGTCTACTGCCAGGACCCCCCCCCCAATGTTTCCTTATGACCTCCATTATCATGTTGGTGTCAGTCGTGTAATACATAGGTATGGTTCTTTGTTCATGATTAATAGCATTGGGGTTGTCAATGTCTACCATTCTTGAATAATAGGAGGTAGCCTTTCCTTTCCTTAGGTCATCCAGACTTGAAATCCACTCTCTTTCTCAGTAGAGCTATATCCTCTATCAATGAATTGTTTCTTTAAATCCAGTAGTTCACATTGAAATCCACTGTCATAGGCATTCAACCTGGATATTCTCATTCCTTGTCTTTTTATAACATTTTTGAAAACATACTGGGGGTGCATGCTGTGCCTATGTAATAGGGTGCTCCTATCGCAGCTCTTCCTATGCACTCCTGTGTTGACCATCCCATTCTCTAGCCTTTCAATAAATACATGTAGATATTCAATTCTAGATGAAGCCATAGTGAACTTCAAGTAGTCAGTAGTTCCATTAAGTAATTCAATAAACATATCCAGCTCTTCTGAATTGCCTGTCTATATGAGAAAGAGGTCATCTACAAAACAACGATAAAAAGGTATGTGTCTCTTTTATAGTTCATTGGAACAATATTTCCTTTTCCCATAATGCTAAAAACATGTAGGCATAGCTATTGGCACACAAAGTGCCCATAGCTATGCCATCCTTCTGTAAATAGACAATATTATCAAACAAGAAGACATTGTTCTCCAAGACTATTTCTAGGAATAAACAAATTAAATTTATTCTATCACTGCTTTATTCGCTGTTTCTAGTGAGGTACCTATGTATGGCCTCAACACCTATTGTATTGGGAATGATGGTAAAGAGGGATTGGACATCTAGTGTAACATAATAAAACGCCCTGTCACTCGATATGGTGTTAGTAAAACTACAGAGGTCAATCAAGAATTGTTTGTCTCTGAGGTCAAAGTGATTTTTGTCCAAGATCGGACGTAGAAATCACTCTACATACAGTGAGAATGGCTCAGGACACCAGCCCCCACTAGCAACTATGGGTCCCATAGGTGGTATCCTCCCATTCTTATGCATTTTCGGCAGTCCTTTTATGATGAGTATTAAGGCTCAGGTTTCAAGAACTTGTATAAATCCAAAGTTAGTGTACCACTCCAACATATCATCCAACATATCCATAATCCTATTCACTAGCAGATGAACATAATTAATATCTATGGTAGAATAGTATGTAGCATCGTTTAACATGACTTTCATTTATGTAATGTATTCATCCTTATCCATTATCTGCCGTGGTGGTACGGTGGTAGCTTTGTTACCTCACAGCAAGAGGTTCTCCCGTTCGATTCTTGGCTTGGCTTGGGAGTGCCTTCTGTGTAGAGTCTGCATGTCCTCCCCATGGTTGGGTAGCGTTTGAAAGACATGCGTGCATAAATGGGCATGCCTTCATTGAAGGTTGGGCATCGAACTGGCACCTCGGCGTTTCATAAAAATCTACTGCCAATCATTAGCGGACCGGAGTTCCGCTGTGGCAACCCCTTACCGGGAAAAAGCCGAAAGGCAAAACATTCATCCTTATCCATTATAACAATTGGGCCACCTTTATCAGCTGGCCTGTTTGCTATAGTATTATCACTCTGCAATCACTTCAGTGCCCTGGTATTGAAAAGTTACACAGCTATACAATTTTCTGAGATGGTCACTGTAACACTACATCATGAGTTTAGAATATTAAGCAGTACTGACAAGTCCTACCTCTTAATTGTTGTGAATGTGTGGACAATTGTCAGCTCCCTAGAAATCTTAAGCAGAAAGATTTATAAAATATTGCCAGTTCTGCAACATGCAGCACATTTAGATCTTGTGATGGAAGATCAGAAGGCTGCAGATTCTATTCTCACTCCGAGTGACCGGATTGATGACGCTGCAGTGCACTATTAGGAGAGTGCTGCACATCTGAGTGTGTCTTATTTTGGATGAAAAGTTAAACTGAGGTCTCATCTGGCTGTGTTGGGGGTAGCTTAGGCAGATATAAAAATAATCCCACAGCATATATTGAAGAGAATAGGGGAGCTCTTCAATGCCCTGGCCAAAATTCCCGTAAGCAGCAGAAATACCACTTTGTATCTCCCCTTAAAAGATGCCAGTAGTCAAGTGGGACTAACTTGATTAACAAGGGCTGAATAAATACAGTAAACTGTGGGAGTTGCTGTTAGTGTAACAGAATATCCTCTAACAGTGCCTTTCAAATACTGATTGAATTTAAAGCAGACCAGTAATTTTTACCTGGCTTGTTTGATTGCAGACAGGCATTCTGTTGCTTTCTTGAAGGAAGCAATGTTGATCTGTTTTCCTTGTGTAGAATTTTAGCTGTGTACATTCAGTGCATGCAAGGATACTCCCTTCATTCTCCAAGTTTGAATTGAAGACTGGGAGCTGAATGGACTCTGCCTGATTAATTTTCAGAGGATGATTCATCTTCAAACATCCTGGCATTTTGAAAGACTTGGTAACTTGGAGAAGTGGGCTTCTTAACAGTAAAAAAAATCCTTCCAGAAGTGATAGCAACCAGAAGCAAATTTTCCAGAAAATGTAATGTCCACTGTATTGGCTAGTTCAAAGAATATAAAAATAAAGCTCTCTCTCTTCCAGAGCTTTCAGCAGGGGTAGCTCATGACACATAGGATACTGACCTGCAGCACCCCCTCCATTTTTTTTTTAAATATTATATAAGCGAGAAGTTTTTAAGAGTGGAAAGTATGGTTGTGTAAGATCTTATAAAAACAAATATCCTTTTCACTGTTGCAGTATTCATCACATATGGGATTTCCTGCCAAAGATAGCCCAATGTCTGGCCATTATAGCAAAGTATTTACATCCTCCCAGCATCATATGTTAGATGTATGCTCCCCACATAGGTTCAGGGCATAAAGTTGACATACGTGCACTCCATACTCAGAAATGAAGTGCCCCAAGAGAACCAGAATAACCTCAGTATAAAGAACATGTACATCCAGGTAGAAGGAAGGAGAGAAGAAGCATAAGAAAGGCTAAAAAGGGCAAAAGGGCAAGAGACTCTACAATCAGCAGACAGTACCCAACAGAGAAAACAGGGCTGGAGGGAGGGACTGAATACTACAAACTTAGAAAAAAAGGACATCCTACTGTTATGGCAAGATCTTACACAACTGTACTGTCCTTCCTTATCACTGCTGCAGTATTCACCACATATGGGAGATTACCAGAGCTACTGTAAAGGATGAGAGGAAGAAGGTATATACCCATGATGGATGGCCCTGGCAAACCTTGTCCTGACTCTGGAAATGACTTAGTAAAAGTGTGGACAAAGAACCAAGTATTCAGGCCCTTGAAAAAATCTCCAAGGTGCTCTCATAGAATAAGCACAACAAAAGGAAATGGCCTCAGAAGTCCAGGAGGAGAGGGTTTGCTTAGAAACCGTCAAACACAATGTCCTGGTATGAAAAGAAACAAAAATGCTGCTCAGATTTGCAGATAGCATTTATAAAATGTCTGTGTAAATCCAAGATGTAAATGACCGTCTCACTAGCAGACTGTGGAAGAAGGGAAAAAAGATGGGAGCTGAATAGATTGATTAAATGACAACTCATTAACCACCTTTGGCATAAAAGAAGGTCTACACAGAAATACAGTGTCTTTATGAAAAATCAAAAAGGAATGACTTACTATCAGAGCCTTAAGTCCAGACCCTCCCTTGGCTAAAGTAAGAACTACCAATAGAACAGCCTTCCAGCTGCAATGTTGCAAGGAGGAAAAAGAATCAGGTTCAAAAAGAGCCTAAATTGTTTTTTTCAAGAACAAAATTAAGGTCCCAATAGAGAGGAATAGTTTTTCTTGGGGGATTGATATGAAGGGCACTTTAAGGAATTGTTTGACCTCAAAAAAGACAGGACAATGGCAGGATCAAGGGCAGACAGGCAGAGATTGCTGACAAGTGAGCTTTAACAGAAGAATAAGCTAGGCTAGCATAGTGCAGTTCACTCAAGTAAGAAAGGACCAAATGAGCCTCCCACAAAGAAGGGATCCTGGAAACACCAAACAGAAAATCTTTATCATTTAGCCATATAGGATTTTCTGGTAGCAGGTTTCCTGGCCTCCTGCAGAACGCCAAGCACATCCCCAGAAAGTTGGTGCTTAAAAGAGATCAAAACCCTATCATCCAAAGTGTCAAATGAAGAGTGGAAAAGTGATGATGAATGAGAGACCCCTTGTCTTGTGTGAGAAGACTCATCTGGTGAGGCAGCTTGTTATGATTGCACATGGCCAGATGAAAGAGAAGGGCTGACTGGGCCAAAAGGGAGTCATCAGCAAGATTCTGGTGCAGTCCTTCATGATCTCTGCAGGGCCCTGGGAAGCAGAGGAAGAGTATGGTAAGCATAAAGGAATATTCCCTTCCAACAAAAAGACAGGCCGTCCACTTTCCAAGTCAGAAAACTTTAGACTCTGGAACAGAATAGTTGTCATCTGCTCAGAGGGGAGGCAAGAAATGTCTACCTGAGGAATACCCAACTGATGGACTATGTCAAGGAACATAACTCTATGAATCATCCATTCATGAGCTTGTATTCTGGACCTACTCAATGTGTCTGCCACAAGATTGTGCTCTGAAGGTATGTACACCACCTGAAATGTCACTTGATATTGGACAGCTACATCTCAGAACTGAAGAGTTAAGTCTACAAAGGAGAAAGGACCTCATGACCCCTGCTTGTTGACATACCACATTACTGTGGAGCCCATAATGAAAAAGGAAATGAAAAGCTTGCACAGCTCTTGTCTGTTTTATGTTGATATGGTCTGACATCTGATGAGGAGGTCAGAGACTCTGGACCTTTAGGAGGCCACGAAGCTCTCCACCCCATGTCTGAGGCATCTGTGAACAGCTACTGAGAGGGAATTGGAACTTGGAAGGGAAGTCCAGGATTGAGAAAGTGTTGATGAATCCAGCACTGAAGCTCAAGTTTGAGACCAGAAAGAAAAGGAACAGGGAACTTCATGGGGTGCAATGTTAGAGCCACACCAATTTGAAGTACCATTGACATTTCCTCAAATGGAGCCTGGTGAGAGGGAGCATTGTAATAGTGGAGGCCATAAATCTGAGCACTGTGAGAAATTCCCTGGCCATGAGAGAGGACAGAGGAAGAAGAGACTGGAAAAATGTCAAGAGACAAAGCCTTGAGAGAAGGGAGAGATGCCAACACGAGAATGGTCTGAAGCCTGCACCCGAGGAAAACAAGATCCTGGGAAGGTGTCAGAACTGATTTCTGGAGGTTTATGGTGAATTGCAGAACATGTGAAAGACAAATGGTAAACTGGAGATCCTGCAATAGACTGCTGGGAGAAGGAGCTTGAATAAGCAGATCATTTAGATAGGGAAAAATCTGTATCTCCTGAAGTCTACAAAAATCAATAACAGTAGTGAGGCATTTGGTGAATACCCTCAGGGCAGTAGAAAGGCCAAAGGGCAAAACAGAACTGAAAATGCAAGGAAGAAACGGAGAAACAAAAATGTCCTGAACAGAGAGTGAATGGTGATAAGAAAGTATGCATCCTTGTGGTCTAAACAAACCAAAAAGGCCTGGGGAAGAAGAGGGGGAAATAAGGTCTGAAGAGACAACATCTGGAAAGAAGGAACCTTGAGAAATATGTTGAGCAGAGAAAGATCCAGATTTGTTCTTCATATACCCTCCCTCTGAGAAACCAAACACTTTCTGGAGTAAAACTCTTCCCACCTGGGTGGGTGGGTGGAATGGGCTGAATGTTGCCCTGAACCAAAAAGGATTGCAGAACTTCTGGAAAATGAGAGAGCTGTTCTTGAGGAGGTTGAGGAATGCCTAAAAAGGGGGAAGGAATTTCCAAACCATGAAATATTCCTAAAAGATAATAGCACCCAAGAGTCTAAGGTGAACTGATGCCAATTTAGAAGAGATAAAGAAAGGCAGACAGACAATGGAACCTGGTTGAGGGGAAGGAATGGCCAAACATCAAATAGAAAAAGACTTGTCCTGAAAATAAAGCTTCTGGGATGAAAGAGTCTGAGTAGACTTAGCAGGAGGAATATGCTTAGAACACTTCTTACCTTACTGAGAAAGAGCTGGCAAGATATCGCCCACTGTCACATACCCCTATGGCTTCCTGGCAGAGAGGATATAATTGAGTTCTCCCCTGCTTGTTGATATACCAGACTACCACTATGTTGTCTCCTGGATGGAGATCACACCTTTGGGGAGGGAGTACTGAAGGCCTGCAACACTAGGAGGACTGCCATCATCTCCAAAACACTGATGTGAAGAGTGGCTTCCATGAGTAACCAAGGACCCTGAAACATATTCCCTTCAAAATGCCCACCCCCCAGAGAGGGAGCATCCAATTACTGTTGCTTTTGGAGTGGGAGGGGAGAATGGTCAACTATCTCAGATCACCAGAGATGTGATTTCTGCAAAATGGTGTAAGGCAAATCTTTGTAAGGGGTGAGACATCAGGGACCAGTACACAGACAGGGTCCATTGAAGGACTCACATGTAATACCTTGCTAAGCGAGTCAGTGTGATCAAGGCAGCCATTAAGCCTAGCAGCCTGAGAATAAGTCTTAGAAGAACCTGATAAACTACTTGATATGCAGGGGTGTTACTCTGGGTTGTGGGAGTTTGGCTATCTGACAGTTTGTATCCAGGTGGCAGCCAATGAACTCTATCTGTTGCACTGGAGTTAACTGGCTGTTTGCATGGTTGACTGTAATCTATTAAACCATTATTGTGGGGCAAGGTGGAGAAAAATATCCCTGTGCTGAAGCAACAGATCCCTGGTTGATATGGTAAGGATCCAATCATCTAAATACAAAAACACTCAAACCCCTGCAACCTGTGATACCCTCCTACCACTCTGACGTATTTGGTGAACACCATGGGGCTGTGTTAAGACAAAAGGGCAGTGCTCTGAATGAAAATTGCTGGCTCCCAGACAGAAATAGAAACATCTCCTGGACTACCTTACTATCTTGACATAATAGTAGGCATCTTGGAGATCTATTGAGCACATCCAGTCATTTTCCTCAAAGGTAGAATGGACTAAACCATAACCATTGGGAACTTTGTCTGTTTCACAAACTGATTGAGGTCACTTAGGTCCAAGACTGGCCTGAGATCCTCTGTTTTCTTCTAAACTAAAAGGAACCTGTAATAGCCTTTGAATCTTGACTGGTCTGAAGGGACCTTTTTTTTTTTTTTTTTTTTTTTTTTACTTCTGCTGTTGCTGCTGCTGCAGATTCCATCTGACTGGGTGGCATGTTGGGAATTCTTTTCTTTTTCCATGGAGGGCAAACAAAGGGAAGAGTGTAGCCTCTGGTGATTATCCTTAGCACCCATGTATTTAGTCTGATGGTCTGCCAGTCCTGAGGGTGCAGAGACAATAAGCTCCCCCAGCTTCCTCCAGAGTGCAACAGTTGAGCAAACTTTCAGGAGTACTGGTAGGGTTTCTCAGTAAAGGGACCACAAAACCCTTGATTGTGAAGTCTGTCTCTAACTACCCTTTGATTTTGGATCCCCTCTCCCCTGGTGGGAGGTCTGTCCACAGGAGAATTGCCTCGGATTCATGGACTTCAGATCTGAAGGTTTGACTGGAATAGGAGAAACTACCAGAGAGCCAGATGGACCTGTGGCTGGAGTACCCAAAGAG
Source organism: Protopterus annectens (assembly GCF_019279795.1). Classification (NCBI taxonomy): domain Eukaryota; kingdom Metazoa; phylum Chordata; order Ceratodontiformes; family Protopteridae; genus Protopterus; species Protopterus annectens. Next base: position 1,568,081,010 of record NC_056744.1, read on the forward strand.
GACAGCCCCGGAAGATCCCCAGTTGAAATTATTTCCAAAGGAGTCTCTGCATCATCCTGTTGCATCTATTTCTTTAAGGCTCCTTCTCAAAAACAAGGACCTCGAAGATGAAACCACTGAAGGTGGTCAAGATGCATACCTCTCCTGCAGGAAGGGAGAGTGGAGTCTAGGACTCACTGGCTCTGGTGAGAAATGGGGAGGAGGCATCAGAGAATGGATTTGAAAGCTTTGGCATTTTCTGTGCCAGATCCAAAACTTCTGTTGGATCTGCAGATCACTTTCTAGATTTTCCATTTTATAAGTTCATAAGTTGGTACTGGGCTATTGGCCCTAGGGCCTATACAAGCCTAGCCATAACAATTCCCTGGATATTTCTTCCCACAATATTTACTTCCCTGGACCCCTGTCTAGCAGGGTGACTGACGTGATCCCCGGGGTGAATTTCCTGTCTCCCATCCAATCGTCAAGGTTCCTTTTGAAGAGGGCCAAGGAGGCAGTCTCATGTATGGGCAGTCTATTCCAGAGTATTGGGAGTCTCTGGGTCAGGAACCTATCCCTCCAGCATGTTTTGTTCATTGTGATGACAAGGTTTAGATCCCTAGAGCACGCGTCTCTGAGGGATTGGGATTTCTTTAAGTGGAGTATATCCAACAGCTCAGGGTTTGACATGGCCTTGTATGTTAAGCAGAGATCGCCTCTGAGTAGACGATATGCCACAGAGTATAGCTGGTGTTTTTTAGACAGTCAGCATAGGGCATCTGCTTTAGGCCTTTGATACTTTTAGTAAGATATTTCTGTGGCCTTCCCAGATGTTGTAGATGTCTTGTGAGGTACATATCAAATGGGGCATTGTACTCTATAATGGGTCTAATGAGGGATGCATACAGTGGGACAATGACCTCCTTTTTTCTGGAAGAAAAGCCCATAGTGATGAGGTGTGCCACATAGAAGGATTTCCTGACTGTTGTGGTGATGTAGTTATCGAAGGTGAGACCATTGTCCACCTGTGTCCCTAAGTCTCTCATCAAACTTTCAGTGTTTAGTGTACTGCCACCTATGTGGTAATTCATGGGTACATGGTTTTTCCCAAAGGTGATAACTACACATTTCTTGGCATGAAGCTTGAGCCCATGGCTCTGGCACCAAGCATCCGTTTCTGTAAGGCCCTTTTGTAGAATATCCACATCATTTGGGGATTCAATAATGGCTCCCAGTTTGCAGTCATCTGCAAACTTTGATAGCCAGAGTCCCTTAGTGTTGGCCTGTACTTCAGAGAAGTAGATGCCAAACAAGAGCGGTCCCAGGACTGAACCCTGAGGTACTCCACTTGTCACTTGTCTGGAGCTGGATTTAGAGTTGGCTACTTTTACAATCTGGGTTCTGTCAGTAAGCCAGTTGGCAACCCATCGAGTGACATGGGGATTTATGCCCAGCTTAGTAAGTTTATCTAAGATTCCAGAGTGGGGGATGGTGTCAAAAGCCTTGGTGAGGTCCAGATAGGCTGTGTGGACTGCCTTACCCTCGTCCACAGCTCTGGAGACTGATTCAAAGAAGTCAGTCATGTTCAGGAGACAAGATTGGCCCTTCACGAAGCCAAACTGGGTGGGATCCAGTGTTTGAAGGTTGCCAATGTCTTTGTTTATAAGTTCCATGATAATGCGTTCCATGCCCTTGCAGATCAGGCTCATCAGACTGATGGGACGGTAGTTCCCGGAATCCAAGGTGGATCCCCCCTTATGGAGTGGGATAACTGTAGCTGTGTGCCACTCAATGGGCATGAAGCCTGAGGTGAAGCTATGAGTAAACATGACACTTAGGTGAGGTGCCAGTTAATTTTGTAATTCACTTAGTACACAGCCCGGGGTGTCATCTGGTCCCATGGATGCTGTATTCTTAGCTTTGGAGAGTGCGGTTTCTACCTGTGTGGCCATAATTACCGGAATTTGGCGATCATTTGGTATTGAGATGGGCCCTTTAGGGGGTGAGAGGGGGGTGAAGTTGGCACTAAATCAATCTGCCAGGATATTGGCAATATCCTTGGAATCAGTATATTTAATGCCATTCTGTTGTAGCTCAGAGCAGATCCAAGCATTGCCATTTAGATTCTTGACATAACTATAGAATGCCTTGTGGTTGTCTTTGGCAATTTTATTTTCATAACTAGCTTTGGAGAATTTTATGAGGGATCTCAGCTTATTACTGAGGCTGGTAAGGGAGTTTTTTGCATCCTGGGATTTTCCTCTTTTCTGCAACAGTTTTTTTCTTCTGTTGTATAGTTTGTTTATGGCATGGGACCACCAGATTGCTTCCTTTTTTTGGAGGAGAGTGTCTTGGTTCTATTTGGGATGGCACGATTCATGTATGAGTGGATGTGCTTATACAGTGCCTTATTGTAGGATTCAGCAGTCGAACTTTCAGCTCCCATCTGAATGGGTGTCATGAAGTTTGTCACTTCAGACTTGAGTAGCATTAAGTTAGCTTTGGAGAAGGTTTTTAGAGGTTTCCTTACTGGGGGGTGGGGGTGGGATGTGGATGTCAAGGGTGATTTGCTTATGGTCAGATGTGACCAATAAGGGGGTGACCACTGGTGTGGAGCATCTATCTCTCATGTTGGTAATGACCAGGTCTAGGACATTGGAGCCCCTGGTGGCACAATGGATTAGATGATCCAGGGCATTGGAATTTATGAATTCCAAGAACCGTTGAGAAAAAGTGTTGGTACCCAAGTAGTTTTCCCAGTTAATGGCAGGGTAGTTGAAATCACCCAGTATTAGGTTGTTTGGTTGTATCTTAATATTTTCCAGTATGTTTGGAAAGGTGTAGTGAAAATCTTGGGGCATGGTGGAGGATATGTAGCAAGCTACAGTTTGGATTGCAGTCTTACCTAGTGTTAGTTGCACCTGGAGAATTTCAGATGCATTGTGTTGGGCAACTAGCCTGGAGGTGTGAATATCCTTTTCTACTTCATTCCATCTCTCTTTCCTTGGGTTTGTCATTTTCCTTAAATGGCTTTGGCTATTTTGTTCTGTTACCTGGAGGAGACTGTGAGGAAGACGACGGTGCCAAAGTCCCCACTTGGGTGGGAAGCACACCCTTTAGGACTGACCTGTTGCTTTGTCCCTGAAGCACTCTTGCACCAAAAAAGACACACACCTCACAGTCAGATTCTAGGTACACTATCCTCAGGCAGTAGCAACACAGAGAGAGAGGGTCCTGCTATGGGATCTTGTGCATGCATGTAAGACACTTTTTGAAACTAGCAAGCAACCTTGTCCAACATACCAGGAAAGACAAAAGCACTGTCTGACTTAAAAAAAAAATGAAGAGCAACAACACCCCCTACAAGCTGATTAAGGGGAAAAACACTAACATTAAAGGACGAGATAACAATAATAATATAATACAATTCTACTGAAGAAGGTCCACTATATATATATATATATATATATATATATATATATATATATATATATATTTTTTTTTTTTTTTTTCTTTTAATGTCGAGGAGGAATTGGGTAAATTAAAGGTGAGAAGGGAGATAGGTAAAAAAATAAAGAAATGTGGTACTACATATATCCCAAAGTATTAGAAGTCACTTACCTCAAAAACATCAGAGCCCTCAAAGACCATGTCCTTCTGGATCAAGCGGCAAACAAGACCTGAGGTAATTTGGGGTAGACTGGGAATTACATCAAATCTTGAAAACAGACATCGGCTCAACAGTTTAAGCATTTACAGAGGGCTTGTTTTGAAAATGCTTTATTCTTCTCTGTCACAGTGAAAAGTCACCAACAGTTGCTCAGTCTTTCTGAAGTACTTTCTCCTATCCAAGTAATATCTAAAATGTCGCTTTTTGCATTCGGCCTGTTGTTTGTTGTATTGTGTATAATTTTTTTTATATTTCCTGGATCAGTCTTTGACTGAATGATGATTTTTCCTAGCACAGGCACGTATTATTGTGACTTTTGATAAGGAATCTAACGGTGTTATATTGGCGTAGTTGTTTTAGCTTACGCCAATAGCTGCATGTTAGAATGTGTTTTCTGTGCCTACTAGTAGTAGATGTGAGTAGGACATTTTTCACTCCCGGACTGTTGTCCGCTGCATTGTCTGTATTGTAAATATTTTTTAGATCAGACATGATTGCTGGACAATTTACAGAACGTGATCATATTCTTCTGGTCTTGTTTTAAGGAATATATGTGTGTAGACAGCGACTCTAGTATGAGTTGTGAAACACGATCTGAATGCATGTGTAAATTGGAATATGGACAGAACCTGATGGTATCATGCTGGCGTAGTTGTTTTAGTACACGCCAACAGTTGTATATTAGAATATATGTTCTGCACCTCCTAACAGCAGTTGTGAGTAGGTTGTTTTTTACTTTCGGATTGCTGTTTGCTGCATTGTTTGTATTGTAAACATTCATTAGATCAGACATGGTTGCGGGATAATATATACAATATGACTGCATTCCGGAGGCTTTGCTTTAAGGAATGTATGTGTTTAGATAGCGACTCTAGTATGAGTCGTGAAACATGATCTGAATGCATATGTAAATAGGAATATGATCTATTTGTATTCGAACCATGCTGTTTTTTATCTTGATTATGATCTCGCACTATTTTTTAGCCTTGTGAGATGACAGCCTTAGTTGGCTTATGCTGTTATAGCGACAGGCTTTGCTGCTTTATTCAAATGCAGTTTGTTTAAGGCATACATGTCTCAACTTTTAAACAGTTTTTATTTGTTTTTAATTTACTCTAGCACTGTCTCTTTAAATAAGGACATGGAGGGAAAGACTGTGTGTTAGTAATTATTCTATTAGTGTTCAATTTATCAGTTTAAGCGCCAAAAGCTTTTTGTATTTAAGCTTGCTTTTTTCAATGTTTCATTACACCTGAAGAAGCGTAGTATAGCTATGTGAAAGCGCTTGTGTGTTTTTGTTTATAATAAAGAAGCTTTTATCTCCAGTGACTATTTCCGTGTGGTGACTCCAGTGGATTTTGTGTTATCTAATATCTAAAATGTCTGTGAACATCTAGTTAAGAGATATATTTAAATTCTCTCCTTTGTTATGCAGTTATGAAGAATGTTAATGAGTGCTCTGATTAACAGAAAATATAGAAGTAATCTTGGGCTGAATGAAAGGTTGTGTCCTGAGGTTGACCCCATTTATATGGAAAATGTGAATGTCTCTGCATATCTGGGCCTGCAGTTCTGAAATTCTCCTAGAACAGGAGTACAAAAAGATGTTCTTCCAGAACACATATTTTAACAGAACAAGTGTGGCTTGCAAAGGGTTCAAAGTCAATTTTTCTAGAATTAGGTTAAGAAGCCAAGGAGGTCAGACTTGTCCTCTTTAGTACAAGGTAGTGGACTCCCTACCCTCAGAAGTTGTTTAATGAGTATCTCCCAGATGTGGCTGACATGGAAGGCATATAGAGTGGCAGGTTAAAGTACCTTAATGGAAAAAAAAATAAGATTGAGATTAAACAAATGTAGACAAAACACACCACTAAATCTGTACCACTGACTTCACTGCACAAGCCTTCAAGTAATTACAGAGCCCATCAAAGATTTAAAAACATATCAGTGCTAACCATTCAAATAATTCAACCAATATCCCTTAAAGAAAGGTAAAACACAATAATGCAAAATCATTTCATATTAGGCAACAGCTTCTTGTATCCTGGTTAGTACCTTTACAATGACTATTGGGCTTATCATTACACAAGTAATTTGACACTTGTCACTTACCAGTGTAAGATTCTAGTGATTTTATTCTGAAGATTGAAACTACCTTATACTTGAAGACTTCTCTGTTTTTCCTGACACAGTGCCAACTTGGAGTTGGAATATATTAGTAGTAATGAGCAGGTGCAATGTCTGCATGCCTTCTGCAACAAAAACATTTTTTACTAACCTCAACTGTGGTTTTCTCAAAGGAAAAAACTTCAAAGACCAATACACGTTAGGTTCAAGCAAGGCACCCTTTATTACTTGCAGCAAGGAGACAAAGCATGTAGGCACAAGGTTTGTCTGAATTACTAGTGATTAGTATGTTATTCTTATACAGTTCTCTTCATGTCACACAGAAAATGTTACTATTCTATTGCTGACATAGTTAGACACAGCTTTCTGTATGTTCTACAGAAAATGTTACTAGACTTATTGCTGACTAGGTTAAATTATTTGCTAGCTTGCAAAACATTTTGAGAAAAACAACCTGGCCTTGGGCTTATTTTAGCCCATTTCAACTTTTCAATTCTTCAATTGTGCAGTTCTAATACATGTGTTACATTTTGTCTAGATTCAAGGTACATTTCTAGCTTTGGTGCAAGTAATGCTGACTATGGTTTATACTTTCAAGCGTCTATTGTTTTCTTTATCAATGCTTCTAGCAGCTGCATACTTTCTCATAGCATAAGCAGAAATGAATATCTCTTTGTTAAGTTTCATGACATTAGCAGAAATGAAATGTCTCTTGTTAAGTTTCATGACATTAGCAGAAATGAAATGCTTCTTGTTAAGTTTCTAATAGCTGTGCAGATTCATGCAGTGTGAACAGAATAAATGTATTAACCCTTTTAAACCTTGAATGCACTAAGCATACATATTACTATTACATATTTTTCTAACATTTCCCCCCTTTTAATACTTTTATTCTACTTTCAAGATAAGCATAAACAGTTTTTTCCTCCCCTAACCTCTTCCCAATCAGGATTTGCAGTTAAGAGAGTCATTCAGTTTAAGCTCATGAAAGCATTTTCAGTTTTTAGCAATTCAAGTTCAGTGTCTTGGTATAAGGTTTCTGAAATTGAAATGTCTATAAAGTCTTTAATCAGTCTTTTCATGCAGGGGATGCAGTAGCACACACATACCACCAGTAGGATTATTCCTACACAGATGGCAATCAGAATGTTCATCAAGATACTGCCCCACCCCCCAAACAATTTCTGGAAAAAGTCTGTCAGTGGATTTGGTCCTGGTTTGGTCATAGCTGACACCTGCTGAATTACCTCAAGATGGTTGTCTATCTGGTATTTGTGGTCAGGAATATATGAACAGCACTCCTCCTGGATTAAAGCACACATACCTCCTCTCGCCACTAGGGTGAAGTCAAGAGCCATGCAATTTTGAAGCAGCACTGTTCTTATGGCAGTTAGTTCATCAGTCACCAGTTCTAGGGCAGAAAGGTTGCATTGCTCATTATTTCGAGAAGCTTAGACAATTTTCTCAGTTCCCAGATTGATTTTGTTGCTCCATATGCTGGCAGTACACCTGCCCACAATATAACAGTATCACTCAAGTCCATGTGTGTCAGTCCATCGCCCACAGCATGATGGTTTTTCCAGCACGCATTGATTTGCCCCACTGGATTGATAGGTTTCTTGATCTCTGGAACATTCCAAATTTTCACTTGAGGTAAAACTGCTGTGTCGTATGGCCGGAACCAGGTAGCCCAAAAAACAACTGCTGGACCAATTCTCAGGTAACCATTTATATGCTTTTCTACTGCATACAAAGTAACAATCTTCTACTTTAGTAGTAACTTTACTATGCCCTGGCTCTGCATAAAACATTTTTTTGTCAATTATAGACAGTTGCTTATAGAGATCAGCATTATGTTTTACTTCTTCAGTTGTCCTATGCATCAGTTCAAAAAATGTATCATAGCTCGTGTTGCAATAGGATCTGGTGTTATCAGGTTTAGTGTAGCATCTATAGGGAACAGTCACATTGCAATTGCTCCAACCCACCTGAACCATATCATTCTTGTAAAAACACACAGTTCCCTTCTGTCGAACAGACAAGTGCAATGCTACTTTATCTTGTGATGTGACATCTAATGTGTCATGAATTAGGTTTTCCCAGGTCTTGTTGACTCCTAAGGGAACTGAAGTTAACAATAACCCCCCATATGCTGTTGGTAAAGCTGTGCAAATCCAGCAATTTGAAACATTGAAAGTTTCAGCATACACATATTTGATTGCCTGGTAAGTGTTAAAGTTCGGGTGCCACTCTGCACGCTTGTTCAGTTCAATTTGTGTGGCTGAGAAAAGGAATGGCCACAACAAAAAGATTATTGTCACTAGTACAGTCAACAGGATGGTTATGCAATACTTTTGTGGAAACAGTTGTTCTGCATTTCTGTTTTCTCCGACTCTTCCAAGTAGGTGTATTTGGATCTTACTGGATTCCGTCATTTTTTCTTTGGACACGTGCTCTTACTCTCTGCCCTAATAGGACCTTCAGCACCAATGGTTTCTTCACTGGGGTTGAGATGGATCAGTCTATTGATCTGAACCCCCTTTGTAGCCAGACTTTGTGCTGAGGGCCCCAATGGAGAGGTAAGATTTTTGTCCAACTCAAAGTTCTTAACCAGCTTGCAGTGCATCAGGTGTATCCACAAAGCTCGTTCTGCTATCTTGACTGCAGTGGGTGTCGAAAGAAGCACCTGGTAGGGACCTTCCCACCTTGGTGATGACCAATACTTCCTCTTGATGTTTTTGATCCGTACCCAATCTCCGGGCGACACTGCCACTTCTGATGTCTCGGTTTGTTTTCTATCTGAAACAGAATTTGACTGGAACAGATGTTTAGAACTCAACAACTTTTTCATATATTCAGCTAGTGTGAAATCAGCTTCCTGGTCTGATGACATGAGAAGTTTCCACTGGGGTGTGTAATAAGCCCTTCCAAATAATTTTTCAAAAGGAGTCAATCCTTTTGCTGTAGGGACAGTTCTCATGCTCAACAGTGCCAGGGGCAAACAGTATAACCAGTTTTTCCCTGTCTCAGCTATTAATTTTCTCAATTTGTTTTTCAGTATACCATTATGCCTTTCAACTAGCCCTGCAGATTGTGGATGGTATGCACAATGATTTTTTAAAGAAATACCAAAATGCTTACTCAACTGCTGTATGGTTTGATTTACAAAGTGTGTACCATTGTCACTGTAGATTCTTTCCGGAATACCAAACCTAGGAATGATTTCCTTGACAAGTACTTTTGCCACCGTAGCTGCATCTGGATTTTTGGTTGGAAAGGCTTCCACCCATCTGGAAAACATATCTACAATGACAAGACAATACTTCTTATTTTCACATTCGTTCAATTCTATGAAATCCATACAGATAGTGTGAAACGGATATGGTAGTGTAGGGAAACTCCCTTGCTTGGGCTTTATCGCCCCTTGTGCATGATGTTTGTTACAAATCTGACACATCAAACTAAATTTTTTAGAGTAGTTTGTAAATCCGTACGTTGTGAACACCTGGTTCAGCAGCTGTACCATCCCCCCTACTGAGACATGGCACTGCCCATGGCTCAACAAAGCTGCATATCAGAACAAATTAGAGGGTAGTATTGGTTTTCCCTCTCTAGAGATGTACAGCCCCTTTTTGAGGATTGCTCCTCGTTTTATCCGTCGTTTTTCAGCTTGCGTAGTGAGTGTCTGCATTGTTTTTAACATTTCTAAATCTAAAATCTCAGAGGGTTGTAATTCCTCATTTAAAAGAAATACTTCTGTGGCTGCTTGTTTTGCAGCTGTATCAGCTCTTGCATTACCTTTTGAAATTCTATCTTGTTGCTTGGTATGAACTGTGCATTTACAAATGGCTATTTTCTGAGGTAACTGAATAGATTCTAAAAGATCTAAAATAAACTGTGCATGATTTATAGGTTTGCCAGTAGATGTTATCATTCCCCGGTTTTTCCACTGTTGGGCAAAAACATGTACAGTAGAAAAAGTGTACTGGCTATCAGCAAAAATGTTTACACATTTACCCTTTGCTAAGGTACATGCCCATGTCAGGGCAATCAATTCTGCTGCCTGTACTGATAAGTTATGTGGTAAAGGATTTGCTTCTGTAATCTCAGTATCAGAGACTACTGCAGATCCTACTAGGTTCTGTCCTGCAGGACCCCTTTTGCATGAGCCATCCACATAGTATGTTACCTCGGCATCATCCAAGGGGACATCCATGAGATCTTTTCTAGGTAGTGTCTTTTGCTCAATTACCTGCAAGCAGCTGTGCGATGTGCCGTCTGCAGGGGTCAGGAGCAGAGTAGAAGGGTTTAAAGTCATGCATCATTCAATTGTCATATGAGGTTGGCTCAACAGTATAGTCATACAGGAAAGATGCCTAGCAGGGGAAAGATATGCTCCCTTTTCTTGTAGTAAAATAATCGCGACTGCATGAGGTACTCTCAAAGTGAGAGGGTGGACAAGACTACTGAGGCTGAAGCCTGTACTGCCATTGCAGCTGCAACTACTGCTTGTACACAGTGAGGTAAGGACAGTTCCACTGGATCTAGTTGTGATGAATAGTAAGCAATGGGGCGTTGCTTATCCCCATGCTGTTGTGTTAATACTGACGTCATGTAACCCTGCTTACAATCTACAGTTTGGAAAAAACGTTTATGGTAGTTTGGCAATCCCAGAACTAATGAGGACGCTATTAACTGCTTTAGTTTGCAGAATGCAGATTCTGCCTCTGGTGTCCATTGTAACAAATCCTGCGCTGCCATAGGCTTTTTATATATAAGGTCAGTCAGAGGTGTAGACTCCAAGGCATAGTTTGGAATCCAGCTCCGGCAAAAATTAGTTGTACCCAGGAAGGACATCATTTCCTTCTTGGTAGTGGGTTTTGGTGCTTGCAAAATTGCTATTTTTCTGTCCTCATCTAATGTTCTACCTTCCTTGGATATTACATATCCCAGGTATTTGACTTATTTTTTCCAAAGCTGCAGTTTACTTTTATTTACCTTATGTCCTTCAGCGGCTAAAAATCATAGAAGTGCTATGGTATCTTCTCTACAATCCTGCTGGGTGGGGGCTGCCAGCAAGATGTCATCAACATAAAGTAAAATCTGACTGCCTCTTGGTGGGGAGAATCCTGCCAATTTGTTTGCCATTTCTTGTGAGAATATTGTTGGACTTTCACAATATCCCTGTGGTAGTTGCATATATGTATACCTTTTCCCCTGAAATGTGAATGCAAACCAATACTGGCTGTCAGGGTGTATCGGTATCGAAAAGAACACGTTGCTGATGTCTACCACAGAAAAATACTTTTATTGAGGTTTCAAATCATTCAACAGGGTGTGTGGATCTGGCACTGTGGGTGCCCTTGATATTACTGCATCATTTACAGCTTGTAAGTCCTGGACCATATGCCATTCTCCATTGGCCTTTTTAACTGGAAATAAGGGTGTGTTACATGTTGAATCGGGAGATTCTTCCAGTATCCCCCCTTTAAGTAAGGCTGCTATAATAGGCTTTATCCCTGCCTCCGCATCTTTTCTTCAGGGATACTGTCTTTTTTGTGGTCTGAATGCTGACTTTGGCGTGATAGTAACTGGTCCCGCTGTACGAATTAGTCCTACATTTGATTTCCCTGTCGACCAGAGAGTCTCTGGTATGTCTCGTAAGGCATTCTCTTCCTCCTTTAATAGGAGTGTCAATCAGCTGTCCTCGCTAGACTGCAAGTGCACAGCTGGGTTGGTCTGAGTTATCCAATTCAACTTCTGTATTTGTATTCCCTGTTCTGACAGTTCTAGTTCTGTCTGTTTCTCCCATCTCGTGACTGTTTCTCCTAGGTCTGCCCATTCTATATTTCCGTTTTTGGTTAAGCTAACATGTGCAATCGATTAGATTTATAAAGTGCAAAGAACTCCTGGGGCAATGAACAGCTGGCTACACTGTTCCCTTCTGTGTCCCAGTACAGGTTACACAATATCAATCTGTTTGCATGATTCTTAAATAATTCTTGCTCATATTCCTTATCAGGTCCTGGTGTGTTACAATAATACAGGGTACAGTGCAACAGGCATTGCTTATCAATGTCAAGGGAGGGGAACTTGCTGATGGCTACATTCATTAACTCTTTGGTCACAGTCCCTGGACCAGTCGTAACCAAGTCCTGGCTGTACCAATAAAACATTTCACCCTCCAATTGCACTGCAAATGTATCAATTTGTCTCTGTGCTTCCATACCCTGCATGGTTGGGACTACTGCTATACCAAATAGCTGCATGAGGTCTCTGCCCAAGAAGTTTACTGGGCATTTTGCAGAAACAACAATTTTGCTTTTCTGTGTCAATCCTGAAACTGGATCAGTTATTGCAATGTTACGGAAGAGAGGCTCCCGATACAGCTGTCCATTAGCTGCTTTGACCAGTATGTAATCAGGTGACTCTGTGTTTTCTGGCAGTTTGGAGGGATGTATCAGGGTTAGTGATGCCCCTGAGTCACACAAGAATTTGACTTCCCTCCCTTCTACCAAGAGTGTAACTTCTGGTTTCGTGTCTGCTAAATAGAGCTCCAGGCTCAATAAAGCTAGGTCTAATATCTCTTTTTTTTCATTGTCACTAACTTCCTGCACTTCTTCTAGTCCCTGTATCACATTCTCATTTGTCCTTTCTTCGCTAGCCCCTTCTAGTGATTCCTGACTACCATACAGTCAGTCCTCACCCTCCTTGTCTTCCGTTGTTGCCTTCTTGTTTTTCTTGCAATCCCTTGCCAAATGTCCCTTTTTACCACATTTAAAACACTCTCCCCTTTTCTTCCGCCCTTCAAAGTCCACTGATCGTTGATCAGATTGTTTGTTTCCCTGTGTGTTTTTCTTGCCTTTTTTCCCAGACTGTACTACATAAACTTCTGCTCCATCTTCTACAGAAAATACTTGAGCTTTCTTTTTCTTTTTGCTATTAAAATTCAAGTAATGATTGTAACCTGCTTGTACGATGGTCTACCATGTGTTTCGTAATAAAACTTCTTATAGGTGCACTACTGCCCTTTAAGAATGCATTTTTTAATTGCTGTTCATATGGGGAATCTTGTGTTTGATCTTCAGGAACCTGCATTCCACAGTGGTTATTAAAACATTCTAACAATCTGGCATAATACCGGTCAATTGTTTCACCTTCTTGTTGGATGCATTGATTAATGCAAGTCTAGTCTGCCCTAGGTTTCCATTTTTCAGAGATGCAGTCTGTCAGACCTTTTACTCTGGTGTCTAATTCTGCGCTGCTGTGTGGGAGGGGTCTTTGTGCAGCATCACAGGGATTCCAGTTCCCACTAATCATGTACCAATCTGGCCCTACAATCTGTCTAACTACCTTTTCTATCTCTTCTCCATTTAAATTATAACTCAGCCTCATTCCTTGTAAATCTTCTGAGAATTTTCTAAAATTAACCTTTGGATGGGGAATTCCCTCAGTGGCTTTTCGGATGTCTTCCGGAGTCCAAGGTCTATACACTAAAATAGTTGGGTCCTGATTGTCTTGACCTGTCTGAGGATTGGGTACTGCTATAAGTGGGCATATTTCTTCTTCTTCACTTATAGATTGTGAATTCTTAACCATTTGCCATAACTCGATGCCTTCATCTGAGTTACCTGCCTTTGTTCGGGACCTGGTCCTGATGGGATCTCCAACTTTAGTCAGTTTTAGTTTCATAATATCTCTATCTTTAGTGACCACAGGATATCGTGGGGGGTGGACTAACCTGTTCACTTGCTTCATATTCTGGTAAGGGAGGCGGAGGTGCTGATGCTACTACTAAGTTATTGTCTTCCTTATTTAAAAACATTGCTTTTGAATTTTTGTTCTTTTGTTCCCTACGGTTTACTTCCTCAAGCCAGCTGTGTGCCTGAGGAATTCCTAATCGACGTTGCTTTTTTACCCGACCTTTGGAATCAGTTTTGAGCTGTTTGATAAGTTTGATAAGCGAGTATTTTTCTAATTTTCCATCAAATTCGTATTTATTAACCCATTTTCGGCGCACTGCGACTGCATGTATTTTGCGTCTTCTATTAACGGCGGATTTTGGGGTCTTTTTGTGCAATTATTACCCATTTTGTTTTACCCTTTGATCGTTACGTAACTTCTCTTAATTTTTAACGTGGTACCACGGATTTTGTTATAGTCTCTTCAAAATGACTGCCTACTTATTCTGTTTCTCCTGATCTATGACAAGACAGAAATCTTTTTTGTCCCTGACTTGCAAGAAAAATACAGTCTGACAAAAACAATACACATCTAGTCCCTGATCTAAACAGAAAACAGAAAAAAGTAGATTTGCCTTACCTGAGCCTATGTGATTGATCACCGATTCGTGGAGACCCGTCCTTCAGTCACAGATCAGAAAGTGGCTGGCCTCTTTTAAACGACAATTCAGTCGGAGGACTTTCCATATAAGAAGAACCGATTTGGTTTCTTCCCCGTACGGTTTCAACCACCTGGCCGTCTGATCCGAGGTGAAGAGAGGGCTCCGGCTCGAAGGACCAATCTGTCAAAGGAAAAAACTTCAAAGACCAATACACGTTAGGTTCAAGCAAGGCACCCTTTATTACTTGCAGCAAGGAAACAAAGCATGTAGGCACAAGGTTTGTCTGAATTACTGGTGATTAGTATGTTATTCTTATACAGCTCTCTTCATATCACACAGAAAATGTTACTATTTTATTGCTAATGTAGTTAGACACAGCTTTCTGTATGTTCTACAGAAAATGTTACTAGACTTATTGCTGACTAGGTTAGATTATTTGCTAGCTTGCAAAACATTTTGAGAAAAACAACCTGGCCTTGGGCTTATTTTAGCCCATTTCAACTTTTCAATTCTTCAATTGTGCAGTTCTAATACATGTGTTACATTTTGTCTAGATTCAAGGTACATTTCTAGCTTTGGTGCAAGTACTGCTGACTATGGTTTATACTTTCAAGCATCTATTGTTTTCTTTATCAATGCTTCTAGCAGCTGCATACTTTCTCATAGCATAAGCAGAAATGAATATCTCTTTGTTAAGTTTCATGACATTAGCAGAAATGAAATGTCTCTTGTTAAGTTTCATGACATTAGCAGAAATGAAATGCTTCTTGTTAAGTTTCTAATAGCTGTGCAGATTCATGCAGTGTGAACAGAATCAATGTATTAACCCTTTTAAACCTCAAATGCACTAAGCATACATATTACTATTACATATTTTTCTAACAGGTTTGCAGTAGAGTGACTGAAGTTTTGCAATTACTGCTTTTTTACTACTGCAAAATTGGACTTTTATTAGGAGGCTCCTTTAGGATGCAGTGTTCCAAATTTCAAAATGTATATTTTATTAAAATAAACCCATCCCCACCTTAGATGGACCTTTATATATGACCAAAACCACCATAATATTGGTATTCTTTTATGTGTATAGCATCAGTATGTTGTCATTTTCCTTCTCTTAGAGTACAAGGCCTCTTTGAAACATAATGTCTGCTATAATAGCTACACAAGAAGAAACCTGTAGTTATTTACTTATCATAATGCTAGGTCCTTTCATTCGTGTCCATTTGATATGATTTTTGGGAGTCCTTGAGCAACCTCGCAAAATTAATGCTCCAGCCTTATAGGTTCATAGGTTCATAGGTTCATACTAGGCTATCTGCCCTAGGGCATTTATAAGCCTAGCCAGAGTATGTTTGGCTTTCGCCACCCATTTTAAATTAATTTTGCTATTCCCTTTTTCGAGGTTAGTATACTGTGCCTCTGTCTAACAGTGACACAGAAGTGATACCCAGGGTAAACCTACGATCTCCCATCCACTCATCAAGATTCCTCTTGAAGAGAGTCAATGAGGGACTCTGCCTAACCTGGACTGGGATTTTATTCCATAGTGAAGGGAGCCTCTGGGTTATGAATCTGTCCCTCCAGCATGTCCTATTTATTTCAGTGCTGAGGTTCAAGTCTCTCGGCGTAGCTCGATGGGATTTGGATTTTTGAGGTGCAGCATGTCCCTTAATTCCAGGTTGGACATGGCCTTATCGTCAGGCACAGGTCACCTCTGAGCAGGTGGTATGCCACTGAGTAGAGCTGGAGTTTCTTTAACCGGGCAGCATATGGCATCTGTTTGAGCCCTTTGATCCTCTTGGTGAGGTACTTTTGGGGTCTTTCCAGTTGCTGCAGGTGTTTGGTAAGGTACATCCCAAAAGGGGCATTGTACTCGATTATGGGCCTGATGAGGGATGAGTAAAGAGGCACGATGACCTCCCCTAATCTAGATGTGAATCCCTTCATGATAAGGTGGGCTATATAAAATGTTTTTCTAACCACTTTGGCCACGTGGTTGTCAAATGAGAGATTGCTATCAACTTGGGTCCCCAGGTCCCTAATTACTTCTTCTGTACTTAATGGATTACCACCTATGTGGTAATTTGTGGCACTTTGTTTTGCCAAAGGGGATGACTATACACTTTTGGCATTTAGCTTGAGGCCATGGCTCTGGCACCAGTTGTCTGTTTCTATGAGGCCCTTTTGGAGGATGCTTGTGTCGGCTGGAGAGTCAATTATGGTGCCCAGTTTGCAGTCATCTGCAAACTTGGTCAGCCACAGTCCTTCCGTGTTGGCCTGTACCTCCGAGAAATATATACCAAACAAGAGAGGTCCCAGGACTGAGCCTTGTGGGACGCCACTTGTAACTGGTTTGGAGTCTGACATGGCTCCAGCAATTCTAACCATGTGGGTTCTGTCCTTGAGCCAGTTTGCAACCCATCTAGTGACATATGTTTATATTTAAGCTGGTGAGCTTATCTATAATGCCTGAGTGGGGTATTGTATCGAAGGCTTTTGCGAGGTCCAGATAGGCTGTGTGGACCACCTTCCCTTCGTCAATGGCCTTGGTGACTGTTTCAAAGAAGTCAACCAGGTTTAAGAGGCAGGATCTGCCCTTAACAAAGCCAAACTGGGTAGGATCCAGTGTCTGTAGGTCCCCAATATCTTTATTTATGAGGTCCATGATGATCCTTTCCATAGCTTTGCAGACCAAGCTAGTCAGGCTTATGGGGCGATAGTTTCCAGGGTCCGTTGAGGCACCACCTTTGTGGAGAGGGACCACTGTTGCTGTACGCCACTCTTTGGGTACATATCCTGTAGTAAGGCTGAGATTGAACAGTAGTTTTATGTTTGGGTTTAGCTCTTCTTGGAGTTCATGTAGGGCGCAGCCTGGGACACCGTCTGGTCCCATTGATGCTGTGTTTTTGCTTTGGAGAGGGCGGCTCCCACCTGAGCATCTGAGATGTTAGGGGCAGCACTCTGCTGGGATAGATATTTGCCCTTTGATGGGGAGGGAGAAGTTTGCTGAACCTGTCAGCTAGGATGTTGGCAATGTCTGTGGGATCAGTGTATTTTTGTCATTTTGGACTAATTTTGAGCATATCTGGGAATTCCACCCAGGTTCCTAACATAACTAAAGAAAGCCTTGTGATTATCCTTAGTGTCCTGTGCAATTTTTCTCTCGAAGCTGGCCTTTGACGATTTTATGAGTGCCCTTAGTTTTTTTGCTAATACTGATCAGAGATGTCGTCCCTTTTTGGGATTTTGCTCTATCATGTAGTAGCTTCCTCCTTCTATTGTATAGTTTGTTTATGGCTGGGGTCCACCAGACAGGTCATCTGCCTTTGGAGGATTGGGTCTTGGTTTTATTTGGGATTGCATGATCCATGCATTCCTGAAGGTGTTCATAGAATGCATTTATAAAGGATTCTGTGGTCTGGGCCGTATTTTCCACAGGCCCGGGGGCTTTGAAGGATTCCACCTCGGTTTTGAGGAGTGTGAAATTTGCTTTAGAAGTTTTTCACTGTGGTTTTCTGGGCAGGGGTGGGGTCGGGATGTGAATATCCAGTGAGATCAGTTTATGGTCTGATCTTACCAGTGAGGATACACTTCTGGTCTGGAGCATAGAGTCCCCATGTTGGTGATGATCAGGTCCAGTATGTTTTCCCCTCTTGTGGGAGTGGTAACAAGTTGTTCCATAGCATTTGAGTTTATGAATTCTAGGAACCTTTGGGCAAGGGTGTTGGAGCTAGAGTAATGCTCCCAATCTATGTTTGGGTAGTTGAAGTCGCCCAATATAATGTTGTTCGGAGAGACCTTCATATTTTCCAGTGTTCTCAGGAAGGCCGAGTGGGGTTCCTGGGTTTGGGAGGGTGGTCTGTAGCAGGCTATAAACTGGAAGGCAGTTTTACCCACTGTTAGTTGCACATGGATAGTCTCTGATGCTTCGTGCTTTGCCACCAACCTGGAGGTGTGGGTATCTTTGATGAATATTGATACTCCCCCTCCTTTTGTGGTTCGGTCCAAGTTTTGGGGCCGAAAAGCATGGTATGAGGTATAACCTGGTAGTGCTGGGGTGCTCTCGGAGTCCTGAACCAGGTTTCTGTTACTGCACAGATATCGATGTTCTCCATGCTAAGGAGAGTTTCGTGCGTGCATCTTGAGGTTTAGACTTCTAGCGTTGAGTAGCATTACTCTTAGTTTCTTATCCCTTGTGATACCTATGGAGGTGGGTTTGTCTTTTGAGCCTTGCCTAAAAAGGCACTATGGGGTAGCAAGAGCCTTTGCCAATATCCAAAGCCCAGGGTGACAGGTGCAAGCCGTCCCTAGCAAAGCATCGTGGCTTGTCGTGCATATCATCCCAAGCTGACAGGCATTGGATCCCCTTTGAATGACACCAATACTTAAGCCAATTGTTGAAATTGATCATCTTGTCTTCATATTGTGGCATCATTCTTGGTGAGGGTAAGATGCTACTCAAGGTCAGGGTCATACCAGCCTGGGCTAAATGCTCAGAGAGCTCCTCTATGTCTCTTTTCATGTAGTCCAGGGAGGTACATCTCAGGTCATTCACACCAGCATGGACAATGACTGAGTCATATTTGTACTTGCCTTGGAGTGACCTGAGTGCTTGTGTTATGTGGCAGATCCTAGCGCCAGACAGGCTGCTCACCGTGACCTTATCCTTGTTCAGCCTGGTGAGCGGGACGTCAGTGTGCCTGACGATAGAGTCACCTATTACAAGTGTATCCTTATTTATTTTTCCATCTTGCCCAAGTGAGTAAAATTACCTCAGACTGAATTTGGTGCCATAGAGAAAGAGGAACCATGGCACAGCTGATTTATTTATTGACCATGAAGTCCACCTGGGCATACATGCCCATTTTCAGCAGAGACCTGGGGAGAAGAGCTCCAGTGGATCATATTTAATGCAATCAGTATTTACAATAACAAATTTTAAAACACAGTTTCAATAAATAAGTAAATGTCCTTAAGATCTCACATAACTTGGAAGGGGGCTGGGGGGTTGTCATAGCTGAAGAACAGGAATGAAAGGATACAGAGTTATAGTAAGTACATTAATTACTTAATCCCATTCATTTTGTGTGACTTTTGGGTCAGAATATCAAGCTACAACAAACACTTGGGTGGTATCATGACAGCAGACCATTTGGAAAAGAAACTCCAACCTCCAAAGGAAGCCCTAGCCCTGCATATAGCATCCAACTTGTAGTGCTTAACAAAGGAATGCAATGTAGTCTGTGTAGGTACTGCACAAATGTTATCAATTGAGGAGGTACTAAGGAAGGCTGTAGCAGTGCCAATAGACCAAGTAGAATGAGCCTATGGCTTGCAAGGTAATGGGTGATCCATAAAGGTTAGGCACTCACCATAATGAAAGATTTGTGTTGCCACTTTGTCCTTCCTCTGTGTACATTTCTCAGACCTATGTCTGATCCAACTTCTGCCACTTTCAAGGTTTTGGATACAGTGCTGAGGCTCCTCCCTTTACCCATAATTCCTGGTATTGTGTGAAATAACTCAGATTGAGTTTGCCCCTAGAAAAAAAGAGAAGGATATAGAGTCTAAGACAGAAGCAAGGAAAAAAAACAGCTGAATAAACAGGGCTTGATAAGCAACTTCTAGGAGCTAAGGCTAGGTCAGTCAGAGAAAACTCAGAACTAGGACATCAAATGCTGTCAAGCACACGGAAAGGGGAAGGTGGATGAAGAGTTAAGGAAGGGCAGAAAGAGACAACACAGACTTATCATTATGGTGAGTACATAACTTTTATATCTGATGTTGTCTTCTCCATCCATTCCTCAGTGTATGGGTCATAGTTCCTAGCTACAGTTACACCCTGAGTGGTCTTGCGGAAGGAAATTCTGGACAACAGCCAAACCAAAAGAGGTTCTTGATCTGGATTGTATGTCCAATTTATAATGTGAAATGAAGCATGAACCCTGGACCAGGTGGAAGCTGCACAAATACCATCAAGAGGTACTTTGGAAAATAATGCTATCGATGAAGCAACTGATATAGAATAATGTTTTTTTTGAGGAACAGGCAGGGGGCAGCTCTATCAGCTTGTTAACACAGGAAATGCACTCAGACAACCAATGGGAAAATGTAATCGTGGTTAGCCATTTTGACAGGGGAGTATGAAGGAAAAAAAAAACTGATCAATTTTTCTGAAAGCTTTGGTCCAGTGTATACAGAATCTTAATTGAAGGTGAACATCTAGTAAGTGTAATGTGCATTCACCTTTGTTTGGAAAATTTAAGAAAAACAAGGGGAGATTTATGGATTGGGTGATATAGAATTCAGAAGCCACCGTTGGAAGAAAGGAAGGACTGGTTCTCAGACTCACTCTGAATAAAAAACAGGCACGGAGGTTTAGCAAACAAAGCATGGAGCTCAGAAATCCTCCTAGCAGAAGTAACAATAACTAAGAAAAAAAAGTTTTCCATGAAAAAAAAAAGTTAAATCAGCCTTAGCAGCCAGTTCTAAGGGAGGACTAGTTAGAACTAGTAATAAAATAATATCTCAGGCTGCAATTAGGTCTCTAAGTAGAGGTCATAAGAGAGGCTTTAGATAGTCTTAAGGATACAACTGGTGTATGATTCTTACCAATGTGAAAAGACAATATGGCCACTAATTGCAACCTGATAGTGTAATAGCTGGCTCCATTCTGAAAAAGGTCTGCCAAAAATTCCAGGATTACTGTGAGGGGGGCTGAAAAGGGATCAAGATTATTCTCAACTGCCCAGACAGATAATCTTTTCTATTTACTTTTATAAATCTTATGTGTAGAAGTTTTTTGGGAAGAACTTAGAATACGAACAACCTAAGATGAAAACCTGGACTGTTTAGCCATCATGGGGATTGAAGAAGCTATACTGTCAATCTGAGGGAATGAATATCCAAGGTGATGTAACCTCAAGGGATGAAACACTAGATCTGGAACTGAGCTGAGCATTAAATGGGGCCAGAGGAAGGGAAACCATACTTGTTGAAGCCAGTAAGTGGCCATGAGGAGAAGTGATCTTTCACAACCATGCTTTCTGTAAAAACTTTGGAATCAGAGGAATTGAGGAAATGCATAATAGAGTTCTGGAGACCAACTGTGGGACAGAACATTCCTCAGTGACGCCCCCTCAGGCGGAATCAGAGCAAAGAACTTGCTGCAATTGGTGTTGATGGGAGAAGCAAAATGACTGCAGCAAGTTCAGCTCCAGTGGCTGAATATCTGGTCCGTATCTGCTGGACTGAGGGACCACTTATGAGAAAGAAGGATAGACCTACTCAACATGTCTATTAGCACATTGGACTTGCCCGGGATATGCATTTCTACAAGAAAGTGATGAGAAGACACTGCCTACTGACACACTCTCATGGTTTCTCAACATAATGGGTAAGATCTGGTTCCTCTCTGTTTGTTGACATACCAGACAACTGCCATGTTGTCTGTCTGGATGGATATCACATACATTGGAAGAGTGTCTGAAAGGTCTGCAATGCTAGGAGGACAGCTCTTATCTCCAATACTTTAATGTGAAGTTTGGCCTCTGACTTTGACCATGTACCTTGGACTGTCTTTCATATGTATTGCTTCTCTACCCCAAATGGAACGCATCTGTGGTCATTGTGGTTTGAGGAAAGTAGGTTAAAAGGACGTCCTTGGGAGACATGTTGTGACTCCAACCACCATGTGTAATTTTCAGATTTCCATTAAGAATACTTGGAAGGACATGGGTTGTTGTCTTATCGACCACTGGACTGTAAGCATTCACTGAAGAACTCACATGTAGCATGCAGCTAGAGGAACTAGGGTAATTGATGCTGCCATGGATCCTAAGAGACAAAGAATCATTCTTGTTTGTGGCCTCTGATAGTACAGAACTGTTAAAGTTTGAAGGCAAATAGTTGCAATTCTTGTCTGGGAAGTCTTCCAATTTGAATTGTGTCCAGCTGGGCTACTATGAATTCTGAGGATTGAGTTGGGCAGAGTTTGGACTTTGCCAGATGACAGTAATGTCCAGGTCTGAAGAGAGGTGCAGCAAGGAGTCCATGACCTGGATAAGTAGATCCGAAGTAGGGGCAGTAATAAGCCAGTCATCCAAGTAAGGAAACACTCAGAATCCCTGGAGTTGGAGACATAGCAGAAAACCACTGGCATACACTTGGTAAAAACCTGGGGACCTTGGTTAGACAAAAGGGCAGATCTCTGAATTGAAAATAACTGGCTCCCAGCTGGAAGCTTCCTGGAGCATCTATCAATCTTTATGTGGAAGTAAGCATCCTGAAGATCTATCAAGCACATCCAGTCATCCTCTCAGAAAGGGAGAATATATTGTACAGTGACCATCTGGAATTTTGTTTTCTTTACAAAACAGTTTATAGCTTAGATCCAAAAGTGGTCTGAGGTCCTTGTTTTTCCTTGACACTAAAAAGAACTCCAGATTCTATTTGGTCTAGTGGGACCTCTTGGATGAGTCCATTGATTAAGTGTTTCTTTATTTCTGAAGCTGCTGCTTTCTTTTGAGAGGTTAGAATGTTGGAAAGTCTTTTTGGAACAAAAAGGATGGTATGAAAAGGGATAAAGTAGCTTTTAGATATTATCTTCTGCACCCATTTGTCTTCAGTGATGGACATACAGGTTGCTGGATGCAGGGATAGGTGCCCTTGACTGCCTCCAGAAAGCACTGAAAAAGCTTCTCAGAGAAGGGTCCTCTGGAACTTTGATTCTTTGGACCACCTTGGCCCCTAGGTTGATGCCCAATATGATTCTCCCCCCTCTGCTACAGGGGGCCCTGTCTCCAGATATGTCAGGTGAAATTCCTGTGATTTTCAGAACCACATTTTCATGCCTTTTTTTGATTCCTGGCAAAGGTCCTTGAAGGGGTTGAAAATTTGATCCCTAGGGCAGAAAGGGATTTGCTCTCTTTTTTACTTCTGGAGATTATATTCTTCACTTTGGGACCAAAATGTGTTGATCTGTCATAGGAAGCATTCACAAAAGATGTCATGAAATGTTCTCAAAGTCGCAGAGCCTCATCTAAGCATGTCTCCTAATGGATATGCCTGTGTCAGCTTCTCTAGATGCTTCCTCCATGGAGTTGGAGATAAAGCACATAGTGATAGTGGACAAACCTGAAGGGTGGCCAACTGTGCATCAATGGACTTACTTTGATCCGCAAGCATGGTCCCTGTGAGAGATGGAGAAAATGGCTCACAAGGGCAGTTAGCCTAGTACTAACCTATGAAGAAAAAGTCTTCTTCTTTGTTCGGATTTTCCCGGTTAGGGGTCGCCACAGCGGATCACCTGTCCGCTCATGATTGGCAGTGGAGTTTTACAGTGTCGAGTTGCCAGTCTGGCACCCAACCTTCCACAGAAGGCACACACATGCACACAGTCACACCTAGGGCCAATTTAGTGTGTCCAATCCACCTACAGCATGTCTTTGGGATGTAGGAGGAAAACGGAGCACCCGGAGGAAATCCACACGACCACAGGGAGGACATGCAGACTCCACACAGAAGGCACCCCAGCCGAGGATCGAACCGGAGAACCTCTTGCTGTGAGGCAGCAAGATGGGGAGAAACAGTAAGATATAGAAATCCAAGTAAAAGGAGGAAAAGGTGTCAGAAGTCGCCAACAACAGAAAAAAAAGCTCCTGGATAGCCGTTTCCACGAAAACATGTTTATTGACAGGTATTAAGCACAGCACTCACTAATGCTGACCACAACAGTAAGCAGTACGTTTTTGTCCACAACTTCTTCAGATATACACAAGCATTACCTGCACATCCTTCTAATACCAGCAAGTACTCTCATGCTAAGGCTGGATATACACTGTGTGAGGAAGCAGCCTGAAACTTTATAGACTGGCTGGACTGCAGCAGTGATCTAATGAAAAATATTTTGCCTTACTTAAATGTAGAAGACAAACAGCAACCAAGTAACCAAGGCCAACAGCGAAAAGTGATGCTGCAAGAAGAAAGAACACTGATCCAAAGCCATAAGATGGTATTTTAATAAACAACTGTAAGCCGTTTCATTTCTAATGCTGCAGAAACATCAAAGATACAGAAATATTATAAAGATGTATAGTAGCCAAAAATGTAACTAAAAAATTCAAAGATTTATCAAATATCAATCAACTTATATCCTTAGCACTCCCAGATCTGTCTTACACTTGGAGCAGCAAAGGAGATATGAGATATTTCACATCATCATCATCATCTCCTTTCAGCTTATCCCAGTTAGGGGTCGCCACAGCAGAACAACAGTCCACAGAATGATAAGCAGTGGAGTTTTACAGTGCAGAGTTGCAAGCCTGGCGCCCTACCTTCCACAGAAGGCACACATTCACACCTAGGGCCAATTGAGAGTACCTGATCCACTTACAGCATGTCTTTGGGATGTGGGAGGAAACCGGAGCAACCAGACGAAACTCACATGACCACAGGGAGGACATGCAGACTCTGCACAGAAGGCACCCCAGGAAAGAATCAAATCAGAGAACCTCTTGCTGTGAGGTGGCAACGCTCACCACTGCTCCACCGTGGCCACACCAGATATGAGATATTTCACATAATACCAGGAATTACAGGTAACAGGAGGAGCCTGAGCACTGGATCCAAAAGCTTGAAAGTGGCAAAAGCCAGATTTGAGACCCATATGTTAAGGAACGGAGGAAAAGACATCATCAGATTAGGCAGAATACACATTAGAAATGCAATTTAAAAGCTACCTGGATAAAAGTGACTTTGGATACACATGAACCCAGATTTTTAACTGCAAAGGAGACAAATAGTTATGGGCCTTTTCTGAGGTCTAAGGCCTTGCTAGTAAAAATTGGTACTAGGAGTAGACAACTGTGCCTAAAATGCAGTCCACTGACTAGAAAGTGATGCATAGTTATTGGCCAGTGCCACACCCTCATCACTTCCCAGCACAGGAGATTTGACCTTGTTCCCCTCTTGCTTGTTGATATACCAAATGACTGTCATATTGTCCATTTTAATAGGAATCACTCAGAGAGAATAATAGCCCTGAAGTTTCGCAACACTAGGACTGTCCCGCATCTCCAGGGCATTGATGCGAACAACTGATGTGAAGGTTGGCCTCCATTGCTCCACAATCCTTGGATTACCCCTCCCCTTGTAATGCCCCACCACCACAAGGTGGAAGCACCAGTGATGACCACTGCTGCCAGTGCTTGTGAAACAAACTGTCTTCCAGAATATATGCAAGGAGAATTGAGCCACCATTGTAACTCACTTGCAAAGACTGGTTATGATGAGTGGGGTGGACATAGGTTGGTGAAGCTGGGACCACTGAACCTTTATATGCCACTGTAGAATTATTCTCATATGTAACTGAGCAAACTGTATCATTTTAATAGATGAGGGCATTATTCCCAGAACCTTGAGGACTAAAACACCTGTGGGAGAGGTGGCAAGAAAGGTTTGGATGGCTTTTGTCAAAACTTGTTTTCTTTCCAAAGGACGAGATACTGTTAATGTAATAGTGGTCAGGTGGCATCTTATGACTTGGACAGTCTGTGTGGGTTGAACATTAGATTTCTAATAGCTTAGAGATCCTGAATGGGCCACCCATGCAATGTCCAGAATGTTATTTCACACATTGACTGTGTTTGGGTGGAGAGAATGCTAGACCTTTTTTCATTTACATCACTCTGATCCTCATACCACTGCTAATATCAGGCATTTGGTAAATACTCTGGGTACAATACAGAGCCCTAGAACTGGAAGTAAACTGGAAATGGCTGTCCTTTGCCTTGAATCTGAGAATCTTCTGGTGCTCCTTGCATACAGGAATGTGGTAGGTCTGCATCCTTCAGTTCCAACACTGCTAGGAAAGCCCAAGGCATAACAGGTAAGAGAGACTGCAGAGTGCATACACTGTACTTTGGTACCTTCAAAAAGGGACCGAGCCTTAATGGGTCTAAGATCAGTCTTCCAGGTCCCTTTTATTTTGGGTAATGAGATTAAGAACCAGATTAACAGCTACCCCCCACCAAAAAAATCAACAGCTGCTCAAGGAAAGGGAAAGCAAGCTCTATTTGGTCCTCCGGGATGGGAGACATTCCGTAAAGGGTGGGAATTATATGAATTATATTCTCTACCTGCAGCAGACAGATGATGCTTATGACCCAGCTATTCCTGAAATGGCTTTGGTCTTCCCTCTAAGCAATAGAGGAATGGGAGCTGAGCAAAGGGGGGTGATGGTAAAGGAGCAAGTGGTTTCTTGCTGAAGCATGATTGATCTTGACAGGCTAAATAGACTGTTTCTTAAAGCTTTATCTGCTTTTTGATTTACCTGACTTGTCCTTCGCCCACTGCCCTTTTTGTTTCTGGTCTATTGGCCTCTAGTTTGACAGCTGTAGAAAGATAAAGACTTATAGGAAAGTTCCAATTATAGGCTTTATTTCTCCATGGTCTGTCTTTCTTTTCCTTTCTCCTTGATAATTTCTTGATCTGGGCTTCCAAACAAGAAATTCTTGTTAAGAGGAGTACTGTGCATTTCCCCTTTAATGTCTTTTGGTTGTAGCCAGATTCTCATTCATTGGTTGACTAATCCCACTGCAGTTTCCATGGAAATTGTCAACTCCAATGGTGGGGATACATATGTTAGTGTGGGCACATTGCAGTAATCTGGGCAAGTCCTTATATCTACAACTTCAATGTTCCATTCTTAATTTCCCTGAGGATTTTTTTCTACTTAAGAATTTTGTCTTAACCATACTGTGCCCACACTATCATCTGCACTGCATTCCTACCTTTAGAGTTAACTGGGTGGGTCTTGATTATCTATGCATCAGGGCTTCATCCTTAAGTTCCCTCGCTAAGCCCTCTGTTTGAGGGTTCACCCTAGCATCTGACAATTAATAGACCTGAAAGCCAATACTAATGATGTGTTAAACATTTTTCTTCCCCACAGAGCTATCCATGACTCATCACTTTCTCTACCATTAGGAAGTGTATTAGAGAACACCACCAATTAGGAGCCTTTAGTTACATCTAAAGAGATTGTGGTGGTATCTACACTAGGGTTCTGTATAAGAAATGGCAGGCCTGGTGAGCTGTGTAAAACCAATTGTCTTCTTAGGAACTGAGGTTTAGGAATCTGGTTTTTGGAAGCCCCACAGAAAGGAGTTTTTCAAATGCATGACAGACTGAGGAGAACCAACACAGATTTATGTTCCTCTACGCAATAAAGGTCTAGATATTTTTTTCTTGTTATCAGGAATTTCCCATGTTCTCCACTTGGTGTTCTTTCAATAACACTTGCTGGCAGTTAATTAGGTGTTAAATTCCTGGATTGTTGGCAGGCTGAAGACCAATTGCTTAAGAAAAAAAAAAGAAAGAAAAAATAAGCAAATGATTTTCAACTAAACAAGAACTGGCCACTTTGTTGCATTTCATGGTCATTCATTTTCTCACATTTAAAATATGTAATGTGACAATAGATACTGCAAACATAGTACTTAAGGGTGATGATACAGACAACTAAACCATAACACCAGTTAGCACTGACAGCAAGAGTTTCCAGCCCCAAGAGCTCAAAAGCTAAGAACTCAGACCTGAACAGAGGAGCCAATGCTCCAGATCCTGAAGGGGGCTGAGCGAACTCAATATAATTAGACCAGAATGTAGCCTTTGAGAAGAAGAAAAGGATTTTTGAAAGGAATTTTCCTTGTCCAGCTCAGCACAAGTAGGAAACAGGAGGAGGCTCGTGCCCCTATGGGTCTGAAGCATAGCACAGAAGAGCCTATCATAGTTATTGCCTATGATGGACCTAGAAGCTAAACAAATGTGATAGAGAGGTACCTGAATGAAAGGCCTGGGTTAGATAGACATCCAGCAAAGATTCATCATCTCAAATGAGATTTTGCATCTGGGCCGGGGGGGGGGGGGGGGTGTTACTTGTTAATGACCTTAACCAATTATTTTTAAAACACCTCATCCCTACCAGGAGCCTTCACAGGAGGAAGGGGAGAGGAAAATTCCATCACCCAATCATGCACTTTTCTTTTTAAACCTTATACTTCTCTATGACATTTGTATGGGATTTCACCCCTTTCTTCATGAAGGAATTATAAGGAAGTAGAACAGAACTTGAATCCCATTGCAGGGCGATACACCTCCAACTTGTCTTTACAAATCACAGTTCTGTTATCAAACCTTCCACAAATACTGCATGGTTCTGAAAAAACAGCTAAATGTAACACAGTTCAAATAGTGATCCTAATGTGGCAGTTTTTGACCACAAGAAATGCATGTTTTTTTTTTAAGCTTGCCTTCTCCATTGCAAGACTCACAATCACAGCCAAACATAACTCAAAGGTGGAGCAGGCTAAATGTAGTTTTATATATATATATATATACACACACACACACACACACACACACACACACACACACACACACACACACCTTAAGTTCAGTGGGGGATAAAAAAGTACAGTTATTAGGTATTTATAATAAATGAAGATATCCGAGTAGAATCACTGCTGCCATAAAGACTCTTCAGATTTTGTATCTTGCAGATTCCAAAGGCCATCCAAAAATACCACAGATTTCACCTTCCTCACTGGCTCTGTGACACCCTTTTACTTTTAACATTAGGACATCAGTTGAAGAAAGGGTCACAGGCCAGTGCCATCTTCAGGTCTTTCTTGTCACAGTCTGACCTCACACTCTTCAGGATACCTACAATACCCGACCATATCTGCATTGAAAATGCATCAGGGAATATATAAATATCAGGAGTGAGAAGGATACAGGATGGAAGGGTGTCCACCCCATCCCTTGGTCTAAGTAAGCTGGTGTAGGAGGGTGGAAATTAGTACTGCAACACTGAAACTATTCATTTACAAGTATCCATAATAGACATGCTATGTTCTTTGCAGTTCACTATTGTAGTAATGACTCTTGGGATGATTCCCCAGAGCTTAAAAGAACTGGGAGGCAAACACTGATCCAGGGTAAATCAGGCTCTGAGTAGATGGGGAGTTCAATGGCAGACAAGCAAAGATGACAGAGGCAAATATTTTAACAACACAAGACACACCTTTTTGTAATGTTCAGAATGGTAACAAAGGACCAAAGGTAGCCTGTCTGAAAATGTCCTCTGCTATAGTACCAGTGAGAAAACCAAGTCCATGTAGGATTTCCTGGTAATATGTCTTCTGGCCTTTGGAATGAGCAAGACACCCTCCGAAAACAGGCATTCTGAGGAAATGAGTATTAAGTCACCCACCACGTCAGTTTCAATTCATCCAGCTGGGACTGCATACTTGAGCAGGTCCATCTGTTGTGGTAGCACTCATGGTTCTTCTCAGATCATACTCAGAAGTAATGAAAACCAGTGGCGTCTGAGCCAGAGAGGAGCTACTAGAATCATCTTTGGCCTATCCTCCTAGATCTTTTGATGTACCTTGGGGATGGGGTGGGGGGGTGGGAGGAAAGACATGAAAAATAAACACTGTCCATAGGAAGAAGCCACCTAGCATCTATGACCTCTTCTTTGGGGGTCTTGTGCAGAATCATTTGAGAAGTTTGTTCTGAGGTAAAGTAAAAAGGTCTAGTTCTGACACAGCCCACTTGTGAGTCAGCTGCAGAAACACCTACATTTTCAGCATCTACTTGTTTGCATCCACACATGTCCTTCCTGTTAAGTCTGCTATATTGTTGCCTTACCATGGGAAGCACTGAACCAGGACAGTAAGACCCATTTCTTGTGCTAGTTCTCAAACATGAATAGCTAGCCTGCACAAGAGGTAAGAGTGGCTGCCTCCTTGTTTATGTACCACATCACAGTGGTGTCTGTTTTTATGATTATAGGGCACGGGCACCAGTACTTTATGAGTGCTGACTGGGCCCTCAGTAAACCCACAGTTTCTCTGATACTGGTTTGTTTCATCATCTCTCTTTTCCCACATGCCCTGGACCACGTCATGGTCTGTTCCAGCTGAAATGCAACTCCCGTGTAGACCTGGATGGTTTCTATCCATAACAAAATCTCCCTCTTTATATTCAAGGAAGCATGGGGGCCAGGGGTTTGAAAGGAATTCTAGTTATGGTACCACTGAATCTTCAGGTATTGCTGATGCTTCCTCATGTGGAGTCAGGTAGGAGAAACCATCAGGATTACAGGACACAATGTACCCTAAAAGCTTGAGACATTATTTGTCTCTGATAGATTTTAATTCTGCCACCTTTTTTTTCTGAAGCAGGACAGGAACAGGATTTTTTCTGAGTGAGGTATGCTTTCTGATCCTTGCAGTCTAGACTGACTGCCAGAAAGGTAACTGGTGGAGAGCAATATTTATGAGTTTTAAAGATTCAGGAGAAAGTCTACCTTGGAAAAACTCTCTATGGTTATCTGTAGAGATGTTTCTACTTCCTGAGAAGATGATGCCTGGGTCAAGAAATTGGTAGATGTGAACACCTTTTTCTCTGCAGAAGACAAGTGGATCCAGACATTTGGTAAAACATCTGACAGTAGACAAGACACAGGGCAAGAAAGAAATGGAAATGCAGACCCCCCTGTCTAGTACTACAGGAACTACCTATGTTCCTGGGCTATGAGGATGTACAGATAGACGGACATTCTTCAAGTCTACAGTGACCATGAGAGCTTCAGGAAGGATCATAGGCAGATATTTTTATATGGCAAGCATCTTGAATTTTGTTATGAGCAAGAATTTCTTTAAGTCATGAGAGATTAAAATTGGTTTCTAAGCCTCTTCCTTTCTTGAAACCAGGAAGAACCTGGAGTAGAAGCCCATTTCCCCTTTTGGTTGTAACTTGGCCCTGAGACAATTTTTGTTGATTCTTTGGTACTGGGGGAGTGTCCTCATATCTTTTTTTTTTTTTTCGAATTCACTTGTCTAGCATGATTTGAAGCCAAATGAGGCAAGAAAATTGCATCCTTATCTTTTCTGGAGATGGTGGCAAGAATTTTGTTGGTGGGCAAGGAGGTGCTTTGCTGAGTCAGAGCTGCTCCCTGCTGGGGCCCTGGGATTGTGGCCCTCCTAGCCTCCCTATGGAGTTGGTTTGCCACTTTATGGGAAACTTTCCTTTCTTCCATTTCAGAACGTTTTTCTTTGGTTTAGATAGGGGAGGACCAAGGTTTACTGGGGTAGTTCCTGTTAACAAAGGTGGTGATCCTGTGAAACCTCCTGGACTGTCTGCATAGTCTGCCTTTTCCTTTTCCTCTAGTGTCTTACACACTTTTTCAGATGGTAGTCCAAAGATGTCCTTGTCAAGAGGAGCATTAAGGAGCTCCACCTTTGCATGCTCAGAAGGGGGTTGATCCCTCAGCCAAACATGCTTCCTGATAAACTCCTTGTCTGCTGTCCTGCTAGATGCATTGATATCATCATAGCCATCCGATGTTGCACAATGCCAGCATTTCCCAATGAAGTCTCATCTTCAATCCCCTCTGCTTTCTGTTTTACCTGATCCAGGAGGATTTCATGGTATTTAACTATATAGGATGCTCATGGCTAGGGTAGCTGAAGTGCATTTTTTCCCCTAAACGATAGAGAGCCCTGCTTTCCTCCTTATCATTTGGAAGGGGGTTCCTTAAAGTGCAGCCTCTGAACTTCTTGCAATTTGAAGGTACCCCTTCTGGATATTACACAGGTGCATGTGGGACTCTAGCACTCTTGTAAAACTGGTTAGGCTTCCCGAGGGGACAGGGCTGGAATCAGGCTGTAGGGACATGTCAAAGATCTTACCATCCAGGATCCTGTGCACTACATGAATAGCAAGAGCCCAAAAAACTGTCTAAGTGTTGTCTTAGACTGACAATTCCTTAGCCTTCCAGTTAAACAGTTCTTTCATCTTTTAAGAGTGTCCTCAAAGGAACATGCGATGAGGCTGAGGCCACTTAGGAATCAGTCTCCTGGGGGAAAGTGCCCCTCTTCCTTTTACCAAGAGAGATTCCTGCAGTAAAAGGATTTTCAGGGTATTACTGCTTGGATCTCATGAAATCCAAAGCCCATATCCAACTTAACTCCTGCTAACAGGCCAAGGAGGAGTGTGGCTTGGGCACATGCAGCTAAGGCTGGGAAAAACTGTCGGCCAACTGCTTCGGCAGTATGGTCATGCAGTCAGGCCTCAGGAGGCAGGTGTGCAGCTGTAATCTATATCTGGATCCCTGGGCACCTCATCATGGACAAGAATGTAGGGGGTGCAGTCTTCCTGCCTAGTAACCAGTATTCTGGCATAGAAACTGGGGCCTGCAAAGCATCTCAAGACCCACTCAACACTTGAAAAAGCTCCTTTTCTGTGGATATCTAGGTTAAAGGGGGGCCTTCTGAGGGGTTGTGTCAAAGGCCTCTACAGCAATGGAAGGCATTGAAATAGGCTGTAAAAGCACATGATATCTGAAGAGTTTGAGTCTCAAGGGGCTGAAACTGAAACTGTGTTAAAAATTTTGTTAGCACTCCTTCTTAGGGAACTTTCCCCTCTTCTTCTTTATGAACTGAATGGAGGGGCATGCAGATGCCATAGCACATCTAGGCTATGAATGTGACTTTGTTTGTTCTAAATAGCTTTCTAGGGATTCTGTCATACACTTTAAAATCAGCACTGGTGGCAGTTGGGGCACATTGTGTTCTGAATCTAAGTTAAAAACACACTGTGGAAATTCCTATATAGAATTTGTTTTCTAAACTTCAAACCACTATTTTTCTGACATCTACAGAAACCCTACCAACAAAGAGCAGGTAGTAAAGGAAGAGTTCCACAGTGGGGTACTTGTACATCTACGGCTTCAAGGCTGACTCGATATACTGTAAAATGCATGTATAAAGATCACCAGACCTCAGATGACAAGAAATAACTGAAGTGGGAGCTGTCTGACAGCCATTTACATGGCCAACATCCTGATATCTGGAGAGCATCCTTCAAGCCATGGATGAAAACAAAATCTCTGGTATTTGTGACAGCCTTAAGTTTTTTTCAAAATAAGAAATACCAAGAGTCATTACAAAGTACAGTTGTGTCACACTTACCATAATTGCAGATGTGCGAGTACATCAATGTTGCACTACTGAGTCCTGGGTCTTCCTGCCATGCAAAAGCCCATGGCTGACCTGATTTCCAGAGTCTTTGTGGCATCTCTTGCTGACAGATGTCTGGACATTGGGGTGTAATAAAAAAGAAAGTTATGTACTCACCATAACATTCCATCCGAGTTGTTGCTTTTTATTTGTCTTCGACCTGTGGGACACTGATCCAGTACACATCAGACTTGGCTGCATTTTCCAGCATCGGATCCAAGCTCCTCCCATACCCATAATGCCCTTCTCCACTCAGATTTAGTTTGCTGCAGACAGCAGCACCCTCACCTAACCATGTGCCTAACACTCTGGCATTAACACAATAAGGAAGATAAAGGCTTGCCAGCGTAGGGCTATGCCTCTTCCATCCTGTCCACTTACACAGCCCATATAAGGCAGGGAGAAAGAGGGAGGGAGGGATGGTTGAAGACAAATGAAAAGCAACAACTCAGATGGAACATTATGATGAGTGCATAACTTTTTTACCTGAAGTTGTTTTCCTTTGATCTTAAACCTGTGGGACAGAGTCCCATGCTACCAATAGCCCTGGGAGATCCTCAAGGAAGGATGTTGCAGAGCACAGCTGAGCCAAAAGATGGATGCCCTGATTCTGGAAAGGAGATCCAATTTGTAATGTGAAATTAACATATGTGATGACACCCAAGTAGCTGCAGAGCAAATGTCATCTAAGGAAACCCTAAACCAAAAGGCTGCAGAAGTAGCTACAGACCTAGTAGAATGCTGCCTGATGTGACCAGGTAGGGATAACCCTTTGCCTCAAAAGGCCAACGCTATGCACTGAGAGATCCAATGAGCATTAGTTACTTTTGAAACAGATTTTCCTAAGAAGGGCTTGGAGAAGGAAACAACAAGCTGATCAGACTTACGAAAGGATTTTGTTCTATGCAAATAGAAACGCAGTTGCCTATGAATGTTAAGAAAATGCAGTTTATACTCTCCCTTATTCTGAAAGTTCGGAAAGAAAACAGGGAGATTGATGACCTGGTTAATGTTAGACTCTGATGCCACTTTCAGAAGGAATGAAGGGTTTGTCCTTAAGGAAACCCTGTCTTTATGAAACATAATATAAGGGGGCTTAACGGACAAGGCCTGGATTTCTAATACTCTCTTGGCTGACGTAATGGTGACCAGGAAAGCTGTCTTCCAAGACAGGAATTGCAAGTCAACTGTAGCTGCTGGTTTAGAAGGGGGAGAAAACAAAACTTGTACTACTACAGTAAGATCCCAAGGGGGCATTGGGTCCTTGACTGGAGGCCTGAGTAAAAAAAGTACCTTTCAAAAAGGCTTTACAAAGCTTGGAAAAAAAACAAAGAAGCCAAATTCTCTCCTATACGAAAACTGGAGATAGCAGCCAATTGTATATTTACCGTAGAAAAACTAGTGCCATGATTACAAATGTCCACCAAGAACTCCAAAATAGTGGGAACTGGAGCAGTAAAGGGGTCCAGATCATGCTGAGAAGCCCATACAGAAAAACGTTTTCACTTACTGGAATAAACCTTCCTAGTGAAAATACTTATGAGCTGCTACCAAAATTTTCTTAGCAGGAGAAGACAGCCCGAGAGTCCTAATTATCACTGGAACTGGAGCAGCCAAGCTGTGAGCTTCAGACTGAGTAAATCTTGGCTGTGGTATCCCTGAGGGATGCGTGATCAGATCCAGAACCAGCTCCAGTGTCCAAAGGAGGACACAGTACATGAGACCATAGAGAGGGGAACCAAACTTGGAGAGGCCAGAAGGAGGCAATGAGGATCACTACGCTCCCCAGCCATCAAGCTTTCTGAATGAATTTTGGGAATACAGGGAGTGGAAGATAAGAATACAGTAGACTGAAGGGCCAAGCATGAACTAGAGCATCCCGGGGGGGCTCATAGCGAAATACTCGCTGCACTTCATGTTGAATGGAGAGGCGAAGAGATCGCAGCAAGGCTGACCTCACTTTAGGAAGATCCATTCTGCTACTGAAGGATTCAGAGACCACTCTTAAGACATTAGAATAGATCTGCTGAACCTGTCTGCCAGAATGTCGGACCTCCCCGGAATGTGCACTGCCACCAGAAAATGACTGGAGATCGCCCACTCCCACAATCTCATGGCTTTGCAACAAAGTGGGTAAGATCTGTTGCCCTGTTTGTTGATGTATCAGACTACTGACATATTGTCAGTCTGGATGGCAAGCATCCCTTGGGGAAGATGGTAATGAAGAGCTTGCAATACCAACAGCACCGCCCTCATCTCCAGGATGTTGATATGCAGATGGATCTACAGAGAAGACCATGTGCCTTGGATCGTCGTTCCCATGCAAAGTCTCCCCCCACCTGAGCAGGGAGGTGTCCGTGGTCACTGCAGCAGGAAGTATGAGTGGATGAATGGATGACCCAAAAGATAATCAGGGGATTGGAGCCATCAGAGAAGCGAATCCCTGCAAGCCAGAGATAACCAAACTGGATGAGATAAAGGGAGGTTTAGCAATGATCACTGAACCGCCAGAGTCCATTGCAGGACTCTCATATGAAGAAAAGCTGTAGGGATAAGGGTGATCATGGCCGCCATGGACCCCAATGCCCAAAGAACTGATTTCACAGGGGGACACTGGGCTTAAAGAATGTAGGACATGGGATGTTGGAGGGATTGAAGTCTGTCTGAAGTTAGAAATATCTTGCTTTGAGTGGTATCTGAGTGACCCCCAATGAAGTCGAGAAGTTGTACTTGATCCACCTGGGACTTGTTGAGATTTATGGTTATGCCTAGATGGTGAGCGGTCTTGAGAAGAAGATCCTTGGCTTGGTAGAGTAGATGGCTGGAGGGAGCGGAAAAGAGCCAATCACCCAGGTAGGGGAAGACCTGGAACCCCTGCAGCCATAGGTGAGTGGCCACAACTGCCATCACCTTGTTGAACACCCTGGGGCAGTGGTGAGTCCAAAGGGGGGTGCGCAGAACTGATAATGACTGGTTCCCAGCCAGAAGTGGAGGAACCTTTGGGATTGCCTGGCCATCTTGATATGATAGTATGCATCTTGGAGGTCCACCGAGCACATCCAGTCATTTATCTGCAGAAAGGGCAGAATGGTTTGGAGAGTAACCATCCAGAATTTTGTCTTAGCAACTGACAGGTTCAGGGTTGAAAGATCCAGGATGGGTCAAGTCCTCTGCTTTCTTTGGCACCAAAAAGAACCTGGAAGAGATGCCTAATCCAGATTGGTTGGGGTGACAGGCTGGATGACTTGCTTTTTGAGCAGCTTGGAAATTTCCACTGCTTCCTGCTTCAGTTGCGCTGGTGGGACATCCAGGAGGTGTGTGAGAAGGACTGGGTGGGTGGAAGAAGAGGATTGAGTATCCTCTGGATATTATCTGCAACATCCAACGATTGCCTGTGATCGACTCCCAGGCTGTTGGGTGCTGAGAAAGACATCCCCCCGATTGCCTCCAGAGATGACTAGTCGGGCAAACCTTCAGGACTGCTGTGAGGGTCTGTCTGGGAAAGAATCCCGAGACCCTTGGTTCCTCAGTCCCCCTCTGTCAAGAGGGTGGCATCTATCATAACCCCCTCTGCCTCTGAGGGAAGGCAAGTCCTGAGCTTCTGGGGAAAACCCTGAGACTTTCAGAACCACATCTTCTTCACCCCACACTGACTCTGGGAAAGGGATTGTTGTGGGGTTGAGAAGCAAAATCCGATGGCAGACAAGGTTTTCCCATCTTTCTCACTCTGGACTAGGGTATCTCAAATGGTTTTACCAAAAAGAGTGGAACCATCATAGGAGGCACTCTGTAAAAGACACCTTGAAGGGCTCTGAGAAAGCACAAAGCCGGAGCCAAGGATAACGTCTGATAGCAACACCTGTTCTGGCCACCCTAGAGGCACCTTTAGTAGTGAGGTTAGGGTGGCCATATGGGAGGAGAACACCTTCTTCTCCTCTGCCAACATGGACTCTGGGGCAGACTCAGTGACCTCTTTGACCAGGTCCCACTGTAGCCTGATGACATGTGCCATATAATTCAGCACAAGCAAGGTAAATGTGGCTGAAGCAAAAGCCCACTTCCCAAAATGGTCCATGGCCCATGACTCTCAGTCTGGCGGATGGACAGTGGAGCTCTCCTGAGTGAGCTCTGTTTTGGTAGCCACAACAACCACCATGGCATCAACCAGGGATCCCTTAGAACAGTGCTGCCTATCTGATGGGGCACTGAGGATTTTGTCAGGGAGCTTGGGAATAGGCTCCACCATGTCTGGTTCCTTCCATGCCCCAGGATCATTGGGAGGGGGACAACCAGGAGGGAAAGGGTCCTGTGCCAAACGCCTACACACAGACTCATCCAGGTTGGATTTTTGGACAGACAAACCCCCCACACTGGTGCAGGATTTCCATCAAGTCCCCATAGAAGACATCATCTGGAAGTGACTGGGGGTAACCCTCCCCTTCCTCCAAGTTGCTGTCTTCTGTGATGGACTCTGGTGGGGAGTCCAAGTGCCTCCTTTTGCATGTGTTTCCAAGGGAGCTCCTTGGGGGGTTCTCTGGGGAGGACTTGGAAATGTCAGGCAGCTCCCGGGGGAACTCCCTGGGGCAGAGTGGCAACAGGCTGTCCCTGAGGGGCCAGGATGGTGGATTCCAGACCAGAATGAGAGGGAGCAAGAACTGACTCTAAGGAAGATGATGTTGACATTCTTGAAGGACCATAGAGAACCCTCTCCCACCACATCAAAAGCAGAGGGCAAATTAATCCCCAAAGCTGAGAAGAGTAACACCAGATCATTCACCCTCTGAGTCGACGGGGGAGCTGGCTCTGAGCTTCCAGGTGCCGAGAGTCCAAGTGGAAGGGCCGACTCTGAAAGCCTCAAAGCCTATGCCATCCCCTTGGATCTGATGCAGAGTCTATGGCTCCGAGAGTTGGACAGCTCTGAGAAGGTCAGAGCCAAGCCACTCAGGGCAATGGTCAGCATTGAGTTACATGGAACCACCGGAGCTGACCCCTAGAGGCTGGGAAACCTTGGACTTCAGGGCATTGAAGCCAGAGGTTGGATTGGAAAAGGAGCAATAGGGAGAAAGGTGGACTGCATGCTCCCAGCCCTGGAGGGGGAGGGAGCAGGCAAGACTCCCATCTAAATCTGGATCCAGATGAATCTCTGCGTCATCCTGTCCACCTCAGCTTCGGAAAGACTGCGGGTGAATTGGATGGATGAAGCCACCAGCCCGGGCCTGGAGTGATGCTGGGGGGAAGCTGAGAAGGGGGATTGGGCCCAAGAGACCTCCATCGAGTTGAGTGCTTCTCTCTGTCCCTGTCTGTCTTGGCAGGAGGTTGAGTCCCAGATGCCGGGGTGGAGGAAGATGAAGCAGAAGCCTCAGAAGAAGGAGGTGGAAGAAGGCCTTTGAGAATAAGTCTGTTCCTCTTGTCGATCAATGCATTGGGGTTGAAGGCCACACAGATCAAACAGGAGGAGTCCAGGTGACTGACATACAACAGACAGAGTGTGGCCATCAGAAGGGGTAACTTATGACCACACGCAGTGCATTTTCTAAAGCCTGGCTTGGGGGTCTTAGCCACGGCCATAGAAAAGGGCTCACACACACACACACACACACACACACACACACACACACACACACACACACACACACACACACACACACACACACAGGAAAGCAGGAGAGTGAGCAAGGTTTTTTTTTTTTTTTTAAAGAACCAAAGTTTGAGCACAACAGGGGATACAGGTAGGGTAAAGAATTGAAAGGAGGCTAAAAGGAACTTGAATGAGAGAGAAAGAGAATTTCATGTACTACTAGGAAACCTGGAGCTAATGAATCATGTTCCTGACTGAACGCATGGCAGACGAGATCTGAGGGGAGGAGGGAGACAGGACTATTATGGGTAGGGGAGGAGCTTGGATCCAATACTGGAAAATGCGGCCAAGTCAGATTCATACCGGATCAGTATACCACAGGTTGAAGATCAACTTCAGATGTATGTGTTGCACCTTCTTCAGGTCCTTCTTGGCAGTGAACAAGCAGTCTGATGCCCAAGGACAGCCCAACCTACTCCCAGTTGTCTGGATTTAAGTAAGAAGAAAGGAAAAACATATGAGGCAGAGCAGGGATGTTGGAGATAAAAGTACTATCTGCAGAAAAGCTCCTTTGTCCCTTGCATCCATCAAGGAGGAGACAACTGGTTTGCAGACAGACAGGCTGTGTACTGCAACACTGATCTACTTGAACAGCTACAGTTATGATAAATGAGACATAACTGTACTGTGTTCTTTGTAGTCAGTGTTGCAGTGCTGATTCTTGGCAGGACTACCAAAGCTAAAAAATAGGTGGTGGGTCATCTGCATGATCTAAGGAAATAAAGAGTTTGCAGGATGGCAGAAGCAAAAGCTGCTCTAACCCTGGAGACATTGCCTAGGTTACAGTGGTTAGTAAAGATGTGCACCAAGTTCCATGTGGCTGCCTCTAGGATGGCCCTGAACTCCTTTGAGGAAAGCTGTTATAGTCACTCCATGTCTAATGGAAAGGGCTTTAATATGTTCAGGTAAATTCTTTCCATGGTGTTAGTAAAGAATAGTTGTATAAGAACTTACCATAACCTTAGATGTCCTTCTCTTCCATGTTGCAGTATTCATAACAGTAGGGAGGTTGCTGCCTTCAGCACCAGACATCTGGCCAGTATACCAAAGTCTTTGGAGATGGGGGTACATGCGAAGTCTGTTGTCAGAGCCATAAACAGATGTAGGCCATAAAAATGACATTTGCACATATCCCCTTCAGAATGGACTGCTGCACACAGTAGTACCCTTGTAAAGTAAGAAGAGGAG
Source organism: Protopterus annectens (assembly GCF_019279795.1). Taxonomy (NCBI): domain Eukaryota; kingdom Metazoa; phylum Chordata; order Ceratodontiformes; family Protopteridae; genus Protopterus; species Protopterus annectens. Next base: position 1,568,121,044 of record NC_056744.1, read on the forward strand.
AGAGAAACAAAAAAAGGCCTTTCAGACTCATATGTAGGACCAGACCAGGGTGTGCTTTAAAGGCCTGTGTCTGTTGCTGAGGTTACCTGGATGAGGAACAATGTCCCCCCAGGAAATAACAGTTGAAAAAGTAAGGAGAGAAAACAAGAGGGAGTAGGAGGGAGGGACTGAATACTGCAATATGGAAGAGAAGGACATCTAAGGTTATGATAAGTTCTTACACAACTATCCTATGTCCTTCTATTCTCATGTTGCAGTATTCATAACAGTAGGGAGAGTACCAGAGCGGTTAGGTATGAGGCTGGGTGGAAGGATGTGGTCCTTGGTCAATGAGACCTTGTAGGCTAGATCTGGCAAAGGCAGTTCTAGCCCTGGAAACCAAATCTAATTTTTAATGCTTGGAAAAAGTATGAACTGATGCCCAAGTAGCTGCTTCTAGGATAGAGGCATAGTCTACCCCTTTGAAAAAGGCAGCTGCTCTGGTGGACTGGGCTTAAACATTCCCAGATAAAACTTTGCCATGAAGAGAATAGCATGTACAGATCATCTTGGACAGACAAAAAAATATAGTCTGTTTAGACACTGCCTTGCCCTAAAGCCCTTGGGTGAAAAAAGATGAACAGATGGTCAGATTTCCTGATAGGTTTGGATTTGTGTAGGTAATACCCATGTTGTCTGTGGACATCTAAGGAATGTAGAGTCTTTTCTGAGATTGAGGGTGGAAAAAGTACAGTTGTGTACACTTACCATAAATGTAGATGTTCGATTGTATTCACTGTTGCAGTCATTACATTTGGGTAATCTGCTAGCAGGTTGCCCTCAGTCGGCCTGATTAACAAAGTCTTGGGTCCTGTGTTGGTTTCTGTCCCTTCTTCCATGATGTCAGGTCATCAGGGGTATAAAACATGCAGCTGATGCCATTACATCTGTTTTCTTGCCCCAGATGTCAGGTGCCCCCCAAATGGGGAGCAAAATAAAATTAAAAACACAAAAATATACCCCAAACCAAAAGCAAATACACTAAAAAGGCTTTTAAGCATAGTAAAAGAAAGTAGAGGTATAGTAAGAGAAAAACGGGGCTGGAGGGAGGGTAACCAGGACTGCAACAGTGAATACACCTGAACATCTACATTTATGGTAAGTGTACACAACTGTACTATGTTCTTCGTGTTTCACTGTTGCAGTCATTACATTTGGGTAGATTCTCAAAGCTATGGTTGGAAGGACGGATTTGTATAGCATTAGGACCAGCTATAAGGCCCTGCAAGATAGCAGTGGCAAAGCCAGCTCTGGATTTAGAGAAAACTGGTAAAAGATAACGCTTGTTGAAAGTATGAATTGAACTCCAGGTAGCAGCTTCTAGAATATCCCTGGTAGGAGCAAGTCTGAGAAAGGCTGCAGATGCAGCCCTGGTGGAATGAGATCTGATCCCCTGGGGGATAGGTTTTCCATGGTGCTTATAGCAGAAATGAATGCAATGGCTTATCCATTTAGAATTGGTTTGTTTTGAAATAGCCTTCCCCTCTGCCCCTGCAGCAAATGCTACCAGCAATTGTTCAGATTTTCTTCTAGGTTTAGTCCTGTCCAAGTAGAATCTAAGTTGTCTGTGCACATCCAATGAATGCAGAATCCGTTCCCCTTTGTTCTGTGGGTTGGGAAAGAAAGTTGGCAAATGAATGGACTGATTAAGAGCCACACTGGATACCACCTTGGGCATGAAGGATGGATTGGTCCTTTGTGACACCCTGTCTGCATGAAAGATGATGAAAGGCTCTACTGCCTTAAGGGCCTGTAATTCAGATATCCTTCTAGCTGAAGTGATTGCTAAAAGGAAGGCTGTTTTCCAAAAAAGAAATTTTAAGTCTGCAGTAGCAACTGGCTCAAAAGTAGGTAGAGTGAGTTTCTCCAATACAAAGTTAAGGTCCCAGGCAGGGGTTGGAGCTCTCCTGGGTGGACTCACGTTTCTGGCCCCTCTGAGGTACTGCTAGAGCAGAGAATGAGAGAAGAGGGGAGGTTCTGTGTTATAATGAGCTGAAATGGCTGAGGCGTGGATTTTAATGGAGGAAAAAGACAGGCCCTTGTGAAGCATCTCAGTTAAGTATTGCAAAATTTGAGGTAAATTGAGCACTGCTGTGCTCATCCCTTGAGATTGACTCCAGGCACAGAATCTTTTCCATTTGTCAGCATAAGATTTTCTAGTACTAGGTCTTCTCGCCTCCAAGATGACATCCATCACAGGTTTGCTGAGGGATGCTAAGGGTTAATTTAAGTGATTAGCTAAGCTGCAAGGTTCAATGTTGGGAGCTGAGGGTGCAGAATTTGGTTCTCCTGCTGAGACAGTAAGGAAGGTGTCTGAGGCAGGTGCCATGGGGAAATTTGTGACACATTGCGCAGGAGTGGGTACCAGTGTTGGCGTGGCCAGTCTGGAGCAATCAAAATCATTTTTAGTTTGTCCTGTTTGACTTTTAGCAAAACTTTGGAGAGCAGAGACAGATGGGGAGAGGCGTAGACTAATAGGTTTTTCCAGCTGAAGGACAGGGCGTCCACTTTCCATGCTTTTTTGTGAGGAGTTCTTGTGAAAAATTTGTCCAACTGGTAGTTCTGGGGGGAGGCAAATAGATCTATGTCTGGGCTCCCCCATTTGCTTGTCAACATGTTGAAAATCCATGGTTCCAGTTTCCACTCGTGTGGGTCCATGAGATTTCTGCTTAGTTCGTCTGCCAGTATATTCAGTTTTCCTGGCAGGAATTGAGCTTGTAGTTGCACTTGGTAGCTCAAGGCTGTATTCCACAATGCCATGGCTAGTCTGCAGAGGGGGTAGGAATGTGTACCCCCCTGCCTGTTTATGTACCACATAACCGTGGTGTTGTCCGTCTTTACCATTAGTTGTCCTGGATGAATGTAGCCCTTGAAGTCTGTCAGAGCATTCTGTACAGCTAACATTTCTTTTTGATTGATATGTAGGTGCATTTGATTTAGGATCCATTTGCCCTGAATGCACTTTCCTGCCAGGTGAGCCCCCCATGCATAGTCTGATGTGTCTGTAGTTAGGGTTTGGCTGGCATGGGATAGTGTGAATGGCAGTCCCTTGTTTTGGTGGCAGGCCTCTGCCCACCATAGGAACTCTAGGTGTAGGCAAGGTATGATAGGAATCATTGTTTCCAGGCTGTGACAATGTTGACTCCATAGACTTTTTAGGTACCACTGAAGTTTCCTCATATGCAGTCTTGCATATGGAATTAGAAGAATGCAGGAGGCCATGAACCCCAAAGCTTGCAGTATTTGTCTTGCAGATAGCAGGGATTTTGTGGCCACTTGTTTGAAGTAAGTTACCAAATGAATTTGCTTTTCTGGCATGAGGAAAGCCATCTGGGCAGTTGTATTCAAGCTTGCACCCTGGAATGTAATCTGTTGAGAGGGTACCAGTTGTGATTTTGTTTATGGTGTACCCTAGACAAGTTAGAACCCTTTTTACAAATGCCAGTTGATTTATAAGTATGGACTGGTTTTCTGCCTGAATTAGACAATCGTCCAGGTATGGATATATTTGAATATTTCTTTGCCTGCAAAATGCAATTACTGGAGCCAGGCACTTTGTGAATACCCTGGGCACAGTAGACACTGATAATACAAGTAGCCTGCCTTGAAGCGTAGGTATCTTCTGCAAGATTTCATGATTGGGATATGCAGGTAAGCTTCTTTTAAATCTAGAGTGGCCAACCAGGCATCCTTGCCTATCATAGGAAGTAACTGGCGAAGAGTCAGCATCTTGAATTTTGGAATGTCCAGAAAGGTGTTTAGAGTAGACAGGTCCAGAAATGGATGCCATGATTTGTCTTTTCTGGGTACCAGGAATAGCCTGGAATAGAAACCTTATAGGTTCATAGGTTCATACTAGGCTATCTGCCCTAGGGCATTTATAAGCCTTGTCCCTTTTCCTCTTCTGGTACTGGTTGAATAGCCCCCAAGTTTAAGAGGGAAAGTACTTGTTTCTGAGCCTCTGCCCACTGATTTGGGGGCAGGTCTAGCCATCCACTTGGAGTTGGCAACGTGTGGAAATGAAACCTGTATCCCTAGGACACTATATTTAAAACCCATTTGTCCTGGGTTATGAGTTCCCAGTTTTTTGCATGAAGAGCAATCTTTCCCCCCAAAGCGGCAGCTAAAAGGTAAGTGCTTGGTAATTTTAAAGGAAAGTCATTGAGACTGTTTACAATAGGGGGGTGTCTTGTTATTTCCAGATTTGGAAGCGGAAGCACCCCATTGCTTAGTTCTGAGAGTCCCTTGGGACAGAAACCTGGTGCTTTTGGTGTGTCTGGGTTTGGCTTGAGTGGATCTGAAAGGAGCTGGAAAGGACCAATTCTTAGTGGGCCAGTGCCTACTAAATCTTGGAGATTGCACTTGTAAGAAATCTTTCACAGTTTGCATAGATTTAGCTTTATCTTCTATCTTTTTTAGAACTTCTTCAGCCTTATTGCCAAACAGGCGGTCCTGATTTAAAGGAGCATCCAAAAATTTTGCTTTAACATGATCAGGCAAAGATTGCTCCTTAAGCCAAGCATGCCTTCTAAGCACAGACCCAGTGACAGCAGCCCTGCAAGAGGCCTCTAAAGAATCAAAACCACATTGCAAAGTATGTTTTCCAACTTGTTCAGCTGAAAGCAATAAATCCTGTAAATCTTTATTTTCCACACAGTCAGAAATCAACATCATTTCCTGATTTAGCAGTCCCATAATATGCTGTTGATATTTTAGCATATGAAATTGGCAGTTTAAAGGCCTGATTGCCAAGGTTGCAGAAGTATAAACCTTTTTACCCCATCTATCCAGTGCCCTGGAGTCTCTATCAGAAGGGGTAGGATTTTTAGCAGTAGAAGCCTTAATGCCCTTGGGTCCCTGAAAAATGGTTTCTGGGTCTGCAACAGGATTTTTGAAAAGGAACTTGTGGGACTCAGGAACCCTGTAGTATCTGTCAGGTTTACTAGGAGCTGGAGGCAGGGAATCAGGGGCCATACTGGATTCCGAAAACACATCATCAACAATGTCTAATACAGGAGGTATAGCCAAAGGCCTATGCTGAGGTAGAAGAAGGAAATCCCTAAGCCTCTTTTTAGATTCTGAAAATTCCTGACTTTCCCAGTGGAAATGCTCCCTTAAGGTATGTAAATTTTCCCCAAAAAAAAAGTCCTCAGGGGGGGAAGCAGAGGGAATGGAATCCTCTGCATCAGAATCCTCATAAGTAGGAATGGACAAATCCAGGTCATTGGAAGAATTAGAAGAAACAGAGTCCTGATCAGAAGATTCATACTCAAGCTCAGTCCTAGGCCTCTTAGAAGGGGGGAGTCGGCTACCCCTGATTAGAGTAATAAGATCTTCATCCATTTTGATAATTTGTTTTTTTTAGGCGTAGGGGCCTGAACATGTGGCCTGGGCGTCAGTTTTGTAGTCATAGATTGAGATTTAGGCCTTAGAATAAAAGGTGAAGTCGGTTTAATATGCAGGTCTATAGGCCTGAATACACCTCAGAAGCTGGTGTCTGCACAGCAGCTCCGGACCCATCCAAGGTAGAGACATCCGCGGGTTCCATAGGTGAAGCATCTCGTGCCATACCGGACTCCAAATGGGTCTCAGTAGAGGCCTGTGAGTCAGAAGTTGCGGGTATCAGGGGCTGCAAAACCACCTCACTGAGTACTGGTGACTGGCTTAGGAGAAGCGTTATCAGCAGTTTTGGACCTCGACGGCCTGTCTCTGTCTTTTTCTTTGTGTTTTTTCAGAATTCCGGTAGTCGGATGGCTAACCAACGTCATTTCTGGATAATTAAACTGGGAACCGAAATATTTAGAGGCAAAAATGTACCGACAACGGATAGTGCACTGATTAAATAAAGCACAAAACCGACAGCAAGGTACGTCATGGTCAGGGCCTAGGCAACTCTGGTCCGCTAATGTTTGGTAGTGGATTTTTACGTGCAGAGTTACCAGCTCTGACGCACAACCTTCAACGAAGGCACGGTCATTCACGCATGTCTCCACACAGAAGACGCTCTAGTTGAGAATCGAACGGGACAACGTCTTGCTGTGAGGCGACAATGCTACCACAGCACCACTACCGCGGGACAGGCAAGGAATACAGTACAAATGAAAATCTGTGAGGTATTTGCTTCCCACAAGTAATGCAATTATTAACTTTTACTGACATCAGTAAGGAGCAAGAAAAAGTTTCCCCAATGGGGTACTTAGCTTTAAGTTGAAGACTTCGGTTCTGAAACTCAAAAACGAAAATTTCAGGAGTCGGCCGACCGGCACTTGCGAACTGCTTCTGTTTTGGGCACCGCACAGCAAGAAAGACTGATGTAATGGTGTCGGCTGCATGTTTTATACCCCTGACAACCTGACATCATGGATGAAGAGACAGCAACCAATGCAGGACCCAAGACTTTGTTAGTCAGGCTGACTGAGGGCAACCTGCCAGTAAATTACCCAAATGTAATGACTGCAACAGTGAAACACGAAGAACATCAGGGAGGTTAATGTTCTGATTTAATGAGAGTTCATTAACCACCTTAGGCATGAAGGAAGGATTAGTCCTAAGAGAGACTCTGCCCTTATACCCGCCTAGCAGATTTCAGGGCTACCAGCAGAACTGTTTTCAAGGTACATAGTTTGAGGGATGCTGAGTGTTCTGGCTCAAAAGGTGATAAGGTAAGTTTTTCCAAGTACAAAATTTAAGTCCTAAGGTGGAGGTATAGGTTTGCGAGGGGTTCTGATGTGGGGGACCCCTTTCAAGAATAGCTTAACATCCAATCTAGATGCCAAAGGAGGAATCAAGGGCAGTCAAGGAGACCTTAACTGAGGAATACTTTAGTCCTGAATGAAGTAGCTCACACAAGTGAGAAAGGACCATAGGTACAGGAATGAGAAAAGGGTCCCATTTTTTTTCTTTTGACACCATCTGGAAAATCTTTTCCATTTTGATACATAGTTTTTCCTGTGCTAGGCTTTCTGGCTTCCTGCAGAACATTGAGTACATCATCTGAGTATAGGTGGCTGAACGGGATTAGAACCCTGTCACCCATAAGGTCAGTCTGAGGTTGGTCACCTGAGGGTGTACTAGGGATCCCTCATCCAGTGTGAGTAGGTCTAATTGGTGGGGTAACATATGATGCTTGCCCTTGGCTAAAAAGTGGAGAAGGAAAAACCAATGCTGTCTTGGCCAAAAGGGGGTCACCAGCAGGATTTTTGGCTTGTCCCTCTGAATCTTCAGAAGGACCTTCTGAATTAGTGTGAAGGGGGGAGGCATAGAGATACATCCCCGCACAAGAAAAAGAGAAGGCATCCACTTTACAAGCTTGAGGATGTGGATTCCTTGTGCAAAATAGAGGCATCTGTCTGTTCTGGGAGGAGGCAAACATATCTGCTTGCACAATACCCCACCTATGAATAAGATCCAGGAACATCTCTCTGTGAAGCATCCATTCATGAGAGGGTGCAGAAGTTCTGCTGAGAGTGTCTGCCATAGCATTCTCTGCTGAAGGGATGTACACTGCTTGCAGGTGGATATGCAGCGTTGATGCTAAGGTTCAAATTTGAATGGCCAAACTGCAGACAGGGCAAGATCTTGTCCTCCCTGCTTGTTTATGTACCACAGGACATATTGTCTGTGATTACTTTCAATGTGCCTGGGACCAGGGCTTGTTGGAGAGTTTGCAGGGCTAGAGAAAGTGCCATAATTTCTTTGATGTTGATATAGTTCCTTCATCTGAGAGTAGACCATTTTCCCTGCACAGAGTTTTGTTTTTGGTTCTGCTTAAGTACCGCTCCCCACCCTATATCTGAGGCATCTGTAAAACTCTGCTGTAATGGGGGAGGTACCTGTAGGGGAAGCCCTGATTGCAACTGATGGCAGAAATCCACCAATGTAGTTCTCTCTTCAGGCATGGTAGGAGAGGGAGAGGGGTATCCAGAGAGTGAGAGTGTTGGCTCCACTGAGTTTTCAGAACCCGCTGGATCTTCCTCATATGTAGTCTTGCCAGAGGGGTATGGGTATCAGGGATGCCATGTAGCCCAAGACTTTTAAGAATTCTCTAGTTAGTAAATGAGGTAGATTGAGAAGATGTTTCAAGTAGAGGGTGAGGTCTGCTATCCTCTGATCTGGTATGAAGGTTGTCATCCTGTTTGTTCTGATCCTGCACCCCAGGAAAATTAGGTCTTGAGTGGGGGTCAGGTGGGATTTTACCTTGTTTACAGTGAACCTTAACTCTGCCAGGATAAAGATCACCCTTTGCAGGAGGTGGTATAGGGTTTGACAGTCCTGGTGAAGTATTAACAGGTTGTCTAGATATGGGTATGTTTGGATTTCCTGAGTTCTGCAGTGGGCAATCAATGGAGCTAGCCACTTTGCAAATACCCAAGGTGCTGTGGAGAGCAAAAAAGGTAATGCAGAGAAATGAAAATGCAAGGAGCCTACTGAAAAGCATAGGAATTTCCTGTAGTCTGGATGTATGGGAATATGAAGGTAAGCGTCCAACTCCAGAGCTACCATGAAGGCCTGGTTTGGGATAAGAGGCAAGAGTAGCTGTAAGGTCAGCATTCTGAAGGTGTGGACCTTGAGGAAAAGGTTCAGAACAGATACATTCAGAATTTGTCTCAAAGGACCATCTTTCCTTGGGAACAGAAACATCCTTGAGTAATAGCCCTTGTTTCTCTGTTGGGTAGGGATCCTTTATATGGTGCCCTAAGCCTGTAATTGGTAGAGAATGGAGGGGAAGAGATGAATCTAGTTTGATGTAGGTTGGGGTATCCCCTGGAAGGGGTTAAATGTCCACTAAATCATAAAGTAGCCTCTCTTAATAATGGAGAGGGCCCATTTTTCTGATGTGATCTTTTGCCAGGAAGGTAGGGAAAGGGTGAGACGAAGGGAGAGGGGGTTGTTGGGATGTAGAGGCTTTGAGTCACAGTGGAGGTCATCTGACTTGGTCAGACTCAGACTGACTCCGAAAGGAAGTGTAAGAGGTGGTGTTGGGGTTTCTAGGCGTGAAGTGTTTCCTAGGTTGCCTTCTTCCCTTTGCCTGGGGTGAAGCAGAATGAGCAGACTGCCTTCTAAGGAAGCTAGTCCTTTGTGGATAATTCCTGTGGTATCTGGGGTTAGGTGACACCAGCAAATGTTTCAGATTTTGTAATTCCTTTCCCTTTTCTTGAAGGGATTTGATTAGGTCTGCTGAGGTTGTCTGAAGAGAGCCTTATTATCCAGAGGGGTGTCTAGCAATTTGGTTTGAACATTTTAAAGGTAGAGGTTGTATTCTCACCCAGGAGTATCTCCTCAGAACAGATCCAGAAGCTGCTGATTTTGAGGAGGCTTCCACAGCATCCTACCTGCACCTTATGGAGTGCCTAGTCACTTGAGATGCTGTGGAAAGAAGGGTGTTGAGTTGTGTCTTAGGTGAGTCTGCTAGCTCAGATAGGAGTGCTGAGGCCTTGGAGAGAGTGTCCAGGACAAACCTAGCCATGTGGGTTTGGTAATTAAGGGGAAGAGTGGAGGAGGTATAGACCTTCTTACCTAGTCTATCCATGAACTTACTTACTGTCCTTGTCACTAGGGTAAAGAGAAGAAGGAGGGAGCCATCTGGAGGATTTATCATCAGAAACTGCTATAACTGCAGGGTCTGCTGGTGGGTTCTTAAAAAGTAATTGAGTGTCTTGAGGCACTTTGTAGAACTTGTGTGGCCATTTGGCAGCTTGGGGTTGGGAAGCAGACAGAAAGGCATCTTGAAAAGCCAGAAGTAAGGGAGGGATAGCAGAAAGGGAGGGTTGCTCCATTTGGAGTAAATCAAAGTACCTCTTCTTTGTGTCAGACACATCTGAGGCCTGCCATTTAAAATGTTCCCCATAAGAGAGACAGTATCTCAAAAAGTGAACTCCTCTCCTGGAGACTGAAAACTGATGGAATCCTCTTCCTCAGGAGAGATAAAGTCCTTTGTAGAATCAAGCTGTGAGGAGTAGATCAAGGATTCCACAGAGGATGAATATTCTTTCTCTGATACCTCTAAGGCCTGCACTGCAGGGATAGGGATGGCTGATTGGGGTAGTTGTTTGAAGGGCCTGAAATGCCCTGAAAAGGTTATGAGAAAAACTTCCCATCCAGGAACAGGTTGTTGTTCTGAGTGTTTCAGCTTCTGTTTTCTCTTCAGAGGAGTGAATGGCTGTGTCTGTTTAGCAACCGTGGTCTGGGAGGATGGTAGGGTAGGAGTAGGCACCTCTGATGCCATGAGCTGTGGTTCCCCTCCGCCATCGGGATCTGATAGCTTGGCTGTTCTACCTTACTGGATGTACTCATCGTTTCCATCAACCTTGCTTCCACTGAGGTTCCTGGTATAGGTTGAGAAACGGAGGTGGTTTATGGTGGGGGACTTGTAACCAAAATGATATGTAAGGGGGTTTTACCTACAGTTAGTTGGATGTGGAGTAGCTGTAGGGAGTTGTACTGTTTGACCAGTCTTGAGTTGTATTTGTCTTTAATGAAAATGGATACACCTCTGCCTTTGGTTCTTTCATTTTCATTTTGAGGTCTAAACATGTGGAAGGCATTGTATCCTGACATGGCTGGGGTGCTCTCTGCAGCCTTGAACCACCTCTCTGTGACGGCAGACATCGGCATCTTCCAAGGTAAGGGAGTGCTTCCAGTGAGTACAGCTTCTGACTTAGACTCCTAGCATTAAGCAACATAATCTTGAGCTTGTCTCTAGTGGATTTTTTATGTAGGGAACTTTGCTGTTATGACACTGCCTAAAATAGGCACTATGGGGGAGCCAATTACCTTTGCCAGTAACCGAAAGCCAAGAGGTGACAGGTGAAGACCATCTCTGGCAAAACAGCGTAATCTGTCAACCATATCTTCCCAGGCTGACAGATACTGGATCCCCCTGGACTGACACCAGAAGCTTAGCCAATTGTTGAAGTCAGTCATTTTTTTTTCATACTGAAGCATCATCCTGGGTGAAGGTAAAATGCTGCTTAGGGCTAGGGACATACCTGTCTCTGGGACACAATCTGAGAGCTCAGTCATGTCTCTCTTCGTATAGTCCAGTGAGATACGTCAAACGATTCACTCCAACATGGACTATGACAGAGTCATAATGGTACTTGTTGCTATGAGACTTGGAATGCAGGTATGATCTGATGGATCCTGGCACCTGTGACCTTGTCCAGCCTGGTGAGGGTGACATCTGTGTGCCTCACTATGGAGTCACCTATGACCAAGACATTTGGTTTTGAGGTGTTTTGTTTTAGGGGCTCATTGGTTGAGACACTGTTGCATGTATTGTGTGTAGTGGATTCTGTTGGGTCTGCAGTGTGTGCAGTAGGTTTGTGCTTGGGAGGTCTCTGATCTTTAGATAGGTTTCTAGAGAGTACCTCCACATATGTGGGTTTATGTGTTGTGAGCTTCTTTTGTGCAAGAGGTGAAATAAGAAGTTATGTACCTACCATAACGTTCCATGTTAGTTGTCTTCATCTCGCCTTCTTTCTTGCCGGATGGGTTCGGTGCTGATCCTCGGCTCCAACTCGGGCTTTTACTAAAGCTCGAGAGCTATTTACCGGCTCAAGGCCTCCCCTTATCCCACAATGCTAGGCGTCAGATATCCAGATCTTGTTTGGTAGAGCTAACACCATGGAAAAAATACCTGTTCCCACCATAAGGTTAACCTACAGTGCTACAAACAGAAGAGGAAGTAACCTAAAAAAGGTCAACCATAGGAAGAAGGCCTCAAAAGGGATTCTTCTCGGTCCTAACCAGGCTAGGGGGATGGAGGGTGGGATGCAAGAAAGAAGGCGAGATGAAGACAACTAACTTGGAACGTTATGGTAGGTACATAACTTCTTAATGTTAAGTTGTCTATCTCGCCTTCATTCTTGCTGGATGGGACAGCGTCCCTAGCACCTTAGCCCTGGGTGGCTCATTGAAACAGACTCTTGAGCACAGTGGAACCAAAATCAGCTCGACTCCTGGAGGCCATATCCAACTTGTAATGTGAAATGAAGGTATGAGGAGTGGCCCATGTGGCTGCAGCACAAATAGATTCCACTGGAAGTCTAGCCTGAAAAGCTACCGACATAGCCAATGCTCTGGTGGAATGAGCTTTTGGTTTTGAAGGAAGTTCTTTATGTCTCAGTTAGTAGATCAAGGTAATAATAGAGGCCAGCCACCTGGACAAGGTTACCTTAGAAACTGGCAGGCCCTGCTTGCCCTCAGCATAGGACAGGAAGAGTTGATCTGATTTTCTTGACTGCTTGGTCCTATCCAAATAAAAACGTAGTTGCCTGTGAACGTCCAAATAGTGTAACTTTTGTTCAGCTCTGTTTGAATAACTAGGAAAAAAGAAAGGAAGATCAATAGCCTGATTGAGATTTGTCTCTGAGGGTATTTTGGGTAAAAAGGAAAGATTAGTCCTGAGTGAAACTATCTTTGTGAAAAATAAGATAAGGAGGACAAACACAAAGGGCTTGAAGTTCCGATACTTTTCTGGCTGAGGTGATGGCTACTAAGAAGAGAGTCCTCCAGGAGAGTAACTTTAAGGAACAAGAAGCCGCAGGTTCAAAGGGAGGGAGAATCAAAGAAGTTAATATCAAGTTCAAATCCCACGGAGGGGGGGGATCTTTAACCGGGGGTCTAGGTAAAAAAGTCCCCTTAAGAAAGGCCTTAGAAAGTTTGTGGGACATGATACTGGACTCTGATAGGCCAACATGAAAATTTGAGATAGCAGCCAATTGGAACCTAATGGTGGCAGACGAGGAACCTGCTCGAAAAAGTTCCGCCAAAAAATCTAAAACATTATGGACAGGGGCTGTAAAGGGGTCTATGTTCTTAGCCTCTGCCCAGAAAGAAAAACATTTCCACTTACTAGCATGTCTTCCTAGTAGAAGATTTGTGCAAAGAAAGTATGATTTCACGCACTGGCTGAGAAATATGTGGAAACCTGGCTAAGGTTGGAAGTGGAGCAACCAAGCTGTGAGGTTGAGAGAGTGAAGGGATTGGTGCAGCCCACCCGACTGATGGATCAAGAGGTCTGGCACTGGGTCCACATTCCAGGGCTGTTCCAGCAGGTGACGATGCAGGAATGAGTACCAGATTTGTCGAGGCCAGTAAGGAGCAATGAGGATCATCCTGGATCCCAAAGCGGTCACTTTCTGAAACAGTTTTGGAATTAAGGGAAAAGGAGGGAATGCATAGAGAAGACCCCGGGGCCAATCGTGAACTAGAGCATCTCTGGGGGAATGGCCTGGGAGGAGGAAGAGAGTGAAGAAGTCGCTGCACTTGCTATTGAGAGGGGTTGCAAAAAGGTCGCAGCAAGGTTGACCCCATCTGCGGAAAATTTTGTCCACTACTAACTGATTGGGAGACCACTCGTGAGGCATAAGGATTGCTCTGCTTAGCCTGTCCATTATGACGTTGGACTTCCCGAGGATGTGCATTGCTATCAGAAACCATTGAGAGGAGATTGCCCACTGCCAGAGTCTGAGTGCTTCTCGACATAAGGGATAGGACGTGGTTCCGCCCTGCTTGTTGATGTACCACACTACCGACATATTGTCCGTCTGAACTACAAGTGTCCAGGTAGGTAGAGAGTCCTGAAGAGCTTGCAACACTAAAAGTACCACTCTCATCTCCAAGATGTTTATGTGCAGATGGTACTCTAGGGGTTGCCAAGTGCCCTGGATAGTCCTGCCCTGAAAATACCCTCCCCCCACCCGATCAGGGAGGCATCCATTGTCACCGTGGCAACCAGAGGAGGAAGGACAAACGGTCTGCCCTGAAAAACTTGAGGGGAGACCATCCACCAAGAAAGGTGGTCTTTGCATGATTGGGTGATTATTATGTTGTGAGACATCGGAAGCTGTTGAAAGGACCATTGGGTAAAAAGCATCCACTGAAGAATTCGCATGTGAAAACGAGCCAGGGGAAGTAATGTGATTGCTGCTGCCATGAGACCCAAGGTTTTCAGTACCAATCTGCCCTGAATTCTCTTGCACTGTAGTAACGTTTGAACATGTCGGCAAATGTCTAATACTCTTTCTAATGGAAGTTTTGCCAACAATTCTTTTGTATTTAATATGGCGCCTATAAAGTTTACAGATTGACAAGGCGACAATGCAGACTTTTCAAAGTTTATAGAGATACCTAGCTCAGAACAAGTTTGGATGGTATAATCCCTGGCTCGGATTAGTTGATGCCTGGTGGAAGCAGTTAGGAGCCAGTCATCTAGATATGGAAACACCTGGAATCCTTGCAGTCTCAGGTGAGCCATAACCACTGCCATGCATTTGGTGAACACCCTGGGGGCTGTGGTGAGACCAAAGGGCAGGGCTCTGAATTGATAGTGACTGTCTCCCAGCCGGAAGCGGAGAAACCTCCTGGAGCATCTGTTCATTCTGATATGGTAGTACACATCCTGAAGGTCTATGGAGCACATCCAGTTGTCCGGACTCAAAAAGGGTAGAATGGACTGAAGCATGACCATCCGGAACTTCGTTCTTTGAACAGACTTGTTTAACCTGCTGAGATCCAAAATGGGTCTCCAGTACCCCTGTTTTTTTTTTTTTTGGTACCAAAAAGAACTTGGAGTAAATCCCAGATCCTTGCTGGTCTGCTGGGACTGGCTGGATGGCTCTTTTTTCTAGCAGTTTTGAAATTTCTAGTACTGCTTGTTCCCTTAGACCGGGTGGAACATCTGGAAGGGATCTGTTTGCATGGGGGTGTGGACAAAAGGGATTTTGTAACCCTCGGATATGATAGACTGTACCCATTTGTCTTGTGTGAGGAGTTGCCAGGCATCTGGGTACAGTGACAATCTTCACCCGACTGCCTCCGAGGGTGGACAGTCGGGCAGCCCCTCAGGGGTGCTCTGTTTGTCAGAGAAAGCTTCCCTGCTACCCTAAATTTGCGGACCCATTCTGCCCCTCGGGCGGCATCTGTTGTTGTTCCCTCCTCTGCCCCTGGAGGGAAACTCGCCACGTGTGTCAGGCACGACTCCCTGGGGTTTGTGAAACCACATTTTTCCACCCTTCTGACCTTTAGGGTATGGTCTAGAGGGGGTAGAAAAATGGACTCCCACGGCAGAGGGAGTCTTGCCTTCCTGCTCACACCTGGTAAGGGTATCTTTCACCTGTGGTCCAAACAAAGCCGAACCATTGAAGGGGGTATTGGTGAAGGACGCCTTAAAGGGGTCAGAAAAGTTACATAACCGCATCCAGGCATGTCTTCTCAAAGCCACGCCTGTGCCTGCGGCCCTACTCGCCCCATTGGCTGCATAAGAAATGAGTTGCATGGAGGAGTTGGCTATAGAGTTAAGGGTCGCCAGCTGGGAGTTTATCTTTTCCTGAGACCCCGCAGCAGATGGATCCTGAAGGGTATCACCCAGTTCCTTAAGGAGATCCCTTTGAAGGCAGGTGAAATGGCACAGATAGTTCAGCGACCTCATGGAAAAGGTCGCTGAAGAAAACATCTGCTTCCCGTACCTGTCCATTGTCCTAGATTCTTTATTAGGTGGATGGACAGGTACAGAAGGGTCAGCCAACTCCTTCTTAGTGGCTGCAGCAACCACCATAGCATCAACAGGGACACCCTTTGTAAGAAACTGTTTGTCGGACGGGGCTGTAATGAATTTTGTGGGCCTGCGGGGAGTTGGTTCCACTGTGTCTGGGGCCGTCCATGCCTTCCGAGCCACCACTTCCATGAGCGGGTCGAAAGGCGGAGACACCCAGGAGGTGGAAGGGCGAGAACCAAATGCATCCAGGTACACTAACTCGTCCTCGGAAGGGTTAAAAGCAGTCCAGTTCCCTATCTGCCTAAGGATCTCAAGAATGTCTGAGAAGGAGACATCCTCAGAGGGGGACCTTGGGGACCCTTCCGAATCCTCCAAGTCGGTGTCTGAGGTGACTGACTCGGGGGAGTCAACATGTTTCCTCTTACATTTTCTCTTCTGAGGGGGCTCCTCTGAATGATCAGGGGAGGCCTCGGAAGAGGAAGATACACCCAATGGGGCTACCTGGAGTGCCTGTTCTCCACGCATGGTGTCAGGAGGGTGGACAGAGACCGACGCAGGCACCATAGGGGGAGGAGCTGAAGGGGTCGATCGCAGAGCCGACACAGGAGTCAGCACGCTCCTCATGACCTCAAAGGTACTCCTATCAGGCAGAGAAGAGGGTCCCCACGCCGAAGAGACATGAAACCCTCCCGGCACTGAGAGGGACGGCTCCGAGGCAGATGTCAGGGCTGAGCTCACCAGCGCCAAGGCCCCAAGAGGGAGAACTGGGTCAGACAAGGGTCCAATGCCACTTGCCCCCTCGGAGCCGACGAGGGAGTCGTGGCGCCCAGATCCCTCCAAGGACGGAACCAATGAAGAGATCGGAGTCAACGAGGGAGCTAAAAGGTGTGGTATTGGCTCCAACGTTCCAACGATTCGAGCCCCAACAAGCTCCGGCTCTGAACACGGTGGTAGAGTCGGAGGAGGAACTGTTGAAGAAACAGGGATAGCCACAGTCTGTTGAGAAGGGCTAGTCAACATTTTGGCCAGTGCCTGCGACTTTAGGAGCCTACTGACCACCCTCTCTAAGTCATGATCCGATAGCCTGGAGGACCAAGAGGAATGGGATCTATGGCTCCGCTCCAATTGTAGTAATGGGGACCTGATTGCCGAGCGAACGGACTCTAAAGAGGGGGACCTCAAACAGTTTTGGCTCAGAGAAGACTCCGATAGCAAAGTCGGAGCCGACTGAGGTCTTGAAGTGTCGGTTCCGGCCGGAACGGACGAGGAGGCAGAAGCTCCGCTCAGCGTCGGCTCCGAACAGGGAGCCGACGGTTTGGCGGGCTTTAAGGATTTCCCCGATGAAGGCTTGGCTGGAGATCCTTCTGGCTTTAACAAGCCCCTCAAATAGAGCTTATTCCTATGCTCCTGCAGGACTCTCGGACTGAAGGCATGACAGACCGAACAAGAGTCCTGCAGATGTAGGGGGCCCAAGCAATAAACAGAAGAAGTGTGACCATCTGTCAGAGACATCTTCTGACAGCACGAGTCACACTTCTTGAAACCTGAAACCTTGGTATCTTTAGACATGATAAAAGAGATACCAAGGGAAGTTTAACTATTGCTTAAAACACTATACACAGACACACACACACTAGAACTAACAGTAACAATACCACTATAACTACAACAGTTATCACTAACAAAAACTTAACATAAAAAATTATCCAAATATATATATATATATATATATATATATATATATATATATATATATATATATATGTACAATATAAACTATAAAGAGACAGGCCTAACACTACCCTAAAGGGTGAGGAGGGGGGGAAGGGAAGAAAACTCTGTAACAACAGAAAAGGAGATCCTAAGTGGGGTCTAAAGGGGCTACACGATCTAATAAAACTAATAGAGAAAAATATCTAAATATAACAACAGTGACAGTAAAACAGTAGTAAAAGAATTATACGACCTGGAGCCGGTAAAAAAACTCAACCTCGTAGCTGAAGCGGCAAACGAGATCTGGATATCTGACGCCTAGCATTGTGGGTTAAGGGGAGGCCTCGAGCCGGTAAATAGCTCTCGAGCTTTAGTAAAAGGCCGAGTCGGAGCCGAGGATCGTCTCCGAACCCATCCAGCAAGAATGAAGGCGAGATAGACAACTTAACATTGTGTTTGTGTGCTGACAACCTGTTTGATATCTGGTTTGTTATATGAGAGAACTGATTCCAAATTCATAGTATAGGTACATCTCTCGCATGTTGTATCTGTTCATTTTAGGAGTAACTGGTTGTAAGTATACATGAGGCAATTGCTACATTGTCTCAGGAAGCCCATGTCAATCAGGGTGGCTGGAGAAATGGTGGGAAATTGTCCATTCATTATAGCAGATGTATACTGTAGTAACTAGTGGGAAGTGGATTAGACAGACCAGGTTTTGCTGTAATACTAACAAAAAGTGACTATTCTACAGAGGGCTAGGGGTAGAAAACTGCATCACTGCTTCACACTGAGTTGTTCACAGGGCAGCAGTGCAATCTTGGAGCAGCTCCAGTAAAATGAGCACACACCTGCATAAATACGATGCTCAAGTAACAAGCAAAGTTAAAATTATTTTAAACAAAGTAGCCAAAGGGAAAGCCCAAGACTGAGCCTAATTCTAGTAGTCCCTAATTCAGATGGGAAAATATTTGTATTTGACTGCAGTTTTTTCAGATGAAGTCCTCTGGATGAAAAGTGGATAAAGAAACTTGTGTTACGTTTAAATTGCTCACATTCATTCCTTCCAGTCTCAGTACAGCAAGTGGCTTTTTGCATTTATTTGTGTATGATTTGCCATTTATTTGCCTTTTATCTTTCTTTCTTTGAAACTGGAAGGGGTAAGGGAGAGTCGAGTATAACAGTCACAATTATTCTTGGTGTTGGGTGGGTCCCTTGGCCCCTCACCCTTTGAGAGTGTTCTGTTTGCCATCTTCAAGATTGTCTTGGTCTTTTACCATAGTGAGGCATTGTCTTCTCTTGCCTAGGTGGGAAAGACCAAGGTTTTGAAGGGTAATTCCTACTGTACCTCAAGGTGAGTGAGAGGTAAAATTCTTAGTCTTAATTTGACTTCCTATTTTTGTCCTGTCTCTCAAAACCTGGTTCAGCTGGTAGACCAAAAAGGAATTCCTAGTCTAATGTGGTATCTAGTAGTTCAGCCTTTATCTGATAAGACAGTGGCTAGGTCATGAGCCATGAGGATGACAGAACCAGTGGCAGCTCCTCTGCAAGAAGCATCTAAGGCATCACATCTACATTTTAGGGAATGTCTGGAGACTTATAAAGCTTCTCTGGCTATCTCCTGGATTTCCTTGGATAAGGTTCTAGCTGCAACATAGTCTACCTTAGCTAACATTTTGTCTTGAAGACAGTCAAGACACTTTACAATATGGAATTGACAATTCAAAGCTCTCATTGCCAGGGTGGCAGAGGCATAGGCTTTCTTCTAAAATTTGCTTTTCCTGTCATCAGGCAGGGAATGACATGTTAGTTCTTTAGGTGCACTTTTTGTGGTTTCAGTGGAGACAACAAAGGGGTCAGCCTTTAGATGTGTTTATCGAGATGTTTGCAATATTCAAGCACTCTGTAAAACCTGTCTGGTTTCCTCAGAGCAGGGGGTACAGAGTCAAGGTGTACAGCTATGTCTTGGAAACATCATCCAATACAACGTGTAAAGCAGGAATAGCTAGTGACTGTAGTGAAGGTAAACATAGAAGGTCCGTGTAGTGGGTTTGAGCCAAGGGGAACTGCTTACTTTCCTAAGTGAAAACCTCTTTCATTTTACGTATGGCATCCCTGAAGGAAAATTCCTTGGGGGAAATGGAAGTGTGTGTGTCATCTGAAACTGAATTTGGGTAAGTTTGAGATGGTAAGTGGCCAGAGTAAGACAATTCCTCCTCATCCTCTGATCTAGAGGAATCTTTCTTCCATATCAACTACTTTCTTACTCCTTTTAGATAGAGAGGCCTTGGAGGTGGAAGAATGAGATGGCTCTCCAGTTTTCATAAAGGCCATAAACTCCTATGCTATTTTAATGAGTTCTTAGGCTTTGGTCTGAGAAAGGATGGTCAGAGGAAGTGTTTGTTTTGTCTGTGATCATTGGTCTGCAACTTTGGTTGTGGCTTGAGCAGCCAGGGAAGACGGGGAGTCTCCCTCAATAGACACTGTATTGAAGTCAGGAGGGCAGGCCTGCAGAACAACCTCAAATCAGAAAAACATGAGAACAGTGGTGGGTATTCATATGTTGTCCAGAAACCATGGCGGCCTCCCGAGGAGTTGCCGCAGAGGATATTGACCTAGGAGTCACCTGACCAGGGGTGCTGCAAAGTTGCCTCACCTCAGTGGCCAGTCAACTTAAGAGAGGTAGTTGGACCCTTTTTGGAAACCACCAATATCATTGGCCTTTGTGCATTTTTCGGAATGATGCCAAAGTTTGTGAAGGCCCTGCAGGAGCAGTGGATTGCAACACTGGCAAGAAAGCTGAAGATGATGACTCCACATGGCAGCCAAGTACAAGGGCCTATGTTTTCACATAATTTTGCACAGACAGGACAGTTAAAGATGACATGCTAAGGCCCAAGCAGAACAGAAAATAAGTGAAATCTTTATGTGGATTTGATTCCCACACTTCAAGCAATTGTGTATTTTTCTGAACATTAAATTTGTAGAGAAATTTCCACAGTGGGGTACTTACCTGATTGGAAGGAGGTGATGGTTCTCTGGAAATATGAGCCAACTGATGGACTGCAAACATACTGAATACATGTCAAGCGCATGGCTAGAAACATGGCTAGAAAGAACTGAAGATGGTGCTGACAGGTACCCTTCTTACACTCTGCCATCAGTCTTCAGACATAATGTCGGATAGGGATGATGCAAAAACTCTGTAACTTCAGACATAACGTCGGCTAGAGATGATGCAAAAACTCTGTAACTTCAGACATAACGTCGGCTAGAGATGATGCAAAAACTCTGTAACTTCAGACATAACGTCGGCTAGAGATGATGCAAAAACTCTGTAACTTCAGACATAACGTCGGCTAGGGATGATGCAAAAACTCTGTAAATCGGGTGGTCACGGACTTCTGAATGGCAAGAAGACCCAAGAATCAGTACTACAACATTAACTACAAAAAAAATCAGTAAATTACAAAGAACAAAACAATATGTAAGTAAATACAAAACTGTCACTGGTAGGAATTCACTCCAAAGTGAAAAAAGTCTGAAAACTGATATGGGTAATCCAAAAAAACTGAAGAATTATTTAAAAAAAAGAAATTCAAATCAAAAGAAGCACGCGTGCAGTCTGACTGATCTGATCACAAAGCGAAGCAAGTAAGATAGAGAGAAGGGTGGAAAGTAAGGAATTATAGGTAAGGGAATAAATTGAAGCCTGGGAGAATTTTTATCATTGCTAAAGTGACTAAGATGAAGGCAGTCTAAGAGTGGAAGATAATAAACCAAACATGTCAAATCCAAATTTTGCACATAAGCGACTATTATGTCTCTCTCTGTTGAGAACAACTACACTAACACCACTAATGGAGTAATCTCTAGCCCCTACACTTGTTGAAAATCTACCCTATGCCATCCCTGCCCATTTATTTCCCATCAACATATGCTAGACAGTTATAGCACAGCTGTCATTCACAGACATGAGGGATTTTGTCCCTCAATTCTACACCCATAGGGCTGTTTATGTTCAGAGACAATACCTTCACCTGTGAGGATGTGCATCCTAGCACATGTTCCATGAAAGCTAATTGCTGACAAGGCTTGCACACTTTACTGGCCCATGTGCTACATGTTATTCACCTTTTGCTATAGAAGGTATTGGGAGTGTTGCAGGAGAGCATTTCCTGTCTTCCAGGAAAGGTGAGGTGGCATCAGCATCTCACTGCCATCTTCCCTCGGCGTCCAGTGACAGAATTGTTAGCTGACCGTGGGTCATCTGGCTCAGAAGCAGTGCTTTATCCTCTGAACCACAAATTGACAACTAAATTTCTTTTACTGGCAGTCTAGTTACTCCATTTAAAGTCAAGAAGAATATCAGATTTGTATACTGAAACAAATTTGTGATGTGTGTTGTATAGATTAACACAGCTGATAAATTCTTAGATTAAGAAGAACATAGCATGGAAGCTGGAATTCAGTTTACAAAGTTGTCAGTTTAGATGGAGAGTTTTTCAGCGGGGGGGGGGGGGGGGGCTTTACTAGGGAATGACAAAACCCATAAATTTCTGAACGAAAGATGAAAAATAGGGCAGTTTACAGAAATATAAAACTGGGAAACAAAGTCTCATTAGGAGATATAACTTGATTTTCCCATTGCTTCTTTGACTAAATGAGATAAACCTAGTCAGAAGTGTAGACAGACAATGAAAATCAGTGACGGGCATATAAGAAATAAACTACCATTACTGATGCACAATACAGTGAAGGAATAATTTGATTAGTGTTACTGATGAACCAAGAAGGACAGGTTAATATAAAAAAGGTATAACAGGAGAAAAATGGAGAACACTACAGTAAAATGAGTAATGACCATGCATCAGGTAGCAGACATGAAGGGATAAAAAGGATAGCTTAAAGTGGGAAAATGAGAAGTCATCTATATATTTATATGTACAATATAAACTATAAAGAGACAGGCCTAACACTACCCTAAAGGGTGAGGAGGGGGGGGGGGAAGAAAACTCTGTAACAACAGAAAAGGAGATCCTAAGTGGGGTCTAAAGGGGCTACACGATCTAATAAAACTAATAGAGAAAAATATCTAAATATACCAACAACACTGACAGTAAAACAGTAGTAAAAGAATTATACGACCTGGAGCCGGTAAAAAAACTCAACCTCGTAGCGAAGCGGCAAACGAGATCTGGATATCTGACGCCTAGCATTGTGGGATAAGGGGAGGCCTCGAGCGTAAATAGCACTCGAGCTTTAGTAAAAGGCCGAGTCGGAGCCGAGGATCGTCTCCGAACCCATCCAGCAAGAATGAAGGCGAGATAGACAACTTAACATTGTGCTTGTGTGCTGACAACCTGTTTGATATCTGGTTTGTTATATGAGAGAACTGATTCCAAATTCATAGTATAGGTACATCTCTCGCATGTTGTATCTGTTCATTTTAGGAGTAACTGGTTGTAAGTATACATGAGGCAATTGCTACATTGTCTCAGGATGCCCATGTCAATCAGGGTGGCTGGAGAAATGGTGGGAAATTGTCCATTCATTATAGCAGATGTATACTGTAGCAACTAGTGGGAAGTGGATTAGACGGACCAGGTTTTGCTGTAATACTAACAAAAAGTGACTATTCTACAGAGGGCTAGGGGTAGAAAACTGCATCACTGCTTCACACTGAGTTGTTCACAGGGCAGCAGTGCAATCTTGGAGCAGATCCAGTAAACTGAGCACACACCTGCATAAATACAATGCTCAAGTAACAAGCAAAGGTAAAACGATTTTGAACAAAGTAGCCAAAGGGAAAGCCCAAGACTGTGCCTAATTCTAGTAGTCCCTAATTCAGATGGGAAAATATTTGCATTTGACTGCAGCTTTTTCAGATGAAGTCCTCTGGATGAAAAGTGGATAAAGAAACTTGTGTTACACTTAAATTGCTCACATTCATTCCTTCCAGTCTCAGTACAGCAAGTGGCTTTTTGCATTTATTTGTGTATGATTTGCCACTTATTTGCCTTTTATCTTTCTTTCTTTGAAACTGGAAGGGGTAAGGGAGAGTCGAGTATAACAGTCACAATTATTCTTGGTGTTGGGTGGGTCCCTTGGCCCCTCACCCTTTGAGATTGTTCTGTTTGCCATCTTCAAGATTGTCTTGGTCTTTTACCATAGTGAGGCATTGTCTTCTCTTGCCTAGGTGGGAAAGATCAAGGTTTTGAAGGGTAATTCCTACTGTACCTCAAGGTGAGTGAGAGGTAAAATTCTTAGTCTTAATTTGACTTCCTATTTTTGTCCTCTCTCTCAAAACCTGGTTCAGCTGGTAGATCAAAAGGAATTCCTAGTCTAATGTGGTATCTAGTAGTTCAGCCTTTATCTGATAAGACAGTGGCTAGGTCATGAGCCATGAGGATGACAGAACCAGTGGCAGCTCCTCTGCAAGAAGCATCTAAGGCATCACATCTACATTTTAGGGAATGTCTGGAGACTTATAAAGCTTCTCTGGCTATCTCCTGGATTTCCTTGGATAAGGTTCTAGCTGCAACATAGTCTACCTTAGCTAACATTTTGTCTTGAAGACAGTCAAGACACTTTACAATATGGAATTGACAATTTAAAGCTCTCATTGCCAGGGTGGCAGAGGCATAGGCTTTCTTCTAAAATTTGCTTTTCCTGTCATCAGGCAGGGAATGACATGTTAGTTCTTTAGGTGCACTTTTTGTGGTTTCAGTGGAGACAACAAAGGGGTCAGCCTTTAGATTTGTTTATCGAGATGCTTGCAATATTCAAGCACTCTGTAAAACCTGTCTGGTTTCCTCAGAGCGGGGGATACAGAGTCAAGGTGTACAGCTATGTCTTGGAAACATCATCCAATACAACGTGTAAAGCAGGAATAGCTAGTGACTGTAGTGAAGGTAAACATAGAAGGTCCGTGTAGTGGGTTTGAGCCAAGGGGAACTGCTTACTTTCCTAAGTGAAAACCTCTTTCATTTTACATATGGCATCCCTGAAGGAAAATTCCTTGGGGGAAATGGAAGTGTGTGTGTCATCTGAAACTGAATTTGGGTAAGTTTGAGTTGGTAAGTGGCCAGAGTAAGACAATTCCTCCTCATCCTCTGATCTAGAGGAATCTTTCTTCCATATCAACTACTTTCTTACTCCTTTTAGATAGAGAGGCCTTGGAGGTGGAAGAATGAGATGGCTCTCCAGTTTTCATAAAGGCCATAAACTCCTATGCTATTTTAATGAGTTCTTAGGCTTTGGTCTGAGAAAGGATGGTCAGAGGAAGTGTTTGTTTTGTCTGTGATCATTGGTCTGCAACTTTGGTTGTGGCTTGAGCAGCCAGGAAAGACGGGGAGACTCCCTCAATAGACACTGTATTGAAGTCAGGAGGGCAGGCCTGCAGAACAACCTCAGATCAGAAAAACATGAGAACAGTGGTGGGTATTCATATGTTGTCCAGAAACCATGGCGGCCTCCCGAGGAGTTGCTGCAGAGGATATTGACCTAGGAGTCACCTGAACAGGGGTGCTGCAAAGGTGCCTCACCTCAGTGGCCAGTCAACTTAAGAGAGGTAGTTGGACCCTTTTTGGAAACCACCAATATCATTGGCCTTTGTGCATTTTTCGGAATGATGCCAAAGTTTGTGAAGGCCCTGCAGGAGCAGTGGATTGCAACACTGGCAAGAAAGCTGAAGATGATGACTCCACATGGCAGCCAAGTACAAGGGCCTATGTTTTCACATAATTTTGCACAGACAGGACAGTTAAAGATGACATGCTAAGGCCCAAGCAGAACAGAAAATAAGTGAAATCTTTATATGGATTTGATTCCCACACTTCAAGCAATTGTGTATTTTTCTGAACATTAAATTTGTAGAGAAATTTCCACAGTGGGGTGCTTACCTGATTGGAAGGAGGTGATGGTTCTCTGGAAATATGAGCCAACTGATTGACTGCAAACATACTGAATACATGTCAAGCGCATGGCTAGAAACATGGCTAGAAAGCACTGAAGATGGTGCTGACAGGTGCCCCTCTTACACTCTGCCATCAGTCTTCAGACATAATGTCGGATAGGGATGATGCAAAAACTCTGT
This sequence comes from Protopterus annectens, assembly GCF_019279795.1. Lineage (NCBI taxonomy): Eukaryota > Metazoa > Chordata > Ceratodontiformes > Protopteridae > Protopterus > Protopterus annectens. Next base: position 1,568,146,393 of record NC_056744.1, read on the forward strand.
AACTTCAGACATAACGTTGGCTAGGGGTGATGCAAAAACTCTGTAACTTCAGACATAATGTCGGATAGGGATGATGCAAAAACTCTGTAAATCGGGTGGTCACGGACTTCTGAATGGCAAGACCCAAGAATCAGTACTACAACAGTAACTACAAAAAAATCCAGTAAATTACAAAGAACAAAACAATATGTAAGTAAATGCAAAACTGTCACTGGTAGGAATTCACTCCAAAGTGAAAAAAGTCTGAAAACTGATACGGGTAATCCAAAAAAACTGAAGAATTATTTAAAAAAAAGAAATTCAAATCAAAAGAAGCACGCGTCCAGTCTGACTGATCTGATCACAAAGTGAAGCAAGTAAGATAGAGAGAAGGGTGGAAAGTAAGGAATTATAGGTAAGGTAATAAATTGAAACCTGGGAGAATTTTTATCATTGCTAAAGTGACTAAGATGAAGGCAGTCTAAGAGTGGAAGATAATGAACCAAACATGTCAAATCCAAATTTTGCACATAAGCGACTATTATGTCTCTCTCTGTTGAGAACAACTACACTAACACCACTAATGGAGTAATCTCTAGCCCCTACACTTGTTGAAAATCTACCCTATGCCATCCCTGCCCATTTATTTCCCATCAACATATGCTAGACAGTTATAGCACAGCTGTCATTCACAGACATGAGGGATTTTGTCCCTCAATTCCACACTCATAGGGCTGTTTATGTTCAGAGACAATACCTTCACCTGTGAGGATGTGCATCCTAGCACATGTTCCATGAAAGCTAATTTGCTGACAAGGCTTGCACACTTTACTGGCCCATGTGCTACATGTTATTCACCTTTTGCTATAGAAGGTATTGGGAGTGTTGCAGGAGAGCATTTCCTGTCTTCCAGGAAATGTGAGGTGGCATCAGCATCTCACTGCCATCTTCCCTCGGCGTCCAGTGACAGAATTGTTAGCTGACCGTGGGTCATCTGGCTCAGAAGCAGTGCTTTACCCTCTGAACCACAAATTGACAACTAAATTTCTTTTACTGGCAGTCTAGTTACTCCATTTAAAGTCAAGAAGAATATCAGATTTGTATACTGAAACAAATTTGTGATGTGTGTTGTATAGATTAACACAGCTGATAAATTCTTAGATTAAGAAGAACATAGCATGGAAGCTGGAATTCAGTTTACAAAGTTGTCAGTTTAGATGGAGAGTTTTTCAGCTGGGGGGGGAGCTTTACTAGGGAATGACAAAACCCATAAATTTCTGAACGAAAGATGAAAAATAGGGCAGTTTACAGAAATATAAAACTGGGAAACAAAGTCTCATTAGGAGATATAACTTGATTTTCCCATTGCTTCTTTGACTAAATGAGATAAACCTAGTCAGAAGTGTAGACAGACAATGAAAATCAGTGACGGGCATATAAGAAATAAACTAACATTACTGATGCACAATACAGTGAAGGAATAATTTGATTAGTGTTACTGATGAACCAAGAAGGACAGGTTAATATAAAAAAGGTATAACAGGAGAAAAATGGAGAACACTACAGTAAAATGAGTAATGACCATGCATCAGGTAGCAGACATGAAGGGATAAAAAGGATAGCTTAAAGTGGGAAAATGAGAAGTCATCTATATATTTATATGTACAATATAAACTATAAAGAGACAGGCCTAACACTACCCTAAAGGGTGAGGAGGGGGGGGGGAAGAAAACTCTGTAACAACAGAAAAGGAGATCCTAAGTGGGGTCTAAAGGGGCTACACGATCTAATAAAACTAATAGAGAAAAATATCTAAATATACCAACAACACTGACAGTAAAACAGTAGTAAAAGAATTATACGACCTGGAGCCGGTAAAAAAACTCAACCTCGTAGCGAAGCGGCAAACGAGATCTGGATATCTGACGCCTAGCATTGTGGGATAAGGGGAGGCCTCGAGCCGGTAAATAGCTCTCGAGCTTTAGTAAAAGGCCGAGTCGGAGCCGAGGATCGTCTCCGAACCCATCCAGCAAGAATGAAGGCGAGATAGACAACTTAACATTGTGCTTGTGTGCTGACAACCTGTTTGATATCTGGTTTGTTATATGAGAGAACTGATTCCAAATTCATAGTATAGGTACATCTCTCGCATGTTGTATCTGTTCATTTTAGGAGTAACTGGTTGTAAGTATACATGAGGCAATTGCTACATTGTCTCAGGATGCCCATGTCAATCAGGGTGGCTGGAGAAATGGTGGGAAATTGTCCATTCATTATAGCAGATGTATACTGTAGCAACTAGTGGGAAGTGGATTAGACGGACCAGGTTTTGCTGTAATACTAACAAAAGTGACTATTCTACAGAGGGCTAGGGGTAGAAAACTGCATCACTGCTTCACACTGAGTTGTTCACAGGGCAGCAGTGCAATCTTGGAGCAGATCCAGTAAACTGAGCACACACCTGCATAAATACAATGCTCAAGTAACAAGCAAAGGTAAAACGATTTTGAACAAAGTAGCCAAAGGGAAAGCCCAAGACTGTGCCTAATTCTAGTAGTCCCTAATTCAGATGGGAAAATATTTGCATTTGACTGCAGCTTTTTCAGATGAAGTCCTCTGGATGAAAAGTGGATAAAGAAACTTGTGTTACACTTAAATTGCTCACATTCATTCCTTCCAGTCTCAGTACAGCAAGTGGCTTTTTGCATTTATTTGTGTATGATTTGCCACTTATTTGCCTTTTATCTTTCTTTCTTTGAAACTGGAAGGGGTAAGGGAGAGTCGAGTATAACAGTCACAATTATTCTTGGTGTTGGGTGGGTCCCTTGGCCCCTCACCCTTTGAGATTGTTCTGTTTGCCATCTTCAAGATTGTCTTGGTCTTTTACCATAGTGAGGCATTGTCTTCTCTTGCCTAGGTGGGAAAGATCAAGGTTTTGAAGGGTAATTCCTACTGTACCTCAAGGTGAGTGAGAGGTAAAATTCTTAGTCTTAATTTGACTTCCTATTTTTGTCCTCTCTCTCAAAACCTGGTTCAGCTGGTAGATCAAAAAGGAATTCCTAGTCTAATGTGGTATCTAGTAGTTCAGCCTTTATCTGATAAGACAGTGGCTAGGTCATGAGCCATGAGGATGACAGAACCAGTGGCAGCTCCTCTGCAAGAAGCATCTAAGGCATCACATCTACATTTTAGGGAATGTCTGGAGACTTATAAAGCTTCTCTGGCTATCTCCTGGATTTCCTTGGATAAGGTTCTAGCTGCAACATAGTCTACCTTAGCTAACATTTTGTCTTGAAGACAGTCAAGACACTTTACAATATGGAATTGACAATTTAAAGCTCTCATTGCCAGGGTGGCAGAGGCATAGGCTTTCTTCTAAAATTTGCTTTTCCTGTCATCAGGCAGGGAATGACATGTTAGTTCTTTAGGTGCACTTTTTGTGGTTTCAGTGGAGACAACAAAGGGGTCAGCCTTTAGATTTGTTTATCGAGATGCTTGCAATATTCAAGCACTCTGTAAAACCTGTCTGGTTTCCTCAGAGCGGGGGGTACAGAGTCAAGGTGTACAGCTATGTCTTGGAAACATCATCCAATACAACGTGTAAAGCAGGAATAGCTAGTGACTGTAGTGAAGGTAAACATAGAAGGTCCGTGTAGTGGGTTTGAGCCAAGGGGAACTGCTTACTTTCCTAAGTGAAAACCTCTTTCATTTTACATATGGCATCCCTGAAGGAAAAAAAAGTGATATTCTGTTCTTATGAAAGATCAGATAAGGGATCTTGATACATAATGCTTGTAATTCAGAAATTGTTCTTGTTTAAGTTATAGCCACCAGCAATAAGGATTTCCATGACAAGAATTTTAGATCACGTCACAGCCAGCTGAAACGGGGGGAGAGAAAGAGCCTGCAGAACCCAGGGCAGATTCTATGCCTCCACCAGCTGTCTGATGTGAGGCCTGCTGTGAAAAATACCCTTGAGGAAGGTCTTGCAAAGGCGAGAGGAGATAAGTGGTACTCCTTCAGACCTGTTATGGAAGTTGGAAACAGCTGCTAGATGGACTTGAATGGTGGAATGTTAGAAAAATATGTACTTAAACACATACAGAATGCTAGAAAAATATGTACTTAAACATATATAAACTGTTAGAAGAATATGTACTTGAACATATATGTAGTGCAAAGTTTAGAAACAGTATAATATGTAATGCATTTAATTCTATTTTACTAGAATGGCAGTAGAAATTATCTTGCATGTAATTGCTTGAAATTCAGCTGCAGTATGGTTAACCCCTGACCCTGGCAGTAGCCAGCTCAGCAAGCTTATGTCTTTCAGTAACTATAATCTGCTGGGTCAGAGAGAAATAAATATGTATGCATGTGTATCTTTCTTCCTTCCACCGAGAAGGATGGCCTTGTGAACACTATCTGAGATAGTGCGCAGCTGGCAGCCAGAGAGACAAAGGGACGTATTAAGAAAAGACTTGACCATTGTATTCGAACTAATCTAAGATCCTTGAAAAAGTAACATCTACAGGAAGACGTTATGATGGACCAGGTGCCTCGCAAGGCTGTGTTATTCTCATGGGAAAGTTTCTAAAAACATTACCTAAGCATCTTCTTATGAATGAAGTATTATGGACTATAGTGATGTAAATGCCCTGTGACTGACCATGTCAGTAAGGTGGGCAAAAGCTGATTGCAAATAGTATATAATTGAGAGTATTTCCTGAATGTAATTAGTCAAAACTCTATACTGTTTCTGTATAGTTTTTTGCCTCCTAATGTACATTAGTAAAGCAATATTGTTTGAACCTGAGCATCCTGTGTTATTGACTGTCATTTTGAAAAGCCTAATGATTTTTACAGTTTGATTCTAACAATTTATTTGACATGGAACCAGAGGCCCCTTTGTCGAACAGCTCAGCCACATAATGAAGAATAGTGGTTATGGGGGCTGAGAACGGGTCTAGCTTCTGATTACGTGACCAAATAGAGAATCTTTTCCATTTATCCCTGTAAAGTTTCCTGGTGGATGGTTTATGAGAGGCCAAGATAATATCCCACAGACGGGTGAAGAGAGGGTTTCCTGCCTGTCAACTAATGGAAGTGGAGAAACCAAGCTGTCAGCTTGAGAGTGGACAGATTTGGGGGAGTCTGCCCTCATGGGTGAGATATGAGGTCCTGATGAGTGTCTAGGATCCAAGGAGGTTGTAACAGATGAAGTCGAAGGAAGGGAAACCACACTTGATGAGGTCAGAATGGAGCAATGAGGATCACTTTGCTTCACAACTGAATAGCTTTCCATAGAACAAGGGGAAACAAAGGAATCAGGGGGTAAACATAAAGGAGACCCGTGGGCCAATCATGGATTAGAGCGTCTCTCGGTGACACCCCAAGAGGGTGAAAGAGGGCAACGTAGCTGCTGTATTTTGTGTTTGAAGGGGAGGTGAAAAGGTTGCAGCATGGCTGGCCCCAACGGCTGAAAATTTTGACTGCCACACTTGGGTTGAGAGACCACTCATGAGGATGAAAAATGCATCTGCTCAGTCTGTCCACAACCATGTTGGAGCTCCCTGGGATATGCGTTGTGATCAGAAAATGGTTGGAAGCTATCACCCACTGCCAGATTCTCATGGCTTCATGATAAAGGGGTAAGATTTGGTCCCTCCCTGTTTGTTTATGTACCAGACCATGGACATGTTGTCCAGCTGGACAGCAATTGTTCCGGATGGATGGAGCGGATGAAAAGCTTACAACGCCAACAGCACCGCTCTTAACTCCAGGACATTGATATGCAAATTGACCTCTACATTGGACCACGTGCCTTGGACTGACTTTCCCTGAAAGTGCCCCCCCCCCCACCCCATCAGGGAAGCATCCATGGTCACCGTGGCACTGGGCTGTGGAATCTGGAAGGGACGACACCAAAGATTTTCATCTGTATTCATCCACCAGAGGAGATCTTGTTTGCAAATGTTGGTGATGAGAATCTTTGAGCTCAGGGGGTGAAGATTGGGTATCCACTAGGCCTGTAGGAGCCATTGTAGTAATCTCATGTGTAGTCTGGCTAAGGGAACTATGGGGATGGCTGCAGCCATAGATCCCAAGGCTTGAAGAATTTCTCTTCAGACACCTTGCTTTGACAGAGTATGACCTGAACTTGTGCCCTTAGTCTCTGAAGCCTGTGGAGAGGAAGTGAGATTAGGCTTGACTGGATGTTGAATATTGCCCCTATGAATTCCAGTTGTTGTGATGGTTGAAGGTTTGATTTCTCCCAATGTATGGTGATGCCTAATGACTCCGTTAGAGCCAGTGTGTAGTGGAGGGCCCTGACCAGAAGACACTTGGCGGTGGCAGAGAGGAGCCAATCATCTAGGTATGGAAACACCTGGAATCCCTGAAGTCTCAGATGAGCTGTTACCACTGCAAGACATTTCGTGAACACTCTGGGGGCCATCGAGAGACCGAAAGGCAGGGCTCTGAATTGGTAGTGATTGGCTCCCAACTGGAAGCGAAGGAGGCTCCTGAAGCGCTTGTCCATCCTGATATGGATATTAATACACATCCCAGAGATCTAATGAGCACATCCACACACCCTCCCGCAGAAAGGGGAGGATGGATTGAATTGTGACCGTGTGGAACTTGGTCTGAACTACCAAATTGTTTAGTTGGCTGAGATCCAGAATGGTCCTCCAGTCCCCTGTTTTCTTTGGCACTAAAAAGAATCTTGAGTAGAACCCTGATCCACACTGATCAGGGGGACCTGTTGGATGGCTCATTTTTGACATAGCTTTCATATTTCGGAAGCTGCCTCCTCCCTTTGACTGGGTGGAACATCAGGAAGGAATTTCAGAGGTCTTGGATAAGATATTAGTGGAATATGGTAGCCTCTGGTAATGATTCTCTTCACCCACTGATCATTCGTAATGGAGAGCCAGGCAGCTTGGTGCACAGAAAAATGTGCCCTGACTGCTTCCAGAGGAAAGAAATCCGGCAGTGCCTCAGGAGTGCTGATATGGTCTACCTGAGAAGGAAGGACCCCCTCTGCCCCAAAAGGGATGTCTTCCATTACTGGAACCCCCTCTGCCTCTGGAGGAGTCATCACCACATGCATCTCGGAAAGGACCTTGAGACTTCTTGTGCCACATCTTTCCGCTCCTCTGGTTCCTGGAGAAGGAACGCTGAGGTTTGGAAAAGCATAGGCCAACAGCAGACAAGGTCTTCCTGTCTTGCTCGCACTTGGCTAATGTATCCTTGATCTTAGTACCGAACAGAGCAGATGGCTCATTAGGGGGCATTTAGAAAGGAAGACTTGAAGGAGTTTGCAAGGTCACAAATGCGCATCCAGGCATGACATCTCATGACTATGCCTGCACCCGCCGCTCTAACTGCTCCTTCAGTTGCGTGTGACAGTAACCTCATGGATGAATTAGATATAGATTCTAGGGTGGCAAGTTGGGAAGCAACTTTATCTCATGCTCCATCCAATACTTGACTTGCAAGAGTTCTGGAGAGTTCAGAGATAAGATCTCTCTGGAGCCTTGTAAAATGTGCCAGAAAGTTCAGAGACCTAACTGCGAAGGTCGCTGATGCAAAGACTCACTTCCCTAACCTCTCCATTGCCCAGGACTCTCTGTTGAGTGGGTGAACAGCAGGACTCTCTTCTGCTAGGTCCTTTTTTGTGGCAGCAGCCGCCAGCACCATAGCATCCACTGGCAAACCTCTGGACCAATGGGGTTGATCCTCTGGAGGGGAGAGTACTTTGTCTGATCTCCTGGGAATGGCCTCAATGGAGTCGGGGTTCTTCCAAGCCCATTGCATGATGAGTTCAACCAACTCATTGGTGGGGGGGGGTCACCCAAGAAGTAGAGGGACGACTAGAGGAACTCCCTGGTCAACCTCAGTAAGAAGCTGAGATCTCTCATAAAATCCTCTAAAGCTAGTTACGAAAACAAAATTGCCACTGACTCTAAAGACAACCACAAAGCATTCTATAGCTATGTCAAGAATCTCAATGGCAACACAAAGATCTGCTCTGAGTTACAGCACAATGGCACTAAATATACAGAACCAACTGATATTGCCAACTTCCTGGCAGATAGGTTTAGTGCTAACTTTACCCCACTCTCACCCCCTAGAGGGCCCATCTCTATAACAGAAGAATGCAAAGTTCCTATAATCATGGCTGCACAGGTAAAAAATACACTCTCCAAAGCCAAGAACACAGCATCCATGGGACCTGACAGTATCCCAGGCTGTGTTCTACACGAACTACAGAATGAACTGGCACCCTACCTAAGTACCATGTTCAATCATAGCCTCACCTCAGGCTTTGTGCCCACTGAATGGCACACCGCAATGGTAATCCCACTCCACAAAATGGGAGCCACGATGGACCCCGGGAACTACCACCCCATTAGCCTGATGAGCCTGGTCTGCAAGGCCATGGAACATATCATCATTGAACTCATAAGCAAAGACATTGGTAATCTCCAAACTCTGGACCCTACCCAGTTTGGATTTGTAAAAGGCAGATCATGTCTCCTAAACCTGATTGCCTTCTTTGAGGCAGTCACCAAAGCCATAGATGAGGGTAAAGTGGTTCACACAGCTTATCTAGATCTCGCCAAGGCTTTCAACACTATCCACCACTCTGGAATTACAGATAAGTTCACTAAACTAGGTATAAATCCCTTTGTCACAAGATGGGTTGCCAACTGGCTTAGAGACAGAACCCACACTGTGAAAGTAGCGGACTCCAAACCTGACTTCAGACCAGTGACAAGTGGTGTACCACAGGGCTCAGTCCTGGATCCTCTCCTGTTTGGTATCTACTTCTCTGAAGTACAGGCTAACACAGAAGGTATTTGGCTAACAAAGTCTGCAGATGACTGCAAACTAGGAGCCATAATCGAAACTCCTAACAATGTGGACATACTACAAAAGGGCCTCACTGAGACAGATACCTGGTGTCAAAGCCATGGCCTGAAGCTCAATGCCAAAAAGTGTATTGTCATCCCCTTTGGTAAAAACTCTGTACCCATGAACTACCACATAGCTGGTAGTCTACTTAATGCCAAATATGTGATGAGACCTTGGGACACAGGTGGACAGTAGTCTGTCCTTTGATAATCACATCACCACAGTGATCAGGAAATCCTTCTACGTGGCACACACCTCATCACAAAAGGTTTCTCATCCAGAAAAAATTAGGTCATTGTTCCCCTCTACTCATCACTCATTAGACCCATTATAGAGTGCAATGCCCCTTTTGGTATGTACCACCCAAGACATCTACAACAACTGGAAAGGCCACAGAAATACCTCACAAAGAGGATTACTGGCCTCAAACAGATGCCCTAAGCAGACCATCTCAAAAAACTCCAGCTTTACTCCGTCGCATATTGCCTACTCAGAGGCAATCTCTGCCTAACATACAAAGCTATGTCAAACCCAGAGCTGTTGGACATGCTCAACTTAAAGAAATCCCAGTCCCTCTGAGCTACATGCTCTAGGGACCTAAACCTTGTCACCACAATAAACAGAACATGCTGGAGGGATAGATTCCTGTCCCAGAGACTTCCCATACTCTGGAACAGACTACCTATCTATGTCAAACAGAGCTCCTCATTAGCACTCTTCAAGAAAAATCTTGATGATTGGATGGGAAATAGGAAATTCACCCCAGGGATCACTTCTGTGGCTCTGCTCGACAAGGGCACAGGAAAATAATTTTCTTGGGTGGCGAAAGCCAGGGTACACTTTTGGCTAGGCTTATATAGGCCCTAGGGCCAATAGCCTAGTACCTACCTGTGAACCTATGAGAGCGAAATGCCTGCAGGAAAACGGATTCCTCCGAGGAAGGGTTGGAGGACTTCCAGTCACCCCTCTGTTTCAAGATTTCCATGATGTCTCCAAAGGAGACATCATCAGGGGGTGACCATGGGGATCCTTCCTCATCATCGTAGTCCGTATCTTCTGTGAGGGACTCCTCTGTGGAGTCCATGTGTTTCTTCTTACACACCCGTTTCTGAGGGGGTTCTTCTGTGGGAGCATCCGAAGAAGACTCAGAAAGGGAAATGCCCTGGACAGGGGTCTCCTGGGCCTTGTGCTCTCGGGAGTCCTGGGGGGTGGCCTTTGACAGCTGCGGCTCAGAACAAACTGGGGGAATAACCAACTGAGGAGGATTGCTAGCAGCAAGCGCCCTCTCCATCACCCGGAAAGTGGACCCACCTGAAGAGGACTGGGAGTCTAGAACCGAAGAAGACAAAATCGGAACCGGGGTCACACCCTGCTCCAGACGTTCCACCCCAGGGATGGAGCCTCAAGCAAACTTGGAGCAGTAATCATCCTCTAATCCGAAGTCGGGGCCGACAAAACCATTGGAACCTACACCAGAACCAGGGTTCCACCCCCCCAAGCATGAGATTAAGGAAGGGTGGGTTCCAACAGAACCGACACCCAAAGGGATTTTGGGGACTCAGACAGAGTCATTGTTGGTGCCAAGGAAGAAATTCCTATAGTAAAATTTGGATAAATGAGCCTTGGAACTGCGGGATCCAAGGGTGGAGAGTAAGTAGGGGTTGCTGGAGAAATAGACCCAAAGCCTGAAGTGGGATAGGGTTTAGATGGATTTGAAATTCTCCTGGTAATCAGCAGCTGGTCAAAAAGGTGCACCACATTCAATTTGGAAAGGGTCCTGGTGGATCTCACTGATGCCCCTGAGGGGGAATCAGGCCGGACCAAAAAGGGACTGCATGCTTGTCCGGCAAACGGGTCCACAGTAGATAAGTATCGGGTCCATGGTGTGTCACAGAACGGCACCGACAATTCCAATTTTGCAACTGGTAATAACAGTATGGTTGGAGCTGTGAATGGGCTCAGAGCTGAAGTTACTATAGGTGTGGATGACAAGAACAGTTCCGAAGTAGTTGTCAGAACCGATATCGGAGCAGAAACTGGCGATATCGGTGCCGAGAGAGAAACCGATACTCTGGTCGGTACCGAGGCAGTAGATGGTGCCATAGTCATTTGTGCCAGGGTAGGCATCAATGAGGCGACCTCAGTAAACTTCACTGGAGCTGAGCTCAGAGCCAATGTAGTAGTAAGCACCGAGGAGGCAGAACAGTGTTCAGATGAGGACTTATGGACCTTGTGCTTGTGACTTTTACCTCTGCCACCGGATGGTGAAGAGGGGTCTGATCAAGGACGTTTCTTGTCCAAAGAAGGAGGGGATGAGACCTCCATCGCAGAAATAGCCTCCAAAAAAGGCAAAGCAAGCAGTTCCTTTAAAATCAGTTTGTTACGACATTCATTCAGCATCCACTGACTGAAACTAGCACAGATATCACACGGGGGTTTCACCAACAAATGCGGAACCCCCAAACAGTACACACACTCTTCATGGAGGTCACTATTTGGTAGTTTACCACTGCAAGAAGAGCAGTGTTTAAAACCCATAGTTCCCTTCTTTTCAGACATCCCAGAACACACACAAAAAAGGGAAAGAGTGAGGAAAAAGAGGAAATGAAGGAGAGATAAAGGAAATACTAACAATGGTAACAAGATACCACAAGGGTAGAAAGTTAGAAATACCAATAAATTACCAACAATGATAAGAGGAAAAAACTATCTTACACTTGTTGAAGGTTAAAGTTAATTATAGTAAGTTTATATATGACAAACAAAGAAAAATAAAACAAATGCTCTTGAAAAATTTTTTTAAAAAGCTAGTATTATACTTTGGCCACTGGATGGCAGCAAAGTGGAAACAGGGAAGCCATGCAGGAATAAAAATAATGGAAATAAATGCTTCTGAAAAATCTTTAAAAAGTTAGTATTACACTTTGGCCATTGGATGGCAGCAAAGTGGAAACAGGGAAGCTATGTAAAACTAAATTCATTGGAATGATACATTTGGCACTTATAGCCAGTAAAATCTAGGCAAAGAAGTGCATATTAGCATATAGTTGAAGTAGGATGGGCCAACATAGTATATTAGCATATTTTTGGCACCAATTTTAAATCATAGCTATTGGCTACTTAGAAGTGTAAAGAAAGATTACTGGATATTCTAATAAAGACTAAGAATGAATTGACATGAGTGGTTTAGAAGTTAATTGATTTTAAACCTTATTGGTTAATTTTTAGTATAAATATTAGGCATTGCTACTAAAAGATAACGATCTGAAGAAGGCTAAATAGCCAAAAGCACTTATCGTTTTATCACAATGGAATTTTAATGCTGTTTTTACTTTTCCATTAATTTTGCTTGCTGTTTGACACAGGACTCTATCATGGTGGATTTTTGCTGTAGTGGAATACCAGAGGTTTTTTATTTGTTTGCTTCACTTTTCCACTGGTAAACCTTCAACAAGTGTAAGATAGTTTTTTTTTCCTTGAATTGTTGTAGTTTTAATCTTACACTGTCCATGGCTGATATTCATACAAATATAAAAGAAAAAATCATGATTTATACGATGTCTCGGCTAACAGGAGAATCACAGAATCCCCTGCTAGAGATAAACTTGAATCAAGAAACTACATCTTTGACAACAGTGCTTTCTGATGACTCTAGTTTTAGAAATATGTGATGTAGAAAATGCTGCCTTTTGCCTAAAAAGACTACAATGGCAACGGTTCCATCTGGAAGCCTGTATACACCATAAAATAGTTCCTCGAGGGATATGGATTAAATGTTTGCCTTCATATAGCAATGCATACCCAGAACTACTGGCCAAATGGCAAGCAATTAATCTTGAGACCAGCCAAAGATATATGGAATTAATTATAGAGTTTTTTAAACCAGAAGAGGATAAAAACTCATCCATTATTGTAACTAAACAAGAAGAACTAGAGAAATTGGATTTGAAGGAAGAACAAGTACATGAACTAGAACGATTACAACATAATCTCAATATTTATGATACTAAATTGAAACAACAAAAGATCAAAAAACTGGCACGTGACCATCAAGATGTTGCGAATGGTAACATCTTCAAATGGCCTAAAGAAGAAATTACCAATGGAGGAAGAAACACAACACCAATGAGAAAAAATGGAGAACATATAGAAAGACCAAATATACAGCTAGAAGGCATGCATTCGACCATACAGAAAATGGCAACTACTACCTCACACGAACGAAAAGATATCTCTTCTAATGACTTATTGGAAGTCAATGCTAATATTTCAACATCTCATGAAACACCATCTGAGAATATAACAACTAGGCCCAGGGATGGAGTAGTACACACACCAGTAAATTGGCCTTTACCGGTTTTTATGAAACAGAACAACTACAAAACTCAGAGAACTCAAAGCCAAGAGCGGAAGCACAAGAAATTTATGAAATGAAAGAGAATCCATCTAATTTAGTAGTAAATATTTCACAGACAGAACTAAGCTATGAAGCTATGACCTTACTAAACATACCATCATTGACATCTGATTTGAATGAATTTATAACAGACATTAGACTTTTTTGTAGAAATATCTCGTTGAAATGCTTTTCTGGTCAAAACAACACCTATGAACCCTCTCTTAGAAAGCGAAGTACTTTTACTCCAGTAAATCCTCCATTGGTTGAGCTCTTTTCAATATTATGTGAAGAAGAGATCTTTGAAACTAGGAACTCTACTAACAAAAAGAAATGTACATTTTATAACATGACAGCCAAAGAAAATGAAGCTTTAAAACAACTTAGACATTCAGATAATTTAGTCATAAAACCAGCGGATAAAGGAGGATGCATAGTCATAATGGAAGCTGAGTGGTACAAGAACAAAATGACAACAATGTTGGAAGACCAACACACATATAAAAAACTGAATAAGAAGGATATTACAAGAATTACACTTTTTTGTAGCATCTTATGTGAACTTTTAATGGAAAGACGTATTACTCAAGAACAATATGAATTCTTTGATACACCTCATCCTTTATACCCTAGTATAAGTGGAATACCCAAAATTCATAAAGACTTGCATGATCTTCCTTTATGACCCATTGTCTCTGGTAGAAAATGGATAACTGAACCGCTATCTGTGTTTATAGAAAATGAGTTGAAAAAGGCATTACCATTTGCAAAGACAGTTCTGGAAGACACTGGCCAATTTTTGAGTGATTTCTTTGAACTAACTAAACACTTGACAGTGTTTGAAAATCTTATATTGGTAACTATGGACATTACCAGTTTGTTCACAGTTATGTCTAATGACTATGGTTTGCATGCTATTAATACTTTCCTACAAAGACACAATATAGCAGCAGATCCAATATGTGCTCTGCTAGAACTTGTTCTAGAAAACAACATCTTTATCTATGGAGAAGACTTCTATTTACAAACATGGGGAGTAGCCATGGGTACTCCATGTGCTAATAGTTACTCAAACTTGGTATTAGTAGAATGGGAGCAAGAAACCATCTTCTCGGAAAATAACACATGGCTCCCACATCAACTATACTATGGTCATTTTGTTGATGATGTCTTTATCTTATGGCAAGGAAACATGGAAGAGCTGAATAGCTACGTCGATTACATCAATGGAAATACTAATTTTCTTATATTCAAAGCAAGTTCATCATATCAAGAAATAGATTTTTTGAATGTTAAAGTCCACCTAGATCCTAAGGAAGGCATAAATACAAGCATCCATAGGAAAGACACCTGGAGAAACCATTATTTACATAAATGAAGTATGCACCCTGGACATATTTTTAAGAACATCTACGAAAATCAAGTCCTACGGGCACCTAGATTATGCACTAAAGATGAGGAATTTGTTGAAGAACAATGTAGTAAAGTATGGAGATACCTTAAGGAAAGGTCCTACTCAGATAAAAATGTAAGACTCAAACAAAATTTTCAGGAAATAAGGAAAGGCAGAGGCCAACCTTATTTATCCAAGAAGAACACTTCTTTACAGTAAGCCATTGTTTCTGATAACCATATTCCACAGTTAAATTGTCTGTTAACTTATAGTTCAGACAATAAAAGATATGTGATATAATAAGAAAACATTGGTCAATATTAACAATGGATGAGAAAATTAAACATACAGTAGGAGAGCAACCGAGATTTCAGTATAAAAACAAGAAAATTTTGAAAAGACTCCTATGTAATAGAGATGGTACCACCACACAAAATATACGTTCAGACAGAAGGGGCACTTTTAAATGTAGTGGATGCAAACCCTGTCCTTACATTGACAGTTCAAATGTCTATGTCTCCACTTATGGAAATAAACAATATCACTTCAGTGTATATGCTGATTGCACCACAGCACATCTAGTGTATTTGGCCACTTGCCGTCAATGCAATGCTTTTTACATAGGCAAGACAGATCAGAAGCTTAAAGATCGTATACTACGACACTTAAGAGATATACGACAAAAGGAACCAAACAATGCACTAGCAGTGCATATAACACAATATCCGACTCATTCCTTCCTTTTTAAAGCAATTGAAACTGTTATCCAGACCAATAGAGGAGGAGACATCCATAATCGAACTGAACTACGTGAAATATCTTGGATAATTAACATGAGAGCAAATCGTCCCCCTGGACTAAACATTATAGTTCCATTGAAACCCATATTAAAAACTAGAAGGAATACCATTACAACTCAGAACCACTAGCCTTATAATTCCTCTTTATTTTTTTCCTTTTAGCTGACATTATGATATAATAACTATGTATATATTTCAGTTTTGTTAGGTTCATCAAATACAAAATAACAAGTTTAATAAGTATAATAATATTCAGCTATTAAGTATTTATTAATTCTGATATGGAAAGTACTTTAGATCTGAATATTGCTTTTCATTAAGGATGTGTACATGTTCTTGCTTCATAATAGTGATACCCCAGGATTCACTAACCGTCCGTGTAAGACTAAGTTAGTCTTACACGGAAACTGCAGCCTAAGAGTAAGATGTCAGCACACCATGCATATTCATGAGGGCGCGCTGCCTCAACCCTAAGGCTAACATGGAGCATGCACGAGTGCAGGGGGCATGTCGGACTGCCGAGCAGTCCAAAAATCCACGCCCGTGCAAGTCTCTTAATTGGGAAATGCCCACTGACATGAGCAAGTCCTCTCAATTGTGTACATACCCAACACTACACTCCCCCATATTCTAAACCCCTGTACAATTATAAAATGTAAAACTTTTATTTTAATTTATTATTATTCCTGATATAGCTGCCCATTAGCTACAGTTAGCAGTTTAGACATCGAAGAGGATAATAAGAAACTTATATGCAAATTAAGCCAAATAGCAATAGTGTAGTGGTAGAGCCTTCACACAAAGAGAAGGCATTCCCGGTTTGAGTCCCACCCCTAATTCCTGACATTTATCTTTTAAAGTTTAGTAAAAAGCATTGAAATGGCCTATGTAGTAGTGAACGATATTTTGTGTGTGTGTGTGTGTGTGTGTGTGTATATATATATATATATATATATATATATATATATATATATATATATAAGAAGGTGAAATGGTTATGCATACTGATGAATGCATAAGTAACGTATCTTAAGCAATGTGATGCACTGCTAAGCAAAGTTTACCAGTATTAAGCACATTTAAGTATAATTGCTCATAGCTTAGCACTGCTTTAACTAGTGCAATGGCTTTGCGCATAGCTGTGCATCGCGCCAACTAGCGCAAACAAAACATGTTTGCAATTAGTTGCGCACCGCACTAACTAGCGCAATGTTGGGCAATGTCGAGCAACGTAGAGCACCGTAGAGCAACGTTGGGCAAAGTTGAGCAAAGTCGGCTAAACACAGCTACACCTCCTAGCCAGTCTGGCCAGTAGTAAAATAAAAAGCAATGACAGGCCTTGAACCCGGGATACTGTGCACCATAATCACAGTACTAAACCACTAAGCCATGAGAACTTTTCATATGCATGCACTTTCAACACACACATACATATCAATGGAAGTTTACCCATTGCTAAGCAGGTGTGCTTTCAGCTGAGATTTTTCAAAACTGGCCAATCACAAATAAGTGTGGGAAATGAGGCACATTTAAGCTCCATAGGCGGGAATACTTGCCATAACTGGTTGTAGCTCCCATCTGTAGTCAGCATGGCTGGTGTTGGAGAGGGCTCTCGATTTCGAGCGCAACGTTGGGGCATTGAGGAGTCAAAAGTAATGGTTTGGCTCCTCGTCCATAATCATGATGAGAGACTCCTGCAGGGCCAGTTCCAGGGCACCCAATACAAAGTGGAAGCCTGGAACCGTCTAGCTCATGATCTCACCAGTGCCACAGGCGTCCCTCGGACTGGTGAGCAGGTCAGACACCACTACTCAGACCTGAAGAGACGCAAGGAGGACCGACTGAACCAGTGGATACAGGAGGCCCGTGGGATGGAAAATTCCCCACTACTGAGTAGGTAGCCATGGAATGAAGTATGTAAGAATTGCTATTGTAGTCTATATTATGGATAGGTATGTCTCAATATCACTTTATTTACTTCACAGCTGCAGGTGTCCATGCTGCGAATCAGCAAGCCTATGCAGATAGGCTGCTAAGGCTGCACCACCAGGCAGGTTAGTAATTATTCTGCATGTATTGTTATATAAAATAAGTGAGAGAGCCTGAAAAAAAGTGTTGTAGCCCAATAATAAAGGTATAATAAGTCTTGAATAACTTCTCTGCATGTACTGTTATATAAAATAAGTGAGAGATCCTGAAAAAAGAGTGTTGTAACCCAATAATAAAGGTATAATAAGTCTTGAATAACTCCTCTGCATGTACTGTTATATAAAATAAGTGAGAGAGACTGAAAAAAGAGTGTTGTAACCCATTAATAAAGGTATAATAAGTCTTGAATAATTTCTCTGCATGTACTGTTATATAAAATAAGTGAGAGAGCCTGAAAAAGAGTGTTGTAACCCATTAATAAAGGTATAATACGTCTTGAATAAGTCTTCTGCATGCACTGTTATATCAAATAAATGAGAGAGCCTTTAAAAAGTGTGTTATGTAATTAATAAAGGTATAATTCCTGGAGTGTGTCCGTGTCACTTTCTTTGATATGTTGTTGTACTCTTGCATTATAGAAATAGTACTGTTCTATTAAGTGCTGTCAACCCACACTTGGGTAGGCCCTTATAAAGTGGATGAAGGGAGTGCCAGTAGCTGTTAAGCATATATACAGTCCTCAACTGTTGGTTCATGGCCGGCATGTACAGGTTAATCTGGCACATGAATAGCTTGTTATTGTGTTCCCCAGAAATGTCAGTGTGCTGCTAGAAATGTAGGGGGCTGTTAAAATATAACTAATAATGTCACCTGAACACATCTAGATATGTAGATATATAAATATAAATATAATATATAAATATGCAGCAGTAACATCTGCATCCTGGACAATTTGTATGTCAGATACAGGTCAGGTATATAAAGAACTAGCAAAACCCATTTCACAATTTAACAGACATTGCGTAGTGTAATAATACATGTAGGGGATATATACCTGCAGTCAATACGAATGTAGTGTAAACTATAAGTATATGTAAGTTGTTAATGGAGGTATCTTTTTACACCCTACTGTATGTGCATAAACAATGCAATTCCACACCTCAATGGGTATGTCTAATCTCAAAACATTTGTTGGGACATATGTCCTGTTGGTTTATAAATATCTGCATTTACTTTGATGCATGTGCCCTGTTCAAATACCACAATATTGATGGCCGGCTGCCACCAATCAATCCTGCATTCTGTTGGAATGTCCACTTTTGTTCTATATATGCATGTGTTATGCTTGCTGTTCAACTGTTGGAACTCTGGTGTGTTGGGTTAATGGGAATACTACTGCATGCTGTTACAACTAATATGGAATGCTGTTGGCTGTTACCAACCCATATTGTCATTAAATCCTCCTAAACATAGAACGTATGGGAAGGCCGGTCCCAGCGGACCCACCTGTCCCACCTCAGCTGGAGATGGCACCTGGCACCAGAAGGTCCGGTGCCCAGCCTGGGACCTCCTCCCCTGTTGGCCCTGTGCCACCTTCAGGTGGAAGCGCTGCAGGGTATGGGTCTCATCCCCCCATGCAAGTGTGGGCAGAGGAGGGCCACCTATCACCCTCCGAACGGTCCGGGCTGTGGTGCGTAGGGAGATCGAGCATTCTGTCGCTAATCCTCTACGCCAGCTTGAGGCACAAGTGGCGTGACTCATGGGTGAGCCTGCCCCTCCTACGCAGCCCCCAGCACAGCCACCCTCTGGGCTGTGAAGGTGCAGTGGTGACTGCCCATGGGTGGGATCTCAGTTCCACTGTTGCCATCTGTGGGCTCATGGGTTTGCGATTTCCAAACATCCTTCCTCGCCAATGGTGTTCACCCACCATGTGTCATATTCCGCCCCTGTATGTGTCTTGTTTGTCTTGCCTGTTTACCTCCCCAACCTACCTCCCCAAATATACCTACTCCCCTACCTCACATTCCACTCTCACCTGAAAAAAAAAGGTCAATCTGCTCCCAAAAAAAATTACGCCCCATACATAGCTGCCCATTTTGCACAAGTCTGCTGGACACATAAACTGATATTTAATTGTTAGTACAACATACTTTGTTGTCCTCACCCCTCTCCCCCTCTCTCAGGGGTGGAAGGTTTCATATTTCCCTCCAAATTTATTGCATATGCACAGCTGTTGCTGTTAAAGAAATGGGCAGCTATGGACCTTCCCTACACATGCCCTGCACATCCCGAGCTGTTTTCCCTACTGTCTTTCCCTCTTTGTGCCCCTTTTTCACCACTTTCCTATCTCCCCATTTTCTTTTCTTTCAAAGAAATGAGCATGGGGGTTAGCAGGAGTGAGCACTATTAAGCAGTAGTTAGCGGGTTTGCGCGAGGGTGCGCTTGTGTCCACTTAGCTAAGCATTGCTAAGCATTGCGCAAACCCGCTTACAACTGCTTAAAAGTGCCTTAGTCACTCTATATATCAGGGCCCTTGTTCTGCTCAGCAGCAAAATAAAACACCTCTGTCAGTCTTGAACCCCGGACACACTAGACTGCATGAAGTACCACTAAGTCATGGTAGACATACAAGTTGGTGCTGAAATAAATATATCATGCATCAGAATGAGTGAATGTAAAGGAAAAATAGGAATGCCATAACACAAAACTTGTTTTGTGGAACTTTACCAGCAGTTGTTGTGGAATTGCATTACATGACTGTGATAAGAGAACCAGCCATTCTAGCAGGAAATAATGTTACAGCAGCACTTTACAACCTACACACAGTATCATAGCAGAACAAACAGTGGCATATTTGATTAGGGCAGAGGACATACATCCCAACTGTGACTACTTTCCAGGAATGTCCCTGATTTTGAAACATATGTTAGCTGTGTCCCTCTGAATCCCTCTGAAAAGTATTGACATTAGGCAGAAAGGTGGGGTATTACACATAATGAATAATGACAATAATAAGAGTTAGACACCGCTTGTACTTCAGAAAAGGTGTAGTAATCAATATGCCCTGGTTCTCTCAAAGTCTCCACTTACTGTCTCTATTATTTTGAAGGTGTACCTCACTTTTACCTACCTTTCCCTGACTATGTTCAAATATGTACCTGAGTGTTTCAGAGGCCTGGCAGAGGCAGAAACACACAGGCATATCAGCTTTTCTGCTGTTACACACTGTGCAAATAGCTTTGGAAGGAGTTCCACAAGCATACCCTTATGTAGGAGTACAACGCTGAAATACCAAAGGATGTAGCCATGTACTGGTAGCAACTGACTGTAACAATGCCATTGTACCAGTGCTGAAAAGACCTGTGCATTGCACAGACAAAGAATAACAGGCTAACATCTGGATAGGTCCACAGTTGGGAGCTATGCAGACAGACTACTTTCCTTGATAAACTAACAGGTACACAGCAACCCTTATATCCAGCAATATAACATTCACACAATAATGCATAATACTCTCTGTACATCTGCATCCCTACCCAAATGTACAATATAACTGTGTGTTCAGGGTCTACCAAGGATGTAGGTAGGCATACTCAGTACTGGAATTGTCCAGTTTTCTTGAGCATCCGGTGCTAATGTCAACAATAAAAAAGCACAAACTGTGCAGAAGTAAGTACATCAATATTCACAGTATAGCAGTTCACAAACAGTTCATGTGCCAAATTAATACATCTCAATACTATTTATGTATGGCAGTTAATTGTATAAGTAGAAAAGAAACTACATACTACCATGTATCTTGTGTTAGCATTTGTAGGGGTGAGTACAATTCTACACTGACAACTGTGTACTGGAAGTGGCAACATTCAGGTCTAAGTACAACATTTAAATCACTGGCTACACCCCTAGCTTCAGATATAAGAACTATACCAACCTTCTGACTTAAATAACGGTGTCCACAGCAAACAAGCATGGGCCCCACTTTGGAAAGCTGAAAGGGCTATGCCTACCTGACTTAGCAATTTATAGCATTGGGTTGCGATGACAGTGAGTACTGCAGTTACCACACAGCAGGCTGCATACAATTACCAAATGGTGGCCACCAATTGGTGCAGAGGCCATCACATGCACATGTGCAGATACCTATAAAAGCAGGCTGTACTCGCTGTCCACACATGCAATCATTCCATTGCAGCTATTGAGAGAGAGAGGCAGAGACCGAGAGAGAGAGAGAGAGAGAGACAGACACACACCCACATCAACATCAATAGAGAAAAAAGACACATGGAACTGAATACTACAAACACATACAAAGGAAAGGTATGCAACAGATATGTATTTACTGGCATGTAGTAGATGTTTTTGAAGAGTACTCTACATACTTTGAAACATCCATATGTGGCAGCAGTACGTATCTATGCACAGATGCCCTGCATAACTACTGCCATGGACAAGTCAGTGTGTAGCTGTGTGCAGTGGGACATAACTGTGACAAATGTAGCTCAGCATTAAATGTCAAACATCTGATCCATGTTATCTGTGTTCTGTACAGTAGTGTGGACAACGGCTGTTTGGGGGAGTAGTGCATACAGCTATATAAACATGGATGTGACAGAGTAACACATGCATGATAGTCATATTAATGTGTATCTTAGCATTGGCAACTGCTGTACCAGGCTAGTATGCTAATCTAGCATTTGCAGCTATATATACACCCTCTAATATTACTGTGTGCTCACATGTGACACCTGTTCATGTTGCAGCAAGGCCGAACAGGTCAGCCGTGAGGTCCAGGGACTTACAACAGTGTGGACCTTGTGTGTGTATGGCAGACACATATGGAGAGATATATCTGTGTCAGATATATTAGCATCTGTACATATGCATAGAGCAAGGGAATACTGCAACTGTTTGTGAAGGGTGGACATATATATGTTGGTGAAGGTTGTTATGTGCATATTTGTATGTAGGTTGTAGTATGTGGCAAACAAGACAGCATACAGTGCTATATGACATGTGGTGGTTAAACGCTGTGGGTATGATTTGTTAGGTTTGCAGTGTTGCAGCCAGTGAGGCCTGCTAAAGCTACATGGGCTGAGAACACCTTCAATGCATTCCACACAAGACTGTGCAATATTATTACATAACTGTATACCTCACAACCTTTGCATAATTGATATTCCCACCATGAAAGGTGGACTGTATATGTGCCTATATGTATATCTATATGTACACCAGTGGATGTTTATATGTATATAGACAGAGAGAGAGAGAGAGAGAGAGAGACAGGGTCATATTTACTGTGACAGATGCCTGGTGACAAAGCCATGGCCTCAAGCTCAATGTCGAAAATGCATTGGCATCCCTTTTGGTAAAAACTCTGTACCCATGAACTACCACATAGGTGGTAGTCTACTTAACACCAAAAGTGTGATAAGAGACCATGGGACACAGGTGGACAGTAGTCTCCCCTTTGATAATCACAGTGCCACACTAGTCATGTAATCTGTCTACGTGGCACACCTCATCACAAAAGGTGTGTCATCCAGGGAAAAGAGGTCAGTGTTCCCCTCTACTCATCACTCATAAAACCCATTATAGAGTACAATGCCCCTTTTGGTATGTACCACACAAGACATCTACAGCAACTGGAAAGGCCACAGACATACCTCACAACGAGTATTACTGGCCTCAAACAGTTGCCCTATGCAGACCGTCTCACAAAACCACAGCTAGACTGTGTCGCATACCACCTACCCAGAGGTGACCTCTGCCTAACATACAAAGCTATGTCAAACCCAGAGCTGTTGGACATGCTCCACGTAAACAGATCACAATCCCTATGAGCTACATACTCTAGGGACCTAAACCTTGTCACCTCAATAAACAGAACATGCTGGAGGGATAGATTCCTATCTCAGAGACATCCCATACTCTGGAACAAACTACCTATCAATAGCAAACAAAGCTCCTCATTAGCAGTCATCATGAATAATCCTGAT
Source organism: Protopterus annectens (assembly GCF_019279795.1). Classification (NCBI taxonomy): domain Eukaryota; kingdom Metazoa; phylum Chordata; order Ceratodontiformes; family Protopteridae; genus Protopterus; species Protopterus annectens. Next base: position 1,568,169,814 of record NC_056744.1, read on the forward strand.
GATTGGATGGGAGATAGGAAATACACCCTGGGAATCACCTCTGTGGCTTTGCTTGACAAGGGCATATGAAATTAAATTACATGGGTGTCAAAGGCCAGGGTACCAGATGGCTAGGCTTCTATAGGCCCAAGGGCCAATAGCCTATTACCTACCTATGAACCGATACACACCCACATGTACTTGTTGCAATAATTGCTATGTGAGGTTGACTGAGTGTGATGGTGAATGTGTTGGTGAATGTGTCAAAGTTGTGTATATGTGTGATAGCTTAGTGGGAAACTGTTTCTGTCATGGTATTTTGTGTCCTAGCTCTGATCCCAGCAAAAGATGTGTATGCTATTGCTAGGCAGAAAAAGCAGTATGGCATACCGTCTGATGTAATCCCTTGGTGTTGACTGGGGTGTGCCATTGTAGGCTAAAGCAGTACATGTATGCTTATTGATTGGTGCTGCTGGTGAATCCAAATCCTGTATGAACTGTAGTACTACCTGAAGCTGTAGACCTAAACAGCACAGTATGGTGTATGTCCACATTGCTTGGAACCACTGTTCTGTGTGTTCCCTGTAGTCCTCACAGATTACATACCTCAGGCATAAGGTTGTGTAAGTACTGACACACAGTACTGTATGGTACACAGGTAAAGCTCATCTGGGTTGCCATACCTTTGTGTCTTATATGTATGTCTGATGTGTGTGTGGGTATGCCTGTAACATGCCCTCGGTCATATGTGTGTTACAAGATATAAGTGCATATCTAGCAGCATGTATAGTCTAGTACAGCAGTATGCCACCTATATTCATGAATGTGCACATATGTTAGGCAGGGGTTTGCCATCAACAACTAGTGTGGTATACTGGTAATACTGTAACTGGACTTTACAATCATTGCAATGGATGACATATTTCTTTATGCATTAGCTTGATATATACCTCCTGTGGCTAGGTGGTGCATTGTGTCGCATACAGTGTGCCATGTACTGTTGTATAGTCTTACATACTGGTTTCTCTTTGTTGCTGTGCAGAACATGGTTTAATATATAGAGCGTGCCAGGCACTGTCAGGCAGTTGTGGGTTGAGCACTGATATGTGGTATTGAAAGTGTGTATCCTGTGACAGCCAATAGGTTGCTATATATAGCAGTTCAGTGATATCTGTACTTTAGAATGTTAAGTGTGCCACATGACTTGCACACACATATTGTTTCATTGTCTTCCAGGGTCATGGCCCACCATCGCAACCCAACCTATAGTCCAGCTGAAGATGAAGTAATAACAATCAGTCTGGTTCAGCACTACACCCTGCTTTTCTCAAGAACCAACCAGGACCAGCATGAGCGGACTGCACTGTGGCAAGATGTTGTCCGTAGGGTAAATAACATAGGCATGCATAACCGGACATATGAGCAGGTACGCCATCACTGCAGTGATTTTCTTAGACATGTCCGTCAGCGTGCATCTGATGTCCGTAGACAACAGCTTGCCACAGGTGGTGGGGTTACCATCCATCCCCCTCTCACCAGAGTGGAGGAGCTGCTCCTGAGCCTGGTGGCTCCTGGCCAACAACAACAGCACACATGTATCATCATGGAGGCCGGAGCCACCCAGCAAGTTCACACAGATCGTGCAGGTAACATGGCATATCTGTAGACTACTGTTACTTCGATTGGTAGATCATGCATATGTGAGATGTGTACTGTGTAGTTAGAAGATGTGGAGCCTGGTGTTGTGCAATACTGATAATCTGGAACATAATCTGTAGGCCTGTCACTGTCAACCATTGCACTACTTTAAGATTGCAAACTAACAGTTGCAATGCCACAGTTGTTGCCACTGACAAACTGTCTCATATCCTTGTAGGTCCCTCTGGTGTGACAGCAAGGCAGCAGACCCATGCTGGTGAGTGTGTTCTACATTTAATATTGCAAATAAAATGTGCATGTCATAGGTGAGGTGTAGGCCATGTACACATGTAACACACGTATGCATAATGCATGCTGTGCATGTTTGCTGTGAGACTATGCACATCTCAGTAATGTGAGTAGCTGCCTCAAACACATGCAATACGCAGAGCATCCCAAACAATTGTGGCTACACTGTAGTGGACATTGTATAGGCAGAGTCGATACACATGCACACAACATACACAACTTTGTCATAAGCAGTACACGTTAATATGCTACACATGGCGTATTCAGACACCCGCTGTAAGGTCACACTCCAGTATCCCAAATGTCATCCACACAGCACACATAATATACCTGAGGGGTAGAGGCCTATCATGGGGTGATGTGACACTCTTCAACACACAACACATTCATGTTAGGCAGTGCTCCCTATTGGGCACCTTACAAACCCATGTAACAACTGGCTGTGAAATGGTGAATGTAGCCATGGTACTGTAGTTCAGGCACAGCATTATAGTTGCCAGTCTGGCACACATTAGTAGCCTTGAGTGACCACATGATGCTGCATGATGATGGCTCATGGTACTACACCCCATCCAGTTACTGTAACCACAATACTACAAATAGCATTATTGCTATACACCTCAATGTTGTGTGTGTGCAAACATATGCACCTATACACAATATGCATAGCAATCACCATTTGCACAAAGTGACACATATATGTCTTGTAATGCTATTGAGTGTATAGGTCACATGACACACATTGGGTATGTGTGATGTTTAATGCTGCAGTTGTGTTGTAGCATGCCATGTCATGGCTGGCACTGGCATGTCCACAATATGTTCTACACTCACCATAACCACTGTACAATGGCTATGTTGAGCAATGGTATTCCATCAGGTATACATGCACCACTCATCCTGTGTGTATACATAGCATGCAAGAGCTAAACCTGTGTCCACAATTATCTGCTAAAGACACAGACGCTCTAATCAGAAATGGATATCTATGTGACACACAGATACACATCCAGCCATGGTATGTATACCGGTGAGTGATGTTGCACAGGACATTGAAGAGCTTTTAATACTTGCACAGCAATGTTGTGTCCATGTACACATTGCATTCCTGGGTGAGGCCAATCACTGAGCAACACCAAACATGCATCAAAGCCATGTATACTGTTATTAGCAATGACTGTCTACACTCGCACTGCATGCTGTTGAGCAACACACGTCCTGCATGCTGACACGTGTGATATGACTGTTTGGCTTGTTCTGGATTGCTGGTGGTGTGTGTGTGTGTCTGCTTTAGTGAGGAGTGTATTTGTGTGCATGTGTGCATGTGTTCATGTGTGTATGTGTGCATGTGTGCATGTGTGCATGTGTTCTGACATCATGTACAGGTCGTAAAGTGTGTTTCCTGTCTTCCTCTCACAGGTGCTGAGGTTGGGCTGGTTCACTGCAGCAGGGAACCTGATGTCACTGACACAAATAGTGATAATGAGGATAGGTGTGTTGAGGCACAGGCATGTTTGCCAGGGTCTGTCGTTGGGCCACCAATCGACAGTACACGTGTCCACCCCATCCATGCACACAGTCATACTGCCAATACATCCATCACCAATGCCTTTAGCTGAGGGACAGTGTACAGTCGGCATTGGCCAGGACAGTGTGGTATCTATGGCACATGCATCCCTACACAGCAGCCATACCCAGATGTCTGGAACAGTACCACATAGGCAGATGTCCAGGGGTTCTTGTCGGAGCACTGCTGGTCATCATACCCCTGGCAGATGTGCCACAGGTCTTACAACCTCACGCATGTTCCAGGCTGTCATGGAGGCACAGGCACATATGGAACGGTACACCAGACAAGGACTAAGGGCACAGAGGGCACATAACACCACTTTAAATGACAGTATCCGTGACCTAGCAGGTGCCATCCGTAATTACACTGAGGTCACTGATAGATGTTGGGGTGAGACATTAGATGTCCTCTGCAATGCCATGTCCATGTGTCAGGACAGTGCGGGATGGCTGAGACATGGACGTGGATGTATGCCAGCAACATCAGCAGCTGGCAGTCACTGTGGATGTTCCTCAAGTCACAGCCGCTCCCTGTAGTGCCAGTACCAGCCCCAGCAATGTTGGGGGTGGGCTGTCCATGGACCGTCCTAGAAGACCATGTGCAAGTGGCTCTGGCCAGTCCCAGCAGGGACCTGGGTCCAGTGTACATATGTCTACCTCTGAGGATAGTACCCAGTCTGGCTTAGTACCTGATACTGTCAGTAGCACCCCTGCCAGGCACAGGTACCATATCCATGGCCAGAGACGGTGATCTGTAAAGCCTGGCAGGTACAGTCTGTGGCTGTCCCACAAATCCCCATATATGGCAGCCACATGGTGGAACTGTGTGCATGCAGAGACACACACACACACACATAAACCAGACTCCAAGGGCTAACACATACCCACACACATTACATCAACATTGGCCCATAGCAGTACTCTTGGACCTCACACACACACACACACACACACACACACACACACACACACACACACACACACACACACATACATGTCAATTGTATGGCTCAATGTAGGCCTCTGGCAAACCAACAACACACCCTGTGCATATGATGAAACCTGTGCCACCTCCTGTCATCTGTAACATTGATGCAGGAACAGGCTAACATGGTGCTAATGCACAGGGTGACTTTACAGCAGTATAGCAATGTTAGCATGTTGTCAGCAGTAAAGTGTAATGATATCCTTGAAGGTGTAGCTGAGCAGACATGATGCATTAAAGCTATGATTGTCAATGTAGTATTGTTTACACCAGTGTTAATTCCAATAGTGTATTGTCCGCCCACGTGCCACTTGGCCTATGTGTGTAGTATTGGCAGCATGTATTAGAGAGTGGACAGGATGTGTGCAGCACAGATTTGCAGGTGTACATTTGTGAACATGGTGGAGGTGCACTGTCTGCATGTACGTGCATAATGGACACATGGGCAGGGTGACATGCCCTGTATTACACAGTAACACTCCATAGTTTCTATCGGTGGCCAGTATGCTTTGTACTACACACATTTTGGAACTTGGATACACATGTGTGTATGACATGGTTTGACACTGTGCTGTGGGTGATACTGTTACTATCTGTCATTGGTTTGCATTCTAGTAGTATACGTAACCTCAACAGCCTGACCATAAACAATTGTTAGATGATGTCTTGACAACTGACACACAGATGTAGGACACACAGTAACATTTGGATCCTTCAGGTACTATACTATGCCAGTAACCAGTGGTATTCACCTGCGCCCATTCCTGGGACCACTCCTGTTTGGCATATAGCTCTCTTAGGTACAAGCAAACACAGTAGGAATATGTCCGTCCACGTCTGGAAATGCATACTATGGCCTATAATGCATTCTCCAGATGACGCACACATCCTCCACAAGGGTATCATACAGACAGATACCTGTTGTCAAACCCATGCTGTAAAGCTATAAGCCAACTAAAGCATAGTAATCCACCTTTACAAAACATAGTATCCCCACAGTACCACATAGGTAGTAGCCCCCAACATGTTGAACAGGTACCGATGTGTACATACAGCCAAGTGTTACGTCATCTCTCCTTTGGTAATCACATTTCCAAAGATATTTTGAAATCCCTAGGTGGATCACATAAGCAATAAGGGGTCTGCATGCATATCCACAAAGTTTGTTGTACACCTATAATGAATAGCCATCATTGACAGACTTTGCTGCATTTGAACAGGTCTGAAATATACCTCAGGCATAAACCCTCACTCACATTATTCAATAGAAACCATAATGAATGTGTGTGACACGGATGACCTAGGCCAGGGATCACTGCAGTGGCTGGGCTTGTCACAAGCATACAGATGTGACCTAAGGTCTGGAAAGCGGCAGTACACTCTGGCAAAGATAACATATGTTCATGGAGAAAGCAGGGCTCCCACCTATGAAATAATTGAGGTCACATATACGTATATGTATTTGCCACACAGCTACCTGACATGTGCAATGCACAAACTGTTGTCATAGTGATATATCATACAGTAGTAAAAGCAAAACCCACAACACATTGACCAACAGTGTCACACACATAGAGCACACACACACACACACACACACACACACACACTCACCAAGTGCAGGATTTAACCCCCTACCTAACTACTTTATGATAATAGAGCAGTACACATTAACACAACATGCTATACACATTACTGGAATATTTCCTTTCCACAGATATATTTATAGGATGGTGACATCATCAAACTTGACAAAGATAAGTATCCCTCTTTTAAGGTGTTTTAGTAGTCTCCAAAAAGGTTGCTTCTCTCCAATGAAATACACACAAACACACACTTGGCAAGTGTAGGATTCAAACCCCTACCTACTTTATGATACTAGAGGAATACACATTAACATGACACACTATACACATTACTGGGAGTTTTCTTTTCCACAGGTATATTTGTAGGATGGTGACATCATCAGACTTGACAAAGATAAGTATACCACTTTTAAGGTGTTTTAGTAGTCTCCAAAAAGGTTGCTCTTCTCCAAAGAGATCGCACACAAACACAGTTGTCAAGTGCAGGATTCAAACCCCTACCTAACTATTTTATGATACTGGAGAAGCACACATTAACACAACGCACTATACACATTACTGGGAGCTCTTTTTTTCCACAGGTATATTTGTAGGATGGTGACATCATCAGACTAGACAAAGTGGGTTACATTAGGTGACATTAGGTGGGCTACATAGAAGGAAATTCTAAACACTTTGGCCATGTGATCATCAAAGGAGAGTTTACTATCTACCTGGGTCTCCAGGGCCATAATTACTTTCTCCGTACATACTGGATTACCACCTATGTGGTAATTTGTGTGTACTTTGTTTTATCCAAAGGGGATGACTATGCATTCTTTGGCATTCTGCTTGAGGGCATTGTTTTGACACCAGTTATCTGTCTCTGTAAGACCCTTCTGGAGGATGTCTGTGTCCGCCATAGAGTCGATTATGGACCACAGTTAGCAGACATCTGCAAACTTGCTCAGCCATACTCCTCCCATGCTTGCCTGTACCTCTAAGCAGTATCTACTGAACAGGTGGGGTCCCAGGACCAAGACCTGTGGGATGCCATTTGTGACTGGTTTAGAGTCGGACATGGCACCCGCAACTCTGAACATGTGTGTTTGATCTGTGAGCCAGTTGGCCACCCATCCTGTGACATAGCTGTTATAACAGAGTGGGTAATGGTGTTGAAAGGCCTTAGTGAGGTCCAGGTGGACTGTGTGGACTACTTTCACCTCCATCTATGTCCTTGGTAACTGTTTCAAATATGTCAACTAGGTTTAGGAGGCAGGATCTGCCTTTAACAAAGCCAAGTTGGGTAGAGTCCAGTGTCTGGAGGTCCCCAATGTCTCTGTTTATGGGTTCCATGATAATTTGCTCCATAGCTTTGCAGACCAGGCTGAGTAGGCCTATAGGGAAATGGTTTCCAGGTTCTGTTGTGGCACCCCCTTTGTAGAGCTGGATGACTGTTGCTGTATGCCATTCTTTGGGTGACATAGCCTGTGGTAAGGTTGAGTCTGGACAGTGAATGTAGGTGAGGGTGTAGTTCCTTTTGGGGCTGGTGTAAGACGCAGCCAGGGACACCATCCAGTCCCATTGATGCTGTGTTCTTAGCTTTGGAGAGGGCTGTTTTTACCTGCATGCCCATGAAGTCTGGGGCTCTGCATTCTTCTGGGATGGACACAGGCCCTTTTGGGGGTGATGGGGGGAGGGAGCTTGCACTTAACTTGCCCCTTAGGATGTGGGCAATGTAAGTTGGTTCAGTGTATTTCTTGCCATTTTGCAGTAGCTGCTGACAGCATATTTGGAAGTTGCCACCTAAATGTTTGGTATAGCTAACGAAGGCTTTGTGGTTGTTATTCTTACATTCCTTGGCAATTTGTCTTTAGAAACTGGCCTTGGATTATTTTATGAGCGATCATTGTGTCTTCCTTATAATGATCAGTGATGCCTTTCCTTTTGTGAAGTTTGCTCTATCATGTGTTCATTTCCTCCTCCTGTTGTATAGCTTATTTATGGGTGACGACCACCAGATTGGTTTCTTATTTTTGTTGGTTTTATTTGGGATGTCTCGATCCATGCATCCCTGTAGATGCTCATAGAATGCACTTGTAAATGATTCGGCAGATTGTATAGCATTATCCTATAGCAAGGGGGGTTTGGAACTTTGTGCAGTTTGCTTTTGAAAATGTCTTCACAGTGGTTTCCTTGACTGGGGGGGCGGGATGTGGATGTCCAGTGTGATTACTTTATGATATGATATTACCAGTGAGGGGTTTATCTCTGTTGTGGAACACTGGTACCCCAAGTTGGTGATGATCAGGTCCAGTATGTTGTCATCTCTAGTGGGCGTGGTGACCAGCTGTTCCAGGGCGTTTGAGTTTTTAAACTCTAGGAAACATTGGGCAAAGGAAGTTGTACATGAGTAATTCTCCCACTCACTGTTTGGGTAGTTGTAATCTCCTCATATAATGGTGTTTGATAGGACCTTTATATTTTCCACTGTTCTCAGGAATACTGAGTGAGGTTCCTGAGACAAGGTAGGTGATCTGTAGCAGACTACAATCTGATAAGCAGCTTTGCCCAATGTTAGTTGCACCTGCATGGTCTCCAAGGCCTCATGCTGTGCCACTAACATGAAGGTGTGGGTATCCATAAGGTAAATGGATACACCCCTTCCCTTTTGTATTTCACTCATGGTTTTGGGGCCAAAGATCAGAGGGATTGTGAGTGTTTTACGTGGAGCATGTCCAACAGCTCTGTGTTTGACATAGCTTTGTATGTTAGGCAGAAATCACCTCTGAGTAGGCGATATGCGAGAGAGTACAGCTGGAGCATTTTGAGATGGTCTGTGTATGGCATGTATTTCAGGCCGCTAATGCTCTTTGTGAGATATTGCTGCAGGCTTTCCAGTTGTTGTAGATGTCTTGTGAGGTACATAGCAAAAGGGGTGTTGTACTCTATTATGGATCTAGTGAGTGATGAGTAGAGGGGAACAATGTCCTCTTCTATTCTGCATGAGACACCTTTTGTGATGAGGTGTGCCACATAGCATTTCCTGACTTCTGCGGGGATGTGATTATCACAGGTGTGTCCACTGTCCACCTGTGATCCAAGGTCTCTTATCACACTTTCAGTGTTAAGTATACTACCGCCTATGTTGTAGTTTATGTCTACAGAGTTTTTACCAAAGGGGATGACAATGCACTTTTTGGCATTGAGCTTGAGGACATGGCTTTGACACCAGCCATCTGTCTTAGTGAGGCCCTTTTGTAGGATGTCCACATCTTTAGTATTTAGAATTATGGCTCCTAGTTTGCAGTCATCTGGAAACTTCATTAGGCCTTCCATGTTCAAGTTTACTTCAGGGAAGTAGATACAAAACAGGGCAGGACCCAGGACTGAACCCTGTGGTACTGCACTCGTCACTGGTCCAAAGTCATACTTGGAGTCTGCTACTTTCACAGTGTGTGTTCTGTCAGTAAACTAGTTGGCAACCCATTTTGTGACATAGCAATTTATACCTAGTTTAGGTTCATAGGTTCATAGGTTCATACTAGGCTATCTGCCCAAGGGCATTTATAAGCCTAGCCCATAGTTATGTGGCTTTCGCCACCCCTTTAGTTTGAATAAAAACTATGCCTATCATTTTTCTGTGCCTCTGTCAAGCAGTGACACTGAAGTAATCCCTGGGGTATATCTGCGATCTCCCATCCATTGGTCAAGATTCCTCTTGAACAAGGCCAGCGAGGTGCTCTGCCTCACATGTACCGGGATTTTGTTCCACAGCATAGGGAGTCTCTGGGTGATGAATCTGTCCCTCCAGCACGTTCTATTTATAACCGTGTCAAGGTTTAAGTCTCCGCCTTGTGGTTCTGAGGATCTAGATTTTTGAGGTGAAGCATATTCATCAAATCTGGGTTTGACATGGCCTTATATGTCAGGCACAGGTCACCTCTGAGCAAGCGGTATGAGACTGAATAGAGCTGGAGTTCTTTCAGTCGGCAGCATAAGACATATTTTTGAGACCCTTTATCCTTTTGGTGAGGAACTTTTGGGGTCTTTCAAGCTGCAGCAGGTGTCTGGTCAGATACATTCGAACGGGCATTGTACTCAATCATAGGTCTAATGAGTGATGAGTACAGGGGACGATGACCTCCCTTGATCTAGATGTGAATCCCTTCATGATCAGGTGGGCGATATAGAAGGTTTTCCTAACTACTTTAGCAACATGAGTGTCAAGCGAAGGCTACTGTCAACTTGGGTCCCCAGATCCCTGATGACTTTTTCTGTGCTCAGTGGATTGCCACCTATATGGTAGCTAGGGGTAACCTTGTTTTTCCCGAAGGGTATGACTATGCATTTTTTGGTGTTTAACTTCAGGCCATGGCTCTGGCACCAGTTATCCGTTTCTGTGAGGCCCTTCTGGAGGATATCTGTGTCAGATGTGTTTTCGACTATGGCGCCCAGTTTGCAGTCATCTGCAAACTTTGTCAGCCATAACCCTCCTGTGTTTGCTTGTACTTCAGAAAAGTAGATGCCGAACAAGAGTGGACCCAGGACTGAGCCATGTGGGACACCACTTGTGACAGGCTTTGCGTCTGACATGTCTCCAGCAACTCTGACCCTGTGGGTTCTGTCACTTAGCCAGTTTGCAACCCATCTTGTGATGTATGGGTTTACATTCAAGCTGATGAGTTTTTCGATGATACCTGAGTGGGGTATTGTGTCGAAGGCCTTTGCCAGGTCGAGGTAGACTGTATGGACTGCCTTTCCCTCATCAATGGCCTTGGTGACTGTCTCGAAAAAGTCAACCAAGTTTAAGAGGCAGGATCTGCCTTTGACAAAGCCAAACTGGGTTGGATCCAAAGTCTGCAAGTTCCTATGTCTTTATTTATGAGTTCCATTATGATCCTCTCCATGGCTTTGCAGATAAGGCTTGTCAAGCTAATGGGCGGTAATTTCCAGGGTCTGTGGAGGCACCGCCCTTATGAAGTGGGACCACAGTCGCCGTGCGCCACTCCTTGGGTACGTATCCTGAGGTGAGGCTAAGATTAAACAGCTGTCCTAACTGTGGGTTTAATTCCTCGTTGAGTTCATGAAGCACACAGCCGGGGACACCATCCGGTCCCATGGATGCTGTGTTTTTTGCCTTAGTGAGGGCAGTTCTCACCTGGGCGTTGGAGATGCTTGGGGGGCTACAATCCTCTGGAATAGATATCTCTCCTTTTGGGGGGGGGGGAGAAGTTTGCACTGAACCTGTCAGCCAGTATGTTAGCAATGTGTGTAGGTTTAGTAATTTAGTGGGTTTATCTATAATTCCAGAGTGCGGGATGGTGTTGAAAGCCGTGGTAAGATCTACATAGGCTGTGCGAACCACCTTACCCTTGTCTACGGTTCTGGTGACTGCTTCAATGTCATCTATTAGGTTTAGGAGACATGATCTCCATTTTACAAACCCAACATGGTTGTGGTCCAAAGTTTGGAGATTACCAATGTCTTTTATAAGTTGTATGATGATACATTCCATGGCCGTGCAGAGCAGGCTCATCAAGCTAATGGGCACTAGTTCCTGGGGTCCGTGGTGTCTCCACCCTTGTGTAGTGGGATAACCGTCACTGTGCACCATTCAGCAGGCATAAAGCCTGAGGTGAGGCTATGACTGAACATGGTATGTCAGTGTGGTGCCTGTTTGTTCTGTAGTTTGTGTAGAACACAGACTGGGAAGTTATCTGGTCCCATGGATGCTGTGATACTGGCTTTGGAGAGTGTTTTTTACCTGTGCAGCCATGATAACAGCAACTTTGCAGTCTTCCATTATAGAGATGTGCTCTTTCATGGGTGAGAGGGGGTAAAGTTAGCACTGATCCTATCTGCCAGGATGTTGGCAATATCAGTTGGGTCTGTATATTTAGTGCCATTGAGCTGTAACTCAGAGCAGATCTGAGTGTTGCCATGACATGGACCTGTCTGTTGGGCAGAGATCTCCTGAGTAGACAGTATGCAACAGAGGACAGATTGAGTTAAATTCAGTCTTGTTGCATGGGGCAACTGTTTGAGGCCAGTAATCCTCTTGTTGAGGTCTTTCAGTGCTTTCCAGCTGCTGAAGGTGCCTAGTCATATTCATTGCAAGTGTGTTGTGGTACTCTCAGATGGGTCTGATGACTGATGAGTAGAGGGAACCTCATTTGACCTACATGCAAAGACCTTGGCAGTTTGTGGGAACACATAGCATGATTTTCTGACCACTTTGTGAATGTGTTTCTGGAAGTAGAGATGACTATCCACATGTGTCCATAGATCCCTTATTATCACCTCCATATTTAGGGTGTTGGCACCTATGTGGTATTTGTATGACTGTAGCTCGAGGCCATAATTTTGACACCACATCTGTCTGACTGAGACCCTTTTTAATGATGTCTCTGTTGTCACAAACATCGATTATGACAACTTTTTGGCAGTCATCCACAAACTTTGCTAAACATAGCCCTCGTGTGTTTGACTGTATTTCTGAAAAGTATACACCAGACAGGAGGGGTCCCAGGACTGAGCCATGGGGGACAGTAGTTGTTACCAGCTTGTACAGGAGACCACAATTCTTACCTTGTGTGATCTATCTGTGCCCCAGTTGGCAATCCATCAGATGACAGACATATTTATGCACAGGTTGTTGATTTTGTGGATACGACATGTGTCTGGGATGTTGGCAAAGGGCTTTTCAAGGTCTATGTGGGACGTGTGTAGCTCATTTAATTGATGTATGTCCTGGGTGACTGCCTTGAAAACAGTCTAGCAGGTTTTGAACTATGATCTGCCCATGACCAAACCGAAATTGGTAGGGTTGGGTATTTGTAGGCTCCCAATAGCTCTGTTTATGAGTTCCATCATGATGGACTCCATGGCCTTGCAGATCAGGCTTAATAAGCTTATAAGACAATAATTCCCATGGTCTGTTGGGCACCAACACTTGTGGAGTGTACCAAATGTTGCTGTAACACATTCAACAGTTTCATATTCTGTACAGAGGGTGGGGCTCAACAGACTGTTCAGGTGCAGGGTCTGTTTGTTCTGGAGTTCACTTATGACACAGCTAGGGAAACAATGTAATCCCATAGACGCCGTGTTTTCAGGTTTGAAAGGAGCCGTTTACCCATTCTATATGTGATATCTGTGCTTTCACAATCTCCAGGTATAATGATAGGGCCTTTTGTCAGTGAGAGGGGGGTATGTATGTATGAGCCTGTCTGACAGGATGTCGGCAATGTCAGTCATTTACAGTTTGCACTGACTCAGGACATATATGAGTGTACATTGCTATTTATGACATAGCGGAAGGAAGCGTCATGGTTCTCTATGGACTCCTTCACAGATTCTTTTGCCAGAACATGGACTGGATAATGTTTGGAGTGCACATTGTTTATTGATGATACTGATTGCAGGTTTATTGATCTTCTTTGCTTTTTCACTTTCTGTGAACAACTTAAGTACTTGTGGTACATAGTTTGATTATGACAGGGTTCCAATATATTATATGTGTCTGTTTTCATATAACTGTGTGCACAAGGCAGGATTGGTGAATAGTGACAGGTTCCTGGGGTAAAACATGCAACTGCCAGATATGTGTGGCCCACTGCTGTACTCAGACATGGCCTAAGTGTATGAGCATGCCCAGTATGACCTTTCAGTATGTTGTTGCCTGACATTTGCTTTGTTTATTTGTGTGTGAGCATGCCCAGTATGACCTTTCAGTATGTTGCTGAATGAAATCCACTACATTTGTTGAAGTGTGTGAGCACGCCCTGTATAGACATTTATACTATATGTGTGTGGAAAATCAAGTTGTATTTTTACTGCAGAGCTCACCTTTGTGTCATAAATCAACAGGGATCATGCTGTGCCTGCAGGGCTTACATGAGACACTTTGCATAGACTTATCACCATTTCTACATACAGGGGGGACAGCTATTCTTTGTACATTTCTACCCAGGGGCACACCTGATTGTTACTGTGGGTGTACATGGGATGAGGGGTTCACCTGACACACACATTTGCTAGGCCTGCACTGCTATGTAAGGTACACCATTTCAGTCTGTACTGTTGCCTATCGTACTGCCTTGAGGCATACTTCTGTACTACAGATCTTAGCGTCCAATGTCACGTATATTAGATTGCGACTTCATAACCTACCCAACCCACATCACACCACCTGGCCTGCTGTTCTCTGTCTGCATAGGCCTGTGGGGGAGCTTGCCCATATGCCTCTTTAGGGGCATGATGCAGCATTTCTTTGTGTTTGCATTAGTGTACAATTGTCTTGCTGTGTCTGTGCTAGTGAAATGCTGTCATGGCTTAGTGGTTCAATACTGTGACTATAGTGCACAGTATCCTAGGTTCGAGCCCTGTCACTGCTTTCTATTTTCATGCTGGGCAGACCAGACTGCTTAAGGAACAGTAAAGCAAATATGAGCATGTTTACCTGACTTTGCTCAACTTTGCCCGACCTTGCTTAACGTTGCGCTAGTTAGCGCTGGCAATTTTGTTTACATATACCAAATAGTGGTAAAAGCTGCTTAGCACTGCTTTATATTGCTTAAAACATGGCAATTATGCCTCAGGTGGTGCTGCAGGGCTGCCTATGTTGGATGCACATAGTACACTCCCTATACATGTTTGAAAACAGGTAGTGTCAAGTTAGGCATCCCTTTTATTTTATGTGTGAGTCAGAGAGAGGTATCATTTCCAAGGTTCCTACTGAGCCAGTGTATGTGCTATGCATTGCCTCTTTGCCAAGGCATACTGGACTGGGCACGCCTCCTTCTGCCTACTGGGGCAGGCTCAGATTGTTCCTCCTCCAAGTCACGCTCTCCCTGTGATGGCCTTGGCAATGGTGGGGGGCTGTTTGGCCCTGCCCCATGCTGTTCCTGCTGCAGCTGTTTTCGCAGGATCATATTGTGTAGCATGGCACATACCATGACAATTTGGGTACATGTAGTTGGTGAGTACTGCAAGGCTCCACCAGATGTGTCCTAGCACCGGAACCATGACTTGAGCATCCCAAACACACACTCGATTACATTTCGTGTTTGTGCGTGTGCCTCATTATGGAGTTCTTGTTCAGGCATGTGTGCATTTCTGATGGGTGTCATCAGCCATGGCTCCAGTGCGTATCCAGCATCCCCCACTAGGTGACCGTCAGGGATGTCCCCACTGGCAAATGTCTGGTACAGCTATGTCAGATGCCAGATATCGGAATCGTGGTAGCTTCCAGGGCAGCCAGCACACACATTTAGTATTATGCCCTGGGCATCACACACAACCTGGCAGTTGATGGAGGGGAAGCCCTTGCGGTTGATGTAGGCCCTACCCCGCTCACTGGCTGGTGCTTTGATGTGTATGTGCATGCAGTCAATTGCACCCACTACCTCAGGGTATTCCGCTATTTGCTGGAAAAGACGCATATTGCTGGCCAATGCCTCACGGGAATTGGGGAAATATACATGATCACTGACATGTGCTGGCATGGCATTCAGGAACTGGTGCAGTACCCTGGATCCTGATGCCTGTGATATCCCCATCATATCACCAGTTGGTCTCTGGAAGGTACCTGTTGCTTGTATTCTTAGGCCAACACATACCTTGGTTTCCACTGGGATGGGTTCCCCTCTGTTGGTTCTGTGTGTGAAGCATGGCCTGCACAGCTCAACAATTTGCTGCAGGAGGTCTCTGTCCACTCTATAGCACTCCACTATCTCCAGCTCATGTAGCCCCTGGTAGGTTACCCTGGGTCTGTACACTCCTCGCTGTCTCCTCACTGTGGGTTGCTCAGCAGCATTCACAATGGCACCACCCTCAGCATCTTGCATATTTTGGCTTATAATAGCAATGGCAGCTCCTAACATTTTTTTTGTCTGAGTTAAGCTTTTTAAGTTTTCACTCTTTGTATACTGCAGTGTTGCAGTGTTTTTGAGAAAAACATGGGGGAATGTTGTTTGCAGAGTTTTAAGTGCTGGGCTGGGCTAGTGTACTGCCTGTGTAATTGGCTGATTCTGATTTATTTCACCTGGCAGCTCTGCTAGTTCTCCTTGGTTAACTTCCTACTACTTCTTTTCCTTCCTTTTCCCTTTCTGTTTCCACAAGGGACAGCGCCACGCAAACAAGCACAAACACGTGCACACGCGTGCACACAGGCTTACATAGGCTTACAGGTGCACACATGGTTTAAGCACGTTTGCAAGAAATTTCAGATATATCCACGGCATACACCTTCAGTTTCTGGGTTTCAGCTAGGACAACTGTGGACATGCCTTTTGCAATCCTGAGCAACTCATGTCAAACACAAGCCACTCTGCTCCAATAAGCTTACAGTCTTTCAGACATACCCCCTCATGATGTCACCTATCTTCTACTCTACTACTCCCCTACTCCTACACTTACACTCTAGGCACATGGCTCACATGCCAGGGAAAATTGGGATTCACTATCCTTATCCTCATTTGTATAGGATTGCCTACTAATGCTTGGTTACATCTCTTAAATTGAGCTTCCCCCCCCTTAGCAACCACTACTCAGTAGCCATGTTGTCTTCAGCCTGCCATTCACCTGCATAGCAGAATAATCTTTTTATTCTGGCTATTTTTTAATTATTTTCTGTTTTTTAAAGTGCCGCACGTTTGCGTGGCGCTGCACTATGCTTAAACATCGGAGATCGAGGGAAAAAAAATTAGATTTTTATTAATTTTCAACCTATAAAAATGCCAATGGCCTTATATTTGGCCACTGGCATGCTTCCTCAACTGGATGCATCCTTTATTTGGAGCTGTCATAGCTCCATTTAGCTATTTGCAGAATGGTACTCCGTTACCAACGGAGTACATTTCTGCAAATAACTCTACTCTTCCACAGACAGGTTAGTGTTTCCTGGATAGCAAATTTACCTCATTTGCATAGCTTTCAGCAGCAAATGAGGTAATTTGCATATCTTAACACTGTCCGTGCAAGAGTAGTTTTAGGAGTTCTCATGCACATCCCTGCCGGCTATTGCTGAATCGCTCAGCAGACATATTGCCTGTCTGAAGTCTTACACTACTCTTAGACTCCGTGCAAGCCTTCATGAATCCGGCCCATAGTCTTGCAACAGGTATATTTGGACATTGTTTTCTATCAAGGCATTGAATAGGGATGTCATTTTATATATTTATATTTATATATCTAGAGATTATTTAGTGAATAATGGACTCTCTATTTATATAGTAAAAGGATATAAAATTATAATGTGCAGCTATGCATTTTTGTGCTGACGGAAGCAGAGTTGACATAGTGAGCATGCTTTTGGCTGTGTCAGTAATATTTTAATAGTTTGGTACTTATAGATAAAATGTGTTTCATATATCTGGAAAAATAGATAACTGTTAAAGAAGATCATATATAAAAATTCCAGAAAGGCAACCTGTTAGTTAAAGTTAATTATAGTAAGTTTATATATGACAAACTAAGAAAAATAAAATAAATGCTCTTGAAAAAAAATTTAAAAAAGCAAATATTATACTTTGGCCACTGGATGGCAGCAAAGTGGAAACAGGGAAGCCATGCAGGAATAAAAATAATGGAAATAAATGTTCTGAAAAATCTTTAAAAAGTTAGTATTACACTTTGGCCACTGGATGGCAGCAAAGTGGAAACAGGAAAGCTATGTAAAACTAAATTCATTGGAATGATACATTCGGCACTTATAGCCAGTAAAAAACTAGGCAGAGAAGTGCATATTAGCATATATCTGAAGTAGGATGGGCCAACATAGTATATTAGTATATTTTTGGTGCCAATTTTAAATCATAGCTATTGGCTACTTAGAAGTGTAAATAAAGATTACTGGATATTCTAATAAAGACTAAGGGCAGGATTCACAAAGGCTTGCATGGAGTCTAAGAGTAGTGTAAGACTCCATGCAGCCTTCGCGATCCAGGAACAGCCCTAAAGTCCGTGTAAGAGACCTGCTAAAACGTCTCTTACATGGAGTGGGCGTGGATATGCTAATCACCTCACTTGCAGCCCAAAGGCATGCAAATGAGGTAGATTAGCGATCCATGAAGCCCAAAGTAGCCTGTGTAAGCGCCATTTTAGCTGCAGAAATGTACTCAGTTGACAACTGAGTACGTTTCTTCAAAAACCACAATGGAGCCATATCAGCTCCAAATAAAGGGTGCATATGTGTCAGGCAGCATGCCAATGGCCAAATATGTGGCCATTGGCAAGGTACCCCAATGCAAATATGAAAAATAAATAATTTTTTTTTTTGGTGATCGCCGATGTTTAAACGCAGCTGTATAAAACATAAAAATGAAGCTTATAAACCCACAAATGTGGGTTTTATGCAATACATGGATTTACAATGCAGGGACCAGCAGACCAAAAACAACATGGCCACCGTTTAGTGGTTGCTAAGGGGTGAAGCTGAGTCTAAGACATGTAACTATTAGTAGGCAATCTGATGTAAATGAGTGTTAGGATACTGAATTCCACTGTCACATAGCAAATGAGCACATTCTGAGTAGTGTAAGAGATACATAAGGGGGAGGAATAGAGTAGGAGTTAGGTGACATCACAGGGGGGAATGGTAGAAAGAAATGCAGTTAATTGGAGGTCAGTGTTACATGACAGATGTCAGACACATATCATGGAAACAGGAGTGCCACAACATAAGCATGGGAAAGTCAAGAAATGGAAGGTGTACACTGTTGCTTACACCAAAGTTTCTTGCTGGGCATGCATGCGCACGTGTGCATGCCATGAAGTGCAAGTAGGGCAGTGTGCGCGCGTGTAGGGCAGACTGAGCATGTGGGAGCCTGTTGGCAGACTTGTAACACTGTTTGCACTGGTGTGCGCGCGTTTTAACCCAAATAAGCAGATTCTGAACCGTGTAAGCCTGTGTGCGCACGTGTAAGCCACTGTGAGCGTGTTTCTGCCGGTATGCGCGTTGCTCCCTCCTGAGGAAACAGAAAGGAAAAAGGAAGCAACAGAATTAGTAGGAAGCTAGCAGGGAATACTGCTGGAGCTAGCAGGTGAAAACAATTAGAAGCAGGCAATTACACAGGCAGAACAGTAGCTCAGCCAAGCACTTAAAACTCTGCAAACAGCAGTGCAGGATGTTTCTCTCAAGAGACACTGCAAGACAGGAGTAAGCTATTAGAAGTGAAAACTAAAAAAGCTGAACTCAGAGCAGAAATGTTAGGGGCTGCCATAGCTGTCATAAGGAGACATAGGCTACTTGCTGAGGGTGGTGACAATGCAGATGGTGCCAGACAACCCACAGTGAGGAGACGGAGAAGAGTGTACAGGCCCAGGGTCACCTACCATGGGTTACATGAGCTGGAGATAGTAGAGCACTATAGAGTGGACAGAGACCTCCTGCAGCAAATTGTCGAGCTGTGCAGGCCACGCCTCACACACAGAACCAACAGAGGGGAACCCATCCCAGTGGAAACCAAGGTATGTGTTGGCATAAGAATACTAGCAACAGGTACCTTCCAGAGACCAACTGGTGATATGATGGGGATATCACAGGCATCAGCCTCCAGGGTACTGCACCAGTTCCTGGATGCCATGTCAGCACTTCAGTGAACATGTATATTTCCCCAATGCCCGTGAGGTATTGGCCAGCAATATGCGTCTCTTCCAGCAAATAGCGGAATACCCTGAGGTAGTGGGTGCAATAGACTGCACGCACATATGCATCAAAGCACCAGCCGGTGAGCGGGGTAGGGCCTACATTAACCACAAGGGCTTCCCCTCCATCAACTGCCAGGTCGTGTGTGATGCCCAGGGCATAATAATGAATGTGTGTGCTGGCTGCCCTGGGAGCTACCATGATTCCCATATCTGGCATTTGACGCAGCTGTACCAGACATTTGCCAATGGAGACATCCCACATGGACACCTAGTGGGGGATGCAGGTTATGCACTGGAGCCGTGGCTGATGACACCCATCAGAAACGCACACACACCTGAACAGGAACACCATAATGAGGCACACGCACAAACACGTAATGTAATAGAGCATGTGTTTGGGCTGCTCAAGTCACGGTTCCGGTGTCTGGACACATCTGGTGGAGCCTTGCAGTACTCACCAACTACATGTACCCAAATTGTCATGGTATGTGCTATGCTACATAATATGATCTTGCGAAAATGCTGCAGCAGGACCAGCAAAGGGCCGGGCCAAACAGCCCCCCACCATTGCCAAGGCCATCACAGGCAGAGCGTGACTCGGAGGAGGAACAACCTGAGCCTGCACTAGTAGGCAGAAGGAGGCGTGCCCAGTATGCCCTGGCCTTGGCAAAGAGGCAACACATAGCACATACACTGGCTCAGTAGGAACCCTGGGAATGATACCCCTCTCTGACTCACTCATATAATAACAGGGATGCCTAAAATGACATAACCTGCTATCAAACATGTACAGGGAGTGTAGTATGTGCATCCAACAGAGGCAGCCCTGCAGCACCACCTGAGGCATGAATGCCATGTGTTAAGCAATGTAACACCATGTAGTATATGCACACTTGATGACCCTGACTAACATCCTATCCTCACCAAGCATGATGCCACAATATGACGATGAGATGATCAATTGCAATAATTGGCTGACGTATTGCAGTTAGTCAAAGGGGATCCAATGTGTGCCAGCCTGGGATGACATGCTGAGCATGACATGATGCTCCACCTGCTAGGGGTGGCGTGCACCTATCAGTCCAGGCCTTATGGATACTGGCAAAGGCTGTTGTTACCCACAGCATGCCCCGAATAGGTAAGGCTCAAAACACAAACCCACCTCCATAGGTATCACAAGGGATAAGAACCTAGATGTAATGCTACCCAATGCCAGAAGTCTAAACAGCAAGATGCATGCAGTCTAAACTCACCCAGTATGGAGAATGTTGATATTTGTCCTGTAACAGAAAACTGGGTCAAGGCTCACAACAGCACCCTAACACTACCAGGTTACACCTCATACTGTGCTGTACAGCCTCAAAACATGGAACAAGCTACAAAAGGAGGGTGACTAGCAATAATTGTCAAGGATAACCACACCCCCATGTTGGTACCACAACAAGAAGCAGCATGGACTAGCCATGGTCAAGTAACAGTGGCTAAAACTGCCTCCCAGTTTATAGCCTGCTACAGACTACCATTCTAACACCAGGAACTGCACCTGGCTATGTTGGAATACATGAATATATCAAGCCCTCCAAACCACATTATATTGGGTGACTGAAAATACCCAGACATAGACTGGGAGCATTATACTAGCTCCAACACTGTAGGACAAAAGTTCCTAGAATCCATAAACCAAAATGCCCAGGAACAACGTACCACTCCCACAAGAGGGGTAAGCATACTGGATGTGATAATCAGCAACATGGGTACTGGATGGCAAGATGAGAAGTGTATCCCTGACTGGTAAGACCAGACCACAGAGTAATCACACTGGATATACACATCCTGACCACAGTCCCTGGCCAGAAAACCACAGTGAAAAACATGTGTAAAGCAAAAGTTGCACTCCTCCAAACTGATGTGGAATCCATTAAAGGCCCTGTGCAGGTGCAAAATATGGGCCACACCTCAGAACCTGTTATACAGGCATTCCATGAACACTGCCAGGAATGCTTGGATTATGCAATCCCAAATAAAAACAACACACAATGCCATACACACAGGCATCTGGCATGGTGGACTCCAGCCATTACCAAACCATTCAAGAGAATGAGGAAGCTACTACATGATAGAGCAAACATAAAAAGGGAAGTAATCACTGATCAGTAGTATGGCAATAAAATATGTCCACACATACAATCCACTAAGGCCAGCTACAACAAATT
Organism: Protopterus annectens; assembly: GCF_019279795.1. Lineage (NCBI taxonomy): Eukaryota > Metazoa > Chordata > Ceratodontiformes > Protopteridae > Protopterus > Protopterus annectens. Next base: position 1,568,191,725 of record NC_056744.1, read on the forward strand.
GAATCTGTGAATCTTGAGGCAATGTTTCACCTGCCCCAAGTACACAGACAACCCTCAACTCCCCCCAAGAAATACAAATATATGTGAGAGATGCAACCATTTATCCAAACCGGAAGCTGAGCTCCCTCAACTCAGTACTGTCAAAACTAGTCAGGAGGAGAAGGTAACCACACACACCACAAACCCAGTCCCACACAGACCTATCACAACTGCAAACCAAAACATAAACACAGAAAAACATTCCCGGAGGCCCTAATTACAAACACACCACACCAACAGAGGCCTCCAAAGCAGACACCCAAGCAACCACAACCTCCAAACATAGCACATGCAACACATAGTACACAAAGCTGGTGTGCCAAACAGTCACAGGCCAGAAAGAGGAAACAACATGCCTGATACAGTTGTAATAGGTGACTCCATAGTCAGACACACTGCTGTCCCGCTCACCAGACTAAACAAGGGAAAGGGCACAGTAAGTTGCCTGTAGGCTGCTACAATACGCCACATAACACAAGTACGCAGGTCACCCCAAAGCAAGTAGAAATATGATGCAGTCATTGTCCATGCTGGCGTGAATGACCTGAGATGTACCTCCCTGGACTACATGAAAAGAGACATAGATGAGCTCTCCGATTATGTAGTCCAGGCCGGTATGACACTGACCGTTTGCAGCATCCTACCCTCACCAAGAATGATGCCACAGTACAAACACAGAATGATCAGCTTTAACAAGTGGCACAATTACTGGTGTCATTCCAAGGGGATCCAATGTCTGTCTGCTTGGGATGTCATGCTTGACAAGCCACGCTGTTGTTCCAGGGATGGCTTGCACCTGTTACCCCTGGGCATCTGGATATTGGATAAGGCTTTTGCCACCTCCATAGAACCTTTCATAGGCAAGGCTGAAAAGACTAACCCACCACCCTAGAAAATATAAGTGGAAAGAAACATAAGGGCAATGCTGACCAATGCCAGACGTGTAAACCTCAATATGCATGCTCCTGAGGCCCTCCCCAGTATGGAGAACATCGATGTCCGTGCAGTGACAGAAACCTGCTGCAAGCCTCCTGACAGCACACCAGCACTACCAGGTTATACCTCATATCATGCGTTATGGCCCCAAAACCTGGACCAAAACATAAAAGGAGGGGGAGTATCCCTATTCAGCACAGACACCCATATGTCCAGGTAACTGACGATGCATGAAGCATCGGAGACCACCCATGTGCAACTAACCGTAGGCAAAACTGCTGTCCAGTCTGTAGCATGCTACAGACCACACTCTCACACACAGGAACCCCACCCAGCCGTCCTGAAGACACTGAACAGTATGAATGTCCCACCAAATACCAAACAAGGTACTCACAAATTACCACATAGGTGGTAAACCATTATGTATGGAAGGAGTAATCAGGGACCTAGGGACACAAGTGGACAGTAACCTGTTATGTGACACTTACATTGCCAATGTGGCTAGGAAGACTGTCTATATTGGACACCGTATCATGAAAGGATTCACATATACGTCAACAGAGGTCATTGTGCCCCTATACTGTTCTCTTATCAGACCCATAATCTAGTACAATGCCTCATTTGGGATGTACCTTACCTGACACCTGCAGCAGTTAGAAAGACCTCAAAGGTACCTCACCAAGAGGATAAAGTGTCTCAAATATATGTCATATGCTGCCTGGCTGTAGACACCCCAGCTGAATGCAGTCACATACTGCCTACACAGAGGCATTGTATGCCTGTTGTACAAGGCCATGTCCAACATAGGAATAATGGACATGCTCCAACCCAGAAAACCCAAAGCCATCGGAGCTGTGAGAGTGAGAGATGTCAACCTCAACACATAATGAAATAGGATGTGCTGGAGGGACAGATACATAACCCAGAGGCTCCCTACACCCTGGAACAGAATCCCATTCCATGTTAGGCAGAGCCCCTCACTGACACTCTTCAACAGGAATCTTGCCAAGTGGATGGATGATTGTAGATGTACACTGGGGGTCTTCACTGTGTCACGTCCAGACAGAGGCACAGTAAAGTAAATCATAAATGGCCATAATATTCACATAGCAAGGGGTGGCAAAAGCCACACACACTCTGGTTAGGCTTATAAATGCCCTAGGGTGGATAGCTTAGTATGAACCTATGAAGATACAAATTGTACAGGACACTAAGGATAATCACAAGGCTTTCTCAACTGATGGTAGGAACCATGTTGGGAATTCACAGATATGCTCTGAATCACTCAAATATTACAAACAACATACCAAACACACACACATATTGCCAACATACAACCTGACAGGTGCAGTGCAACCCCCCCCCCCCAGAATGCAAAATATCTATCCCAGCAGACTGCTGGCCCCCTGACATTGCAGATGCTGAGGTAACAGCCAGCATCTACAAAGCAAAACACACAGCAGCAATGGTATCAGATGGTGTCCTGGGCTGAGTCCAACATGGACTCCAAGAAGAATGGAATGCCAAATCACACTACTGCTCAGTGTCAGCCTTACCACAGGATATGTACCCAAAGAGCAGTGTACAACAACAGTGGTCCTTCTCAACAAAGGTGTTTCCTGAATGGATACTGCAAACTACCACCCCAGAATCCTGACAAGCTTGGTCTGCACAGCTATGGAAAGGATCAGCATGTACCGCAGACATAAAGATATTGGGGACCTACTGACACCGGACCCTACCCAGTGTGGTTTTCTTAGGTGCAGATCCTGCCCCTTAAACATGTTTGACTCATTTGAAACAGTCATTAAGGTCATTGATGAGGGCAGTGTGGTCCACACAGTGTAGCTGGACCTTGCAAAGGCTTCCATACAATACCCCACGTGTTCATTATAGATAGGCTCACCAGCTTAAATATAAACCCCTATGTCAGTAGAGGGGTTGCAAACCAGACCAAGGACAGAACTGACATGGTCAGACATGCTGCAGCCATGTCAGACTACAAACCAGATATAACTGGCAACCTACAAGGCTTGGTCCTGGGACCTCCCTCGTTTGGTATATATGTCCCATAGGTACAGGCCAACATGGAAGGACTGTGTCTGAACATGTTTGCAGAGGGCTACAAACTGGCCACCATATCTGACCCTCCAGCTGACACAAGCATCCCACAAAAGGGCCACATAGAAACAGACAACTGGTGCCATAGCCATGTCAGCAAGCTAATTGCATAAAAGTGTATAGTCAACCCCTGTGGATATACAGTAAGTGCCCACCAATTACCACATAGGTGTTAACCCATTAAGTACTTAACATGTAATGAGAGACCTGGGGACACAAGTTGATAGATATCCTGCATTGGACAAACATGTGGCTGTAGTGGTTACAGAAACATACCATATACCCACCTAATCATGAAGGTTGTCAGATCTAGATAAGGAGAGGTCATTGTGGCTCTGCAGTCATCCTTCATCAGAGTTACAATTGGCTACAATAGCCCCTGTGGGATGTACCTCAGCAGACACCTCCATCAACTGTAAAGTCCCCAAAAGTACCTCACCAGGAGTATCAAAGAGCTTGAACAGATGTCATGTGTTGCCTGATTAAACAAACTGCAGCTCCACACACTGCCATACTGCCCACCCAGAGGCAAGCTGTGCCTGATGTATAAAGCCATGTCCAAGCTGGAATCAATGAACATGCTGCACCTTGTACAATCTGAATGGCAGTGAGCTATGCACATGAGAGACCTGAACCCCAGCACTGACATACATAGGACAAGCTGTACTGAATGATCCATAACACAGAAGCCACCCCCACTCATGAGTAAACTCCCAGTACAGGTTAGCCAGGGAGTCACTCATCGACTCTCCTCAAGAGGAATCTTGATGAGTGGATGGGAGATGGTAGGTTTTCCCTGGCTATCACTGTTATGTCACGGGTAGATGGAGGCACAGTATACTAACCATAACATATGTCATGGCAAACTCCACTTACAATGTGTGTCGAAGGACAAACTAGCATTAGAAATGGCCTAGGGCACATCGCTAGTGTTTGCCAATGTACACCTATGTTGTGGAATACACTACCAATGTTGGACAAGCCTGGTTTAAGTAGTTCATATCTGAACATAATGCAACATGGTCAGATGTGCACAACTGGCCCCTAACCAGGCTGTTGTGCTCACTATGAAAATGTAAAGCAGTGATAGGACTAAAGCCCAGGATACTGTCCACCACAGTGAAAGTACTGAACCAGTACACTATACGGTACTACAGTGTTAGGTCAGTATGAAAGGATGTTGACAACTGTATGCAAAGTGTCCCATGCAAACCCTGCAGGCAGAGTATAATCCCTGTTGTGTTCAGACACAAAGCAGTTGGACAGTAACTACACAACATGACACACAACACACAACCATAAACGTGAGATATTGTTGAAGTTCACACTCATCCACAAATGTGGTGACCTGCAGAGTTCAACATATGGAAAGCTCACACTGTTCATGCCTGCACACTTTGATAAATGAGACATATGTTAGACAACATGCCATGGGAAGCCTGAAATGGGCATGCTCACACACTTAGGCCAAATCTCAGTTTAGCAGTTGGCCACACATATCTGGTATTTGTACATGTTATTCCAGGAACCAACCACATTAGAGCAATCTGCCCAGTGCACACAGTTAAATGACTACAGAGACATACGTGATATAGTGGATCCCTCCCATATTCAAACATCTTCCACAGATACACAAGTTTTTCATAGAAACAGGGAATGCTATGGCAATAAAGACCTGCAAACAGTCTATCAGCAACAAATATTGTGCATCTGACAATTAAACATATGGGTGTAGAGGTCAACACTAGGCTGTTTGCCCTAGGGAATGACAGCTTAGCCAGAGTGTGCTTGGTGTCTGCCTCCCCAGTACAGTAGGCTACTGTGCCACTGTAAAGTAGGTCACATAAGGCACCGTGTGAGGCTAGTGTGCTGTGACTCTGTCAAGCAGGGACACAGTGGAGATCCCAGGGGTTGAATTTGATAAGCCACATCCATGTTGTTGGTGTGTGCTGGAAGAGGGTTGCTGAGGACCTCTAACAGTAAGTGGGCGTCAATAAAAGACTAAGGGGAGCCTTATCTGCATTGTCTGGACAATTTCACTGTCAACACTTTGTCGTGATGATTATGAGGGATTGATGTGTCGTGCCAGTACTGTTCAGAGATGTCCTCCCTCTGTGGGCTACTGCTCTGCAATGTATTAGCTCACTCTGTCTGTTGGACAGCTCATATATGGCTGGTGTACACCTGACAGGTGCCCTGTTGTGGAGCAGTCATGGGTATATTTGGGATAGCATGATCAATGCAAACCTTCCACATGCTCATAGAATGCAATTGTCAAGGATTATGCAGAGTGGCCTGTATACTCCCCAGCATGGGTCCTTTGAAGTCTTCCACCCCAGTCTTCACAAGTGTAAAGTCTGCTTTTGATAAATACACTTTGTTTGCAGTGACAACCTTGCCTGGGGGTGGGGATGGGATATGGATGCCCAGAGAAAGGTGGGTATGGTCAGATATCAACAATGGTGGTCTACCTCTGGTGTGGAACAGTGAGTACCCATGTTGCAGATGGTCAGGTGCAATATGTATTCCCCCTTGTGGCTGTGGTGAGTGGTTCTGCCATAGCACATGGACTCACAAATTGTAGTGGCTGTAGGGTAATGTTGTAAAGGCCTGAGTAGTTCCCACACACAATATACCTGTACCTGACGTTAACAACTGGAATGGTGTATGTGAACACCTGCATATATTGGCACTGTTCCCAGGGAAGCAAAGTGTGTGTCCTGGACATGGGAGGGGTGGTCTGAACTGGTTGTGTTGTGTGTTACAGGTCCTGTGGTCACGAAGCATGGTATAGAACATAACCTGCCAGTGCGATGTGCATATCTGACCCTGAAGTAGGTGGCTGCAAATGCATATATATGCTATCCCCCACCTGACAGGTAGTACTAGATGTACATACCTCTGTAGAAATAATGATGTCAGCACCCTATAAATACTGCAGGTGCAGAACAGATGCCCAGTAATTCGGATAGTGCGCTCTGCTAATGCGTCTCCCTCAAGTGTCATAATATAGTTAGGTAGGGGTTTGAATCCTGCAAATGCTCAGTGTGTGTGTGTGTGTGTGGGTGAGTGGGGTTGGTGTGTGTGCAAGCCTGTATGAGGGAAATGTCCCTTTTGGCAACTGGGAAAACACACTACAGGATGCACATTCCCTTTTCTAAACACTGATGATGTCAGCACCCTATAAGTACAGCAGGAGAAGGGAAACCTCCCAGTAATGCGAATAGCGCGCTCTGCTAATGTGTCCATCTCGAGTGTCATAACATAGTTAGGTAGGGGTTTGAATCCTGCAAATGCTCAGTGTGTGTGGAGGGGGGTTAGTGTGTGTGCAATTCTGTATGAAAGAAATGCCCCTTTTGGCAACTAGGAGAACACACTACAAGATGCACATTCCCCTTTCTAAACACTGATGATGTCAGCACCCTATAAGTACAGCAGGAGAAGGGAAACCTCCAAGTAATGTGAATAGCGCGCTCTGCTAATGCGTCCGTCTCGAGTGTCATAACATAGTTAGGTAGGGGTTTGAATCCTGCAAGTGTGTGTGGAAGGGGGTTAGTGTGTGTGCAATTCTGTATGAAAGAAATGCCCCTTTTGGCAACTAGGAGAACACACTACAAGATGCACATTCCCCTTTCTAAACACTGACGATATCAGCACCCTATAAGTACAGCAGGAGAAGAGAAACCTCCCAGTAATGTGAATAGCGCGCTCCGCTAATGCGTCCGTCTCGAGTGTCATAACATAGTTAGGTAGGGGATTGAATCCTGCAAATGCTCAGTGTGTGTGGAAGGGGGTTAGTGTGTGTGCAATTCTGTATGAAAGAAATGCCCCTTTTGGCAACTAGGAGAACACACTACAAGATGCACATTCCCCTTTCTAAACACTGATGATGTCAGCACCCTATAAGTAGAGCAGGAGAAGGGAAACCTCCCAGTAATGTGAATAGCACGCTCCGCTAATGTGTCCGTCTTGTGTTCTATAACATAGGTAGGGGTTTGAATCCTGCAAATGGCAAGTGTGTGTGTGTGAGGGAAATGTCCCTTTTGGCAACTAGGAGAACACACGACAGGATGCACATTCCCCTTTCTAAACACTGATGATGTCAGCACCCTATAAGTACAGCAGGAGAAGGGAAACCTCACAGTAATGCGAATAGCGTGCTCTGCTAATGTGTCTGTCTTGAGTGTCATAACATAGTTAAGTAGGGGTTTGAATCCTTCAAATGGCAAGTGTGTGTGTCAGGAGGAGTGAAAGTAGGGTGTGTGAAAGAACTGACCCTTTTGCCAACCAGTACAACACACCAGCTGCTGCATATTCCAATCTCTACACAGAGATGATGTCAGCACCCTACAAGTACAGTGGAAGAGGGCAAATCTCCCAGTAATGCAAATAGCATGCTCTGCTACTGCATCTCTCACTACTGTCATAGCACAGTTAGTTATGGCTTTGAATTCCACACATGCCACGTGTGTTTTTGTCACACAGAATGCCCATGTGTGTGGGTTGTTGTTCACAATAATGCATGACATCGATTAAACCAGTAATGGCAATGGACACAGATGATGTATGTGTGCCAAATACACATATGTACCTGTGACCTTCAATGGTTCCCATGTCTGATGCCTGCCACATGTGAATACATGGCATTTTCACTGGATAACATTATAACTGTGGTCTTCTGTGCGGGTGCTGCATGTGGTATATGTATATACAGTGTGAGATGTATATGGTATCATCCTAGCAGCGAGGGATACACATCTGGTCTGGGGCATATAGTCTACATGTTGTTGATGAACAGGTGCTGCATGTTTTCACCTGTTGTGGGAGTGGTAACAAGTTGTTCCATAGCAATGCAGTGACTACATGCTAGGAACCTTTCAGCTAGGGTGTTGTAGCTACAGTAATTCATCAGCATTCAGTAATACGTCAGCATTCCTGTTGAGGGTATGATGCCAACCAAGGTCAGGGTCATACCAGCCTGTGCCACATACTCAGAGAGCCATTCCATGTTCCCAATCATGTAGTCCAGGGAGGTACATCACAGATCAGCCATAGTGGCATGGACAATGACTGAGTCATATGTGTCCATGCCTCTGACTGACCTGTATGCTTGTGTTATGTGGTGGACCATAGTGCCCCACGGGCATATCACTGTGACCTTCACCTTGTCCAGCCTGGTGAGCGGGACCTCACTGTACCGGACAACAAAAAAGGTACCTAACACAACTGTAGCAGGTGTGTTGTCTAGCCGTACAGGCTGTGACTGTTTGGCACACAGGATTTGTGTGCTATGTGTTACACGTGCTGTGTTCTGGCTTAACGTATGCCTGTGTGCCAGCTGCAGAGGTGTCTGCTGTTCAGGCAGGATGCTATTCTGAGGCTCCACGAATGGCCCACTGTGTTCACGTGTTTGGATTGCTGTCAGTGTAGGTCTACATCAGACTGGTATTGTAGTCACTGTAGTATTTCATGCCACCTGACAGGTTATGCCAGTACTGGGTTCAGAGTGCTTAGTCCCCAGTTTGGTTATGTGGTTGCATCTCATACATGTGTTGTACGTCCAAGTGTAGGGAAGAGGGTTGACTGTATACATGTGGCAGCTGTGACATTGCCACGTGACCCACATATTCCACAACTGTACCATAGAGGTGACTGACAAGTGACCTTTGCACATGCTACCATAGTATTGTGATTGCCATGGTGATTAACAGCACATAGGGCCAATGGGGAACAAGGTACATAGGTTCATAGGTTCATACTAGGCTATCTGCCCTAGGGCATTTATAAGCCTAGCCAGAATGTGTTTGGCTTTCGCCACCCATTTTAAATTTATTTTGCTATGCCTTTTTTCGAGGTTAGTATACTGTACCTCTGTCTAACAGTGACACAGAGGTGATACCCGGGGTAAACCTACGATCTCCCATCCACTCGTCAAGATTCCTCTTGAAGAGAGTCAATGAGGGACTCTGCCTAACCTGAACTGGGATTTTATTCCAGAGTGAAGGGAGCCTCTGGGTTATGAATCTGTCCCTCCAGCATGTCCTATTTATTTCAGTGCTGAGGTTCAAGTCTCTCAAGCGTGTAGCTCGATGGTATTTGGATATTATGAGGTGCAGCATGTCCATTAATTCCGGGTTGGACATGGCTTTATACGTCAGGCACAGATCGCCTCTGAACAGGCGGTATGCCACTGAGTAGAGCTGGAGATTCTTTAAGTGGGCAGCATATGGCATCTGTTTGAGCCCTTTGATCCTCTTGGTGAGGTACTTTTGGGGTCTTTCCAGTTGCTGCAGGTGTCTGGTAAGGTAGATCCCAACAGGGGCATTGTACTCAATTATGGGCCTGATGAGGGATGAGTAAAGAGGCACGAAGACCTCCCCTGATCTAGATGTGAATCCCTTCATGATGAGGTGGGCTATATAAAATGTTTTTCTGACCACTTTGGTCACATGGTTGTCAAATGAGAGATTGCTATCAACTTGGGTCCCCAGGTCCCTAATTACTTCTTCTGTACTTAATGGATTACCACCTATGTGGTAATTTGTGGGCACTTTGTTTTTGCCAAAGGGGATGACTATACACTTTTTGGCATTCAGCTTGAGGCCATGGCTCTGGCACCAGTTGTCTGTTTCTATGAGGCCCTTTTGGAGGATGCTTGTGTTGGCTGGAGAGTCGATTATGGCGGCCAGTTTACAGTCATCTGTGAACTTGGTCAGCCACAGTCCTTCCGTGTTGGCCTGTACCTCCGAGAAATATATACCAAACAAGAGAGGTCCCAGGACTGAGCCTTGTGGGACACCACTTGTAACTGGTTTGGAGTCTGACATGGCTCCAGCAATTCTAACCATGTGAGTTCTGTCCTTGAGCCAGTTTGCAATCCATCTAGTGACATAGGGGTTTATATTTAAGCTGGTGAGCTTCTCTATAATGCCTGAGTGAGGAATTGTATCGAAGGCTTTTGCAAGGTCCAGGTAGGCTGTGTGGACCACCTTCTCCTCGTCAATGGCCTTGGTGACTGTTTCAAAGAAATCAACCAGGTTTAAGAGGCAGGATCTGCCCTTAACAAAGCCAAACTGGGTAGGATCCAGTGTCTGTAGGTCCCCAATATCTTTATTTATGAGGTCCATGATGATCCTTTCCATAGCTTTGCAGACCAAGCTAGTCAGGCTTATGGGGCGATAGTTTCCAGGATCCGTTGAGGCACCACCTTTATGGAGAGGGACCACTGTTGCTGTACGCCACTCTTTGGGCACATATCCTGTAGTAAGGCTGAGATTGAACAGTAGTTTTATGTTTGGGTTTAGCTCTTCTTGGAGTTCATGTAGGCCACAGCCCAGGACACTGTCTGGTCCCATTGATGCTGTGTTTTTTGCTTTGGAGAGGGCATCTCTTACCTGATGTCAGGGGGGCAGCACTCTGCTGGGATAGATATTTGCCCTTTTGGTGTGGAGGGGGGGAGAAGTTTGCGCTGAACCTGTCAGCTAGGATGTTGGCAATGTCTGTGGGTTTGGTGTTTCTTTTGTCATTTTGGACTAATTCTGAGCATATCTGGGAATTACCACTCAGGTTCCTAACATAACTAAAGAAAGCCTTGTGATTATCCTTAGTGTCCTGTGCAATTTTCTCTCGAAGCTGGCCTTAGACAATTTTATGAGTGCCCGTAGTTTTTTGCTAATACTGATCAGTGATGCCTTCAATTTTGCTCTATCATTTAGTAGCTTCCTCCTTCTATTGTATAGTTTGTTTATGGCTGGGGTCCACCAGACAGGACGTCTGCCTTTGGAGGATTGGGTCTTGGTTTTATTTGGGATCGCATGATCCATGCATTCCTGAAGGTGTCCATAGAATGTGTTTATAGAGGATTCTGCGGTCTGGGCCGTATTTTCCACAGGCCCGGGGGCTTTGAAGGATTCCACCTCAGTTTTGAGGAGTGTGAATTTGCTTTAGAGAAGTGTTTCACTGTGGTTTTCTGGGCAGGGGGTGGGGTCGGGATGTGAATATCCAGTGAGATTTGTTTATGGTCTGATCTTACCAGTGAGGGAAACACTTCTGGTCTGGAGCACAGAGTCCCCATGTTGGTGATGATCAGGTCCAGTATGTTTTCCCCTCTTGTGGGAGTGGTAACAAGTTGTTCCATAGCATTTGAGTTTATAAATTCTAGGAACCTTTGGGCTAGGGTGTTGGAGCTAGAGTAATGCTCCCAGTCTATATTTGGGTAGTTGAAGTTGCCCAATATAATGGTGTTTGGAGAGACCTTCATATTTTCCAGTGTTCTCAAGAAGGCCGAGTGGGGTTCCTGGGTTTGGGAGGGTGGTCTGTAGCAGGCTATAAACTGGAAGGCAGTTCTACCCACTGTTAGTTGCACATGGATAGTCTCTGATGCTTCGTGCTTTGCCACCAACCTGGAGGTGTGGGTATCTTTGATGAATATCGATACTCCCCCTCCTTTTGTGGTTCAGTCCAAGTTTTGGGGCCGAAAAGCATGGTATGAGGTATAACTGGTAGTGCTGGGGTGCTCTCGGTAGCCCTGAACCAGGTATCTGTTACTGTGCAGATATCGATGTTCTCCATGCTAAGGAGAGTTTCGAGTGCATGCATCTTGAGGTTTAGACTTCTGGCGTTGAGTAGCATTACTCTTAGTTTCTTATCCCTTGTGATACCTATGGAGGTGGGCTTGTCCTTTGAGCCTTGCCTAAAAAAGCCACTATGGGCGTAGCAAGAGCCTTTGCCAATATCCGAAAGCCCAGGGGTGACAGGTGCAAGCCGTCCCTAGTGAAGCAGGTGGTTCAACAGAAGGTGAGTATGTGAGGGTGTAGTGCCTGTGATTAGTTAGCACTAGCATATATGACTGCTCACGTAGACAAATGCCAGGTAAGTCATATGCAATGTGTCACAGGCAACGTACATGTGAACAGGACAAACAGTGACGTTCTGTCAAGTGAGACATGGACATACATATAGTAAGCTATGCAGATGTCACTAGGAGTCCACAGAAGCTCTGTAACTCTGCATTGCAGGTGGGATCAGTGTTCCAGGGTAACTGCAAGCAAACATGCATGCAAACAAAGCTACAGTAAGCAGGGCTGCATGTAGTCCAATGTACAACAAACAAGCTGTACCACTTCCAGTATGTAACAGTGCAAATATGCAGGCACTATACACATGTACATGGAAATACATAGGTCAGATGGCTAGGGTCCAGTCTCAGCGCACACAAGTGTACAGACTATGTACCATCAAGATGTACAATAACTGGATGGAAACCCAGGTGCTCATACCTGCAGTAATACACATGTCAAATAACAGACACTGAGCCTTCACTCAGTGGTTCCATACTTAGTAAGATGTATGCTACCTGGCCTGCCACCACAGTATCCCTGACATGTATGGGGACTCTCCCTCCTGTGACAGTTAGTTTTGTGTGTTGGGGCTGTCTAGCATGGTATGAGATGTGAGCTTGCAGTGCTAGGGTGCTCCTGTGTGTCCTGTACCAGTCGTGTAGTACTGCACACATATCAACATCCTCAAACATCTGCATTGCAGAGTCCAGTGTGGGCAACATGCCACTTGCAGTTTACATGTCCATCATTGCGTATCAATACTTTCATTACCTTTTCCCTTGTGCTACCTATGTATGTAGCCTTCTGTTGACATCCTTACCACCAGTATGCCAACATGTGCAGATGATACACAATGGTACTTACCATGGGTGTAGACAACAGTACATGACAATCATACCCTTACTGCATCAAGCATGCTGGGATATACCCACAATTATATCAGCACACAGTACTGTTAACAACATGATACTATTACTACACGTCTATGTAGTCACCCTGTGCATCAGCAACATGTTAACCTGTACCTGCACTGATGTTACAGATTGCAGGAGGTGTCACAGTTTCATCATATGCACAGGGTGTGAACTTGGTATGCCTGAGACAGCCACCGATACCACCAATTGACATGTATGTGTATGTGTGTTGGTGAGGGACAGCAGTACAAGGTGGGGTAATGTTGATGCAGTGTGTGCGTGTATGCGGTAGCCCTAGGTGTTGTCAATTCGCATGTGTGTATGGATGCACACAGGTCCACCTCATGGCTGCCATATACTGGTGTTTGTGGACAGCCACAGACTGTACCTGCCAGGTCATACAGATCAGAGTCTCTGGCCACGGACACGGTACCTGTGCCTTGCAGGGGTGCTACGGACCATATCCGGTACCAACCCAGACTGAGTACTGTCATCAGAAGCAGGTGTTCGTTGACTGGACACAGATCCCTGTCGGGCCTGGCCAGAGCCACGTGCACGTGGTCTCCTGGGGCGGTCTGATGACAGCACAGACCCAGCATTGCTGGGGCTGCTGCTGGCACTATGGGGGCGGCCGCAGCCCTGTTGTCATCCGCGACGACTGCCAGCTGCTGCTGTTGCTGGCATACGCCCACGTCAACGCCTCAACCGTCCACCATCACCCTGGCTCATGGACATGTAGTTGTGGAACCGGACTAATGTGTACCCACAACGTCTGTCTATGACATTGGTGAAATTACGGATGGCAGCCGCAATGTCACGCATACTGTCAGTCATGGCTGTGCGACACGCTGTCAGCTCCCTCAGACCCTGTCTGGTGTACCGTTCCATAAGTGACTGTGCCTGCATGACAGCCCGAAACATAGCTGAGGTTGTAAGACCTCTGTGGGCACATCTGACAGGGGCAGTACACCCATGGATGCTCCCACGGGAACCCCTGGACATCTGTCTGTGTGGTACCATCTCAGGGCCATGCCCATGGCTGCTGTGTGGGGACGCATGTGCCACAGATACCACATTACCCTGGTCAATGCCCACTGTATCCTGTCCATCACATAGGGACACTGGTGACAAAGATTGTATTGGCAGGATAACTGTGCGCATTGATGGGGTTGACAGCTGTGTACTGTCAATTGGCTGACCAATGACGGACCCTGGCATACCTTCCTGTGCCATTACACAGATGTCATCATTATCAGTACCCATGGCACCTGATTCAGGTTCCCTGCTGCATGACACCAGAGCAGCACCAGAACCTGTGGGAGGGAAACAGGAAACACAGTTTACAATGTCTACACAATATTACCAGTGATGCACACATCCACACATGCACACATGCACACAGTTGCACACTACTCAGTATGCGAGATATCAACACACAGACACAGACACACCTGCATGCATACACAGAGCACTACTCAGTGAGCCTAATATTACTATTACTATCAAGACTATTAAAGGTATTGTTAATACACACTCACCAGCATGGATAGGCTGCATTGCTGTTACACCAGAGGGCCTGCAGAAGTGAGGAAACTAATGTCAGTGGGCACAACTGTGCCATTGTTACTGAGTATGATACAGGTCAGTAGTACAACAGTCGCCTTTCACAGGTCAGCTGCTGATATTGAGAATATCACACTTGCACATTAAATACTATGATGACAGCTACAAACCAAGGACACACCTCACACATGCAGTAACTACCAGTGTACACAACAGTCAATTATACATATGGCATATTACCTGCACGCTCATAGTCTTGCTGCTGGGTGGCTCCAGCCTCCATCATAATTCATGTCTGCTGCTGCTGTTGTTGTTGTTGGTGGGTTGGAGCCACAAAACTTATGAGTAGTCCCTCCAGTCTGGTGAGTGGGGGATGTGTAGCCACCCCACCACCTGTGGCAACCTGTTGCCTGTGGATATCCGACGCATGCTGATGGACATTTCTGATTAAATCACTGCAGTGATGTCGTACCTGCTCATATGTCCTATTATGCGTGCCTATGTCATTTACCCGATGGACCAGGTCTTGCCACAGTGCAGCCCTCTCCGGCTGATTCTGGCTGGTGCGGGAAAAGAGTATTGCATAATCCCACACCAGGCTCTGGTGTATCTCCTCATCCTCAGCTGCAGAGTAAGCTGGATTGCGCTGGTGAGCCATGGTCCTGAAAAAGGAAATAACATGATATCAGCAAAATATGTCAGAAGAATTTGGCACACATACTACACATGCTACTCGACTGTTGTGATACAACATATCTCACATATATAGCATCTGTCTGTCTATTGGTGTATACACATGTAAATGGTCAGGTATCAGTGCTCAGCCAACAACTGTGCAACAGTACCTGGCACACTCCATACGACATACTACCAAACCCCAGCAGTCAGAACACTGATTCAGGTCCAAAGCACCTCCTCACTCTGGGGGATTGTATCGAGGTACTGTATGGGGTACATCATCAACTACTGTGAGCTGACCACAAACTAATTGCCCTGGATATACATATCCCACCTCCACCACCAGCACAAACGACTATAGTGAATAACATTTCAAATGCAAACTTTACACTTTGTAACAGTGACATGGTATCCTTTCAGCCCACTGGGCCAGTGGTAGACACAACCCACAATGCTGACCCCTTCACAAATTATTTCTACGGACATCTCCGAGAATGCATGGATCATGCAATCCCATATAAGACCAAGACACTCTCCACAATGGGACAGCATCCTGTCTGGTGGACCCCAGCCATAGACAGACTGTATAACAAAAGATGGCAGCTACTGCAAGACAGAGCATAATTCCATAAAGGGAAGGCATGTCTGATCAGCACTAGTAAGGAGCTATTTTCTCTCATACAAGCATCCATGGGCAACTTTGAGAGGGAAATCAACAGGAGCACTACAGATAACCACAAGGCCTTCTTCAGTTATGTTAGCAACCTGGTCAGAAACCCTCCACTATGCTCATAGTTAGTACACAACAACAAATAATTCACTGAACCCACAGATATTGGCAACATTGTGGCAGACAGGTTCAGTGCAGGTTTCCCCCCTCCCTCTCCCCCAAAATAAGACATACTTATCCCAGCTGACTGTAACCTCCCTGTCATCACAGATGTCCAGGTGAGAGCTGCCCTCAGGAAAGCAGAATACACAACATGAATGGGATCTGATGGTATCCCCGGTTGCATGCTACATGAACTCCAAGAGGAGCTAAACACACATATAGAAGTGCTATGTAACACTAGCCTGACTACAGGATATGTACCTGTAAACTGGCGCACAGCAGCAGTGGATCCACTCCACGAAGGAGGCACCTCTACATACCAATACATTACAATACAATACAATACAATATGCTATTGCCCCTGGGACTACAGCAGCATACTGTTCTGCTACCCTGACCATTGTGACACGTGATGTGATTGTACCTGCTGCTGTCAAACAGTTACACAGTGTGACTCATATGGCATATTACCTATCTGACTAACATTCAGCAGGGGTATGTGTGACATTTACTCATGGGGAGTCTTGCTTCTTAACGCTGTGTGGTTTATTGCAGGGTATGTCTTATCTGTGGGTAGGAACCTGTACCTCCACCATGTGCTCTCTATTGCAGTGTCACAGACGACACACAGCAGTCATTTAGGTTGTGGATGGTGTAAGGTGTTACTATGGTTGTTGGACATCTGTCATGGGTGTGACATAAGTATGTAAATCCAGGAGTGGTAACCTCTATGTGGATAGTATGTGTGTACTCTGTGGTGTTGTCAGTCACTGTGCATTGGTAGTGTGTTTGAGTGCATTGTCACAGTGTTGTACATGTCACTGTGTCCTTCTCCATATCTGTAGCTGTCATTTGAGGTACATACCGTGGAAGCCATTATGTGGTGTGGAGGGGTACACTGACCTACATGTCCATAGCTGACACACCATGTCTGCTGACACATACCATGTGCAGGTATTCCAGGAATAGTGTGCCACTGTGAATATCATTGGGGAGACTATTGTACACATTTATGACCCTGTACACCCCTAACACATGCAGTGGTGGGCAGCCAATCACATATCTGGTGGTTACTGGTGTAGGTGATTTCAAATGGGGGTATGGTACTCCAGTTTTGACATTGGTGTTCACTCCATGCCTTTGTCACCAGGCACCTGTTGCAATACATCTGTACACATGTGCCTCACTCAGAATATATATATATATACATCTCTCTCTATATATGTATATATATATATATATCTATATGTATGTGTATATATATATATATATATATATATATATATATATATATATATATATATATGTCTGTATACATATACACATATATATATTGATGTACATATATTGCTATAGATATGGAGAGGGGGGTGTATGTGACAGAGTGGGGGTGAGAGTGACAGAGGGGATGGGACAGGGGGAGTGTGAGATCATCATATACAGTCATACCTGTAGATAGTCACATCTGTCTGTCTATGTATATGTATCTACATATATCTATATCTGTATGTGTGTATTACATATATATGTTTGTACATATTCTATCTACATCTGTCTATGTATTCCTACATCTCTCTCTATGTATGTATACATATATGCATATTTTATATATATATATATATATATATATATATATATATATATATATATATATATATATACATACATACATATATTGACATACATACGTATTCATATGATAGGTATATCAACATGTTTGTTTACAAAACTGTATATACACACACTAACATACTGCTAAACATACATAACTGTGAAACCTACTTTGTACATTGCACTACAACCTACATTCAACCTACATTGATATGTGCACATAGATGCTCTCACATACATATGTACGTACAGCCTTCACTGATAGTTGCTGTATGTCCCCTGCCCTTTGCACATCTTCATATACATATGGATACAGACCAATGACACATATGGGGGGTTCACAGTATGTAGACTTTTATAGTATTACTTTACATTACCTGTGCTTGTCACAGCTGCTTGTGTTGCCGTCTGGTTTCGTGTCCTGCTGCTCCACTTGCCAGTTGTCAGCTTTCAAGTGGTTGTTGCTGACCGGTTTTGTTTGTGTATGTTTAATTTTTTTTTTCTCTGTCTCTCTCTCTCTCTCTCTGCCTCTCCCTACCTCCACAGGGTGCAATGACAGTATTGCATGTGTGGACTGGGAGTACAGCATGCTTTTGTAGGTATCTGCATATGTCCATGTGATGGCCTCTGAACCAATTGTTAGCCAGCATTTGCTAATTGCATGCAGCCAGTTGTGTACTGATTGCAGTTCTCACTGTGATTTCAGAACAGTGCTATAAAAAGGTATGTGAGATAGGTGTAGCCCTTTCAGATTTTAAGGGCAGGGACCATGCTGGTATGCTGTGGACACTGTTCTGTGAGTGTAAAGTTTAGTATCTCTCTCATATTTCCAGCTGTGTTGTAGATTAACATTTCTCCATTCATTTCTCCAGTTTCCTGTACTAAGTGTGTATGTACACTGACACCTAAGACTACTACTACTGTTAATGTGGGTGTGTGTGCTTTCCTGTGGGACATGTGGTGTAACTGGTGTATAGCAGTGGCTCTTGCACTTTGTTGCTATGGCTTCAATATTTGTCCTTTACATTCACTACTTGTATGCCTGCTAGGTGTCTTGACTGTAATGTGTTGCTGTGGCTTTCCTATTTTCCATGTACATTCACACCTTGGAATGCTTGCTATATCTGCTAGGGTGTTACTGCATGCAGTGTGGTCTGGCCATGGTGTGGGCCTTGACATCTATTAGGGTATTTGAGTATGCTGCTGAGCAGGCCCCAGAGACTCTCAGGTGCATCTTTTATCTGCCTCATGGAATGGTACATATCAGTGGGGTACACCCATTAAATTGCCTGGTATTCTGCAGTTGTGACTCTGGGATAGCATGAGCATATGTATTACTACACTATTTCTGCCATGCAAGTGGTGCATACTTTCAGTACTTCATAGTTACCATTGCATGTGTTGTTACACCTTTCTGCCTACTGTTTGTACATTTCACAGGGAGTCTGTGGGGCATCCCTGTAACTCAGTCACTGTTGCTATGTCTAGGGTCTTAACTATTCAAATATGGCAGTGTCAGACCTCTCAAGTGTACAGATATTTGCAGGTTGTTCACATTTCTGCCTCATATTTTGGTCAATATGTCATGAACAGCTCTTTCTGGCAAATCACTCTGGGCTCAAGTCAGACTATAGTGACAAACATTTTTTTTTTCCAAAAACTTTTTATTGATTATTAAGTAATAAATAAAACAAAAACAACATGAAGAATAAACATTACAATATACTTGTAGAAGTTAGGAGTTATATGAATTCACATTGGTTATAAAAGCATATAGTTCATTTTGTGTGAATAATAACTTGTATAACTATATACAATCTTACAAAAGTTAACCAAAATGCAAAACACTGTCTGAAATTAAGTATTATGTCAAAAACAAAAACAATTTAACTAGCCCAAATTATGTTATGACTCAATAAGAAGAGATATGACAAAACAGTTATATACAGTTGATAATGAGTAAGACTTTTTCTAATACTTTGCTGATAAGAGCCAATTTTTTGGGGCTTTTCACTAATGTTTTCTGTGCAGCAATATATGAGTAAGCCAAGGATTGGAAATTTTCCCAGTTTAGTTTGGTGCGGTCAAACCAGTTTTTGGTAATGTAGAACTTTATAAGCAAACATATGTATATTATTACATGTGAATCTAACCTAGAAAGAGGTATTTTGGGAATATGAAGAATTGCTAGTTTCCAGGATAAAGTGGATTTATGATACCCCATTTTTTGCAAACGTACTTTCAATGAGGTCCAGAGTTTGTGTGAGTAATGACAAGACCATATAATATGCATAAGATCAGCATTTGTAAACGAACAACATGAGCAGGAGGAAGATTTGCTGGGATTAAATTTGTTAAGTTTATTAGGAGAGTGATAAGCATTATTATTAATCATTAGCTGGGTATAGTAAAGTTTCTTAAAGGGTGAGAATTCTAGAGTGGCTTTGATAGCAGAAATTTTCTGATTTATATTTAGTTGTGAGTTATATCTATCCCAATACTTAGAAAGTACAGTTTTGTACCTACCATAAATGTAGATGTCCGATAGATATGCAACTGCAGTCCTTACATATGGGTTGTCCTGCCTCAGGCAGCCCTTCGGTCGGACGGATTCCAAAGTCTGGGTCCGGCGTCGGCTGATGTCGCCTCTTCCCCAACGTCAGAGCGGCTGGGGTATAAAAGCATCAGTCGACGCCATCTTCTTCAGTGTTTCTTGCCCCAGATGCCAGGTGCCCTCCAAGGAAGGCTAAATTCAGAGACTGGAAAAAAAATTCCAGACATGCACAACAGTAATAAACAGATACACCATAACAGATTTCCCCAGCTAATTGAAAAAGGGAAGTGGACCCAAAAAGGAGAATTTACAGAGGGGTAGGAGGGAGGGAAAACCTGACTGCAGTTGCATATCTATCGAACATCTACATTTATGGTAGGTACAAAACTGTACTATGTCCTTCAAGAATGCAACTGCAGTCCTTACATATGGGTTGAATACCATAGCCAAGCTGGGGGTGGTAGGATCTAAGATAAAGATGGTGTAGCTAAAATGCCCTGCAGGACTGCCGAAGCAAAACCTGCTCGGGATCTGGAATATAAAGGCAGGTTGTAGTGTTTGGAAAATGTATGCACGGAGCTCCATGTAGCAGCTTCTAGAATGTCCTTTGTAGCCACCCCTCTTAGAAAGGCTGTGGAGGTGGCTATAGCTCTGGTGGAGTGTGGCCTGATATTGGCTGGCACACCTTTTCCATGGAAAGAGTAACAGAATCTGATGCAGTGTCCAATCCATTTTGAAATTGTTTGTTTGGAAATTGCCTTTCCTTGTACTCCAGCAGCGTAAGCTACAAATAGTTGGTCAGACTTTCTGTTGGCTTTTGTTTTGTCCAAGTAGTAGCACAATTGTCTGTGTATGTCCAAAGTGTGCAGCAGCTTTTCTCCTTTATTTTGAGGATTAGCAAAGAAGGTAGGCAGGTGAATTGCTTGATTTAGAGACACCCTGGATATCACTTTTGGCATGAATGAAGGATTGGTTCTTAAAGAAACTCTGTCCTGATGAAAAATGAGAAATGGAGGTACTGCCATGAGGGCCTGTATCTCCGAGACTCTTCTTGCTGAGGTAATTGCCAACAGGAAAACTGTTTTCCAGGAGAGAAATTGCAATTCTGAAGATGCTGCTGGCTCAAAAGGAGGAAGAGTTAATTTTTCCAACACGAAGTTGAGGTCCCATGCAGGCACTGGTGGTTTTCTGGGAGGTTTGATATTCTTTATCCCTCTTAGAAACTGTCTTAGCAAAGGATGTGAAAACACAGGTGGATCACTGTTGTATTTTGCTGAAATTGCTGAAGCATGTATTTTTATGGAAGAATATGAAAGGCCATTATGTAGCATTTCTGCCAACTATTCTAGTATCTGTGGGATGCTCAATACTGATGTATCCTGACCCTTGTTGGCATTCCAGATGTTGAATCTCTTCCATTTGGCTGAGTAAGTTTTTCTGGTGGAAGGTCTGTGTGCTTCCAGTAAGATCTCTTGTACTTTCTTGTAGAGAGAGAGATATGGGTAGAAGTCATGGAACCCTCCAAGCTGTCAGCTGCAATGTTTGCAGGTTGGGATGAACCGTCCTGTAATTGTGCTGAGTCAGAAGCAGAGACCATTGAGGCAGGGGCCATGGCTTGGTGCGAGTTATGCTCCTTAGTAATGGATACCAGTGCTGCCTTGGCCAGTCTGGAGCTATCAAGATGCCTTTCGGTTGTTCTGCTTTGATCTTCAGTAACACCTTGGTCATTAATGGTAGAGGTGGGAATGCATAGATTGTTAGAGAGTTCCAGCTGAAGGAGAGAGCATCCATTCTCCAGGCTAGAGGATGGTGTGTCCTCGAGCAGAACTTCTTCAGATGATGATTGAGGTGTGAGGCAAAGAGATCTATGTCCGGCCTCCCCCATGCATGAGTTATTTGTGAAAAAATGCCTGGATGCAACATCCATTCATGCGGGTCCAAGATGTTTCTGCTTAGACTGTCCGCCAGAACATTGTCCTTGCCTGGAACAAACTGGATTGCAACTGTATGTTCAGTTTCAGGGACTTTTCCCAAAGAGTCATTGTTAGCCTGCAGAGGGGGTAAGAATGAGTGCCTCCCTGTTTGTTTATGTACCACATAACAGTGGTGTTGTCTGACTTTATTAGCAGTTGACCTTGTTGAAGAAATTTTCCAAAGGCCTCGATTGCATGAATCACTGCCAACATCTCTTTTTGATTGATGTGTAGATGCACTTCCTGGGGTGCCCATTGCCCTTGAATGCATCTGCCTTCCATGTGCGCCCCCCATCCATGATCTGAGGCATCTGTTGTAATGGTTTGGCTTGTTTGAGGTTTGTTGAAAGACATTCCTTTGTTTAGCTGTCTTGCTTGTGCCCACCACAAAAATTCCTTTTGTAGACATGGAATGAGTGGAATAATTGCTTCTAAGTTGTGGCTGTGTTGAGACCATAAACTTTTTAGGTACCGTTGTAGTTTTCTCAGGTGTAGTCTTGCCAGCGGAATCAGAAGAATGCAAGATGCCATGAAACCCAGGGCTCGCAGGATTTTCCTTGCAGTCATCTGGGTGCGCTTTGCTAGGCTTTTGAAGTAATCTGGTAATTGCTCTTGTTTTTCTTCTGTGAGGAAAGCCATTTGTGAGTTTGTGTCCAGTTTGGCTCCTAGAAAAATAATGTGTTGAGATGGCAGTAGTCTTGATTTTTGAATGTTGACTGTGTATCCCAAAGCCTGTAGTAAGTGAATGACATAGTTCAAGTTTCTTATCAAGGCTTGCTTGCTGTCCGCTTGTATAAGGCAGTCGTCCAGGTAAGGGTATATTTGTATCCCCTGGAGTCTGCAGTGTGCAATTACTGATGCCAGGTATTTCGTGAATACTCTGGGCTCAGTAGATAAGCCAAAAGGCCATGCTGAGAATTGATAATGCTCTGACCCTGCAAGAAATCTGAGGTATCTTATGCAACTGTGTCTGATTGGGACATGCAGGTATGCCTCCTTGAGGTCCAGAGTAACCAGCCAAGACCCCTTGCCCAGCATGGGAAGAAGTTACTGTAATGTCAGCATTTTGAATTTTGGCACAATGAGAAAAATGTTTAGAGCGGACAAGTCCAGAATAGGTCTCCATTGCTTTTCTTTTCTTGGAACAAGGAACAGTCTTGAGTAGAATCCCTGGCCTTGTTCCTGAGGAGGAACCTTTTCTACTGCTTTGATTTGTAGCAGCTTTGAAACCTGTATGCATGCCTCTGCCCTTTGATTTTGTGGCAGGTTTGGCATGCCTTGTCTTGTTGGTAAGGTATAGAAGTAGAACCTGTAACCTTTGTCTATTATGTCCAGAATCCATTTGTCCTTTGTTAAAACGTGCCAATTTTTTGAAAATAAGGATAATTTTCCACCTAAAGGTGCTTCTCTTTGAGCCTTGGTCGGCGGTGTCAAAGTCAAGTCATTGTGATTGTCCCTGTGGAGCAGGAGAAGTCCCTGCGCCACTTCTCTGATTAGTCGGTTGCCATTGGCGGCCCCTGTAGGAGCCTCGGTATTGCCCTCTACCTCGAGCACGTCTGTTCTTTCCCCTTTGGAACTTGTCAGTGTCTGGAAAGGACCAATTCTTTGAAGGCCAATTCCTGCTGAACCTTGGTGGCTGAACCTGGAGGAAATCTTTGACTGTTTGTACTGATTTAGCCTTTTCCTCAATTGATTTCAACACATCCTGAGCATTAGCACCAAATAGCTTGTGTTTTTCCAGAGGTGCATCTAGAAGCTTTACTTTAACATGATCTGGCAATGCCTGTTCTTTCAACCAAGCATGTCTATGTATGACGGCCCCTGTCATAGCTGCCCTACATGAAGCTTCCAATGCATCATAACCACACTGAAGAAAATGATTGCTAACCTGCTGAGTATTGTGAACCAAATCCTGCAAGGCCTTTCAAACTAAAAGCTCAGGAGAGGCTAACTTTTTCTGCAAATCATCCATCAAGAAATCCTGATACTGAAACATGTGAAAAAGACAGTTAAGAGCCCTCATGGCAAGGGTGGTTGAGGTATAAACTTTTTTGCCCCACCTCTCCAGGGACCTAGATTCCCTGTCTGCGAGCAAAGGTTTTTTGGCCGTGGAAGTGGCCACTCCTTTGGGCCCCTGGGAAATAGATTCTAGATCAACAGAATGGGCCTTTAAGAGATGATTATGAGTTTCAGGAACCCTGTAGTATCTGTCTGGCTTGGCAGGAGCAGGGGGGAGAGAATCAGGGGAAGCACTCGAGTCTGAGTACACATCATCCAATACATCTAACACAGGTGGAATAGCTAAAGGCCTGTGCTGGGGTAATTTAAGGAAAAGTACAAAGCCTTTTTCTGGAGTCAGAGAAATCCTGGCCCTGCCACTGAAAATGCTCTCTCATGGAGTGGAGAAATTCCCCAAAAGAAATATCCTCAGGAGGAGAGGCAGAGGGAATAGATTCATCAGCATCAGAATCCTCGTAGGCCTGGAAGGATTATTCCTGGGAATCTGAATGACCTGAGTCACCAGAGGCTTCATCTGTTTGCTCAACCCTAGGCCTTTTGTCTGCAGGCGGCTGAGAACCTCTGTCTGGATGAACCTGAAAGCCTCTGATTAAAGAAATTAGATCTGCAGTTAAAGTCATGATCTGTTTATCAGGAGTGGGACCCTGGGAAAAAGATTTAGGAGGGTGAGACTTAGCCTGGCTGGCAGCCTTAGCACGAGTGTAGGCCTTGATGGACATAGACACTGGAGGCCTAGCTGCCCCACGTGCAGGAGTAACTTTGTCCACCGGTATGGTGTCAGGCAAATCTTGGGCTTCGGTTTCAGGAGGAAAAGCAACAACCGGTACCGAGGAAGCCTCCGGGACCGAAGTGTGCAGTAAAGCGGTGTCGTCGGTCTGGAGGGGTTGAATTACCACCCCCGAAGAAACCGAGCACTCGCGGTAGGTTTTGGCGTGGTGTCGGTGGAAGTTGCGGGCCGAGAATGACGGTCCCGGTCCTTCCGTTTTTTGGAAATAAGTGTAGTCGGTTGTTCCGATGGCATGATATAGGAGTAATTTTCACCAAAAAAGTCTTCAGCAAATTCTGCCCGGCGCCTGAGTGTGCGCTTATTGAAGCAAGCACAGGCAGCACAGGCCGAGACGTCGTGGTCTGGGCCAAGGCAGGGAAGGCAGTAAGAATGGAAGTCCTTATGAGGTATTTGTTTACCACAAGACAAACAGTTATTAACTTTTGCAGTTTTATCTGACATCGGCTGAGGCAAGAAAAGGTTCCCCAATGGGGTACTTAGCTTTTTGATGACTTCGGTAACTGAAAACACAGGAGCTGGCCGACCGGCACTTGCGGACTGCTTCTGCTTTGGGCACCGCGTGGCAAGAAAGACTGAAGAAGATGGCGTCGACTGATGCTTTTATACCCCAGCCGCTCTGACGTCGGGGAAGAGGTGACATCAGCCGACGCCGCACCCAGACTTTGGAATCCGGCCGACCGAAGGGCTGCCTGAGGCAGGACAACCCATATGTAAGGACTGCAGTTGCATTCTTGAAGGACATAAAAGACAATCTGAATTATGAATTATATCCATTAAAAGACTATATGATTTAGACAGCATTTTCGCTGGAAGTAACAAAGTTTGAATCAACATGTCTAAATTAATAAGATCCTGAATTTTTGGATTTATATGGGCAAATTTAGCATTGATAATTTCTCTTAACTGAAGAAGGATAGTGATGTATCTACCTCTGACTTCAAATATATTGCATAGGCTAGTTAAGGTTTCATCTTTATGTTTCAAAATATCCCATAAATTTAGATTTTTTATTAGAGGGAAACTTGAGAGGTTAATCATGCTATTATTTAGTTTAATATTAGGGTTTAAATGGATTGGTTGTAGTAATTGGAAAGTACCATCTAAATTAATATATTTTAGCAACTCTTGAAAAAATTTAACCTTCTGTTTTAAAATTTTAGAGATTTTAAGAGTATTCATAATTTCCATAGATAGAAATGGATTTGTCAACGGATTAATTTTTTTGATTAAAATATGCTGGTGCAAGAACTTAATCCAGTTAGGAAGATTTTTATAGTTTCCGCTATTCACATTAGTGATAGATAATAGTTTATTAGCTGAAATAATTAAATAGTAAAGATAAAAGTTTGGTAGACTTAAACCCCCTTTACTTTTAGGTAGCAATAACTTAGAGTATGAAATCCTAACTGATTTAGGAAACCAGATAAATTTAGCTAATTCCTTGTGTATCTTAGAAAAAAAAGACTTGGGAATTATTTGATCTGTAGAGTTAAATTGGAAAAGGAGTTTAGGGAGAATATTCATTTTAATTACCGTAGTCTTGGACAAAAGAGAGAAATTTAGTAGTTCACATTTGCGTAGGTCAAGTGTAATTGATGACCATGTTTTTGTTAAGTTATTTTGGAATGTGGAGAGTCCATTATGCATAAAATGAATTCCCAAATATTTAACACCATAAGTTATTTGAAAAGAGGATTCAGGGAATAAATGCATCTTGTGAGCATGAGGATTAATAGGAAAAATATGAGTTTTTTTTAGTTAATCTGATAGTCCGAAACTTGTGAAAATTCGCTGATAGAGTTGTTTAACTTTACAAGATCTGTAGTAGGTGTTTGAAAGTATAACACCAGATCATCTGCAAATGCTAAAAAAAATTTTGTATTCAGAATTCTGGGGACTTTATGAAAGGAGTTTTGAGCTATACTTAATAACAATGGTTCTATGTAAATGTTAAAAAGGAAGGGGGATAGTGGGCATCCTTGCCTTGTGCCATTAGTGATTTTGATAGGATTAGAGGATTTCCTATTAATATATAAGAGAGTAGAAGAATCTTTATAAAGGGTTTTGATTAATTCTATATATGAAGTAGGAATATTAAGTGAATCATGATGCTAAACAAAAAATTCCAATTCACCCTATCAAAAGCTTTCATTGCATCAAGACTCAGTGCATATATAGGATTACTGTCTGCCTTGGTGAAATGTAATAATGTATCCAAAGTCAAAGTGTTGTCTCAAGTATGTCTGTGAGATATAAAGCCAGCTTGATCAGGTGATATTATCAATGGTAACATTTTTTTTAATCTGTTAGCTAAGAGAGAAGCTAGAATTTTTATGTCTATGTTGATTAGAGAAATTGGCCTGTAATTATGTGGGTCTGATTTTTCTTTATTATTTTTAAGAATCAGTATGGTTTTTGAGGTGTTCCAATATAAGTCAGATATACCATTTGTCTTTATGTGGTTATACACTTTGTGAAGAAAAGGTGCTATCACCGGTTTGAAAGTTTTAAAAAATTCAGTTGTGAAGCCATCTGGGCCAGGTGATTTACCATTTTTAAGTCTATCTATAGTGTCTATGATCTCTTGGGTATTTATTGGAGTTATAAGTATGTTGTCTTGTTCTTCATTTAATCTAGGAAATTTAATAGCAGACAAATACCTATCTATACACTGATTATCTTTCATGTCAACTTTTTTGGTGTACATATCTGTAAATAAAGAGGTGAAGAGTTGTAAAATCTCCTCCTCTGTACTGTATATCCTATTCTCGTAATGTAAAGGTGTTACTCTAGGTGAGTTATGATTATTTTTAATTATTCTAGCTAAAGTTTTGGAAAGTACTTGCGCCCATTCAGAGTAAGTGGCCAACATTCTTTGCTCTAATATGGAGAGATTATGCTGATGAAGAAGTAAAAGTTCTTTTTGAGATTCCTTAATTTGCTCATAATATAGAGAACTTGGATTCATTTTATGCAAGTTTTCAAGGGATTAAATTTTTCCCTTTAAAAAAAACTTTTTATTATTATATTGATTTTTGATATATGAAGCTTTGTTAATTAACATACCTCTTAGGTTAGCCTTACAAGCAGCCCATTGGATATCATAGGGAATATCTGTTGAATCAAGATTCTTGTACATTTCATGTATTATTTCATTACTTAACTTCTTAACTTCCTTATTTGAGAGTAAGTTATTATTCAGTGTCCAAGTATTATTAATGTGAGTGCACGATATGTTTGGATCTACATCAAGTACTAGAGAAATCCTTGAATGATCAGAAAAAAATCTGGGCTCTATAGAGAAATTAATTAATAAATGTGACAGGGAATCAGATATAAGAAAGAAGTCTAATCTGGACCATGCATTATAGCATTTCGAGTAGTATGTGTAGATATCTTTGCTATTTGAGTAGCCAGTAAGTGACAAAGGATCTACAAGACTCAAATCTAGCATCAATTCTTCCAGAGCTATTGAAGCTTGGTGGTTATAGGAATGTGATCTGCTAGTGCGATCTATAACTGGGTTAATAACAGAATTCCAGTCTCCTCCCACAATGATATAATGATCTTTAAAAGCAGAAAGAATGTTGTATATCTGTATGATAAATAGATGTTGGTTATTACAGGGACTGTATAAATTAAGAATTAGGAACGGTTTATCCATATTGTGTATGTTAGTAGTGAAGTAGCACCATCTACCCTCAGTATCATATTTCTCGTCAATGATATTACCTTGAAAACTCTGCTTGATTAAAATTGCCACCCCCTTCGAATTAGAACTATTTCCTGCTGCAATTATTTTGCTAATCCATTTTTTGTTTCTTTCTTTATACCAAACTTCTCTAAGTAAGTGTGTTTCTTGTATAAAACATAAATTAGCTTGAGATTTATATAATAAATGAAATAGAATGATTTCTTGGCTTTGTTTTGTAAACCCCTCACATTCCATGACTCTATATTCAAGGGCTTTACCATAAGTTATTGTAAAAACTTTGGAGCGGGATATAAATACTAATTGTAATCCTGACATATGAGTTTAATATAATGATTACTACGTAACTAGTGTTTTGTAAAATAAGAATTTTCAAGAAAACATCTTTTAATGTCCCATACAGCTCCCTCATAGCCAACCCAGTGCCTACCCACCTTTCCCTACCTACCAAAGGAGCATGTAAATAATTAAGTAAAGAGTAAGTGTTTTCGGTTAACTTGAAGTTTAGAACAATTGGAATAACTTTGCATATCGTCCTAAAGAGGACTATTATAATACTTAATAAAAATGTACATATATACATAACTTTGCAAAACAAGACGTCGATCATACTAGAAATTTCGTAACATCCCATTCACATACTCCAAAATATTGTATATCAAATAATAGTGAGTAAATTTTGGTTGAACTATCAATATATACATGAAAATATACATGCAACTAAAATAAAGCCTGTAAGAATGTATATAAGCCTCTTCATAACTGTCATATTATTATTAACAAAGAGTGTATACTTACAGTAGTTAGTGTTTTATAAACTATAGTTGTAATTTATGTAAATCAGAATAATAGCATCAATACAGCATGTACTGCTTTTAAATAACACTTGACAGAATTCAATAACTTGCTAGTATGTACCTAAGCAATATATAATATGCTACTAGCAATAATTAAATGTAATTTTCCTATTATTTACCAAAAGCTCTACTTGAAATCTAATGGTCATTTAACAATGCAACAAAAAAGAGTCAGAAAAGACAAATATGACAGTATTATAATATTATGTTAAAAAGCATAAACAACTTTTCCCTACTGTCTTATGTTTAGCATCTAACAATTATATACAGAATTAAATGTTTAGCAACACTATTTAACTATGGGATTTATATCACATAAGATCTTAAAAATATTAGTTACTATAAAGTCTTGTTTGATTCATTGAAAGGACTTAAATTAACTTTACATTGGTATTCAGATGTACATTTTATATATTTCTCTAAGTTGTAGGGATAACCCAAAAAACGTCTCACCTTTTTAAATCTTTATGATTTTTCAGTTAACATACTTGGTTAGACCAAGAGCTTTTTTTTTTTTTTTTTGCCATAGACCTTGACGAAGATTAAGCAAAATAATGCAACACAGCAAATAAGCAACTACGAGGCCTAAATATTTGCTTGACTTATTTGCCATCATGTAGAAAAAAAGCTTTCTTTCTAAATAGGCAGTAATATTTGCGCATATAAGGAGAACTGATCATTGTTACAGTATCAGTAAATACGCTTTATAACAAGTATGTCGCACAGCCATTTGCGTGCGAAAGTCAAGTATGGTTGCACCGAAGAGTGTCAGAAAGTAAAAGGAGGTTGAACAGCCAAGCTCTTACAAACAGGCGAATGTATACTTTCGATCCTTATCTTCGTAATCGCTTAAGAGAATTTGTCCAAGTAATTTAAGATCTAATATGCTTTTAGCTGTCTTCTACATTTGGATACAAGGAAGTTGGTGAACATTACTTTAAGTCCATGTCGGATGATTTTGTAAATACAACGCAGTATTTCAGATGTAAGAAGACAGCTGGTGTTCACTTAACAAGGAACTTGTAGCATAAACTGCCTGGATCAAAGGTTCCCACTTGCCATTAACTCTAATGATTTATCTTTGGTATTTGAACACTTGAATAAGGAAATAAAAACCAGATGAAAAAGAAAAAAAAAGATAGTCTGAATATATATGTTTTCCAATGTTGAATTTGTCACTAGATATATATTGTTATATCTCAGATATTACAGCATTGGTGCATTAAACTTTGTGAGTTATTTCTTTACCAATATCTTAAACAGATATTGAATAACATCTTACTTGGTAGGTAAAACTGTGTCTGGAGAAGTTTTGAATATGCTTAAAAATATGTCTTTCGCTTCTTGAACATTACTTGCTGAGAATCTCTTGTCATTGTGTGTAAATGATAATGTATTGGGGTATCGCATCCGAAATTTGATGCCCCTCTTAATTAAATCTGCACAGTATGGGGAAAGCTTCTGCCTGTTTAATTTTATTTGAGGAGGCAAGTCCTGTGAAAAAGTGAGTTTATGTTTATTCCAAATAAGATATTTTTGACTTTTTGCTACTTCCAGAATCTTTTGAGCATCTTGAAAATTCAGTAACTTAGTGTAAATAATTCTCGGTAATACAGTATCTTGACGGGCTCTAAGTGCTCTGTGTGCTCTCTCCACAATAAGACTATCTGGGTTACAGTAATTTTTTAGTAAAGCCAGGAATATTTGCTTAGTGGTAGACAGAAGAGTTTGATTTTCATATATCTCTGGTAAACCTCTTATAATTATATTATTTCTGCGACTTCTCGCCTCTAAATCAAGAAGTTTGGTTTGCATCTCCAAAATTATAACATCTTTAGCGCGCAAATCTTTGTTGATGGATTGTAGGGCCATTTCATTTGTTTGATGATTATTTTCAAGAATATCTATCCTTTGAGTTATCAAAGTTAGTGTTTTACTGAATCCTGACAATTGTTCTGAAAAATCTTGTATAGCGTTTTGTAAAGGTTGAAGTGCCACTTTTAAATCTTCGAGATGGAAGTTTGAGTCATTTTTATCCTTGGCATTTGTTTTATTTGTGTCTGTTAACTGTTTAGTAGTTCTTAGTCTTTTAGAACTACTATCTTTTTCAGGAGAATGCAGCGATGAATATTTGGCCTTAGTAGACTGAACCTCCATGGAGTCTGAGTTACCAGCCATGGCTTTGATGTGACTTCGAAAGCGGGAAAAGTAATGACTTCTAATGCTTCTAATATGAACGTGGCAACTGACTCAGAGGCCCCAAGAGTATTTAACAAGAATTAATAAAACTTTAAGTTGAATTTCTGTCAGAAAGGAATCCAAAAGTATTTAGGTTGAAGCTTCACAATTTTCTCAATAAAAAACTTGCGAAATAAACAGGCTTGTCAGCGTTTAAAATTGCCGGTAATACAATGAATGTGAGGAGCACTGCGAACTAGATGTACTCTAGACGACGACCATCTTGGGCATGATAGTGACAAACATTTAAGTTTCAGACTTCATACCCTTCCAAACAGCCAACAAAATGCAGAACCTGTTACTCTCTGAACTGTCTAAGTTTGTTGTAACATTATTTGGAATGTGTCCCTGTTTTTGGCCCTTTGCTCCACATATTTTATTACTTGGTCCGGATGTGTTCCTGTAAGAGGTTGTGGGGTATGGGCAGTGATTATCCTGCTGTGAGTATGTGTGAGGCTTGCAAGGTGCTACAGTGACATTATTACCTACTAGCTACCAACTAGCATGGCTGTTTCTGTTCACACACTACTATTATAGAAATCCACTAGATTTGACAGTAAATATACATGACATGCTTTGTGTACTACACATCCTATATTCCCTTTACATTCATTCCTACTATTACATGATATATTTATTGTAGCACAATGTTCTTATATAACAGTCATGGCTTAGTGGTAAGTCATGCAGACTACTGTTTCCAAGGTCCTGGGTTCGGGACTGACAGTGGGATTTTATTTTGCTTTTGAGCAGACTACAGGACCTGTCATTCAGAGTGACTAAGGCACTTTTAAGCAGTTGTAACCAGGTTAGCGCTGGTTTGCACGGAGCTCCCGCATGCACACTGGCATTCAGCTCCGCACACACCCGCTTACAACCACTTAAAAGTGCTTACTCTTGCGCACACCCACACTATTTTCTTTGAAAGAAATGAAAATGGGGAGACAGGAAAGTGGTGAAAAAGGGGTCACAAAGAGGGTAAGACAGTAGGGAAACAAGCTTGGGTTTTGCAGGAGGGATGTAGGTAAGGCCCATAGCTGCCCATTTCTTCATCAGCAACAGCTGTGCATATGTTTGTAATTTGGTGTGACATTTGAAACCTTCCACCCCTGAGAGAGGTGTAAGGACAACAATAATACTTGTACAGCCAGCTGTAATTGACAGTTTCCATGTCCAGCAGACATGTGTGCGAAATGGGCAACTATGTATGGGGCGTAATTTTTTTGTGGGTACAGAGTGCCCTTTTTTTTTTTCAGGTGAGAGTGGTATGTCAGGTAAAGGAAGTCGGTATAGCTGGGGAGGTAGGTTGGGTAGGTCAACAGACAAGACAAACAAGATGCATACAGGGGCAGTGTATAACACGTGTGTGGGGGGGTTACACAATTGACGGGGACGGATGTTTGGATATCTAGAGCCCATGAGCCCACAGATGGCAACAGTGGAACTGATATCCCCACCCATGGGCAATTGCCACTGTGCCTTCACTGCCCAGGACGGGGTTGTGCTGGGGGCTGTGTAGGCCGGGCAGCAGACATGCCCGTTAGTTGTGCCACCTGTGCCTCAAGCTGGCGTAGGGGCCCAAGAACAGCTTCCTGGATCTCCCTACGCACCACAGTCCGGGTGCTATGGAGGGTGAGTGGTTGTTCTCCTCTGGCCACACTTGCAGAGGGGGGACAAGCCCCATCCCCTGCAGCGCTTCCACCCGCAGGTGGCACAGGGTCACCGGAGGAGGGTCCGGACTGGGCACTACTGCCAGGTGCACTCACCAGCTGAGGTGGGTCTGCTGGAACCCGCCTTCCCTGTCGTCCTATGTTTTGCATTGTCATGACAGTTTGGGTTAGTAACATACAATACCATTCACAATTAGTTGTAACAGCATGCATTAGTATTCCCATTAACCAAACACCCAGATATTCAAACCATTGAACAGCAAGCATAACACATGCATAATTTGAACAGCAATACACAGTCCAACAACATGCAGGGTTGATTGATGGCAACAGGCCATCAGGTTTGGATGTATGAACAGGGCAGATGCATCAACGTACATGCAAATATGTATGCCCCAACAGGACAAATGTCCAGGGGTGTTAATTGTGATTGCACATACCAATTTCACGTGGAATGGATTATATGTGGTTACAGGGTAGGGTGAAGAAAATTTAATTAACATCTTCAAATACCAATACATATGCTGTACATTTCTAATAGCTGCAGATATATACACACTACAGTTCTACCTACAGTTTCCTATGTGATAACTACTTCAAGTTGGTGATAGGAATGTTACTGCTACATCAATATACATTTTCATTTTTATTCATACACATTCATATCTGGCTCTGTTCAGCTACATCATCCTGCTACATTTGCTTTATATAGCTATAGACAACTGTGGATGTTTGGTATTTCAGACAACCATACTATCTGCATATTGCAGACTGAGAGCAACATATCCAGATTTTGGGATACACATTCCAGCTGCAGGAACATTTTGAACACATTTCGCAGTTTGGTTCTGCTTGTCACATTCATTTCATTCTGTACTGACTGCAGTATACTTTATTCAGGAGTTATTACTACTTTATTGGTGGATTCATAATTCTTTCTCACACTCTCTCACTTGTTTTATTTTTACAATTCAGGATGGTACTTATTTCTAGGCTTTATTGACATGTTTTACCTGTAGTTATTACAATCCTTTCCAACAGTCTCACTTCTGTCATGTTTCTGTATTTCAACAGGGATATATTTCACACGTGTTTTACTCAGCTTCTGCAGCTGTACTTTTCAGCCTGCTGCAGGTTGTGTACTATTATTTTACAGGTGGGACATCTTTATTTCAGACTTTATTTCAGACATTTTCATTTTTCTGTTTGGATTACAGACTGCAACACACTTTTGTAATCAAGCAATACTTGCAAACCCTCTTACACTGCTACTTGCACATTTTATTACTGACTACACTGCACTCTTTTGCTAACTGTCATACTTTTATATTTATTTACAGTTACAGGAAGAGGATTACTGACCTGCCTGGTGGCGCAACCGCACCAGCCTATCGCCATAGGCTCTACGGTTCGCAGAACGGACACCTGCAGCTGTAATATAAATAAAGTAATATTGGAATACACATCTCCATAATATCAGCTAGGTTAATGTCTTACATAAATAATTAGATGTAACTTACTCAGTAGTGGGGAGTTGGGCATTTGCTGGGCCTCCTGGATCCAACGGTTCAGTTGGTCCTGCTTCCGTCTCTTCAGGTCCGCATGGTGGTGACGGACCTGCTCACCAGTCCTTGGTATCCCTGTGGCACTGGTAAGATCATGAGCCAACCGGTCCCATGCCTCAGCCCTATATGCTCCCCACAGGACCTGGCCCTGCATGAGTTGGGCCTCATGATTGTGGACAAGGAGCCAAACCATATATTTGGACTCCTCAACACCCCACCTCTGTGCTCGAAAACAACTACCCTCACCTACACCTGACATTCTGGCTGCAAGTTGGTTCTACAATCGGTTATGCTGTGTATTTTTTTCCTGCACTTATCTGTGACTGGCCATTTTGGAATTGTATCAGCTTCACAAAACCTGCTTTGTCATGCTCCTCTTTCTATTCATTCCTATATATTTGCTATTACTGCATTTCTAAGTACAGCTGTCATGGCTTAGTGGTTCAGTACCTTGTCTATGGTGCATGGTATCCTGGGTTCGAACCTGGCCACTGCTTTTTATATTTTATGACTGTCTACACAGGCTAGGAGGTGTGTCTGTGTAAAGGCAGTTTTGTTACAGCTTGCTCAACGTTGCCCGTTGCTTAGCTTGTTGGCATGGTGCGCAGCTCCGAGCAAACGGGTTACGCTGGTTTACACTTCATTTGGCTGTCAGCACGCATATTATGCTCAGCACAGCTAGGGGCACACAGTTTCAGCGTGTTAAACCACTGCTCACTTACGGGCACTCATTTTGCACCTGTTAAACCACTGCTCACCTTCGGGCACTCATTTTACACCTGTTAAACCACTGCTCACCTACGGGCAGATGCACTCAACTTGTTAAACTGTAGCTCAGCTATAGGCACATCTGGCAATTTTTATTATTTTATCATCTCACATTTCTTCAAAATAAATGGCCCATTTCATTACATTTTACATAAAATATAATTTTATATGTGTACATATATGTCAGGGACTTGTTTTGTGCTTATTTCACTAAAAATAAAAATTGATGTTGTGGGGGCTCGAACCATGACTGCCTGCTCTTCAGCCGATGTCTCTACCGCTACGCTATTACTTTTTGGCTTACTTTGATTATTTAGTTCTTATATGCTTTTCCACTGACTGCTAACTGCGGCTTAGCTACGGGCACGTCCGCGCAAATGAGCGCACTCATGGGCAAACATCTTTACAATTTAAAAAGAATATAACATGTTCATTTATATATTTTATGTTCATAGTCTGTGGGAGCATGTGTTGTGTTGTGTTTATTCACATTTCCATGGACTCTGTCGTGGGGGTTTACTTTCGGGACTTTTACTCTTCTGGGGGCGTGTCCGTTTGCAGGGCTCGGCCTATGGACATGCCCCCTACTGTCTTCCACAGACCGTGTAAGTCTTAGGTGTGATTCAGCATGCCCTCATGCATATGCATGACATGCTGACGTCACACCGTTTAACTGCAGCCTCCGTGTAAGCCTTGTAACTCTTACACGGAGGCTTCATGAATCCTGCCCTAAGAATGAATTGACACGATTGGTTTAGACATTAATTGATTTTAAACCTTACTGGTTAGTTTTTAGTATAAATATTAGGCATTGCTACAAAAAGATAATGATCTGAAGAAGGCTAAATAGCCGAAAGCACTTAAGGTTTTATCACTATGGAATTTTAATTCTGTTTTTACTTTTTCCATTAAATTTGCTTGCTGTTTGATACAGGACTCTATCGTGGTGGATTTTTACTGTGGTGGAATACCAGAGGTTTTTTCTTTGTTAACAATGGTAAGAGAGAAATACTTGTGGGTAGAACTGAAGCAATATAGAAATCAAGAACAGATTATATAAGGAGAATAACTTTTTCAAAACTAGTAAATATATATGAAAAAAGCACTTGGCTGAAGAGCTTGCTGAAACGCTGCTATATGGCTGTGCGGCAAACGAGATTAGAAGTAACTGAGCAAAGGGCATTGTGGGTAGCAGCTTAGCTCGAGAGTTTTTGGTGCACGCAAGCTTGGTATAAGGCCAACTCGGTTCCGAGGGTTCGGAACCGGACCCATCAGTGATGAATAGGAAGAAGATTAACAACTTTAGATCAAAACATTTACCCTAGGACTGCCCCTGTACTACTAATGGACTCCTAAATGCTTTATCCCATGGTATGGGACCCTCAAATTATCTGTGGTATGATCCCAGTTATTCTCATCATAGGTAACATATAATTGACCATGGGATGGGTAAGACCAATCTATAACCAAATGGCATAGGTTCAAGCACAAAAAGGGAAACTGGCTAGGCTTAAAATAGCCTGCCAGGGCAGCTAGCCTCTTACCTACCCAAGAGTCATTTTTAAAAATAAACTGACAGAAATGACAATTATAGCATGGTCTAATGCCTTTATTCCCTTTTATGTTTTTATTATGTTGTTTAAAGTTACTCTTTTTTTAACAATGTCTCTTTTAAATGTTATCCCCTTCTATATGTAAATTTGGGGTTATCAGCTAGTTTCTCCCCAAGACTATCTATATTTTTTAAAATACGACAATTCTTTTTAATTATAGTCTCAAAAGCTTGCGTTGGTCGATTATATCCCATTACTATCCAATTAGTCTCAGTTTGATTCTTCTGAAATATATTGTTTATGCCATGAGAAGAATTAGCAACAATGTCAGATTGTTGGGTGACAGGTTCTTTCATGCTATTTATTTGATGACTATTATAACCTGCTGCTTCAAAATCTAGACTCATTTTATCAATTTGCTCCTTAAAAGATTTGGTCTTGATATTCAATCTAGAAAGAATAGCTATGTAAAATCTTACTATATATATATATATATATATATATATATATATATATATATATATATATATATATAAATAAATATATATATATATATATATATATATATATATATATATATATCCTTCTCTTCTATATGCTGCAGTATCCATAACATGAGGGAGTCCAGCTCTGGTTGACTCATACCTCCGGCCATTATACCAAAGTTAAAATGCTACTGTGAAGGTATGTGTGACAGCCTGCATCACACAGCGTATGTCAGCCTGCATCACACAGCGTATGTCAGTCATAAATGAACGTTGGGTATAAAGCGGATGTCAGCATGCACCCACCTCAGAACTGAATGTCACCAAGCACCAGCCTGAAGGGAGTATCTAGAAGTCAAGCAAGTATCAGGGGGAAGGCAGGGAGGAAACTATACTGCAGGATATAGAAGAGAAGGGCATCTATGGTTATGGTAAGATTTTACACAACTATTCCATGTCTTTCTATTCATATGGTGCAGTATCCATAACGTGAGGGAGAATGCCAAAGCTCATACAGAAGAGGGATTGGGAGGAGGAGCAGAGACATTTTCCACAAATCCATGCATAATAGCCCTGGTAAATCCTGCTCTGGACCTGGAGATGATATCCAATTTGTAGTGTTTGGTGAAAGTGTGAAGAGATGACCATATAGCTGCCTCCAAAATGGAAGCTGCATGCAAGCCTTTAAAGAAGGCCCCAGAAGACACAACTCTAGTAGGGTGTGCCTTAACTGGAGAAGGAAGATCCTTCCCATTTGCGGTGTAACAGAAGGTAATGGGCTTCAGAAATCCAGGAGGAAATCATCTGCTTAAAACAGGGTGCCCCAGAGCTCTTGGGGGATAGGAAATAAAAAGCTCATCAGACTTACGGATGGGCTTGGTTTTTGCCAAGTAGTATCTAGTATCTGAGCTCTATCTGTCCACATCTACAGTGTGAAGGATCCTTTCACTAGAGGATTGCGGAGATGGGAAGAAAGGGAAATTGGTAGGCTGATTCAGTGATAGCGCATTCACTACCTTGGGCATAAAGGATGGGTTGGTACGTAAGGATACCCTGTCCCAATGGAAAACTGTGAAAGGAGATAATGCCATGAGGGTTTGAAGATCAGAAACTCTTCTGGCTGAGGTAATAGCCACGAGGAGAACAGTTTTCCACGTGCAATGTTGACGAGAAGAGGCCTTAGCTGGTTCAAAAGGAGTTAAGGTAAGCTTTTCCAACACAAAGCTGAGATCCCATGGAGGATGAATTGGTTTCCTTGGTGGTCTAATGTGTAGAACTCCTTTCAGGAACAACTTGACTTCCAACCTGGACACCAAGGGAGGAGTCAAAGATAAACATGCTGAGATGGCAGATAAATGTGACTTGATGGAAGAGTATGACAAGCCACTTTTCATCAGTTCACACAGGTAAGACAGGACCACTGGCAGCTCCACAGACAGTGGTTGCAAATTGTTTTTTTTTTTTTTTTACACATCAGACAGAAAACCTCTTTGATTTGGATAGATTGGACTTTCTGATAGTGGGTTTTCTGACCTCCTGCAGAACCTGCATGTCCTTAGTGTAAAGGTGTCTAAAGGGAATCAAAGCTCTATCAGAAAAAAATCCGGTTTCTCACCACTTTCAGGAACTAATTCCACTACAAACTCTCACTGCCAGAGTTCCTACAACTCCTGGGATTCATGGCTTCCACTATCCCCATGGTATCCTTGGCAAGGCTACATGAGGAAATTTCAGTGGTTTCTGAGGACAGTCTGGAAACACTTTCACCCCCGCTGTTGCCCTTCTTAACAAAAGAATTATAATGGTGGATTTCGCAGGTTACAACAAATCCAGGCCTCCTGAGCAGATACAGGGCTTCTTACAGGATAGAGGCTATTTGGAATGAGAAATGGATGTCCTTCGTTCAGGAAAAAAGATGTGATGAGGCAAACAAAAAGGAATTTGAGAGAGACAGCGGATCTCAATAAGACTCTAACTTGTCTGCTGACCTACAGTTCTGACTCTCAATTAGTATTTGACACCATACGCAAGTATTGGCCGGTCTTGACATAGAATGAAAAAATTAAAGAGAGAGTAGGGGAGAAAAGTATAGTTGTGTACACTTATCATAAATATAGATGTTCGAGTGTATTCACTGTTGCAGTCATTACATTTGGGTTATCCTGCTGGCAGGTTGCCCTCAGTCAGCCTGAATTTCAGTCTTGGGTCCTGCGTCGGTTGCTGACGCCTCTTCCCTGACGTCAGGTCGTCAAGGGTATAAAAGATGCAGCCGAAACCATTTTCTTCAGTTTTTCTTGCCCCAGATGTCAGGTGCCCCCAAAGGGTAGGCTACAAATATGTAAGTAAAACATACATGCACCAAAATATATTTTAACTTCATCTACAAGCAAATACACCACATAGGTTGTATAGATTAGAGAAGTAAAAATAAGTTCCAGCAAAAATAAGGGGGATGGCAGGTGGGTAACCTGGACTGCAACAGTGAATACACTCGAACATCTACATTTATGGTAAGTGTACACAACTGTACTACGTTCTTCATGTTTCACTGTTGCAGTCATTACATTTGGGTAGATTCCCAAAGCTATGGTTGGGGGGCTGGAGCTAAACAGCATTTGGAGCGACTATGAGGCCCTGCAGAACTACAGTGGCAAAGCCTGCCCTGGATTTAGAGTAAAGAGGCAGATTGTAATGTTTTATAAAGGTATGCACTGAACTCCAAGTAGCAGCCTCTAAAATGTCTTTGTTTGGTACTCCCCTGAGAAAGGCTGCAGAAGTGGCTGCAGCTCTGGTTGAATGTGGCCTAATGCCCTTAGGCACTGGTTTGCCATGCTGTGAGTAGTAGAAACGAATGCAGTGACCTATCCACTTTGAAATAGTCTGCTTGGAGATAGCCTTTCCTTGTGATCCTGTGGCATATGCCACTAGTAATTGTTCTGTCTTTCTGAAAACTTTAGTTTTGTCCAAGTGGAATCTAAGTTGTTTGTGTATGTCCAAAGAATGCAGAATTTTCTCCCCCTTGTTCTGTGGATTTGGATAAAAAGTTGGCAAATTAATAGTTTGGTTAAGGGCTACACTGGATACTACCTTAGGCATAAATGTAGGATTTGTCCTCAATGAGACCCTGTCTGGATAAAAAATGATAAAGGGTTCCACAGCCATGAGAGCCTGTAGCTCTGTCACTCATCTTGCTGAAGTTATTGCTAGGAGCAGAACTGTTTTCCAAGATAAAAACTTT
Source organism: Protopterus annectens (assembly GCF_019279795.1). Classification (NCBI taxonomy): domain Eukaryota; kingdom Metazoa; phylum Chordata; order Ceratodontiformes; family Protopteridae; genus Protopterus; species Protopterus annectens. The sequence goes on from NC_056744.1 coordinate 1,568,232,678, forward strand.
ATATCTGCAGTAGCAGCTGGTTCAAAAGGAGGTAAGGTTAGCTTTTCCAAAACATAATTGAGGTCCCATGCAGGTACTGGTGTTCTCCTTGGAGACCTTAAATTTTTGGCTCCTCTGAGGTACTGCCATAATAAAGGATGAGAAAAGAGTGGTGGCTCTGTATTGTAATGAGCCAAAATGGCAGAGGCATGGATTTTAATTGATGAAAAAGATAGGTCTTTGTCCAGCATCTCAGTTAAGTATTGCAAAATCTGAGGAATGTTTGGGACAGCTGTATCAGTTCCTTGAGCTTGGTTCTAAGCACAAAATCTTTTCCATTTTCCAGCATAGGATTTTCTTGTACTAGGCCTTCTAGCTTCTAAAATAACATCCATCACAGCTTTACTGAGAGGTGTGCTTTGTATGGCTACATTATCCGCCACGCTGCCAGGTTTAGGGTCCTGAGTTGGCTGTGCAGAATCTGATTGTTTTGTTGGGACAGTAGATGAGGTATTTGAGGTAAGATCCAGGCTGGGCATTGAGACAAGCTCCTTAAGATTGGATACCAGTACTGGCGTGGCCAGTTAGGGCAATCAGAATCGTTTTTGGTTTCTCCTGTCTGACCTTTAGGAGCACCTTGGGGAGGTGAGGCAGTGGAGGAAAGGAATATACAGATAGGTTTGTCCAGTTGAAAGATAAGGCATCCACTTTCCATGCTTGTCTGCGATAAGTCCTTGTGCAGAATCTTTTTAGCTGATAGTTGTGAGGGGAGGCAAATAGAGCTATGTCCGGGTGTCCCCATTTCTTTGTTATCATGCTGAAGACTTGTGGATCCAGGTGCCACTCGTGGGGATCCATGAGGTTTCTGCTTAGTTCGTCTGCCAGAGTATTTTCCTTTCCTGGCAGGAATTGTGCCTGCAGATGAACTTGGTAAGTCAATGTTGTGTCCCATAAAGCCATGGCTAGTCTGCAAAGGGGGTAAGAATGAGTGCCCCCCTGCTTGCTTATGTACCACATGACCGTGGTGTTGTCTGTCTTTATCAGTAGCTGTCCCGGATGAATTAGGTCCTTGAAGGCCATCAGGGCATTTTGAACAGCTAGCATCTCTTTTTGATTGATGCATAGATGCTTTTGGTTTGTGGACCAGGTGCCCTGAATGCCTCTTCCTGCCATGTGGGACCCCCCAGGCATAATCTGATGCATCCGTTGTAAGGCTCTGCCTAACTGGGGGTGGTGAGAATGGTTGTCCCTTGTTTTGGTTACAAGCCCACCATCAAAACTCCTGTTGCAGGCAGGGAATGAGAGTAATCATTGTTTCCAGGCTGTGGCAATGTTGTGTCCAGACACTTTTTAGATACCATTGGAGTTTCCTCATATGCAGTCATGCATATAGAATTAGTAGGATGCAGGATGCCATGAAGCCCAAAGCCTGCAGAATTTTTCTTGCAGATAACTGGGCCTTTGTTGCCATTCCCTTGAAATAGGTAGTCAGTTGCCTTTGTCTGGCATGAGATAAGCCATCTGGGCAGTTGTATTTAAGCTTGCACCCAGGAATATTATCTCTTGAGAGGGTACTAGTTTTGACTTCTTTTTGTTGACTTTGTACCCTAGGCATGTAAAAAGTCTTTTCACAAATGTCAGATGCTGTAGTAGAATGTCCTTGTTCTCTGCTTGTATGAGGCAGTCATCCAAGTAAGGATATATCTGTATTCCTCTTTGTCTGCAGAAAGCAATTACTGGTGCCAGGCCCTTTGTGAAGACCTTGGACACAGTAGATAAGCCAAAGGGCAGTGCAGAGAATTGGTAATGCTTTGAGCCAGCCTTGAATCTGAGGTATCTTCTGCATGATTGTCTGATTGGAACATGCAGGTATGCCTCTTTTAGATCTAAATTCACGAGCCAAGCTATGCTGCCCAGCATGGGCAGAAGCTGCTGCAAGGTCAACATCTTGAATTTTGGTATATCCAGGAAAGTGTTTAGAATAGATAGGTCCAGTATTGGTCTCCATGCTTTGTCCTTTCTGGGTACCAAGAACAGTCTTGAGTAAAATCCTTTTCCCTGCTCTTGCTGTGGCACTTGTTGAATAGCTCCCACATGTCCATGAGGGCTGCAACTTGATTTTGAGCCTCTGCCCATTGATTTTTTGGCAGGTCTGGCCAACTGTTTGCCCTTGGCAGGGTATGGAAGTGAAAAGTACAGTTTTGTACCTACCATAAATGTAGATGTTCGAGTGTATACACTGCTGCAGTCATTACACTTGGGTTATCCTGCCGTCAGGCGGTTCCCCAATCGGCCTGAGTTCCAAAGTCTTGGTCCGGCGTCGGTTGCTGTCGCCTTCTCCCTGACGTCAGTGCGACAGGGGTATATAAGATGCAGCCAACGCCATTTTCTTGATTTTTCTTGCCCCAGATGTCAGGTGCCCCCAAATAGGTAGGCAATTCAAATTGCTAGTAAAACATACATAAGAAAAGCAAACAACTTTCAGTTACCAGCAAATACTCCCCATAGGTAGTAAAGGGTAGAAGACATAGGTACGTACCAGCAAGTAAGAGGGGAAGGAGGGAGGGTAAAGTACAGTTTTGTACCTACTATAAATGTAGATGTTCGAGTGTATACCCTGCTGCAGTCATCACACTTGGGTTATCTGCCGTCAGATGGTCCCACAGTCGGCCCGAATTCCAAAGTCTTGGTCCAGCGTCGGTTGCTGTCGCTTCTTCCCTGACGTCAGTGCACCAGGGGTATATAAGAGGCATCCGACGCCATTTTCTTCAGTTTTTCTTGCCCCAGATGTCAGGTGCCCCCAACAGGTAGGCAATATATATATATATATATATATATATATATATATATATATATATATATAAATACATAAAGCTATATGAAAATAAAACAATACCCCTAGGCACAAGCAAATACACCACAGAGGTAGCATAGGATAGAGTGGCAGAGATAAGTGCAGCTAGTTCAGAGGGGATGGAGGGAGGGTAACCTGGACTGCAGCAGGGTATACACTCTAACATCTACATTTATGGTAGGTACAAAACTGTACTATGTTCATCGTGTTACCCTGCTGCAGTCATCACACTTGGGTAGAACCCCAAAGCTAAGGATGGGAGGTGGAGTCAAACAGGGTTAGAGGAGGCTAAAAGGCCCTGCAAAACTGCAGTGGCGAAGCCAGCTCTAATCTTAGAGTAATGTGGTAAGTGATAGTGTTTGGTGAAGGTGTGTACTGAACTCCAAGTTGAGCATCCAGAATATCCTTGGTAGGCACCCCCCTGAGGAAGGCTGTAGATGTAGCTGCTGCCCTGGTGGAGTGGGGCCTAATGCTAGCAGGAACTGGTTTTCCATGGTGGGTGTAGCAAAAACATATGCAATGTCCTATCCATTCGGAAATGGTCTGTTTTGAGATAGCCTTTCCTTGTGATGCTGTAGCATAGGATACAAAAAGCTGGTCAGATTTTCTGAAAACCTTAGTTTTATTCAAGTAGTAACATAGCTGCCTGTGAATGTCCAAGGAATGCAGGAGTCTTTCTCCTTTGTTCTGTGGATTTGGAAAGAAGGTGGGTAAATGGATGGTTTGATTTAGAGCCACACTGGATACCACCTTAGGCATGAAGGAGGGGTTAGTTCATAGAGAAACTCTGTCTTGATGAAAAATGAGGAAAGGCTCTACCGCCATAAGAGCCTGAAGCTCTGAGACTCTTCTGGCTGAAGTAATTGCTAGTAGCAGGGCAGTCTTCCATGATACAAAATTTAAGTCAGCTGAAAAAGTTGGCTCAAAAGGAGGTAGCGTAAGTTTTTCTAGAACAAAATTGAGGTCCCAAGTTGGTGTTGGTGCTCTCCTGGGAGGCCTAATATTTTGGGCCCCTTTGAGAAACTGCCTTAGAAGTAGATGTGAAAATAAGGGAGGATCCGTGTTGTAGTGAGCTGAAATAGCTGAGGCGTGGATTTTAATAGATGAAAAAGAAAGTCCTTTGTGTAACATCTCAGTTAAATATTGTAGAATCTGAGGTATGTCCGGTAGAAGGGTATTTTGGCCTTTAGGTTGGTTCCAGGTGCAAAACCTTTTCCATTTGTCCGAGTATGCTCTCCTGATGCTGGGCCTCCTGGCCTCCAGAATAACATCCATAACAGCTTGTGAAAGAGGAGCTGGCTGGTTGCTTAGGAGATTTGCCATGCAGCCAAATTTAAGGTTTTGAGCTGGCTGTGTAGAATCTGACTGTCTTGCTGTGTGAGCAGATGAGAAATTTGTGGTAAAATCCATGGTGGGCCCTGGCCATATTCCTTAATAGTGGGTACCCAGTGCTAGCGTGGCCAGTCTGGGGCAATGAGTATAATTTGTGGTCTCTTCATCCTGACTTTCAGCAGCACCTTTGTGAGAAGGGGCAATGGAGGGAAGGCATAAACTGACAGCATTTTCCAACTGAATGAGAGTGCGTCCACTTTCCAAGCTTGATGGTGAAATGTCCTTGTGCAAAATTTTGTTAGCTGATAGTTTTGGGGGCTGGCAAACAGGTCTATGTCTGGGTGTCCCCATTTTTGAGTTATCATTGAAAATACTTGTGGATCCAGTTTCCACTCGTAGGGATCCATGATGTTTCCACTTAGGTCGTCTGCCAATGTGTTCTTTTTTCCTGGCAGGAATTGAGCTTGTAATTGTACTTGGTAAGTCAGTGCTGTGTTCCACAAGGTCATTGCTTGCCTGCATAGAGGGTAGGAGTGTGTACCCCCTTGTTTGTTTATGTACCACATTACTGTGGTGTTCTCTATCCTTATTGTAAGCTGTCCTGGATGTAAGAGGTCCTTGAAGGCTGTAAAGGCATTCTGAACAGCTAGCATTTCTTTTTGATTGATGTGCAGATTTCATTGATCTGCAGTCCATATGCCTTGAATGCACCGTCCTGCCATGTGTGCCCCCAGGCATAGTCAGATGCATCTGTTGTCATAGTTTGCCTGGCTGGGGGTAAGGTGAAAGACTGACCCTTGTTGAGGTGACATGCCTGTGACCACCATAGAAACTCCTGTTGAAGGCAGGGAATGAGAGGTATCATTGTTTCCAAGCTGTGGCTGTGTTGATTCCATACGCTTTTTAGGTACCATTGTAATTTCCTCATATGCAGTTTTGCAAATGGTATACAAGATGCCATGAAGCCCATGGCCTGCAGAATTTTTCTTGCAGGGGAGTTGGGTCTTTGTTGCCATTGTTTTGAAGTATTGAGTTAGCTGTAGTTGTTTGTCTGGTGTCAGGTAAGCCATCTGGGCCGTTGTATTCAAGCTGGCACCCAGGAATATCATATTTTGTGAGGGCACTAGTTTTGATTTCTTTTCGTTTACTGTGTACCCTAGGCAACTTAGAAGGTGTTTTACAAAAGCCATATGATGTAAGAGAGTGCCCTTGCTTTCTGCTTGGATGAGGCAGTCATCCAGGTATGGATATATTTGAATTCCTCTTTGTCTGCAGTATGCAATTACTGGTACCAGGCATTTTGTGAAGACCCTGGGCGCAGTAGATAAGCCAAAGGGCAGTGCATAGAATTGGTAGTAGGTTGAACCTGCAATGAAGCAGAGGTATCTTTTGCAATTTTGTCTGATAGGGACATGCAGGTATGCCTCCTTGAGGTCCAACGTTACTAGCCAAGCTTTCTTGCCCAATATGGGAAGAAGCTGCTGTAGTGATAGCATCTTGAATTTGGGTACTTGCAAGAAGGTGTTTAGAATTGAAAGGTCTAGAATGGGTCTCCAAACACTGTCCTTTCTGGGGACTAGAAAGAGCCTTGAGTAAAATCCTTGGCCTTGCTCTTGTGTAGGTACCAGTTGAATGGCTCTCATGTCCATGAGGGCTGTAATTTGTTTTTGTGCCTCTGCCCATTGATTTTGTGGCAGGTTTGGCATGCCTTTTATCCTTGGCAAGGTGTGGAAATGGAATCTGTATCCTTGTGAGATAATGTCTAGGACCCATTTGTCCTTTGTGACGATGCACCAGTTATCTGCAAAAAAGTGCTAATTTTCCTCCCAAGGGAGCTGCCAAGAGAGTTTTGCTTGGCAGTTTGAGGTTTAAGTCATTGTGTTTGTCTTCTAGTAGTTTGTGACCTGTCTTCTCCTCCCTTCTGTGTTGCAATGCCCCATTGGCGAGGTTTGTAAGGGATCTGTGCTTGTCCTCTGCCCCTTGGGCACCTGTATTTACCCCTCTGTGGTCTGTCAGAAGCTGGAAAGGACCAATTTTTTGTTGGCCAATTTCTGCTGAAGCGTGGGGGCTGTACCTGTAAGAAATCTTTGACCGTCTGCATAGATTTTGCCTTATCCTCCATTTTCTTTAAAACCTCTTCTGCTTTAACCCCAAATAAGACATCCTGCTGTAAGGGTGCATCTAGCAACTTTGCTTTAACATGATCAGGCAGAGTTTGTTCCTTTAACCAAGCATGCCTACATACAACAGAGCCAGTAACAGCTGCTCTACAGGAAGCTTCCAAGGAATCAAATCCACATTGTAAAGTATGTTTGCCCACCTGTTCAGCTGCATGCAACAGATTCTGCATTTCCTTGAATTCAGACTGTTGAGGGTGCATGCTCATCTTTTGTTTTATTTGAGACATTAGGAATTGCTGGTATTTAAGCATGTGAAATTGACAATTTAGTGCTCTCATAACCAGAGTAGCTGAGGTGTAAACCTTCTTCTCTCATCTATCTAGTGCTCTGGAGTCCCTTTCAGAGGGTACAGGATTTTTGGCCATAGAAGCCTTACCCCTTTTGGACCCTGGGAGATAGTCTCTGGATCAGCAACAGGGCTTTTGAAAAGGAATTTGTGTGAGTCAGGCACTCTATAGTATCTATCTGGATGGGCTGGAGCAGGAGGCAGAGAATCTGGATTTAGACTTGATTCTAAATAAACATCATCCACAATGTCTAAAATTGGGGGGATAGCAAGTGGTCTGTGCTGGGGAAGTAAAAGAAACTCTCGGAGCCTTTTCTTTGAGTCGGAGTAGTCCTGACCTTCCCAGTGGAAATGTTCCCTCATGGTGTGTAAGGTTTCCCCAAAGGAATAGTCTTCTGGGGGAGAGGCTGAGGGAATGGAATCTTCAGCATCAGATTCTTCATAAGGGGGAAAGGAGTAATCCTGTTCCTCAGAGGAGCCTGAGGAAACAGACACTTGATCAGAGGAGGCATAATCCTCCTCTTGTCTAGGCCTTTAATCGGGGGGGTTGGGAACCCCTGATTAAAGAAATCAAATCTTCAGCCATTTTAAGCATCTGTTTCTTAGGCATGGGGCCTTGAACTGGAGACTGAAGTGCAGTCTTTTTTGGTTTTAGAGGAGTCTTAAGCTTAGCATAAGATTTTATGGTGAGAGTAGTCTGTCTGAAGACACCGTCTGAAACCGAAGGCGTTTCTACAGCACCGGTTTCTCCTTCTGCAATGTCATCAGTAGGGCCTAAAGAAAATGGCTGCATCGGCCTAGAACTCTCTGCTAGAGAATCCGAAGCAGTCTGGGGTTCCGATTCTGTGGTAGCCAGGGGCTGCGTAGGTGCCTCACTGAAACCCGGAGGACCGGTGACCGGCCCAGCCGAGGCCTCGGAGTCTAGCTTGGATCTAGGCTGCCTGTCTTTATCTTTGTGTTTTTTTATGCATGCCGGTAGTCGGTTGCTCCGACGGCATAGTGTAATTAAATTTTCTACCGAAGTAGTGTCGTGTGAAATCAAAGCATGGCTTTATAGTTCGCTTATTGAACCTAGCACAAAACCGACAACCAGTGACGTCGTGGTCTGGGCCTAGGCAAGGTATACAAAAAGAATGAAAGTCCTTATGAGGTATTTGCTTCCCACAAGAAATGCAATTGTTAACTTTTTCTGACATCGGACTGAGGCAAGAAAAGGTTCCCCAACGGGGTACTTAGCTTTGTAGAAGACTTCGGTTCTGGATTCGGAATGAAAATCTCAGGAGTCGGCCGACCGGCACTTGCGAACTGCTTTTGCTTCGGGCACCACACGGCAAGAAAGACTGAAGAAAATGGCGTCGGCTGCATCTTATATACCCCTGTCGCACTGACGTCAGGGAGGAGGCGACAGCAACCAACGCCGGACCAAGACTTTGGAACTCAGGCCGACTGGGGAACCACCTGACGGCAGGATAACCCAAGTGTAATGACTGCAACAGTGTAACACGATGAACATCTTGTATCCTTGAGACACTATGTCTAGAACCCATTTGTCCTGGGTTATAATGTGCCAATTTTGAGAAAAAAGTGCTAGTTTTTCCCCTAAGGGTGGTGCCAGAAGATAAGTGCTTTGTGCAGGCAGGGGGAAGTCATTGGGACTGTTTCCTGTATGGTTGTGATTTGTCTTCTCCACTTTTGGAGGTAGAAGCACCCCATTGCTTAGACCTGTGTGAACCTTGGGGCTGGGGTCTGCCTCTAGGGGGTCTGGATCTGCCCCTTTGAGGTCTGTCTGACACTGGAAAGGACCAATTCTTTGCTGGCCAGTGTCTGCTAAACCTAGGTGGCTGTACCTGTAAGAAATCCTTGACCGTTTGCATAGATTTAGCTTTGTCCTCCATTTTCTTTAACACTTCTGCCTTAACACCAAACAATGTATCATGCTGTAATGGAGCATCTAATAATTTTACTTTAACATGATCAGGCAGATTTTGTTCCTTAACCAAGCATGCCTCCTAATGACAGAACCTGTAACAGTGGCCCTGCAGGAGGCCTCCAGAGAATCAAAACCATATTGCAAAGTATGCTTTCCCACTTGTTCAGCTGCATGCAATAAATCTTGCATTTCTTTGTTTTCTGCACATTCAGAATTTACCATCATTTTCTGTTTAAGCAGTGTCATTATATATTGCTGATATTTGAGCATATGAAACTGGCAATTTAAGGCCCTTATAGCCAAGGTAGCAGATGTGTAAATCTTTTTTCCCCATCTACCCAGTGCCCTAGAATCTCTGTCAGAGGGGGTAGGGTTATTTGCAGTGGAAGCCTTGACCCCTTTGGGATCCTGAGAAATAGTTTCTGGGTCTGCAGTAGGGTTTTTGAAAAGGAATTTATGAGAGTCAGGAGCCCTGTAGTATCTGTCCGGCTTAACAGGAGCTGGAGGTAAGGAGTCAGGAGTCAGACTAGACTCTGAAAACACATAATCTACAATGTCTAACAGGTGGAATAGCTAGAGGCCTGTGTTGAGGTAGTAAAAGGAAGTCTCTGAGCCTCTTCTTAGATTCTGAAAAATCTTGGCTCTCCCAGTGGAAGTGCTCCCTCATGGTATGCAAGGTTTCCCCAAAAGAGTAGTCCTCAGGAGGAGAAGCTGAAGGAATAGATTCTTCAGCATCAGAATCCTCATAGGGAGGAAGAGAATATTCATGATCAGAAGAGGAATCAGAAGAAATGGAAACCTGATCTGAAGATTCATAGTCTGTCTCTTACCTAGGCCTCTTATCAGGAGGGGGATGGGAACCCCTGATCAAGGTAATTAAGTCTTCAGCCATTTTGAGCATCTGTTTTTTTTGGGCATTGAGGCCTGTCCATGAGGCTGTTGAACTTGTTTCTTTGCCTTTAAAGGTGCTTTAGTCTTTGCCTTTGAAGCTGACGTCGATTTAATATACAATTGTTTAGGTCTGAATACACCCTCAGAAGCCGATGCCTGCTCAGCGGCTCCAGGCCAATCTGACGGAACAGTCTCCGAGGCTCCAATACCTAGAGTTTCCAGCGGCCTGGCCAATTCCACGTGGGAGTCGGAAGCGGCCTGTGACTCTAAAGTAGCGGATGTCAGGGGCTGCGAAAGCGCCTCACTGAGAGCCGGCGAACCGGCGACTGGTTTAGGCGAAGCTTTGTCGTCGGTTTTGAACCTTGGTTGCTTATCCTTTTCTTTGCGTTTTTTGTGAACTCCGGTAGTTGGATGGCCATCCGACGACATTGTATAATTAAATCTTCGCCCAAAATAGCTTAATGCAAAATCATACCAAAGCTTAATAGTGTGTTGGTTAAATCTAGCACAAAACCGACAACTAGAAACGTCGTGGTCAGGGCCTAGGCAAGGAATACAGTAAGAGTGAAAGTCCTTATGAGGTATTTGCTTCCCACAAGAAATGCAATTATTAACTTTTTCTGACATCGGTCTGGAGCAAGAAAAAAAGTTTCCCCAACGGGGTACTTAGTTTTTAATGAAGAATTCAGATCTGAAACTCAAACATGAAAATCTCAGGAGATGGACAACTGGCACTTGCGAACTGCTTCTGCTTCGGGCACTGCGTGGCAATAAAAACTGAAGAAAATGGTGTCGGCTGCATCTTTTATACCCCTGACGACCTGACGTCAGGGAAGAGGCAACAGCAACTGACGCAGGACCCAAGACTTTGGAATTCAGGCCGACTGAGGGCAACCTGCCAGCAGGATAACCTAAATGTAATGACTGCAACAGTGAAACACGAACATCCACGTTTTACTTACAAGAACCAAAAGAACTTAAAAAGGATGCTATGCTTCAAAGATGGAGTTTCAAAAAGAATTGGATTCCAGACATCTAAGAAAGGTACATATAGATGTGGCAAATGCAAAGCTTGCCCTTATATAAACACCAGCTACTGCTTCTCACATCCTATCTCTGGCCAAGACTTCCATTTTAACAGATATGCTACCTGCCTTTCTCGGAATTTAGTTTATCTAGCTAGCTGCAAGAAATGTGCAGCTTTCTATGTAGGTAAAACTAACCAGTTGTTTAAAGCTAGGATTATGCAACATCTGCAAAATATCACTAAAGCTGATACTAACTGCATTAGCCACTCATGTTATACAGTTTCCCACGCACTAGGGTTGCCACCTTTTAAAATGCCTAAAGTGGGACATTTTAGGTACAGACATCAGATTTTGCAGGCCAAAACATACCCATGGCCAGTACAAAGGACAAAACTTCACTTTTTTGCCTAAATAAAAGGTTATTCTTGTAGCAGTTTAGCTGCAAATTATGTTCTTATAACATTTAGGTGTTTCAGATATAGAATAACTGTTTTATGCAACTATTACATAACATATAGGAAATAATTTTGTCCTAAAATCTCAGGACATTTCCCATTTTTAGAATTCTTTTGCAGGACATAACTGCCCAAAGAGGGACTGTCCCTCACAAAGTGGGACAGGTGGTAACCCTACCACGCACTCATTTACTTTTATGGTCTTGGATCACATCGTACCCAATTTTCGTGGAGGTGACCTTAAAAATCTTACAGAAATATGAGAAACTGAGTGGATAATAAACCTTAGAGCTGACAGGCATCCAGGTATAAACAATATAGTACCACTGAAGCCTCTGCTTAAAAACACACTTCAAAATTTTTTGAAACTTTTCTTCATGACTTTATTTTAATGTCAGGAAGGCCTTTTTTTGCAGCTAGAGCTATAGCTTTAAGATGTTAAAAAGTGTGTTACACCTACTCAGTATGATGTCACTAAATGACAAACATCTGATTGGATGGGACTATGTTTTTAAACTAGTGAAGCGAGCTCATTTTTAGATCTGATGAAGGCTGAAGAGCCGAAAGTGCTCATCTCTTACTACAGCTCTTGGATTTTAGTTGTTTACCTGTTTGTTTGTCTCTATTAAAGGAGGAAGTGATTCTCATCGTGGTGGGTTTTCCAGGCTTTTATTCAGTTTTCCCATTTTATCCAAGGACTGCCTTTAGCTGTTATATAGTGCTTTGTTTGTGTTATATGTAAAAACCCATTTGTCCTGGGTAATGAGTTCCCAATTTTTTGCATGCAGGGTAATCTTTCCCCCTAAAGGAACAGTCAGTTGAGCAGGGCTTGGAGGTTTAAAGTTAAGTCATTGAGACAGTTTACCATAGGGGGGAGACTTACTACTCCCTGATTTGGAAGTCGGAGCCCCCCACTGCTTAGGCCTGTGAGTACCTTGGGACTGAAGCCTGAGTGCTCTGCTGGTTTTGGGTTTGGACTAAGAAGGCCTGGAAGAGGTAGGGAAGGACCAATTCTTAGAGGGCCAATGCCTACTAAATCTGGGAGGCTGTACTTGCAGGAAATCCGTTTGTATATATTTAGCTTTTTCCTCCATCTTTTTAAGTATTTCTTCTGCTTTGCTGCTAAACAGGCGGTCTTGGTTTAAGGGAGCATCCAGTAATTTAGCTTTAACATGATCTGGCAAAGATTGCTCCTTAAGCCAAGCGCGCCTTCTAAGTACAGACCCAGTGACAGCAGCCCTGCAAGTTGCCTCTAATGAATCAAAATCACATTGCAAACTATGTTTTCCAACTTGTTCAGCAGAATGCATTAAATCCTGTAAATCTTTAGTTTCAGCACAGCCTGGAATCAACATAATTTTCTGTTTAAGCAATCCAATAATATTCTGCTGATACTTTAACATATGAAACTGACAGTTTAAGGCCCTAATGGCCAAGGTTGCAGAAGTGTATACTTTCTTACCCCATCTATCCAGCGGCCTGGAATCTCTATCAGATGGGGTAGGGTTTTTGGCAGTAGTAGCCTTAATGCCATTGGGTCCCTGTGAAATGGTCTCAGGATCCGCAGTAGGATTTTTATAGAGGAACTTGTGAGAGTCAGGTACCCCCCTGTAATACCTATCAGGTTTTCTGGGAGCAGGAGGTAAAGAGTCAGGGGACAGGCTAGATTCCGAGAAGGCATCATCAACAATGTCCAGTACAGGAGGGATAGCTAAAGGCCTGTGTTGAGGCAGGAGTAAGAATTCCTTAAGCCTCTTTTTGGAGTCAGAGTAATCCTGGCTTTCCCAGCAAAAATGCTTCCTAAAAGTATACAAGGTTTCACCAAAAGAGAAATCCTCTGGAGGGGAAGCAGAGGGAATGGAGTCTTCTGCATCAGAATCCTCATAGGTAGATAAGGGCAAATCCTGGTCAGTGAAAACAGAAATTTCAGAATTCTGATTAGAAGAATCAGAAGGAAAACTCAGTCCTAGGTCTCTTAGGGGGGAAGGATGGCTTCCCCTGATTAGAGTAATAAGGTCTTCAGCCATTCTTATTTGTTTTTTAGGCATAGGGGCCTGACCATGCAGTCTGGGCGTCAGTTTTCTATGCATGGATCGAGTTTTAGGCCTTGAAGAAGATGGCGTTGGTTTAATATGCAAGTCAGTAGGCCTGAATACACCCCTCAGAAGCCAGTGCCTGCACAGCGGCTCCGGACCCATCCAAGGTAGAGACATCCGCAGGTTCCACAGTCGAAGAAGTATCTTGCTGCATACTGAACTCCGAATGGGTCTCAGTAGAGGCCTACGAATCTGAAGTAGCGGATATCAGGGGCTGCAAAAGCGCCTCACTGAGTACCGGTGAACTGGCGACTAGCTTAGGATAAGTGTCGTTGGCAGCTTTGGACCTAAGCGGTCTGTCTCTGTCTTTATCTTTGCGTTTGTTCGGAATATTGGTAGTCTGGTGGCTTACTGAAGCCATTTCTGGATAATTGAACAGAGTAGCAAAATATTTAGATGCGTAAATGAACAGACGACGAATAGTACGAGGTTTGAATAAGGCACAAAACCAACAGCAAGGTATGTCATGGTCTGGGCCTAAGCAAGGAATGCAGTACGAATGAAAATCTTCATGAGGTTATTTGCTTTCCACAAGAAATACAATTGTTAACTTTTACTGGCATCGGTTTAGAGCAAGAAAAAGGATCCCCAATGGGGTACTTAGCTTAGTTGAAGACTTTGGATCTGAAACTCGCAAACGGAAAGTTCAGGAGTCGGCCGACCGGCACTTGTGAACTGCTTCTGCTTCAGGCACCGCACGGCAAGAAAGGCTGATGTAATGGCATCAGCTGCATGCTTTATACCCCTGACTACCTGACGTCATGGAATACGAGACAGCAACTGACACAGGACCCAAGACTTTGATAATCAGGCCGAATGAGGGCTACTGCAAGCAGATAACCCAAATGTGATGACTGCAACAGTGAAACACGAAGAACATCTGTAGCTTATAGTAGCAAAAAGGGAAGAAACACTCAGCCAAAAAACAGACAGCAAAGACTTTTTTTTTTTTTTTTGAGAGTAGCAGAAGGGGGAAAGTCTAAGTCAAACGACAACTTCTTCAACCAAGGAGATGCCTCTAACTCAAACAGCTAACTCCTTAGACCAACAGTAAAGAAGGGGAATAAGACAAGGCCCTCCAACTTAAATGGGCTGAAAATAAAGGACGAATCCTCTAACTTAAATGGATTCGCTAAATAGAAGGGGAATAGTAGGCCACAGAGGTGAAGAAAACAACGGCCTCAACAATAAACAGAATCTTATTAGGCGGTAGATAGAGGGATAGACAAACACCAGATTCTACTGACCTACAGAGATAACTATGCTACTAAATAATTATTTTACAAAAAATGAGAGAAAAAAAAGTACAGTTGTATACACTTACCATAAATGTAGATGTTCGAGTGCATTCACTATTGCAGTCATCACATTTGGGTTATCCCTGCCAGAGCAGCCCTGAGTTGGCCTGAATACCAGAGGCTTAGTACTTCTGGGTCAGTTGCCGTCGCTCCAGGCCTGACGTCAGGTAGTCAGTGGTATAAAATCAGGCAGCCAACGCCATTACATCAGTTTTTCTTGCCCTGTCAAGAGCCCCAAATAGGGAGCTAGGTTATGGTAGAACACCACCACCAGTATAAATACCAAAAATTCCTTGTAAGGGGATTGAGAGAAGACATGGGGGATGGAGGGAGGGAAACCAGGACTGCAACAGTGAACACACTTGAACATCTACATTTATGATAAGTGTATACAACTGTACTATGTTCTTTGTGGTTCACTGTTGCAGTCATCACATTTGGGGTTATTCGCAAAGCTGAAGAAAAGGGTGGAGGCAGTCAAGAAGACTGGGAGCTGGCTAGGATGCTCTGCAAGATTGCAGTGGCAAAGCTTGGCCTGGATTTGGAGAAGACAGGCAGGTGATAATGCTCGGTGAAGGTATGAACAGATGTCCATGTTGCAGCCTCCAGGATGTCCCTGGTGGGGACCCCTCTGAGGAAAGCTGCAGAGGTGGAGGTTGCTCTGGTGGAATGTGTCCTGACCCCCCCCCCCGGGGGGGAGGTTTCCCATGCTGTTTGTAGCAGAAATGGATGCAGTGTGCTATCCATTTGGAAATTGTTTGTTTGGAGATCGCCTTGCCCTCTGCTCCTGCAGTGAAGCTGACTAGCAATTGATCAGTTTTTCTGAAAGATTTAGTTCTGTCTAGGTACAATCTGAGCTGTCTGTGCACATCTAGAGTGTGCAGAATCCTTTTCCCCTTGTTTTGTGGGTTAGGGAAAAAGGTGGGCAAATGAATGTATTGGTTGAGAGCCACACTGGACACCACTTTTGGCACAAAGGATGGGTTAGTCCTGAGAGAGACCCTGTCAGCATAGAAAATGATGAAGGGCTCTACAGCCATAAGTGCTTGTAGCTCCGATACTCTTCTAGCTGAGGTGATGGCCAGAAACAAGGCCGTCTTCCAAGCAAGAAATTTTAACTCGGCTGAAGCTGCAGGTTTCAAAGGGGGCAGGATGAGCTTTCCAACACAAAATTTAGGTCCCAAGCTGGGGTAGGCACTCTTCTGGGTGGCCTCAAGTTGTTAGCCCCTCTTAGGAACTGCTTGATGGCAGGGTGTGAGAAAAGAGGTGGCTCTGTGTTGAAATGAGCAGAGATGGCACAGGCATGAATTTTAATAGAAGAGGAGAGACCCCTGTGTAGTAGATCTGCCAGGTAATCC
Organism: Protopterus annectens; assembly: GCF_019279795.1. Taxonomy (NCBI): domain Eukaryota; kingdom Metazoa; phylum Chordata; order Ceratodontiformes; family Protopteridae; genus Protopterus; species Protopterus annectens. The sequence goes on from NC_056744.1 coordinate 1,568,248,365, forward strand.
AGGAAGAGATGTAGTGAGGGCTGCGCTGTTCTGGCTCCCTTAGCCTGGATCCGGGTACAACACCTTTTCCACTTGTCAGCATAAGACTTTCTAGTGCTGGGGCTGGCCTCCCATATAACATCTAGAACTTGTTTGCTTAGACTGGTAGCTTGGGGAGAGGTCAGGGAATAAGCCAGGATGCCAGATTGAGGGTCTGCAATTGGGGATGCATGAATTCTCCATTCCCCTGGATCAGGAGTGTTGGGATCTGAGGTAGGTGCTGTGGTGACAGGCTACACAGCAGTGGGTAAAAGTGCTAGCGTGGCCAGTCTGGGGCAATCAGGATTGTCCTCGGTTTTTCCTCCCTTATTTTGAGCAGTACCCCTGAAGTGAGTGGTAGAGGGGGAAATGCATAGACTGAGAGGTTTACCCACTGGAAGGATAGAGCATCCACTTTCCAAGCCTTGCTGCGATGTTCCATGGTGCAGAACCTGCTGAGCCGATGATTGGAGTGGGAGGCAAAGAGGTCGACCTTCGCGGTGCCCCATTCCTGGGTTACAAGAGTGAAGGTTCTTTGGTCTAGCTGCCACTCATGTGGGCCTAGTAGGTTTCTGCTTAAGTTGTCTGCCAGAGAGTTTAGAGACCCTGGCAGGAATTGTGCTAACAGGTGTAGTTGCATGGCTGAAGCAGTGTGCCAAAGGGTCATGGCGAGCCTGCACAGAGAATAAGAGTGAGTCCCCCCCCCCCTGCTTGATATACCACATCACCATGGTGTTGTCTGTTTTGATGAGTAGAGGTCCCGGGGAGAGTAGGGGTCTGAAAGCTGTAAGGGCATGCTGAACAGCTAACATCTCCTTTTGGTTGTTGTGCAGATGTATTTGATTTGGGCTCCACTGGCCCTGAATGCACCTGCTGTCCAGATGTGCACCCCAGGCATAGTCTGATGCATCTGTGGTGAGGGTCTGGGTGGCATGCGGTTGTGAGAAGGGAAGTCCCTTGTTGTGGTAGCATGCTGCTGCCCACCAAAGAAAATCTTTCCTTAGATAAGGCATTATTGGTATAAGAGTTTCCAGGTCTTGAGAGTGCTGACACCAAAGGCTTTTTAGGTACCATTGTAGTTTCCTCATATGCAGTCTGGCATATAGAATGAGAAGAGTGCAAGAAGCCATGAACCCTAGGATTTTCCTTGCAGATAACTGGGTTCTGGTGGCTAGTTGAAAGAAGTAGGCCATCAGGTAGGATTGTTTTTCTGGGGTAAGGAATGCCATCTGGGATGCTGTGTCCAGGCTTGCTCCCAGGAATACAATTTTTTGTGTGGGTACTAGTTTGGATTTCTTTTCATTGATAGTATACCCCAGGGAGGTCAGTAGGTCCTTTACAAAGGTCAGATGCTTTAGCAGCTTTTCCTGATTGTCTGCCTGAATCAGGAAGTTGTCTAAGTATGGGTAAAATTGAATATTTATTTGTCTGCAAAAAGAAATGGCAGGAGCCAGGCATTTTGTAAAAACTCTGGGAGCAGTGGCTAAGCCAAAGGGGAAGCACAGAGAACTGAAAGTGCAGTGATCCTGCCCTGAAATGTAGGTATTTCCTGCATGATTCCCTGATTGGGATGTGTAGGTAGGCCTCTTTTAGGTCTAGGGTGGCTAACCAAGCATCTTTGGAAAGCATAGGTAGAAGCTGCTGGAGGGTGAGCATTCTGAATTTTGGTATCACCAGAAAGGTGTTTAGAATGGATAGATTGAGGATGGGGCACCATGTGCCCTCTTTTCTGGGTACCAGGAAGAGTCTGGAGTAGAAACTTTGGCCTATCTGTTCCGCAGGAACATGCTCTATTGCCCTTATAGAGAGAGCAGGGAAATTACTTGCTTTTTGGCCTTTGCCCAAACTGGGAACCCTTTTTGGGGTTGGCAGTGTGTGAAAATAAAATTTGCATCCCTGGGACACTGTTGAGAACCCAGCGGTCGTTGGTAATAGTGGCCCAGTTGCTTACGTGGAAGGAGAGTTTTCCTCCTAGGGGCAAGAGCAGGTGGACAGAGGGAGGGGGTGGAAGTGTAAAGTCATTGTGAGTTCTTATAAGGGGGTGGCTTTACACTCCCTGGTTTTGAAGAGGAGGAACTCCATTGCTTAGGTCTCTTCATTCCCTGGGGCTGTTGTCTTGGGGGGCCTGCTTCCCCTGGGTCTGGGCTGAGCTGACCTGGAGAAGGCAGGAAAAGGACCAGTGCTTGAAGGGGCAATGCCTACTGAACCTCTGTGGCTGGACCTGTAAGAAGTCTAACTTGTCTGCATAGACTTAGCTTTTTCTTCCATCTTTTTTAAGATCTCTTCTGCGTTGGTGCCAAATAAGTTGTCTTTGTGCAAGGGTGCATCCAATAATTTGGATTTTACATGGGCTGGCAAGATCTGTTCCTTAAGCCAAGCATGCCTTCTAAGGACAGAACCAGTGACTGCTGCCCTGCAAAATGCTTCAAGGGCGTCAAACCACATTGTAAGGTGTGTTTAGTTACCTGACTTGGAGAATGGATTAACTCTTGTAACTATTTTCTGCACAAGCAGGGAAAGAAGATATTTTCTGTTTGAGGAGTTTCATGGTATGTTGCTGATTTAAAGGACAACCGCACCCTCAGACTCAAAAAACATATTAATTTCATCATGGTTTGATGTTTCCTACATTTTAACAGCACTCTGAGACTATTTTGAGCTTTTTAGATATTTTTAGATGCAATTTCTGACTCTGACCACATGGGGTCTGGCATATTGAAAAAATTCAGACAGTTTACTCTGCCTCAACTATCTCATAATGCATTATTTGTCTCACAAAAATTGCATCAGATCTGCCACTTTTTCCCTTAAGTTGCCGTGACTTCATTGACTTAACAGGCATACACTGCAGTCTTCAAATCCACTACTTTTGGTTAAATTATCCTTTTTAAATGACCACTTGAAAAGTACAGTTTTGTACCTACCATAAATGTAGATGTCCGATAGGCATGCATCTGCAGTCCTTACAAATGGGTTGTCCTGTCGTCAGGCAGCCCTTCGGTCGGCCGGATTCCAAAGTCTGGGTCTGGCCTCGGCTGGTGTTGCACTTCACCCGACATCATAGCGGCAGTTCTTCAGGTATAAAGGCATCAGCTGACGCCATTTTCCTCAGTGTTTCTTGCCCCAGATGCCAGGTGCCCTCTAGGAAGGCTAAATTTGGATAAATGCAAATGGTTCCAAATAGTAGAGAGCAAACAAAAAATAAGCATGTATGTACATATATACAAACAAATACACCATAATAGATTCCCCCAGCTAGCTACAAGATGGGCAAATACCCTAGGAGTACCACAGAGGGGAAGGAGGGTGGGTAATCCTGACTGCAGATGCATGTCTATCGGACATCTACATTTATGGTAGGTACAAAACTGTACTATGTCCTTCAAGGATGCATCTGCAGTCCTTACAAATGGGTAGAATACCATAGCCAAACTGGGGGAGGAGGAGAAATAGATGATGGTGTAGTTAAGATCCCTTGCAAAACAGCAGTGGCAAAACCTGCTCGGGATCTGGAGTATAAAGGTAAATTATAATGCTTGGCAAATGTATGCACGGAACTCCAAGTAGCAGCCTCTAAAATGTCTTTGGTAGCCACTCCTCGTAAAAAAGCTGTGGTAGTGGCTGTAGCTCTTGTAGAGTGAGGCCTGATGTTTTCTGGAGTTTTCTTTCCATGGTAGGAGTAACAAAATCTAATGCAATTTCCTATCCACTTAGAGATTGTCTGTTTTGAAATTGCTTTTCCTTCCATTTCTGTTGCATATGCTACCAGTAGCTGGTCAGTTTTTCTATTGCTTTTGGTCCTGTCCAGGTAGTAACGTAATTATCTATGTACATCCAAGGTATGCAGCAGTCTTTCTCCCCTGTTTTGTGGGTTGGGGAAGAATGTAGGTAGGTGGATAGCTTGATTTAATGATACCCTGGAGACCACCTTTGGCATAAAAGTAGGATTAGTTCTCATGGACACTCTATCTTGATGGAAGATCAGGAAGGGCTGTACTGCCATTAATGCCTGTAGCTCAGATACCCTTCTTGCTGAAGTGATTGCAAGCAGGAAAGCAGTTTTTCATGATAAGTACTGTAATTCTGCTGTTGCTGCTGGCTCGAAAGGAGGGAGTGTCAACTTTTCTAGCACAAAGTTCAAGTCCCATGCTGGCAATGGCGGTTTCCAGGGTGGCTTTACATTTTTAATCCCTCTCAGAAACTGCCTGAGCAGAGGATGTGAGAATACTGGAGGATCCAAGTTGTATTCTGCTGAAATAGCTGATGCATGAATCTTAATGGAAGAATAGGACAGGCCATTGTGGAAGAGCTCTGCCAAGTATTCCAGGATGTTAGCTATGTTTACCAGTGACACATTCTCTCCTTTTGCAGTACTCCAAATGAGATATCTTTTCCATTTTGCTGAATAACTTTTTCTTGTTGAGGGTCTGCGAGCCTCCAAGATAATGTCTTTAACCCTTTGAGATAAATCTGGGTTATTTGGTCTTATGCAATGTTCCAGGCAGTCAGCTGCAGTGTTTTCAGGTTTGGATGCAGGGTTTTGAAGTTGTTCTGTGTTAACAGCAAGGGAACTAGGGGCAGAGGCCATATTTGTTCCCGAGACATACTCCTCAGTAATGGGTACCAATGTTGCCTTGGCCAGTCTGGAGCTATCAGGATGATCCTTGGACGGTCTTCTTTGATCTTCAGTAGCACCTTGTACATCAAAGGAAGAGGTGGGAAGGCATATGCTGTCAGGTTTGTCCAACTGAAAGATAGGGAGTCCACTTTCCAAGCAAGTGGGTGGTACGTCCTTGTGCAGAATTTCTTCAGTTGGTGATTGTGTGGGGATGCAAATAAGTCTATTTCTGGCAGTCCCCATTTCCCTGTAATGGTTTTGAAGATGTCCAGATGCAGCATCCATTCGTGGGCATCCGTGGTAGTTCTGCTTAGGATATCTGCTAGTATATTTTCTTTTCCTGGCACAAAAATTGCTTGTAGCTGAATGTTGAAGCTCAGTGCCACATTCCAGAGGTCCATTGCCATCCGGCATAAAGGGTATGAATGTGTGCCTCCCTGTTTGTTGATGTACCACATAACTGTGGTGTTGTCCGTCCTTATCAGCAGTTGACCCTGTTGGAGAAATGGTCTGAATGCCTGAATTGCCAGTTTTACTGCCAGCATTTCCTTTTGATTTATGTGTAGGTGCAGCTGGTCTTGAGTCCATAAGCCTTGTATGCACTTGTCCAGCATGTGTGCCCCCCAACCGAGGTCTGAGGCGTCTGTTGTGATGGTCTGGCTTGGTTGAGTGCTGTGGAAGGGAAGTCCCTTGTTTGATTGACAGGCCTGGGCCCACCATTGGAATTCTTGTTTCAGGCATGGAATTATTGGAATTTGGGTTTCTAGGCTGTGCTTGTGCTGAGACCATAAATTCCTTAGGTACCACTGTAACTTTCTCATATGTAGTCTGGCATGTGGAATTAATATTATGCAGGATGCCATGTAACCGAGAGCTTGCAGGACTTTTCTTGCTGTTAACTGGTTCTGCTTTGTTAATGCCATGAAGTAGAAGGGGAGTTGCTCCTGTTTTTCTACTGTCAGGAATGCCATTTGTTTTGTTGTGTCCAAATCTGCACCCAAGAAGGTTATCCTTTGGGATGGTATCAGCCTTGAATTTTTTATATTGACTGTGTATCCCAGGGCTTGTAGTAGATGAATGACCCTTTCCAAATCTTTTGTTAATTTGTTTTTGTTGTCCGCTTGTAACAGGCAGTCATCCAGGTAAGGGTAAATTTGAATTCCCTGAAGCCTGCAATGAGCAATTACTGATGCCAGGCATTTCGTGAATACTCTGGGCGCAGTAGATAAGCCAAAGGGCAATGCTGAGAATTGATAATGCTCTGATCCTGCAAGAAATCTGAGGTATCTTCTGCAATTTGGTCGTATGGGGACGTGCAGGTATGCCTCCTTGAGATCTAGAGTTACCAGCCAAGACTCCTTGCCCAGCATGGGAAGAAGCTGCTGTAGGGTCAGCATTTTGAATTTTGGAACAATGAGGTATGTGTTTAAAGCGGACAGGTCGAGAATAGGTCTCCATTGGTTTTCTTTTCTTGGTACCAGGAAGAGTCTGGAGTAAAATCCTTGCCCTTGTTCCATAGATGGTACCCTTTCTACAGCTCTCATCCTTAGTAAGTGAGTTATTTGTCGTAGAGCTTCTGTCTTCTGATTTGGAGGTAGGTTTGGCATTCCTCTCTTCCTTGGTAGAGTATGGAAGTGAAACCTGTAACCTTGGTCTATTGTCTGTAAAATCCATTTGTCTCTTGTGATGTAATGCCAGTTTACTGAAAATAAGGCTAGCTTCCCGCCTAAGGGTGCTTCTAGTTGTTCCCTGGTAGGCGGTGCCAGAGCCAAGTCACTGTGATTGTCCTGTGGAAGTGGTGGTGGCTGGATCTGTGGCTGTACCTCGCTGGTTGTTAGCCTGCCATTGACGTCCCCTGTAGGCACCTCTGGATTGACCTCTGCCTCTTGAGCGCCTATTTCTGCCTCTCGGAGCTCTGGAGGTGTCTGGAAAGGACCAATTCTTGGAAGGCCAGTTCCTGCTAAACCTTGGAGGCTGGACCTGCAAGAAATCCTTGACTGTCTGGACAGATTTTGCTTTCTCTTCCACCTTCTTCAGCACTTGCTGTGCAGGGGAGCCAAACAAATTGAGCTTATCCATGGGAGCATCTAGGAGCTTTGATTTAACATGGTCTGGTAAGGACTGCTCTTTTAACCATGCATGTCTTCTGATCACTGTGCCAGTCATGGCTGATCTAAAGGAAGCCTCCAGTGCATCATAGCCGTATTTTAAAGAATGATTACTCACCTGCTGAATGTTATGTACCATTTCCTGAACAGATTTTTTATCTAATGGTTCATCAGAGGACAGATTTTTAGTTAACTGATCTAACATAAATTCCTGATACTGAATCATGTGGAATTGACAGTTCAAGGCTGTAGCTGAAAGAGTAGCAGAAGTGTAAACTTTTTTACCCCATCTCTCTAAGGCCCTAGATTCCCTTTCAGAGGGGAGGGTTTTTTTGGCAGAGGTAGCTGCTACAGCCTTGGGTCCCTGGGAGATAGTTTCGGGATCTGCAAGAGGGGCCTTATACAAGTGATAATGTGTGTCCGGAACCCTGTAGTATCTATTGGGGCTTAGCAGGGGCCGGAGGAAGAGAATCAGGAGCAGTACAAGCATCATTAAATGCATCATCCACAACAGTAAGTACTGGAGGAATGGCTAAAGGCCTATGCTGTGGCAAATGCAGAAAGGTTCTAAGCCTTTTCATAGAGTCTGAAAAATCCTGGCCCTGCCATTGGAATTGTTCCCTCATAGCATGCAAGGTTTCCCCAAAGGAAAATTCCTCAGGTGGAGAGGCAGAAGGAATGGACTCTTCTGCATCAGAGTCCTCATAAGGAGAAAAAGGGCCCTCTGGAGGGTTAGAATTATCTGATTCATCAGAGGAGTTATCTGTAGAAACTGGCTCAGGGGGGCTCTGCTCTAGGCCTCTTCTCTGGAGGTGGGTGAGAGGCCCTGTCTGGGAGAGGTTGGGATCCCCGGATCAAAGAAATGAGATCCTCTGCAAGACTAAGCATTTGTGAACTAGAGCTAGACCTGTGTGAGGGGGGTCTTAGCAGGCACAGTTTTGCTAGATTTTGCTGCTTTAGCCCTGGCAAAGGCCTTAAACGACATAGATGCAGGTGGCCTAGCAGCTCCACGTGCAGGGGTAGAAATATCCAAGGGGATAGTATCAGATAAATCCTGAGAACCTGCAAGAGCGGGTGGTATTTCAGAAGCCGATTCCACCATGCTGGATGAGGCCTCGGTAGGAGGAATGCTTTCAGCCGAAGGAAGAACCGTGGACTCGGTTTCAGCCAAAACCGAGACACTTGCGGTTGGCTTAACCGCGGTTTCGGCTGAAACCGCGGACCGCGAGTGTCGGTCCTTTTCCTTGCGCTTTTTAGAAATTTGCGTAGTTGGAGTATCCGATGGCATAATGTAAGCAAAATCGGAGCCGAAAAACTCCTCAGCAAATTCCGACCGGCGTCTAAGTGTCCGCCGGTTAAAAGAAGCACAGGCTAGACAAGCTGCTACATCGTGGTCTGGGCCTAAGCAAGGTAAGCAGTAAGAGTGGAAATCTTTATGAGGTATTTGTTTCCCACAAGTTAAACAGTTATTCACTTTTTCTGACATCGGCTGAGGCAAGAAAGAGTCCCCAACGGGGTACTTAGCTTTTTAGAAGTCTTCGGTACTTGTAGTAGTAATCTCTGGTTCTGACCGACCGGCACTTGCGAACAGCTTCTGCTTCGGGCGCCACGCGGCAAGAAAGACTGGGGAAAATGGCGTCGGCTGATGCCTTTATACCCGAAGAACTGCCGCTATGACGTCGGGTGAAGTGCGACACCAGCCGAGGCCAGACCCAGACTTTGGAATCCGGCCGACCGAAGGGCTGCCTGACGACAGGACAACCCATTTGTAAGGACTGCAGATGCATCCTTGAAAGACATCACAAGCAGTGCAAATGCTACAGAACAGAACACAAAAGTGCATTTTCTAGCTTTTTTTCCTTTCAAATGCTAAATTGCTTTCTTTTGTGAAGGCTGGAATCTAGCTCTTCAAGGAATCTCCCCTCCCACTTCACACCTACCTTCCCTAGCTGTCAAACAGCCAAGGGTAATTTGAGCCATTATCTGCATGTGATTGACAGCTCATCACAGCAGGTGACCAGACCAATGTATTGTTTGCTAGTCTGCCTTTTCCTCCTTACAGTGGGAGACTTTTTTTGTTGCACTACTCCTGTCAAATTTAAAACCAAGCAACATAGCACTGGCAATAGTTCCCTGCTTTGCAAAGCATCAGTCTGCCACTTATTTTCCCTTCCTGTTTAAATAGCTAACACATGATACACTATAAACAAATTTCAGACCTGCATGACAGCACCCACATGCTTTGAGTCAATATTAAACAAAAAACTTATGGTAATGCATACCAGTTGTAATTTGTTGCACTTTAATTGTGCCAGACATCATCTTATGCAATAACATCCTGTTACTGTCTACGCATGTTCACTGCAAAATTATCCTCTTTTTGTAGCCGTTACTGTACTTCATCAGTAGGGCTCTTCTTAATAGTGAGATTAGTCAACTTATTTGGCTGGACTTCACAGTTCCAGCAATGATCAACTACATATACTGCACCATATATTGGTTTACTCAGAATTTCACTGCTTAGTATGCATGGTCTTACTACATTTTTAGCTTTACAGTATCTCAATTTACAAAGTCTGTGCTATATCCATTTATCTCTATAAATATAACCCCTGTATACATTAAGACTGCAGCGTAATGAAGATCCATCACCTATGAAACAGTTTTTTAATAGACCTTACAAATCTATAGCAATCATATACCATTTAATTTTTAAAAATGTACCAGAAGTCAACTGATCCCTCAGACATACACAAGATTAGCTGGCTTTTGGTTTACAATGTGCAAAAGTGGCAATTCCCACAGCACTACTGTGAAAAGCCTCTGTACCTCGTCAAGGTAGCCAGCATCACAGAGGTCCACTCACACCACAATCCTTCCATCTACAGCCTGATCCACTCACATCACCAGTTGCATCCAACAGTCTTCCAGATGCATGCAGTACTTGCCCAGCCAAAAAAATCTACATGCCTACATTTATTCACCAAGGACCAGTCCTTAAGACACTGTACAAGCTCCAGCTGCCGACAAATAAAAAGGAATCGTACACAACTTCATACCTCTCCATCATTCACACAATAGTACTGCAAATCAAGGCTAAGATAAGACATTCCACAATAGCGGTCTCTTGGTCTACATCTGCACAACATGACAGATCTTACACAAGTTATGCCAATCGATTGACCTTTGTTATTTTATTTAATTCTAGCAGCACACATACACATCACTATTTCTGAAAACTTTATCACTTCACTATTTCTGAAAACTTTATCACTTTACAATACCAGTACGCATTCCATAAAATAGTATCATTTGTCCAGAGCCTCAACAGCAGGAGCACCATCTAGCTCAAAACTGCAAACTTGCATGCTCAGCTACTTGTTCCCAAATGACCACAAGCAAACAAGAGTTTCACCCGGACCAACTTGTTACAAACTACTATGCCTACTTTACAACCTGCGCCCTCAATGCTATGAATGCTTCACTATTTCATGCTTGGATTGATACTCCATTGAAAATGGCACTTTCCAAGTGTGTAATGTGCAGGACTCTAATCATACCATTCACAGATGAAGCCAAAAAGATACATGTAGTGACTGCATGTAATAACCAGTCCATACACCATCAGTAATACAATTCTACCTTACATAGCTTATCAATTCCATCCATTTAACCCATCAGACACACACCATTTAATTTACCATCCATTAACAAGTTAAGAACCAATCCAGTTAGCTATATTCATCGTCAGGAAACCATAACATTACACATCACAAACCATCCATAACCCATTTGTAGACTCCATTTCACATCACATGAATTCATTGTAGCACCATGTTAGACATTGCATTCAACACTATGGTCTTCTGTAGTGAGCTGTGTCTGGCCTTTTCCTTGTGTTTTTTGTGTAAATGCGTAGTCGGTATATCAGACAACATTGTAAAATTCAAATCTTCTCCAAAAAGATTTTCAGCGAACTCGCCCCGACGCTTTATAGTGCGCATACTGAAAAGCAGTGACAGGCAGAGACGTACTGGTCTGGGCCTAAGCAAGGTACGCAAAGGGAATGTAAATCCCTATGAGGTATTTGCTTCCCACAAGAAATAGAATTAGCTTTTACTGCTTCTAGTGACATTGGTCTGAGCCAAGAAAATTATCCCCAATGGGGTACTTAGCTTTTTAGATGACTTTGGAATGCTGATATTTAGTTCTCATGAGCTGTCCGACCGGCACTTGCAAACTGCTTCTGCTTCGGGCACCGCGCGGCAAGAAATACTGAAGAAAATTGCCTCGGCTGTTTCCTTTATACCCATGCCGCACTAACGTCAGGGAAGAAGTGAAGACAAACGACGCTGGACAAGGACTTTGGAATACTGCCGACTGAGGGGGATCTCCTGATGGCAGGACAACCCATTTGTGATGCCTGCAGCTGTATGCACGATGAACATTGTCCAATGCCACCCACAGGAGCCAGTGCACAATCACAGTATGGGGAGTGTCTGAAGTAATACTGCAAAATGGAAGGCATGGACATCTTTTGGGTAACAATTCACACAACTTTGATGTCCTCCAGTTCCACTGTTGTACTATTCCATGTGGTTGCCTTCCGCAGCTCACCATGAACTCTATTCTTTGCTAGATGTTTCCCTAGGAAAAGGTGGATGGCAGCCCGTTCCAATCTAGCTCTGCCCATTGTGATTGCCCTGCTTGCATTTTTACACAACGTCTCAGCTATGGAACAACTAGCTACTTCAATGATAGCATTGGTGGTGGTGCCACGTTCCTTAAGTCCCCTGAAGAGGCCATGGATCTTCTGTAGTGAGCTGTTCTAATTGTAATTTATATTCAGCTTTATTAAACTACCAAGTAACATAGCCAAGCAACGTGCTGCAACTAGCAATCGCTGTGATACCCCCCCACTTGTAGAAATGTTGGTTATCCAAAACAAATCTGCTGGCTGAAAACAACTATCTACTTGCTTCATGGGTAAAACATGATCACAGTAAAAAATGAAAAGCAAACATGACATCAGCTCAGAATACACTGCAACGAGTATGTCACAATTTGAAATGTCTCAGGCTGACAGTGATGGTCCTGACATGTCATACCTATGAACCTCAGTGCACTAAATCTGGACTAAGCCATACATAAGTGGGAGAAAGGCACAAGTACAAGTAGAATTTTGAATATTGCTCTTACAAAGTTAGAAAGATCATCCAACAGTAGGTCTTGCATTATTATGAATTTTCGAAAGGGTATTTTAATGTGAAACTGAAATGTCTGCCATTATTTTCTATCTTCATTCTATAATGTTTTGCCACTAACTGTCCACAAAAAACCACCACAACGTTATGTTAAATGGTCCGAAAATGTGAATCAAGAAGATAAATTAGCCAGACAATACAGCTGGGAAGCTGTCAAAGAAGGGGCACGTTATTACTCCTAAGTGGAGCAGCTGTCAAAAAAAAATTGACATGCATTTCTGAAAAGAAAGTAATCCCTAACTGGATTATTACATGTAATTGTAAACCCTCCACGTTTTCTGGCGAAACTATTATTTCTGGGGCGAGATTATAAGGTGAAAAGAAACATTTAGAGCCAAATCCATGGTCAGTTTAGAGGTTGTGATATGCCTAATTCTATAAAGCAATTTATAGAAATTTGACTAGCAACCTGTTAATGCAGGTAATCTGGGCAAGGCAAAATATGTTGGGGGGACATCTAAACAGTACTAGAAATTTATCTCGTATAAACAGAGACAGTTGATAGAAGAGGTCTGGCTTTAGCATGCTTTTTCCTTGCAGTCTCACACAGACACTTGCCCCCTTGCTGGCAGTCAGACACACGCACTTGCCCCCCACACACACTTGCCCCCTTGCTTGCTGTCACACACACACTAGCCCCCTTGCTTGCAGTCACACACACACACTAGCCCCCTTGCTTGCAGTCACACACACACACACTAGCCCCCTTGCTTGCAGTCACACACACACACTAGCCCCTTGCTTGCATTCACACACACACACTAGCCCCTTGCTTGCATTCACACACACATACTAGCCCCTTGCTTGCATTCACACACACATACTAGCCCCTTGCTTGCATTCACACACACACACACACACACACACACACACACACACACTAGCCCCTTGCTTGCATTCACACACACACACACACTAGCCCCTTGCTTGCATTCACACACACACTAGCCCCTTGGTTGCAGTCACACACACACACACACACTAGGCCCCTTGGTTGCAGTCACACACACACACTAGGCCCCTTGGTTGCAGTCACACACACACACTAGCCCCCTTGCTTGCACTCACTCACACACACACTAGCCCCCTTGGTTGCAGTCACACACACACACACTAGCCCCCTTGGTTGCAGTCACACACACACACTAGCCCCCTTGGTTGCAGTCACACACACACACACACACACTAGCCCCTTGGTTGCAGTCACACACACACTAGCCCCCTTGGTTGCAGTCACACACACACACACACACACACACACACACACACACTAGCCCCCTTGGTTGCAGTCACACACACTAGCCCCCTTGGTTGCAGTCACACACACACACACACACACACACACACACACACTAGCCCCCTTGGTTGCAGTCACACACACACACACACACACACACACTAGCCCCCTTGGTTGCAGTCACACACTCACACACACTAGCCCCCTTACTTGCACTCACTCACACACTAGCCCCCTTGCTTGCACTCACTCACACACTAGCCCCCCTTGCTTGCACTCACTCACACACTAGCCCCTTTGCTTGCACTCACTCACACACCAGCCCCCTTGCTTGCACTCACTCACACACAGACACACACACACAGAAAACGGCAAAGTCTACCTAAGATGTAGGGCTATAATCTGAAAATAGCCTTCTTTGCAAAGATGCTACAGTTGCAACCAATGTGATGGCAGCATAAAACTGGCCATGCATGCAGGCGTCTTTTAGAAAAACTCCGGTTTCGGGTACAACAAAGTTATGCAATAAACTAGGAAGGAGAAACTCTCAAAACACGTTCAAATTTGTGAACCACACGTTCGATGATGTTTATGAAAAGGTACAATGAAAATAAACGTTTCAATTTCAAAATACGTTGAACCATTTTACATAAAATGGAAGTTATTCAAGGAACCACACTGCCCACCACTTCGAAATTCCACAGTAAAAACACCAAACTCTACAGATTAATCTTTTTGGGCCATTTCTCATAAAACTTACGATTTTCTGACAAATGATTGAGGACTGAAGTTAGAAAATAGCAGCACACATTTCAGTTTCAGACATCGTATGCATCAGAAAATATCATGCTAGTGCATAAACCGTTATTCGAACACGTTTTACTACTAAATGGTCTTGCAAACGTGCATCCGACAAACCACCACTAAGCGCATAAATTAATACAACAACACAAAACTAGCTTCAGCATTACAGATTATACAGCCCTTCAATAAACACGCACCGATCAGAAAATTCCATATACAACAACAACGCGCAATTGAAGGTTTCGGCGTTCATTAAAAAAACTTAGCTATAACAAAATAAATACAACATTGTAGCATGCCCTTAGCTTCAGACTCTAAATTAAAGATGCCGACTGTACAAACAAAAACGAATGGAGCACACAAATCTCAAAGGCCAGCAAAAGTAGAAAACAATAAACTAACGACTCATCAATAATACTAATTTAAAAAAGCCCTACAGACTTATAAGCATTAGATACAGTAAAAAAATGGACAAAATATCAGTGCTAGGGGCACACAAACTATAAAATTACACAAATAACTTACCTTCAATATGAGTTCTTCCAACGCTCGACAATACAAACAACGAGCTGGTCCTTCTCCGAAAATGGAGCTGATAGCATTCACTTTGAATGAAAAGAAGTTCCACACAGCAGCCACTCAGTTTTATTCGTGGAATTGTGGGCTGGCCAAGGCAGTGATGACATCACATGTGGGAGGATCACAGGGGCTTATATGCAGCATGCAAATAAGGCATAGTATACATCAGTTTGGGGGAGGAAACCACCCTGGAGTTACTTGAGGAGCTATGGCAGATGTGACGACATTATTTTAGAGATGAGTAGACATTTTTAATTTTGGTTTTGAAACGGAAACGAAAATAGTACGGAGAATTAGGAAGCTCATCAGTAAAACAGTTTAGATAATTTTTTTTTAATGCAGCAGTTATTTTTTTTTTGCCTGTAACACATAAGCGGAACTTAAGAAAACAGCAGATAGAGCTATTGGATTTTATATCCCATTGTTTTCCTTTAATTGGAGTCTCACACAGTCACACAGACAGACTTGCCCCCTTTGCTTGCTTGCAGTCGCACTCCGGCCCCCTTTGCTTGCTTGCTGTCACACTCTGGCCCCCTTTGCTTGCTGTCACACCCTGGCCCACCTTTGCTTGCTTGCAGTCACACCCTGGCCCCCTTTGCTTGCTTGCAGTCACACTCTTGCCACCCCTTTGCTTGCTTGCAGTCACACTCTTGCCACCCCTTTGCTTGCTTGCAGTCACACTCTTGCCACCCCTTTGCTTGCTTGAAATCACACTCTTGCCACCCCTTTGCTTGCCTGCAGTCACACACTTTGCCCCCTTTGCTTGCCTGCAGTCACACACTTTGCCCCCTTTGCTTGCCTGCAGTCACACACCTTGGCACCTTTGCTTGCCTGCAGTCACACCCCTTGCCCCCTTTGCTTGCCTGCAGTCACACACCTTGCCCCCTTTACTTGCCTGCAGTCACACACCTTGCCCCCTTTGCTTGCCTGCAGTCACACACTTTCCCCTCTTTGCTTGCCTGCAGTCACACACTTTGCCCCCTTTGCTTGCCTGCAGTCACACACTTTGCCCCCTTTGCTTGCCTGCAGTCACACACTTTGTCCCCTTTGCTTGCAGTCACAGACACACACACACGCACCCTCCCCCTTGCTTGCAGTCACACACACACCCTCCCCCTTGCTTGCAGTCACACACACACTCGCCCCCTTGCTTGCAGACACACACACTTGCACCCTTGCTTGCAGACGCGCACGCCCTTGCACCCTTGCTTGCAGACGCGCACGCCCTTGCACCCTTGCTTGCAGACGCGCACGCCCTTGCACCCTTGCTTGCAGACATACACACACACACACACACACACACACACACTAGCCCCCTTGCTTGCACGATTATACGTTCTGTTTAAAAATATTAAATGCCTGAGCTGTACTAGGTGCAGAAACGTTTCATTTTTAAATTTAAGAGCAAAACCTGACAGACATTTATATATATATATATATATATATATATATATATATATATATATATATATATATATATGCTTCGGACTCTCAACATTTGCAGAAACGGCTCTTGGATTATTGATTGCGTACAGTTATTAAGGGGAAATGCTTTGTGGTTGTCTTTAGAATCAGTGGTGATTTCGTTTTCTTAAGTAGCTTTGGAGGATTTTATCAGGGATCGCAGCTTCTTACAGAGGCTGACCAGGGAGCTCCTCTACTCATGGGATTTTACTCTCTTTTGCAACAGTTTCTTCCTTCTGTTGTACAGTTTTTTTATGGCAGGGGACCACCAAATTGGCTTCCTTTTTTTGGAGGATAGCACGATCCATGCAGTCATGTAAGTGCTGATAAAGTGGAATTGTGTATGATTCAGTAGTCGTAACTGTATTGTCCATCTGCATGGGTGTCATGAAGTTCACCACTTCTGTCTAAAGAAGCATAAACTTGGCTTTGGAGAAATTTACCATGATTTCCTTAATGTGGGGTTGGGGCAGGATGTGGATATCTAGGGTAATTAGCTTATGATCGGATCGGACCAATGAGGCATTGACTTCAGGTGTGAGACACTGGTCACTCATGTTGGTAATGACTAGATCTAGGATATTGTTGCCCCTGGTGTGGGTGCGGATATGTTGATTCAGGGCATTGGAGTTTATGAATTCCAGAAAGCGTTGAGCGAAGGAGTTGGTACACGAGTAGTTTTCCCAGTTAATGGTGGGGTAGTTGAAATTGCCCATTATTAGGGTGTTTGGTTGAACCCTAATATTTTCCAGTACATCAAGAAAAGAGGAGTGGGAATCCTGGGGCATGGTTGAGTGATCTGTAGCAAGCTACAATTTGGATTGCAGTTTTGCCCAGAGTTAGTTGCACTTGGATAACCTCGGCTGCATTATGCTGAGCAACTAGCCTGGAGGTGTGGATATCCTTAATGAATATGGACACACCTCCACCTTTGGTGTTCCTGTCCAGGTTACATGGCTGAAAAGTGTGGTATGAGTTATAGCCTGGTAGTGCAGGGGTGCTCCCTGGAGCCTTGAAACAGGTCTCAGTCACTGCACAGATAACGATGTTCTCCATTTTAAGGAGTGCCTCGAGTGAGCGCATTTTGAGATTTAGACTTCTAGCATTGAGTAACATCACCCTCAGTTCTTGCTTACCTGTTCCTGTTACGGTGGTGAATTTGTCATTTGAACCTTGCCTAAAAAAGGCACTACAGGGGCGGCAAAAACCTTAGCCAGTATCTGGAATCCCAGAGGTGACAGGTGCAGGCCACCTCTGGCAAAGCATTGTGGTCTATAAAAATGTCATCCCAGGCAGACAGATACTGGATCCCTTTATAGGTTCATAGATTAGTAGTAACCTAACTGCCCTTGTGAGCCATTTAAAGCCTATCCAGTTATCCCTTGTGAGACTTGAACCCTGCACCTTGTGTTTGTAAGGCAAACAACTTAACCATTAGGCCACCCCCAACTTTAGAATGGCACCAGGCCAGAAGTTGCTTAAAAAAGCACTCTAGTTGCTGACAATATGGCATACACTCACAGACAGACTTCCTGCCCTTTTTTCAGTATCATTAATAGATTACATAGCCTATGCCCTTACAACTGGAGGTGCCAGAGTCCTGCAGTAGAAGCTTGCTAGGGATGCTGCCAATATGGCATACACTCAGACAGACTTCCTGCCCTTTTTTCAGTATCATTAATAGATTACATAGCCTATGCCCTTACAACTGGAGGTGCCAGAGTCCTGCAGTAGAAGCTTGCTAGGGACACAACTCCAAGGTCAATGAATCAAAACTATTCCCTGCTATGCAGCGAAGGTAAACTTTTGACAGTTATAAGAAAGGATTAAAGCTATGAGCAACTTCTTATAGTATGTGATTTGATATCTTCATTTCCATTTGCTAACTGTATGACTGAGCAAGTCATTTAAACAGGTCAAACTCAGGACTAGCCAGCAAAATATAAACTAGAAGCAGGCAAAAAGTGGACAAAACTGCCATCGATATTGCAGAATTATGTGAATGAAATAAATATTGCATACCACAAAACTGATTTATATCTGGAGAATTTATTTAGTCAAGGTGTGAGAGATCACAAATTGCAGAAAATTGTGTGCTGATCATCCTATTGCTCCTAGTCCACAAGGATATCAATATACCATTTCTGACCTACTGCAAGGTGAATGGATAGAAAACTCAACCATTAGCTCTTTATGTAGATAGAACAGTCAAAAATTTAAGTCAAGATATCCATATATGCTTAAGGACTCATGGGATTTATTAGGACAACTGAAACCAGGTTATTTTTTCAGCTAAATGGTATTTAGTTACCATAAATATCACTGACCTTTTTTCCTGTAGGCCGCATGACACTAGTTTGAAATGGTTTAATGACGGCCCTTCATAGTTGTGAGTTTTTATCTAACAGAGATTACAGTTATTGTATCTCTTATGGAAACAACCCTGGAGTACTTTGAAGGAGAAAACCAGTGGGGTTGCTATGGGTGCTGCTTGTACCCCTTTATTTGCTGACTTTGTCATGTGTTATTGGGAAAACATTTGTTTTTAATATCATCAACATCTTACCACCATGTTACGTTTTAGATGATATAATTATTATCTGGAAAGGTGATCTTGAACAGTTGGTCAATTTTACAAACATATCAATTTGACTACCATTTTTTTTTTAATTCACTTATCTATATTCTTATACTAGCATTAACTATTTGGATATTTTATCAACCAAGGATTTTAATTTAGGTAAATTCAAATAAGACTACAGAAAACCTACTTTTTCAAATTATTTACATTTTCATAGTAATCACCACTTAAGCAGAAAAAAAGTTTGGTTAAGGGCCATATGGTTAGACTGGCTTGAATCATCTCTGATGACAGTGATTTAATTAAGGAGCTGGAAGCCATTTTTGACACTTTTTCTGCAAAGGTCTACCAGGACGAGATGCTTTTTAACATTAAGGATGATATTTTACATGAGGCAACAGAAATTCAAACCTATTTTGGGGTATATGACTGCAGAATAACCATAGTATCAAGACACTAAGGGGAGTAGGCCTAGTAAATGAAACAGTATATGTATTAAATATGGTAGGGATAGTCAATACGTTGTCACTTATACACACAAGCACTGGAACATAATGCTTCATGATACATTTTTGTGTAAGAAATCAGGCATTAAACCTCTGTTTAGCTTTTCTAGATGTGCTAATATTAAGAAAAACTTGTGAAAGCCACAACTTCTACTAAGAGTCAAATTAAGTTATTAAAAACAGGCATTAGAAAACGTTGAGCCTGTGCATATTGCAGATAGTTTTCAAAGGAAAATCTTTCCCTTCAAAGGAAAATCTTTCCCTTCAAGAATGTATCAAATACAAGTTTAAATGCATTTCTTTATATGATTGTAGTAGCAAAGGAGCTACATATTTAAATCTTTTTGTACTTTGCGTTGCTGCTTTTATATAAGGAAGTCAGTGTACATTAAGAATGGAAATACAGGTACATCATTATATCAAAGCGAGTAAAGATTCTAATGCCCTTTTCAGGAACAAATTAATTTGTAAAGCTACTAAAACATTTTTGGAACAAGTCATTCAAAACACCAGAGGTGGTCCCTAGGAATATACAGTAGAATATTGAGAGTTATCTTAAATACGGTTGAATGCAAGGCTTGAATTATACCGTCTGTTTAAATTGGATTTTAAAACTATTTGCTGCTAAACAACAATTTTACACATTTTTTACTATTTTCATATGTTAAACATATATTTTCAGGGATAAGAAACTATGAAATATTAGTATAGTTTTTTAATTAGTTAATTCAATTATTGTTTTTAATATGGGAAACCTTTGGAAGCAGACTGTCACATGAACAGCCTAATATCTTGCAAGAGTTGTTTGCACTTCATCCTCGGTTCTGATGCAGCCCTTTTCAGACAGAAATGGTCAACTGTGATATTAAAGGTTACGTAAAATTTGGCGTTGGTGTGATGCATGGTTTTGCTCGCCTTTAGCCTGGTTCAAGTCACTTAACCAGACAATGCCCTGGGGCAACTGGAAAACTAGGTTGAGCTCTTCAGTCTCCTGGACCACATAGTTAATAACTATCTAATAGCCTATAAAAAAGCTAAAGTTACTATACTCCAGAAAAGCAAATTCTCATGCTCCTAAATTATTTTCAGTATACAATAATATGATCACAGTTCTCAATAAGAATAAAAAATGCATACACCCATCTTCTCCAGCACTCTTTTTCAAAAGTCTTGCCACCAACCGACACAGTTTCCATCCCAGCCATGATACAGAAACTGTACTACTTGCTTTTGTGGAACTCCCAAGTATAAACCTTAACGGAGATGAAAGTAGTAGTGCACCACTTTCTTAATCTCTCTCATGCTTTTGGTAAAGGACCTCACAAACTCCTCTGCAAATAAGACATGGAGTTTCTCAAATATCTCACTGTGTTTCAAAGGGAGGTAATCTCCTTCACTTACACTGTGTAGAAAGATCTCCATCCACAACCCCCCCTTTTTTTTTTGCATATGGGGTCAAAGCCATCACTTCAACAGTGACAATTAGCTAGAGACAAGGTTCACACCACCAGGTGGCTACCCCTACTGCAGTTGTTCTATATCACACACCCACACACTTATGTACACTCACACCTACGGGGCCAATTAAGAGTGACCAATCCACCTACTGCATGTCTTTGGAATGTGGGAGGAAACAAGCACCCAGAGGAAATGCACAGAAACACAGGGAGGACATGCAGATTCTGCACAGAAGGCACCCAGCAGAGAATCGAGACAGAGAACCTGTTGTGATGAGGCAGCAATGACATCTGCTGTGCCACAGTACTGTCCTTACTGTGTTAAGAAAGATGATTTGGAATAATTAAATATTCTGAAAGTTTATAAAAATAAAGTTTGGTGGGGTTAGTAAAAGTGCTGCCGATAATTCAATGGCTACAGAGTTGGTAAAACATTAAGCCAAACTTACTTTAGAAGAAGATATGGGATGTGACACCAAGCACATGGTGTGGTTCAATCCGACACTCAAAACAATGTTTACAATTCATGTCAACATCGCTCAAACCAGAATTATGCTGATTTCCACAAAAAATATTGAGATGCCAGATAATTCACATTTTCAAATATTACCCCGCAAAATACAGATAGACATACACAGACACAATGTGCAACTCTGAAAAAAAATTACTTGTTATCACAGATTAAGACCTAAATCTATAGGTTACTAACTTGTTAGACTCAAAAACTTGGGAACTGTAAGCCCTCAAAGTGCCCCAATGAACATGGACACACCTGTACCAAAATGTCACATGCCTTGGGTATATAAACTGAACTGCAAGGTTTGCTTCACACAAGTCACTAGACACATTGGTACATCACACTTTAAGCCATACTTCTTTTCCCAGTAGGTGTGCAGCCAATGGTAATTCTTAGAGCATACAATCTGCTTAACTATCAGATCACCTAGTTAAGTACAGACTACTTTAATTTCTTCTCCATTTCCACCACCTCACCCACCAAACGTGGCCAGCAGCTAAACCACTAACTTACTTCCACCATTAATGTCTCATTCAGTGGTATCTTTACTTGATAATTACAGCCATATCTTACATTACTCTGGTACAATATCCACCTTCAGCTCTACTGCTTTCTAATAAATTACTCAGTCCTCTCACTTTAAGAAAGCTGTGTGTCAAACAACAATCTCACTGGTTTGACTATTTAGTCAGGATCTCCTGGCTAGCCATAACTACACAAAATAGAAGGGCATATATATTACTTCCAATGTAAGATAGGATAGCTCCTCACTAGAAGTAGGCAAACCACTGTTTTGGATTTTGTGATTTAAAAATAAAATAATTTGGGCTAGACTTTTACTGTTAGTCATTGGGTTTTGCGGTTAATAACATAATTATGGTCAGAGACAGGACTGTATCTATATGGAGGAGGTTTATGGTTAGGGACAGGTTCTTGGTGCAAAGGTGAGTACATGGAAATACTGAGAGTTATTTATGGCAAAACAGGTATAACTGATGTTTGTCTTCCACAAACTAAAACGCGCAAGCAAGCTACACCACCATGCTATAAGCGACCGCTGCCAGACCCCCTAGTGTTTTACAGTACTTAGTGCCAATATATTGCATTTAAAAAGGTGGCAACCCTATCTACCACTTTACCACAGACTCATCGCTTATGCTCTCTGAATATAGATCCTAACTCCAAATTACTTTATGTACTACACCCCCTAATACAACTTACAGTTCCCTCGTCAAAAACTAAACTTTTAGAACCTCGTTTATTCACCAGCAAACAAATTATAAACTATACGCTTAGAATATACCACTGACGCTAAAGCCTTATAAAGATACAACGAACAACACAGCTCGGATTGGTTGGGCGAAAATAATACAGTAAAGAGGATTTTAAAACTCTCTTCACAGTTTACAGACTGTGTTGGACTCTATGTGTAACATTTTATGCTTCTGTGATAAGCCTGTTGTACCTTTTTATTGGGATTCAGACTTCGTACCAGAAGATTTTTTTTTTCATTTGAAATATTTGTAGCCATGACTGCTCTACATCACGGTGCTTTTAAGAGAAGCGCTTGCGTAATTTTTTTGTTCGTTGGTGAGGTAAAGGAGAAGTAAAGGGTTATTGAGTTTATAATATTTAATAGGTAGTTGTAATCCAAAACATGCACTCGTATTTTAAGCAGTTTGATTAGCCAGACTTTATGGATGCTACGTATGCAGTCTGCAACGATATGCCAGAAAGCCGCAAGTGTTACAGCAGACCGACATACTACAACTATTTTGTTTAAGAATTGCGGACAGAGTAAAATTAATTGGGGGGGGGTGTACTTAAGTATTTTATCTATTTCTTAACCAGGTAAAATTATTGAGCACAATGTGCCTTTTCAGGGTGAGCCAGAAAGTGGCTGAGTGACGTTCAATGGATATTTTACAATTGTTTACCGGGGAGGTCCGACTGGATAGATCTGACAGTTTTCAGCGGAGGTCCGAGGAGAAAGCTCCAGAAACAATTATTTATGAAATATTCGATATAGATATCGAATGATTCAAACCCTGACCTTTGACTACATGAAACATTTTGACTGTTCACAGTCCCAGCGATACTAGTCCCATCGATACTCATTGTAGTCCCTGGGAGAAAAGATCAAGAACGTAACGCTTTTTAAATCCTACAACGAATGCCTCAGCCTTTGAGTACCACAGTGGCTGATTAACACATTTACAGGGCAGTCTTTACTTCAGCAACTATAGCAATTTTGTGCAGTTATTAAGGGGAAATATACAGTCTCACTACACAAGCCATATCACTTTACAAACAAGCCATGCATTCCTGAATGGATAAACTCGCCCTCTTCAAGTGAACTAGCGGACTAAAGTTTTGCTGTGGCGACCATTAACCGGAAAAAGTGAAAAAACACAAAACAAACTTCTGCGTTACAGATTATCTTACATAAACAGCCCTACAATAAACACGCGCCAATCAGAAAAAGCCACATACAACTACTCTGCCATTCACGCGCAATTGAAGACAACGTGGTTAGAGCGTACATAACAAAAAAAAAATACATTTAACCATGCCCCTAGCTTCCGACTCTAAAATACAAACGCCGACTACACTAACAAAACCAAATGGAGCACACAAATCTCAATAGCCAGCAAAAGTAGAAAAATAATAAACTAACGACTCAGCAGCAATACTACTAGCTTTACACACTTACAAGCATTAGATGCACTCAAAAAAAATAACAAAATATCAGGGCTAGGGGCACACAAACTATACACATAGAACTTACCTTAACTATGAGTTCTTCCAATGCTCGACAAAAGGGAGACAATCCAAACAACGAGCTGGTCCTTCTCACAAAACGGAGCCGATAGTATTCACTTCGCATGAAAAGCAGTTCCACACAGCAGCTACTTCGTTTTATTAGTGTAATAGTGGGCTGGCCAAGGCAGTGATGACATCACATGTGGGAGGATCACAGGGGCTTATATGCAGCATGCAAATAAGGCATAGTATACGTCAGTTTGGGGGAGGAAACCACCCAGGGGCTACTTGAGGAGCTATGGCAGATCTGACGTCATTATTTTAGAGACAAGTAGACATTTTTATTTTTGGTTTTAAAACGGAAACGAAAATAGTACGGAGAATTAGGAAGCTCATCTGTAAAACAGTTTAGATCATTTTATGTTAAAGCAGCAGTTCTTTTTTTTTTTGCCTGTAGCACATAAGGGGGATATAACACATAAGCAGATAGAGCTATTGGATTTTATATCCCATTGTTTTCCTTTAATGCTCTAATAGCAAGATTAGCAGAGGCGTATACTTTTTTACCCCATCTGTTTAATGCTCGGGAATCCCTATCTGAGGGGGTGGGATTCTTAATTGAAGTTGCTTTGATTCCTTTAGGTCTATGAGAGATGACCTCTGGGTCAGCAGTAGGATTTTTGAAAATAAATTTGAGGGTTAGGGACTCTATAGTACCTTTCAGGTTTCCTGGGAGCAGGAGGGAGGGTATTGGGTTGGACTGGATTCCATAAAAACATCCACAACATCCAGGACAGGAGGAATGGCCAGAGGTCTGTGCTGTGAAAGATCTAAGAATTCCCCAGAGTCTCTTTTTTGATTGAGGATAGTCCTGACATTCCCATTGGAAATGCTTCCTTAAAGTATGGAGGGTTCCCCAAAGGAAAAATCCTCGGGTGGAGAGGCTGAAGAGATGGATTCCTCTACATCAGAATCCTCATAAGCAGAGCGGGGTTGCATATCTTTATATTCAGATGCAGTCATTAGACTCCTGTTCAGATAAAACTACTTGGGACAAGTCTCTTCTTTTGGAAGGGGTAGCCTGGTTTCTTTTGGAAGGGGTAGCCTGGTTTCCCCTGACAAGCATTACAAGGTCTTCCGCCATTTTAAGCATTTGAGACTGAGACAAGGAAGATGTTTTGAGCTTGGGTCATCGTTTTTATTTTTGGGTGTGGTTCGTACCCTGGGCCTTAGAAACTCGGTTGTTTTCGAACTGTAGATGCGAAAGAAGTCGGTCTGTGTTGAGTACGGGAGTGCAAAGGACTTCCTCGGAGGCTGGTGCCTGCTCAGCAGCTCCGGACCAATCCAAGGTAGAGACATCCACAGGATCCTTAGTCAAAGAGTCTCACTGCATACCATACTTCGAAAGGATCTTGGTAGCGGCCTGCGAATCCACAGAAGCAGGCATCAGGGGCTGCGAAAGCACCTCAATGAAGACCGGAGAACTGACAACTAGCTTAACGGAAGCATCGTCGGCAGTCTTGAACCTGTGCAGTCTGTCTCTGTCTTTATTCTTATGTTTTTTCAGAAGATCTGTTGTCAGATGGCTTACCAAAGCCATATTGGAATTAGAGGACTGAGAGCAAAAATATCTAGCTACAATAATAAGGGTTCGATAACGTACAGTTCTGAGGCTGAACAAAGCACAAAAGCGACAGGGGAGGATGTCGTGGTCTGGGCCTAAACAAGTGATGCAGTAAGAATGAAAGTCTTGGTGTGGTACTTGCTTTCCACAGGCAAGACAACTGTTAACTTTTTCTGACATCGGTTAGAGCAAGAAAAAAAGGATCCCCAATGGGGTACTTAGCTTTACAAGACTTCAACTTCAATTTGAAAATGAAAAACTCAGATAGTGGCTGACCTGCACTCGTGCAAAATGCTTCTGCTTCGGTCTCCCCGGCAAGTAAGACTGATGTAATGGAGTCAGCTGCCTAATTTTATACCACTGACATAAGTCCTGGAGCGACAGCAACCGACAGAGAAATACTAAGCCTCTGGTATTTGGGCAGACTGAGGGCTACCCTGGCAGGGATAACCCAAATGTAAGGACTGCAACAGTGAAACACAAAGTACATCGGTACAACTTAGCCTGAGCCAGCCACCAGCAATCCCGAAGCTTCAAGCGGCAAACGAGATCTGAGTAACTCTCGCTAGGCAAGTTGGGATAGGGTCTAGCCTCGAGCCAGTGTAAGCTCTCGAGCTTTAGAATGTGGCCGAGTCGGAGCCGAGGATCGGCTCTGAACCCGACCAACCAGCAAGAATGAAGGTAAGATAGGGACAACATAAAAAGAAGTTATGTACTCACCATAACGTTCCATCTGAGTAGGTAACTTCATTTGTCTGCAACCTGTGGGTATCGGATCTGACTCTGATCAGAGCCGGCAGCTTTCCAAGCTAATAGATCAGAGATCCGGAGCTCCAACCTCCTCCCCCTACCCATAATGCCCTGCCATCTCCCTCTAACCCTCAGATCAAGTTTGCCAAAGGACAATAAGGAATTTCATAACCTAGGAGTGGTTCCAATCTGTTTCAATGACGTCCATGAAAGGAAGCCATATCCTGACTCTTCGATAATGAACTAAGGGTGCGGGGGATGGAGGGTGGGTCGGTTGCAGACAAATGAAGTTACCTACTCAGATGGAACATTATGGTGAGTACATAACTTCATCTGAAGTAGTTAACTTCATTTGCTCTGCAACCTGTGGGACAGAGTCCCCAGCTACCAACAACTTGGGAGGCCCTTATGGAAGGATATCCCAGAGCACTGCTGAGCCAAACGATGCACGTCCTCTGGAGATCAAATCCAATTTGTAGTGGGTAATAAAGGTATAAGAGGAAGCCCAAGTAGCTGCCGAGCAAATGTCATCCAAGGAAACCTTTGACCAGAAGGCAACAGAAGAGGCCATGGATCGGGTAGAATGAGCTCGTACTCTCAGGGGCTCAGGACGACCAGAGCTTTTGTAAGCTAGGAGAATGCACTGTGAAATCCATCCAGCTAAGGTTACTTTAGTAACTGGCTTGCCCAGACAAGATTTTGCAAAGGAAACAAAAAGTTCTGCTGTTCTATTTAAGTAAAAGCATAACTGTCTGTGAACATCCAGACGAAGTCTGTAGTCTCCTTTATTCTGAAAATTTGGAAAGAAAACAGGCAGATTAATGGTCTGGTTGATGTTGACTTCCGAAGCCACCTTGGGAAGAAATGAGAGATTAGTACTGAGGGAGACCCTCTCTATGAAAAATGATATAGGGAGGTTTACTGCAAAGAGCATGAAGCTCCAATAGTCTTCTCGCAGAAGTAATGGCAATCAGAAAAGCTGTTTTCCATGATATATATTTCAAATCGACTGAAGCCGCGGGCTCAAAGGGGGGCCCAGTCAGAGCTTGAAGAACTAGGATAAGATCCCATGGGGGGACTGGATCTTTAATGGGAGGTCTTAACAAAAAAGTTCCTTTCAAGAAAGCCTTGCATATTTTGGAGGATGCTAGCGGCCCTGAGCTGTTACCAACATGGTAGTGGGAGATAGCTGCCAATTGAACTTTAATAGTAGAAGCCACTGGCTCCTTGATCAAAGGTATGAGAAAGAGTGTCTAGGACTGCTGGAATCGGAGCCGTAAAGGGATCCAAGTTCCTGTGCTCCGCCCAGATCAAGAAAAGTTTCCATTTAGTGTTGTAGATCTTCCTGGTGGATGGTTTATGGGCGGCCACCAGGATGGCCTTAACCGAAGATGATATACTGGGAGTCCTAGCCATCAGGGGAACTGGATCAACCAAGCTGACAGATTTAGGTAGTCCAGATTGGGGGTCTTCAATCCTAAAGGGTGAGAGATTAGATCCGGTTTGGGATCCAAAATCCAAGGAGGATGTACTTGAGACCAAAGGTAAGGGAACCAGGTTTGGCGAGGCCAGAATGGGGCTATGAGGATAATTCTGCTCCCCAACTGACGAGCTTTCTGCAAGACTTTTGTCATCAAGGGAAGAGGAGGATAAGCATACAGAAGACCGGATGGCCAAGCATGAACTAGAGTGTCTCTGGGGGTTTCCCCTGGTGGGGGAATCAGAGCGAAGAATTCGCTGCACTTTGTGTTTGAAGGTGAGGTGAAGAGATTGCAGCAAGGTTGACTCCATTGGAGAAAGATTTGTTTCACTACAGCAGGGTTCAGAGATCACTCGTAAGGTGAGAGGATCGTCCGACTCAAACTGTCCGCTAAGATGTTTGACCAACCCAGTATGTGCGTTGCTATGAGAAAGCGGTTGGTGGATATCGCCCATTCCCATACTCTCATTGCCTCCCTGCAAAGTGGATAGGATCTGGTTCCCCCGTTTGTTTATGTAC
Source organism: Protopterus annectens (assembly GCF_019279795.1). Classification (NCBI taxonomy): domain Eukaryota; kingdom Metazoa; phylum Chordata; order Ceratodontiformes; family Protopteridae; genus Protopterus; species Protopterus annectens. Next base: position 1,568,276,654 of record NC_056744.1, read on the forward strand.
CAGACTACCGCCATGTTGTCTGTTTGAAGTGCAATAGTTCCTGGAGGGAGAAGGGGAGAAGGGGATGGACAGCTTGCAATGCTAGAAGCACTTCCCTCATCTCCAGGACGCGGATATGCAGTAAGGTCTCTGTGAAAGTCCACGTGCCTTAGATGGATCTGCCCATGCAATGTCCCCCCCACCTGAGGAGAGAAGCATTCTTGGTCACCGTGACTTGGGGAGGGGGTATAACAAAGGGGCGGCCTTCTCGAAGGTCTCTGGAGTGGAGCCACCAAAGAAGAGATTCCCTACAAATCCTGGTGAGAGGAATAGGTGTGGTCAGGGGTTGACAGATGATGGACCATTGCACTTGTAACGTCCACTGAAGGATCCTCATCTTGAGGCGAGCGAAGGGAGATAGATTGATGGCCGCTGCCATAGATCCCAGGGCCCTCAGGACTAGTTCTGCTGGTGGGGCTGACAATCGTAAGAGATCTATAATGTGAAGGCTCAGATTGCGAAGCCTGTCCATAGTCAGAAAGACTCTGGATTGAGTAATGTCTATCCTGGCCCCTATGAATTCCAAAATCTGAGTGGGTTGAAGGGAGGATTTCTGGAGATTTATCGTGATCCCTAGGTGGCGGGCTACGTGTAAGTAGTAGTCCCTGCCTGAACACAGTTGATGCCTGGTGGAGGTGGTTAGGAGACAGTTGTCCAGGTACGGGAAGACCTGTATTCCCTGAAGCCTCAGGTGGGCTCCTACAACTGCCATGACCTTGGTGAACACCCTGGGGGCTGTGGTGAGACCGAAGGGTAGGACCCTGAACTGATAATGGCTGGCTCCCAGCCGAAAGCGGAGGAACCTCCTGGATGGTCTGTCCATCAAAATGTGGTAGTACGCATCCTTGAGGTCTATTGAGCACATCCAGTCGTTCTCCTGCAGAAGTGGGAGAATGGATTGAATAGTGACCATCCGGAAATTTTCCTTGGCAAGTGACAGGTTCAGCGTTGACAGGTCAAGGATGGGTCGCAAGTCCCCTGTCTTTTTTGGCACCAGAAAGAACCTGGAGTAAAAGCCTGATCCGGATTGTTCAAGGGGGGGGGGCACTGGATGGCTCTTTTTCTTAGCAGCCCTAAGATTTCTGATGCTGCTGCCTCCCTCTGATCGGGTGGGACATCGGGGAGTTTTGTTGCTCGGGGAGGGTGAGATAGGAAGGGGATTGAATATCCTCTGGATATGATTCGGAGCACCCGGCGATCTGTTGTGATGGACTCCCATTTCGCTAGGTGTTCCGAGAAGCACCCCCCCGACTGCCTCCAGAGAGGAGCAGTCGGGCAACCCCTCAGGGCTGTTGCGTGGGTCGATTCAAAAAGGGTTCTCTTGACCCAAAATTTTTTGGGCCTCCTCTGCCCCTGGGCCGGCGTCCACCCTGTCCTCCTCTGCTTCTGAAGGACAAGGTATCCGGAGCGAAACAGGATTGTTGAGCTTTCTGGAACCACATCTTTTGTCCTCTTTGGTTCCTGGAGTAGGACTACTGAGGAATCGAGAAGCGGATCCCAATGGCAAACGTCTTCCCGTCTTTCTCACTCTGGAGAAGCATATCGCAGATGGTTTTGCCAAGAGTGTGGAACCACCGAAGGGGGCATTCGCGAAGGATGCCTTTAAGGGTTCCGCAGAGACGGATCCAGGCCTGTCTACGTAAGACGACGCCTGTTCCGCTTGCTCTAGCCGCTCCCTCTGTAGCATGGAAAGGAGCCGCATAGACGTGTTGATTGACTTAAGAGTGGCCATTCGAGCCGAGAAGGTTTGCTTGTCCTCGGCCGACATGGACTCCGGGGGTGACGCAGCATACTCTCATCAGGTCACGCTGCAGCCTAATCACGTGTGCCATATAATTCAGTGACCTTACAAAGAAGGTCGCTGAAGAAAACATCCGCTTTCCCAAACGGTCCATCATACAAGACTCCTTGTCTGGAGGATGCACCGAGGAACTCTCCTGTGCTAATTCCTTTTTCGTGGCAGCCACCACCACCATGGCATCCACTGGGGCACTCTTGCTCCAAACTGTCCTATCCATGGGAGGGCTGAGGATCCTGTCCAGTCTCTTAGGAATTGGTTCAACAGTGTCCAGTTCCTTCCATGCCCTGGTAGTAATGAGGTCTACCAGGGGATCGGCGGGAGGGGACACCCAAGAGGTAGATGGGCCTGCATCAAACGCCTCCAGAAACACAGACTTATCCGAGGAAGGTTTTTGGGCAGACCACCCCCTCTAATGCGTAACATTTCCATGATGTCTCCGAAGGAGATGTCTTCGGGGATGACCTTGGGGAACCTTCCCCTTCCTCCAAGTCCGTGTCCTCTGTGAGGGACTCGGATGAGTCCAAGTGCCTCCTCTTGCACTTCCGTTTGTGAGGGACCTCCTCGGGGGGGGGGGGGCTGTCTGAAGAGGCCTTACCAACAATGTCCTGTTCCCCTACGGGAACAATCTGGGATGTAGGCGCAGGCTGTCCCTGGGGCCGGATGATGGAGGACAGGCCCGTATGAGTGGGAATGGTGGGTGGATCTGAAGCAAGAGCCTGGGGCCTCGAATCCCTCGAGAGGACCCTCTCCACGACGTCGAAAGCCAAGGGGGAACTGCTTTCCCTTGGATCCGAAAGCATTCCCCTCGTATCAGACATGCGGATCAGTGCCGAAGGTGACCCAACCAGATCCGAAAGGATAGTGTGCCCAGAACTTGACGGAGCCGAAGGCCCACTGGCCCTTTCAGATCAGACGTTCAGCTCACAGCTCTGAGAGCTCGGATCCGAAAATGGATCAGACAGACTTGAGGGTACAGTCAGTGCTGAAGTAGGAAGCACTGTCGGTGCCGACCCTACCCCGGCTTCAAAGCTAGTCGGATCCGACAAGGAGCGATGGGGGCGAAAGAAGGTGACGAGCTCCCCACCAGTGGGGGTGGGGCAAGAGCACTCCCATCTGCATCTGGGCCTGAAGAAATCGACACATCATCCGGTCCATATCAGCGTCTGACAAGCTTCTGGTAGATCTAGATGAGGCCACCGAAGCTGGCCGGGAAGGCCGCCTGGATGACCTTGAAGGTGACTGGGTCTCCTCCTCCGGCTCCAGGGAGAATCGTGGAGAACGGAGCCAAGAGGGGGAAGGCCCAGAGACCTTAAGGGGAGAGGCGAGCTTTTTAGACGGCGGTGCCGAAGAGCTGGATTCGGACCGCCTTTTATGGCTCCGGTGCCTCTCCTTCTCTCTCTATCGTTTCTCTCTTTTTTCCTGCTTTCCCTTTCCTCCTGGGCTAAGGTGGGAGGGTGAGTCCCTGCCAGGGGATCAGGAGCGACAGGTGGGGCAGCCGCAGCTGGTGACACAGAGGGGAAGGAAGAAGAGTCTGGGGGCAAAAGGCCCGCCAGAATGAGCTTCGACCTCCTATCCTTCAAAGCCCTGGGGTTAAAGGCTGCACAGATAGTACAGCCGGAAGAAAGGTGGTCAACCCCCAGGCAAAGGACACAAGTGTGACCATCCGCTGGAGACAGCTTATGGCCACACTTGGTACATTTTAAGAAAATGGCTTTAGGGCCTTCAGCCATTGTAAAGGAATAAGGAAAAGTAGGCCCACAAGCACACACCTTCACACACGCAGAGGGGGGAGGGGAATAAAACCAACTTAACTAAAAATTCAAGAGAACTACCCAAAAATGACTACAAAATATAAGGGGAGTTCACACAAACCAAGAAAAGGAAAACATCTGACAGAAATTGAAGTTTTTAAGACTGACTTACAGTACTATTGCTCGGAGCTCGTTCTAGAGAAGCAGGGGGAGATGGCAGGGCATTGTGAGTAGGGGAGGAGCTTGAAGCTCAGATCTATTAGCTTGGAAAGCTGCCGGGTCGGATCAGATACCCACAGGTTGCAGAGCAAACTACTTCAGATCTATCTTTTTGACAGATTTCTTATATGCTGAAGTTGTCGTATCACTATTTTTCCCTTAACTTTTATGTCCAAAAAAATAAAAGTATTCTTCATGAACACATAAAAAAAAAATAGAGGTTAAATATCTAAAAAATTCATCAAAAGCTTGATCTGTTCCACCCCACAGCATAAAAATTCACAAATTTCTTATAAAACAGTACATTCCTATATGGATTTTCCATATTAAAGAAATTCATCTTCCCTTATGCATTCACTAAATTTGCATAGGTATTAAAGAGATGGGGTGTGCCCATTGCTCACCCTTAAGTTGCAGAGGATATAAATCCTGAAATAGAAAGTTATTCTCCAATATTATCATAAGCAGTTCGCAAATACTTGAAATTTCCATAGTGAAAGTGATATTTTGACAGGTGTTTTCTCACAACTTCTACTCCATGATCATTTAGAACAGTGAACAAGGAATCAATATTAAGAGTTACAAATTTATAAGAACTAGTATTTTCAGAAAACCAGAGAGATAATGCTGTAAAAAGTCAACACCATCTTTTAAGCTGTGCTCATGGCATAAAGTCTGTTTTAATTTAAGACTCCAAATATACAGATATTGGCTCAGTAATCCAGCCTTTGGTTGAGACTACTGGTCTAAGGAGAAAATTAATGATCTTGGGTAAACCAAAGAAGAATGAAGATACAGGATGTGCCAAATAAACTGCACAACTTCCAGTTTAAGATTACTATTTAAATGCAAAGTATAACCTGTTCATTTACATTAGATTATTTTGTCAACAGCTTTTTGATGTAAACACTTCGTATCACTTTTCCCTATATGATCATACATAGAAGTTGGATAGCTCTCTTTGTCCATAGTAGCAGTAGTATCACATTATCAGCTGACAAAGCTGATATTGACAAACAAGCTATTGAGAATACAATTAAATATAGACAGTCTTAAGGAAAAACTAGCAGATAACTGTAAATTTACATATAGTGGGGTAAATATTTAAAACCATGTTATAAAGAGAATAATTTTAAACATACCAAAAGCATAAACAGGAATGTCATCAGACCATGTTACAATTGTCACTTCTGTTGGTATATTTGTAGAAATGATTCCTATGTATCCAAATACATGAAACACCTATTTACTAACCCCCTGCTAATTGTGACAAGAAAAATAAAGTGTATATTGCTGTTTGTCAAATCTTCTATATCAGTAAATGTAATAGGAAATTAAAAGAATGTATTGGTGAACATCTGTCTGACATAAAAAGCAAAATACTCTCCAATGCACTATATAAACACGTCCTTGATAAAGGAGAAATCATGTCTTTACATTTTCAATACTTGATGTAATATATGACAGCAGGACAGAAAATGCTGAATATTAATTTAGAACTGCTCAGCCTCCAAGCTTAAATGGTGGATATTGTAAAGCATTAAAGATGCATACTAGAAGGTAACTGTTCCTTTAAATTTTTGAATGATGGGATTTGATCATGCGATCTAGGGTGGTTATTTGACTTGAAAAAGCACTTTATGTGAAAAGCTTGTCATGCTTTTAACTTGGTGTTATTAAAACTAGATAGCTTTATACTATTGTATTCTCCTTTTTGAGCTGCTTTAGACTTTTGATATTTTGTCTGTCTAAACTGGTCTCAGTTAACATGCTTGAGGTACCATTTTCTGGAATTACACAAAGACGAGCAAGTGTTCTCAGAATTGTAGTACTGATGCCATATTACACCTCTATCCTGTTTGACCACAGGTCATTACAAACATTTCACATATGTTTAGAAAGTTTAGAATGTCACTTTCAACCATCAAGCAGTTTTACTGTTGATAAAGTCTGTTTCAGGAATGCTCCACTTAAAAAAATACCAACACACATTACTGAAAAAATATCTTTAATAAAACAGCAGTTAAAAAAATTTACAAATAAGACACAGTATGTTCTCACTACTTGTATAATGTAGCAAAGTTATGTCATATACAATCAGTCCTTACATGAACCTGTAAAACACACTGTACATAAATATTTACAGCGTTTTAAATATATTTATGCTTTAAATCTCTGACATTGAATACTTCATCATCTTCCATGCAAACAACCACATTTGGAATTTTTACTAGTATGCTGCAGTGCTTGATGACTTGCATCATGAAGTCCTGACAAACTAAAAGCTGCCTTCAAAATTATCTGTAATAAGTTCAGACCCTGCAAAAGGAAATTTTATCCTACAGAATAGGAAAGAAACCCATTAGATACATCCATTCTCAGTCTCTAAGGTAACAGTACTCCCCATACATCTGCAGGCTTCTTGCCACCACACTACAGTCACCCTAACAGTGGGAGAATAAAGGCATGTTTAAACCTACTGCACATCTTTCCCCATGTAAAGTACGGCCAGGAGAAGCATGGTATTTCCCCACCAGCCCACCAAAGTACTCTTGACACCTCCCAAACTGTTGAGTTCTATGTGCAAGTATGACGGCTAATCTAACTGCAAAAGAAACTAAGGATGGACCCTGTGTAGTCTTACCTTGAGCTACGAAAATGTGAACTAGTTGCAGTAATGCAATTCTGAAAACACATGTAAGCTTGCTAATGGCTTTCCAGTGCACTTCTATTACTAACCCATAACTGCAACCGACTGTAGATCTCAGAGACATCTGTTAACATTACCCTCCCATACAGTGGCCAAGTGGCTCCAGCACATAAAGGCAACACTATTACTAGAAGGCAAGAGTTCTTTTAACATGTAACAGGTAGCTCTTCACATAACATACTACAAAGAAATAAAAGTACAATTACTGTGACAACCAGCCTTAGAGTCAACATTTCACAGAAAACATGAAAAGGATAAGTGCATGCAGTTCAGACTGTGGTCTAAATACCATACTTGCTATCTTTCCCAGTATTTATCAGAGCAAAAATATGCTTGAACACATTTTCATATCATCTGCACATGGCTCAGCAGTCCATTTTCTACTCTGACAATTCTGTTTGGATATCACAGACGAGCATAAACCTGTTACAATGGTTTTTAAAAGGCAGTGGACAATGATCGGTTTTAAGATGTAGGCCCTCAGCAATAAATGTGAATAGGATTCTTAACATTAACTACTGGCAGAAATAATTTTTTGAGGAGCAGTAAAGTATGTGTTACTTTTACGGTGTGCACTAACCTCAAACTACGTGAAATGTTTCTGGAAGGTGTAGATTATATAATCCGGTGTTCTAAAATGGACCCCTATTCCAAAAGAAATAAGTCAACGGCTCAACTTATGATGCAAAAACGAATGACTGTCTGCTAATTAAATGCTACTATACTATAAATAATAGCAGTGTCTGTGTTCTTTACAGACCAATGGCCCTAGATAATAGGGTTCATCCTTTCCCAGCAATCAACTCTGAAACCATTCTGGAAGATCCCACACTTGCAGGGGGGTGTATGTGCATCTGCTGCCCCACACGTACTGTGTTCAAGCTCAATACAAAAGCACACCTAAACCCACCACTTTACACAAGTCGAATAAGCAAGCACCTTCCTGTAAATTAAGAAGAGTGGCCAACTCACAACTACACTCAACAATACCACATGTATACAATTACTGCACCTACAGGAAACCAACAGCAAAGGCATAATGGAGGGCTACCCACCTGCACAGAAAAATCGGAGCATTTGTCTCACTAAGATTTTTTCCTGACAGAGCAAACAATACAGCAAGAACATATCCATTACACCCAACATCAAAAGCCCTTCCTGATAGGGGATACGGCTGGCGAGAACCCACAGCATTAACAAGGGTGGAAGGAGCTGGAGAACTACTCAAGGACAAAGTTATGAGAAGCAGAGTCCTAAAATGCCACAATACCATACAGAGCTTAAATGCTGGAGTTTCAGTTAAGACACTGGTGAAGTTTACACTGAAGGCAAACTGGTCATGGTGCAAATATCTGCAGGAGTTGCTATCCTAAAACAAGAACCTCAGGAAGCCACTCATCAAGTGGAGGAGCTTTTGACTGTAGTGATTTCAGGACAGTTATTTGGTGGAAAAAAATGAAGCAGCTAGCAATCCACATGAAAATGGCTACTTCTGGCAACTGTCTCCTTCACTCCAGTGAAGGAAGGGGCAACAAACAGCTGTTCAAACCTTCCAAAACTCATGCACCCACTTCATGTAAAATCTGAGATGATAAATTGGCAACCCCCCAACCACTGCCCAAAACAGCAGCAGGTTGGCTTACTGAAAGAGAATGATGACCAACTGGTTGGCAGGAATTCCTCACTACTTTAGGGTTCAATAAAGGTGTGACACACACACGCAAAAAAAATATCCATGAATAAATGGTAGCACAACAGTACTTCCCACAGCAATACCCAATCTTCAGACATGCAAGTGTCACCATGAAGACCAAGGAGGCCATCGGGCACTGAATAGAACAGAATTCAATCAAGGAACCTCAATCAGTAAAAAGACAGCAAGACTACCTAATGCTTACTTCCTCAGGTGGTCATCAGGCTTCTTTCACTTCAGGTCTGGCTTAAAAGAAACCACAGGAGGGGTATAAAGACCTATGCAGTGGGGAGGGGGGCTGATTCTTCAAGAGGTGAAACAAATCTTGGGAAGCCTGGCAAAAGAGCACTTTTCAGCTGAGGTGTACATCCAGAACACTCTCCAAATTCCTCCCTTATGTAAGAATCTACATCATCACCACCATTCTGTACAGGCACACGCCTACACCTGTGACCCTGATATAACCCTCCACACAAAGTTATAGCTGGTTATACAGAAATCCATCCTGGAAACAAGATGACAGGGTCCAAATTAATAACCTCCTTGAGCCCAGACTTTAAAAAAATATATACATTAAAAATTCTCCAGCACTTGATTAATCAGGGTGGCCTAGATACTTGTCAGCTGAGACAAAACTGAAATGCTAAACACAGTGACAAGACAGCATATACTCTCACTACACTTAATGAAAATATGCCAAGTGGTAGGGTGGAAAAATGGTATTGACCCCAGAAACTGTTGTGGACCAAGACAGTCATACAAAGTCCGCTCAAAGATGCCAAGTAGTGGACTTGATCCATTTAGTAGAGTGCTTGTACTGGGCTGTCTTCTGTAAGGCCCAACAAAGTACTCCCAGGGTTTCAAGATAGCTTTCTGCATTATTCATTACTGGCTCCATAGGGAAAATGCCATCAGTTGCCTTCTTCCCCAAAAGAACAATTTTCAGGGTGGGGAGAGGACGGAATACAGCAACAGTCCAAGATGGAAATCAAAAAACCCAAGGTCTCACTAGAAGAGGGGTTATGAGGAAGACACTATCTTGTGAGCATCAGAAATTACGGCTTTCACATTCCTAGACTACTTGCAGAAGCCTAAGGAGGAGACCCAAATCCATTATCTTCCAGATGTGGACTTGTACAAGGTCAAATGTGTAGCTGACAAGATAGATTTGCAAAGAGACTTATCCTGCATATAGGAGATAAAGACACTTACAAGGCCTTTTTTCCTCAAAAGGCATGATCCTGCACTCAGAATATAAGCTACCATCAGATACACATTTAATTGATATTCCTTTCTTGAGATGAGAACCCAGATGCAGCACTACTTGAAGGATCCCCAAAATGTGTCCAGCTAGATCAGCTGAGGCTAAAGTGAAGCCCTAGCAGAAGAGGCATCAGTCCAGAGTACCTGATTTTTCACCAGACAACTCCAGAGGCTGCTTACCAAAACCATGTTCATTGGCCTTAAGCTCCAGCTGATCCAGCAGGATTTGGGTAGTGCCAGTGCTCCAAACCATACCACCTAAATGATAGGAGCAAAGAATGCACCACCCTAGACTCCCATTCATTGATGAAGTTCAGGACCGTCTCTGGCTAGTACTCTTGTCGGATGAAAACAATATCTATGGCATATAGAGGTGTCATGTACATTTAAGTGGACAAAATTTAGTGGAATCCTCTTAACAATGAAAGAGGCACAGTTTTAATCAAATTCATTGACATTAGCTCTGTATTACCAGTGGTGGGAATTCATTTTCGATATTAGTTCTCTAGGATGTTTTATGTTTCGTTTTACACAGCATTATCTTATAATTATAAACGTTAGATTTTGTGCATCTTAGAAATGTATTTATTTTTTTGCAACACAATAATGCAAATGTGCTGGGGCACTTCAGTCGACGGTTCTCATTCCATAGCTATGTAACTACAAAGTTAGTGTATTTCACGTTGCTCTATTTTTAATCCTAATTTAGTAGATTCCACTAACTAACAAATCTATTTCACTTCTAGTTTTACCACTAGAATGGGAAAGTTGCAACACTTTCTCCAAGCTTCAGTCCTTCTTATGAATGATGGCAAAAGTGCAACAAATCATCCAGCCAGTCCCTGTACAAAAAGTCTCAGGCTCCACCATTTTTTCCTTAAAGTAAGGTAGTCCAGAAACGTCTATCTTTGGCCCTGAAGGTCAGAGCTGGACTAAGTGCTTGACATCATGCTCCTTGCCGACATGCTTGTAATTTGGCAGTCTGACAGTTGTATTAACACAGCTGAAATGCATTCTAAACACTGCATGGTGGAAATTCACAGAAGAATGCTAATAAAGCGATCTGAGCTGTGCAGCTGGCAAAACAAAAATTGATAAGCTTAAGAGTTGAACACAAACACAGACAATATAACATGCCACTGAGTGTGTGACTGCCAAACGAATGCACCCCCATGAGTAGGATCTTCTGAAAAAAGTTGCTGAATGGGAGACTGGTGGAAAGAACCCGACCCCACTATCGATCAAGGAGGATTCGGGCCCTTTACTCCAGATCACCAATTCAAAAATGGAGTACAGAAAACCTCCAGCAAGTGGAGTGCTGACTTCTGTATCACAAACTTTCAGGTGAACGTCACAAAATCATTAGAATATAAGCCACTGCTATAAAAGCCTTAGAAAGCGTTTTAAAGTGAAAATAGCAACTTTTAATATTTGTATTATTTTATGTAGCACTTTACCTCACTCTTGCTAGCAACAATTTTGAGTACATTACCCATGAAAGACAATTCTACAGTAAAGGATTCATAACTATTGCACCATATTGTATGTGGAGCAGACATTTTTGTAACCAACTCTTCTTTACAGCAAACTGGCATCATCTGTAAACAGTGTTCAGGCATTACAGTCAATGTGAGGCCACAGGTAACATCCGATATAAATCATCTCATATTATACAGATTAAACAACTATATTCAAACCTTTGACAGCTACTATATGATAACATAAATGCAGCTGTCAGGTCAACTATCCCAAAATAATTATTTTTTTTCTCTTGTTTAAGAATGGTCTCATAATCAGTGCGATGCAACAGCAAGCAAATGGTCAGAAATGCTCAACAATCTGCACATTATGTACCATCCTGCGAAAAGTATCTCAATCTAGTTTTTCAGTCCCAAGTGGATACAGCAATGTTTAACTGTTAGATTTTTTTAAACTCCTTCCCCCTCATGTAGAGCAACAAGTTAATGCCCAGTAACGGGTTAATGTTTTAAACATGGCAATGTGCCTCAACACCAAAATAAAATACCAGCAATGGAATAAAGGGAGCTTCTTAAAATTTTCTAGACATAAATGTACTGTGCCATGTAACATTATGCTCAGTCAGTATTCAAAATCTACACTGAACAAGCTCAGCTGAATTTCCCAACTAAGACTCCGTGCAAATGTGCATTTTAAGCAACAGGAAAAGCGTGTGTATGTGTGTGGGGGATTAAAGAAACATTCACTCCCACTACAAACTCAGACACTGGCATCCTCAACACCCAAAAATGCTATCTTCTGCCCTGCACAAACACATTTTTTAAACAAGAATTTACACAACTGCCTACCTAATCAGCTTACCTCTATTTCTAAAATGACTTTTAAAGGGAACTCCTCACCTGTAATACTGCAAGACCTAGCTACAAACAGACTGCGAGACACTAGCAAATATGTAGATCACCTAGATGAGAATGCAGAGTTCTAGCTCAAATGCTTACTTCTCAATTCCAGTGTTCTCCTGCAAGTCCCCTCGTGAAAAATGAGCTGAGGGCACATTAAGCCTAAAGCTAACCCATATCCCCCCTTACTCCAGACAGTAACTGATGGCACAATTTTCACCAAGTATCCACTCCTAAAGTAATAAATACTGTGATCTCAATAAGGAAGGAAGAGGAACTTAGAAATAAGAACAAGTTGAATGCTCAGTTCTCCACTAGCTTTACTTGTCTTCCGTGGAGCAGTCTGGCTCAGAGCCATCACAATCATACCACCCCAAACTGTTGCAACCAAAGGTGCAGCTCTCCAAAGCTGTACTACAGAAAGCGGTATCTGGGTAATGCTGAAATTTCTGTAGTGCCTTAACACAGAAGAATACAATCTCATCTCTATTAAGTGAACAGTAGCAGCATACGACAGAGGCTACTCTATGCCATACTAACATACGGAATGAGACTGAAGGCCAAGTGCAATCTGCTCCATAAGTGCACCTAGAACATCCTACTGTATTACAATTAAAACCATGGGGCTGTGAAGGCAAAACTACTACTGAACATCCTGTCACAAAATAACCAATACAGCACTATGTGATGACATTACACAAAGCTGCCAAAACATTGCTTTACAATGACGGAAAACATTATCAAGCACATAAAACTTTTGTACTTGCTTCATCAAGCAGCTAAAAGTATATCATATCCCTTCAAGAAAAGAAAATCAGGAAACATCATGGAAGTGGTGCAAGCACTAAGATTTCTGTGACAGTTTATCAGCCTAAAGTTCCACAATCTTCCAAAAGGGAAAGCTCTGTTCACATTTTTAATAAACCCTCTCAGCTTCACATACCAGTATTTGGAAAAGTCTCAACAACCAGCCAAGACTTTAGCTGACCAAACACACATGCATAGGCAGGCGCGCACACACCCCCCCCCCCCCCAACACAGACACACCCTTGTCTGGTATCATTACAAAACTGCAGTGCCTAAAATGCAACATCATCTCTGGACAACATGCAGTCTGATCAGTGCAGGTTGAATGAGCTCATACTCGAGTAAAAAATGACTCCTATGTTACAGCTACAAATGTCCACTTTGCACTGAAATCACCAGTTCAATTTTTCCATCAGGCTGGTTCCCCGCCTCAGTCTTCCACGTCTGTAATACCAGTCTGTTCTTCCACACTTCTGAGGTGGGCCTTCTTTAGCTTTTCTGTTCATCGGTCATTATTTGTTCATTTTTTTGAAATCTTGGCTTGCTTGTGCTTGGGTGGTGCCCACCTCAGGCACATAGTGTCCACTGCAGAAAAAGGTTTGGAAACAAAATTAATTCTAGGCAATGAAAGTTTTTAAAGCTCATCTATCATGCAACTTCCATCTAAATATCATCAGAATGAAAAGGAAGATCAGTGGCCCAGAACTAAAAGTAAAAGCATGAAACTAAAACAAGTTAGGCTACTCTAAGGATAAAAGTTTTTCAAACTACTAACTCTTTTCCAATGATCTATTTTCTTTCAGTGGGGCCTCTGGTACTTTCTAGCTGAACTGCAGATATCTGTATACACTCACCATAACAGAAGATGCTCAAGACAGGATTACTGCTGCACTGTCATTCATTATCATACTCTTAGCACAAGAAATCTGGACAAAGCCAAAACAATGGAAAGACAAAGGCTCAACAATATGGATAGATTTTAAATATCGCTCTTATAAACTTAGAAATTTGTTAGAATACAATGTGCTGTGTTAGCATGCATTTTCTGAAGGATATGAAGTCAAACTCAAATGTCTTATTTAGGGGCTTCAATCCTTCATGACTTGTCATTAAACTGCAAATTTTATGAGAAACAGATCAAGAATATGAGGAAAAATCTGGACATTCTGTGAAAAAAATGGGAATCTGCCACAACCAGATATCTGCCAGCATGACTTCCACAGGTTTTGGATGTCCCAGGAAAGACAAACTCATTTCCCTTCTCCAGGAGTCTGGCATACCGCTAAATAAGTAGAACAGCTCATGCCATCTTCAGTTTTTTTTTGGCAAAATCACTAACAGATTCAACTTAAATTGTCAATTTAATGTTTCTGGGGTCATCTGTCTTGGCTTCTCTTAAATGTGCACATGTACCTTAGTAAGGTAAGAGGAAAGAACCACAAAGACATCTAGATGACAATAAAAATGGACTTGGTGGGGTAAGGAACTTATTTGAATTTGTTGATTTGGGCACAGAGCTGATCCCCTTGGGCCATTTTCAGGCTCAGCCAGGAAGTACTGACTAGTAAAAACATACAAATTATCAGTATAGATAAAACACTATACAGTTAAAAAAAAATAACTGGATATATAGTCACAGGAACATTTAAAAAAATCAGTAGTAATAGCTTTGATAACAAAACTGCTGAAAACTGAAGTGTCCAGTCCAGCAAACAAATGATACTACTATCCAGAAGCAGCAGAGTAATTAAACTTATTATCCCCGAAATATGTATTTAACTGCTTACTAGTGTGCACATGGTTCAGATACAACGTACCAACAGAGCCTAGTCTTTCCTTGCAATTAAAGACCAAATGGAGAAGCAAATGTAAAAGGTAAAGAAAAAAAAGAGATGAGGACCCTGTATCATTCCACTTCAACAGAGAATACAGATGGCATCAAGAGGTCCCCTTTCCTTTTCTGTTTTTTGATAGAAAGGTTACATCCAGTAGAATGCAGGCAGAAGGTTATCCTGAAGCAGTGATCCTTGTGTGAATATAACCGTTGTGTGCATACTTGGCTTAACAGCTGATGTTCAAACAGAAGGATCACTGTTGCAGTATCACTCATTACTCATTGGAAGAACAAGAACATAGGTAAGGCAGTCAACCACCCTCAGTGAAGGCACGGTATGGTTTAAGAGAGCAACAGTGAACCCTACACTTGATCATACACTGAATACCAATACTTGGAAAAAGGCATGCAAGTTTGTTCATGTGGCTGTTTCAAACATTTAAGCCCATCGAGAATTTATTGAAAAGACTTCCAAGAATGTCTGTCACCTACATGCAGTGATCTCTCACCTGTCAATCCAAGACTTTCCAATGACTTTCACACTAATACGCAAAGTGGTTAACCAGACATTTTGATCAAGTTTACTTTGATAGAGGCATGTCCTTACTGCACAAAGAAGGCAAATGTGCTGGTTAAACTGCCTGAAGTGCTTTGCTCAATGTTATATTTTAGTTGCCACTGCATACACCTGACAAATCCAATATTCTACCCACCTTTTCCTTTGAGACTTGGGATAAATATACTGGTAGCTGCATGGCTACAGTTAAAGCCAGTTTTAAGATCACATTAAATAAAAGGAGGGATTAATTTTAAGGCTTAGCCTATACTTGTGGAATACTGCATGTGTCTCTCTACACATCAGGACCAGAAGTTCTGAATGAAATCCTTATCTAAAATGTAATAAATCATAAAAAAATCTAGGGCACTGAGGAAATGTGTAAAAATGGACCAAGATAATCACAAAACTGAGATGTCAGAAGATGTACAAACTTCCTGTGAGGTTTGACAAGATCTCCCATAAAGAACTATTTAACTGCAGAGTAGGCAATCAAAAGGACAGCCAAGATAGAAACGGGCAAGCTGCAATAGCTGAAAGAAATGTATGACAGCCTAGTTTGGTACAGTTTTGCTTTGTAGATTCAATAGGAAGGATATCTCAAGACTTGCATCAGGGTACCATTTCAATTTAAACAGGTACAATTTCCAGGTCCTTGCATATCCTGGCAGAAATGTGGCCTGAAGGGCATTAGTTTGAATCTATCCACATTGCCATTTCAAGACCCCCTTAAGTTTGGTGCACTACTGGTTAGTTTTTCAATTATACAAAGATGCAAAACTTGGTTAACTACCTAAGATAATCTTGATTTTCTTGGTCGGGGGGTGCTATTAAATGAGCCGTTCTTCTAAATACCTTTTGAGAACCTTGGGAAGGATGGTTAGATACAAAGAAGTCGCCATATTCAGGGGAAGGAAAAGGTATTCCTTACATACAAATCTAGCAAATTATTTTTCCATCTAATTCTGCTATGAAGGAAGCCAACTTAACATTACAGTTCTCCACCTTAGCAGCAGACTTTAAAAAAATCTGCCAGACTATTCTTCATTAGCAGAAACCAGAGTGCCTACTGAAATTCACCATCAGTACATTTAAGCCTGAAGGAGTGTTTGTTGCCAAAAGAGACAGGCCCTCTGTCACGTCAAGTTCACAGGCTCCCTCTTAATATATTTACACCTGAGGGATTGTCCGTAACCACATTCAGAATGACTTGATGCTAGCAGGGCCAAAAAAATTAAAGACATCTCTTCTTTTATACTGAGGTGCTTCCTGACTGTGGATGCGTTCAACCTGCCTTGTACCTTAAGGAAGGTAATATACATTTCCTTCTCACAACCCCTGATGTGCATGTGAAGAGTCTGCTGTCACAGTATGTGTAACATCCTGGGGGTCACAAAACACATTCCTGAGCAGGTCAACAGACTGAATGCTGTTCTTCTGGTGTTGCTTCCACAGATTCTTGAGGTACCACTGTATTTTCCTCACAAACAGTCTGGTCACTGGTACCATCAGGATGCAGGCTAATGAAACTGACAGCTTTTAGAAATTTTCAGAATATCATGCATGACCCCTTAGCTATGTCAGCAAAGATCTCCATTTAATGGGTTTTGTTGTGCAGAAGAGCAAGCTCACCCATCTTCCTTGTCTAGCTTGGCCTCCTAGAAAGATTTGTTTGTAACATTTGTCTAATGTTAGGCAGAACTTCGGTAGGTTCAAGGGAACCAGAGAGTGGTTAGACTAACAATAGAGAACTGTATGCCCTTCTACATACCCTCTAAGATGAGTAGGAGTTAGGATTAAGCAGTTATATAGACGTTAATTTAATCGTCAGTTTAGTCTTTTACAGTGTCAAGGCACGCATTTCCAGCTTCAAGGAAAAATTCGGGGGGGGGGAGGGGCATCCTTAATAAATATGAAGGAACCATACAGATTTTACATTAAAAACCGTACAACTTGGTATTGTATAAGTTATGAGGCTTGTTTTCAACTTCAAGGGTTTGTTGCACTTGATTCAGAAACAGACCAATATACTTTCTCATAAATATATATATATATACCTAATTAGGTTGAATATATACTTCAATAATTTATAATACCAAACATGTCCTCTGGTACCATCTAATGAGTCAATACTATTTCACTGATGTATGCAGCAATTTTACAGTGCAATTTCTTTTTCTGCTACATGCTTAGGATAGTTTTCTTGTGAAAGCCTTTTCTCCAAGTCACCAATTATACTTGAAAAATTCAACATCTTAAACATTTTAGGTGCAAACACAAAACGAATTGCTCCTTAACTATACCGGATTTCAAACAAGGTTCATGCTAACCTGTTATTACTATCTCTTCTTTGTAGCTTTACCACCAACTTTGAGCTAATTAGTCTATTATATTTAAATCCAAAATGTTTTAATTTCATTATTTGTACATGTAAACAAAAATTACTCCAGTGTTTTTAAAAAATGCCACAAGTCAATAAAATTTCCTTCTTGAATCACTACAAATGTCAATAAAATATCCTCAGTATCTACTGTGCTTAAAACATCCATTAAACAGTGTTCTTTTTCCAAACAACTTTATAGCAAACTCGCAAACCTGAAAGCCATAATGATACCCTTGCCACTCATTTATACAGGTCATTAAAAACAAAAAAAATAATGTAGGCAAGCACCAAGTAAATAAAGCAGCATGTTAGCAAACAAATTTTAGCAACTATGAAATTTCTAGT
Source organism: Protopterus annectens (assembly GCF_019279795.1). Classification (NCBI taxonomy): domain Eukaryota; kingdom Metazoa; phylum Chordata; order Ceratodontiformes; family Protopteridae; genus Protopterus; species Protopterus annectens. The sequence continues at coordinate 1,568,294,433 of NC_056744.1, forward strand.
AAATAATACCATAAATGTAAACCACTCAAACTTTTATGTGGCATTACCAAATAAAGTGTCTCAATGTCACTGTCGCAAGCCAGAAGCAGTAAATCACAAATCCTCGATTTTGTTACTTCAATAGTCTCTTATGTAAGACTTTGGATAACGAGACAGTGTTTGAACCAGAGGCAGCCACAATGATTTGGCCTCACAAAGACATTCAAGTCATTTAACTTGAATTCCAAACATGTACCCAAATCTCAGGTGGAAACAGTAAACTATGTCAATTATTCTTCTGTTATACAGCCAATAAAAAATTTTCTCTAAACTGTTATATCCATTTTTTCAAAGACTGACTCAGTGTTCAATATCTACTCATTCCTGTTCCATTTTAAAATAATCAGTAACAGCACAGTGGCACAGCGAATATTTTATCACCACACAGCAAGAGGTTCCCTGGTTCGATTCTCAGCTGGGGTGCCTTCTGTGAGGAGTCTGTGTGTCCTCCCAGTGTTTGCATGGGTTTCCTCCAGGTGCTCAGTTTCCTCCCACATTCCAAAGACATTCAATAGGTGGGGACAGGACAAACTAAAACCGACTACAGGTGTGAATGTGAGTGCAAGTGTGTGGTGTGAAGAATTACTGCATCAGGGTTAGCCACCCGGTGGTGTAAACCTTGGTCCTAGTTGATTGTCATTGTTGAAGTGACACCCCGACCCCATTTACAAAATGGGGAAAAAGGAGCTGTGGATGGATGGACTCATGAAAAAGTACAGTTGTGTACCTACCATAAATGTAGATGTTCCGAGTGTAATCACTGTTGCAGTCATTACTCTTGGGTTATCCTGCTGGCAGGCTACCCGCAGTCGGCCTGAATTCCAAAGTACTAGTCCGGCGTCAGATGCTGTCGCCTCTTCCCTGACGTCAGTGCGCCAGGGGTATAAAAGATGCAGCCAACGCCATTTTCTTCAGTTTTTCTTGCCCCAGATGTCAGGTGCCCCCAAAAGGGTAGGCTAAAAATTTTGCAAATAAAAATGCATGCACTAACAGAAACATTACCTTCCTCTACAAGCAAATACACCACATGGATTGTATAGAATAGAGAAATACAGATAAGTCCCAGCAATGAAAGGGGGATGGAGGGAGGGTAACCTGGACTGCAACAGTGAATACACTTATTTATAGTAGGTACACAACTGTACTATGTTCATCGTGTTTCACTGTTGCAGTCATTACTCTTGGGTTGAATCCCAAAGCGGAGGATGGGCGGCTGGGTCTAAATAGGATTAGGAGTGGCTATGAGGCCCTGCAGAACTGCAGTGGCAAAGCCTGCTCTGGATTTAGTGTAAAGAGGTAAGTGGTGTGCACTGAACTCAAGTTGCAGCCTCCAAAATTTCCTTGGTTGGTACTCCTCTGAGAAAGGCTGCTGATGTGGCTGCTGACCTGGTAGAATGTGGCCTAATATTATTCTTAGATACTGATTTGCCATGCTGTGCATAGCAGGAACAAATTCAGTGTCCTATTCATTTTGAAATAGTCTGCTTTGAAATAGCCTTTTGTGATCCTGCAGCGTATGTCACAAAAAGTTGCTCAGTTTTTCTGAAAGCTTTTGTTTTGTCCAAGTAGAAGCGTAGCTGCCTGTGTATGTCCAAAGAGTGCAGAAGTCTCTCCCCTTTATTCTGGGGATTTGGATAAAAAGTTGGCAAATGAATGGTTTGGTTAAGAGCCACACTGGATACTACCTTTGGCATAAATGTTGGGTTTGTCCTTAGAGAAACCCTGTCCAGATGAAAAATGATAAAAGGATCCACTGCCATTAATGCCTGTAACTCTGAGACTCTTCTTGCTGAAATTATTGCTAGGAGCAGAGCAGTTTTCCATAAGAATTTTATCTCAGCTGTATTGGCTGGCTCAAAAGGAGGCAGTGTGAGCTTTTCAAAGACAAAGTTGAGGTCCCACGTAGGTATCTCCTTGGGGGTCTTACGTTTTTTTGCCCCTCTGAGGTACTGTCTTAGCAGTGGACAAGAGAAAATTAGAAGTTATGTACTCACCATAACGTTCCATCTGAGTAGGTGTATTCATTTGTCTGCAACCTGTGGGTTATGGATCCGATATCGGATCCGAACCGGCATGGTTTACCAGCTATGGATCCAAGCTCTCAGCTCCTCCCCTCACCCATAATGCCCTGCTCTACCCTCATGACCTCAGATCGAGTTTGCCAACAGCAAGAACACCCTGAAAAGGGTAACACACCATATGCAGGAAACTGAAAGGCCAGGGGGATAGGAGGGCGGGATGGTTGCAGACAAATGAATACACCTACTCAGATGGAACGTTATAGTGAGTACATAACTTCTAAATCTGAAGTAGGAGATTCATTTGTCTGCAACCTGTGGGACAGAGTCCCCAGCTACCTGAATCTTGGGCGGCCATCATGGAAGGATATTCCGAGCACCGGAGCCAAAGGATGCTCTACCCCTAGATGCAAGATCCAACTTGTAGTGGGAAATAAAAGTATGAGATGAAGCCCACGTGGCTGCTGCACAAATATCATCTAGAGGAATCCTAGCCTTGAAGGCTGCCGAGGTAGAGACTGACCGGGTTGAATGGGCATGGACACCCTCCGGTGCGGGCCTTCCCGAAGCTTGATAAGCCAATAATATACATTGTGAAATCCAGCGAGATAATGAGACTTTAGAAATTGGTTTGCCCAAATTAAATTTAGCAAAGGAAATGAACAACTGGTCGGATTGCCTATGACTAGCCGTCCTGTTTAGATAAAATCTAAGTTGCCTGTGAACATCTAAGGAGTGAAGCTTGTATTCACCTTTGTTTTCATATTTAGGGAAGAAAACAGGGAGGTTAATGGATTGATTAATGTTTGCTTCAGAAGCTACCTTAGGAAGAAAGGACGGGTTGGTCCTGAGGTAAACACGGTCCGGATGAAAGACCAAGTAAGGAGGTTTAGCTGATAATGCTTGAAGCTCTGAAACTCTCTTGGCCGAAGTAATGGCTACTAAGAAGGCAGTCTTGAAAGATAAGAATTTCAGATCTACCGTGAGCCGGTTCGAAGGGCGGTCAAGGCCTGGAGAACTAAGGAAAGGTCCCAAGGAGGAACCGCTTGTTTTACAGGGGGCCTGAGAAGAAAAGTACCTTTAAGGAAAATCTTACACAACTTGGCCGACATCAGAGGACTGGAGTCATGACCAATGTGATAATGGGAAATCGCCGCAAGTTGTACTTTGACCGTGGAACTGCTGGCACCATCATTAAAAAGAGTGGTTAAGAAATCAAGCACCAAAGGAAGAGGAGCTGTGAAGGGGTTTAGGCCTTGCTGCTCCGCCCACAACGAGAACCGTTTCCACTTGCTGCGGTAGACTTTCCTAGTGGATGGCTTATGAGCTGCCACCAGGATGGCCTTAACAGGGGACGAAATACCGGGAGTCCTGATCAAGAGTGGAACTGGAGCAGCCAAGCGGTCAGCTTCAGGTTGTCCAGGTTCGGAGGAGATAAGTGGGATGGATGAGATATCAGATCCGGAATGGGATCTAGAATCCAAGGAGGATTCACAGAGTGAGACCTTAGGGAGGGGAAAGTACAGTTTTGTACCTACCATAAATGTAGATGTCCGAACTGGATAGCATCTGCAGTCATAACAACTGGGTTGTCCTGTCGTCAGGCAGCCCTTCAGTCGGCCGGATTCCAAAGTCCGGGTCCGGCTTCGGCTGATGTCGCACTTCACCCGACGTCATCTCTGTTGGTCTTCGGGTATAAAGGCATCAGCCGACGCCATTTTCCTCAGTGTTTCTTGCCCCAGATGCCAGTAGCCCTCTTGAAGGCTAAAATTTTGGATAAATGCCAATGTTTCCAAAAAGATAGTGGTAAACACAAAAAATAAGCATGTATGTACATATATACAACAAATACACCATAAAAGACTCCCCCCCACCAGCTAGCTATTAGGAGGGTAAACACCCTAGGAGTACCACAGAGGGGAAGGAGGGAGGGTAATCCTGACTGCAGATGCTATCCAGTTCGGACATCTACATTTATGGTAGGTACAAAACTGTACTATGTCCTTCATGGATGCATCGGCAGTCATAACAACTGGGTAGAATACCATAGCCAACTAGGGGAGGAGGAAGAAACTAGATTATGGTGCGTTTAGGATCCCTTGCAGTACAGCAGTGGCAAACCCTGCTCGGGATCTGGAATATAGAGGCAAATTATAATGCTTGGCAAATGTATGCACGGAGGTCCAAGTAGCCGCCTCAATAATGTCTTTGGTTGCCACTCCTCGTAAAAAGGCTGTGGTAGTGGCTGTTGCCCTTGTAGAATGAGGTCTTATGTTCTGTGGAATTGGTTTTCCATGGAAGGAGTAACAGAACCGTATGCAATTTCCTATCCATTTGGAGATTGTCTGTTTGGAAATAGCTTTTCCTTCCCTTCCTGTTGCATAGGCTACAAAAAGCTGATCAGTTTTCTGCTACTTTGTTCTGTCCAGGTAGTAGCGTAGCTGTCTATGTACATCCAAGGTATGCAGTATTCTTTCCCCTCTGTTTTGTGGGTTGGGAAAGAAGGTAGGTAGGTGGATTGCCTGGTTTAAAGACACTCTGGATACCACCTTAGGCATAAATGTAGGATTAGTCCTCATGGACACTCTATCTTGATGGAAGATTAGGAAGGGTTGTACTGCCATTAGGGCCTGGAGTTCAGAAACCCTCCTGGCTGAGGTTATTGCCAGTAGGAAGGCGGTTTTCCACGACAGATGCTGTAGGTCTGCTGTTGCTGCTGGCTCAAAGGGTGATAGTGTCAACTTTTCTAGCACAAAGTTCAAGTCCCAAGCTGGTAATGGTGGTTTCCTTGGAGGTTTTACATTCTTGATTCCTCTGAGGAACTGTCTGAGTAATGGGTGTGAAAAACAGGTGGATCAAAGCTGTATTCTGCTGATATAGCTGATGCATGTATCTTGATGGAGGAGTAGGACAGGCCTGAATGTAGAAGTTCTGCCAGATACTCCAGAATGTTAGGCATATCTATGTTTGACACATCTTTTCCTCTTTCAGTACTCCAAATGACAAACCTTTTCCATTTTCCTGCATAGTTCCTTCTTGTTGAAGGTCTGCGGGCTTCAAGAATAATGTCTTTAACTCTTTGGGAAAGTTCTGGATTAGCTGCTGCTATGTGATGTTCCATGCAGTCAGTTGCAACGTTTTTAGGTTTGGATGCATGATGCTGTAGTTGTTCTGAGTTAACATCAAAGGCATCAGGGGTATTGGCCACATATTGTTCTGAGACATGCTCCTGAGCAGTGGGTACCAGTGTTGTCTTGGCCAGTTTGGAGCTATTAGAATCATCCTTGGACGTTCTTCCTTGATTTTTAGTAATACCTTGTGTATCAAGGGAAGAGGTGGGAATGCATATGCTGTTAGGCCTTTCCAGCTGAAGGAGAGCGAATCCACTTTCCATGCTAGTGGGTGGAATGTCCTTGTGCAGAACTTTTTGAGCTGGTGATTGAGAGGGGAAGCAAATAGATCTATCTGAGGCATTCCCCATTTCTTTGAGATGGTCTTGAAGATGTCCGGATGTAGCATCCATTCGTGGGCATCCGATGTGGTTCTGCTTAGTATGTCTGCTAGAGTATTTTCTTTTCCCGGTACAAATATTGCCTGTATCTGGATGTTGTAGCTGAGTGCCAGATTCCACAGCTCCAAAGTCATTCTGCATAGGGGGTATGAATGAGTGTTGATGTACCACATGACTGTGGTGTTGTCTGTCCTTATCAACTGGCCCTCTGAGAAATGGTCTGAAGTTTTGGATTGCCAGTTTTACTGCCAGCATTTCTTTTAGGTTGATGTGCAGGTGAAGTTGATCCTGCGTCCACAATCCTTGCACGCATTTGTCCAGCATGTGGGCCCCCCATCCTAGGTCTGAAGCTTCTGTTGTGATGGTCTGGCTTGCTTGACATCTGCGAAAGGGTAGCCCTGGGTTTGACTGGCATGCTTGAGCCCACCATAGGAACTCCTGTTTTAAGCATGGAATTAGTGGAATTTCTGTTTCTAGGCTGTGCCTGTGTTGGGACCATAAATTCTTTAGGTACCACTGTAGTTTTCTCATATGTAGTCTGGCAAGTGGGACCAAGATTATGCATGATGCCATGAAGCCCAAGGCCTGCAGTACTTTTCTTGCTGTTAACTTGTTCTGTTTTGTTAGTGCCAAGAAGTAAAGAGGAGTTCTCTTTGTTTTTCTGCAGTTAGGAAAGCCATTTGTTTTACTGTGTCCAATTCCGGCCCAAGAATGTCCTTGTCTGGGATGGTATCAGCCTTGATTTTGTAAATTGACTGTGTATCCCAGTGCTTGTAGCAAGTAAATGACCCTTTGTAAATCTGTTGTCAACTTGCTTTTGTTGTCCCCTTGTAGCAGGCAGTCGTCCAGGTATGGGTAAATTTGAATTCCCTGTAGTCTGCAGTGGGCGATTACTGATGCCAGGCATTTTGTGAATACTCTGGGCACAGTAGATAAGCCAAAGGGCAATGCTGAGAATTGATAATGCTCTGATCCTGCAAGAAATCTGAGGTATCTTCTGCAGATTGGTCGAATGGGGACGTGCAGGTATGCCTCCTTGAGATCTAGAGTTACCAGCCAACACTCCTTGCCCAGCATGGGAAGAAGTTGCTGTAGGGTCAGCATTTTGAATTTTGGGACAATGATGTATGTATTTAAGGTGGACAGGTCGAGAATAGGTCTCCAACTTTTTCCTTTCTTGGAACTAGGAATAGTCTTGAGTAGAATCCCTTTCCTTGTTCTGTTGTTGGCACTCTTTCCACAGCTCTCATGTTTGCTAACTGCATTATCTGTTGTAGAGCCTCTGTTTTTTGATTTGGAGGTAGATTTGGCATTCCTCTTTTGACTGGTAAAGTGTGGAAGTGGAACTGGTAACCTTGATCTATGGTTTGTAAAATCCACTTGTCTTTTGTGATACAGTGCCAGTTCTTTGAAAATAAGGTTAATTTGCCGCCTAATGGAGCTGCTATTTGTTCCCTGGTAGGCGGTTTTAGAGTTAAGTCACTGTGGCTGTGTTGTTGTAGTGGCAGTGGTTGTGTCTGTGCCTCTGTTGTTACCTTGCCACTGTCGTCCTCTGTAGGCACCTCCTCTGGATTGGTTTCTTCCTCTGGAACATCTATTCCTGCCCCTTTGGGATCTTATGGAGTCAGGAAAGGACCAATTTTTGGCAGGCCAGTTCCTGCTAAACCTTGGGGGTTGGACCTGCAAGAAATCTTTAACCGTTTGAACAGATTTTGCCTTTTCTTCCATTTTCTTCATTACCTGCTGGGCAGGTGTACCAAACAAGCTGGTCTTATCCATAGGAGCATCTAATAACTTGGCTTTAACATGATCCGGTAAAGCTTGTTCCTTTAGCCATGCATGCCTTCTTATCACTGTGCCAGTCATGGCTGATCTAAATGAAGCCTCCAGTGCATCATAGCCACATTTTAAGGAATGGTTACTAACCTGTTGTATGTTATTTACCATTTCTAATACATATTTCTTATCAATTGATTCATCAGAGGATAGCTTTTTGTTAACTGATCAAGCATAAACTCTTGGTATTGTATCATGTGAAACTGACAGTTTAAAGCTCTAGCTGAGAGAGTAGCTGAAGTGTAAACCTTTTTGCCCCATCTGTCTAAAGACCTGGCTTCCCTTTCAGAAGGAATAGGGTTTTAGCTGTGGTCGCTACTGCCTTGGGACCCTGGGATATAGTTTCGGGGTCTGCAAGTGGGGCCTTGTAAAGGTGGTGATGAGTGTCTGGTACCCTGTAAAATCTGTCTGGTTTGGCAGGGGCTGGAGGTAAAGAATCTGGTGCAGAGCAGACATCATTGAAGGCATCATCCACTACAGAGAGCACAGGAGGTATAGCTAAAGGCCTGTGTTGTGGAAGGTGCAGAAAGGTTCTAAGTCTTTTTCTGGAGTCTGAGAAATCCTGCTGCTGCCATTGGAACTGCTCTCACATGGCATGTAAGGTTTCCCCAAAGGAAAATTCTTCTGGTGGGGAGGCAGCTGGAATGGATTCTTCAGCATCTGAGTCTTCAAAATTGGAGAAAGGAGCTTCTGGCTGGTCTGTTATGTCTGATTCATCAGCAGAATCATCAGAGGACACAGGCTCGGGGGGCTCTGCCCTAGGTCTCTTCTCTGGGGGCTGAGAGGCCCTGTCTGGGTGAGATTGAGATCCCCTAATTAATGAAATTAAATCTTCTGCCAGGGTAAGCATTTGTGAACTAGAAGAGGGCCGTGTTGTAGGGGGTTTAGCAGGCACTGTTCTAGTAGTTTTGGCTGCTTTGGCCCTGGCAAAGGCCTTAATGGACATGGCTGCTGGAGGCCTAGCAGCACCACGTGCTGGGGTAGACACATCCAAGGGAATGGTGTCTGATAAGTCAGTGGCAACCACCGTAGTGGATAAAATTTCTGAGGCCGATTCAAGAGAAGTAGCAGGGGCCTCAGTGGTAGTGATAGATTCTGCTGTATTTTGATCAGCTTTCTCGGTTTCGGCCGAAACCGAGACACTCATGATTTGCTTAACCATGGTTTCGGCCGAAACCGGACATGAGTGTCGGTCTTTATCTTTGCGTTTTTAGCAGTTTGGGTAGTCGGAGGATCCGACGGCATAATATACGCAAAATCAGAACCGAAAAACTGTTCAGCAAACTCCGTCCGACGCCTAAGCGTTCGTCGGTTGAAAGAAGCACAGGCCGAACAGGCTGCTACGTCGTGGGCTGGGCCTAAACAAGGCAGGCAGTAAGAGTGGAAATCCTTATGAGGTATTTGTTTCCCACAGGTTAAACAATTATTAACTTTTTCTGACATCGGCTGAGGCAAGAAAGAGTCCCCAACGGGGTACTTAGCTTTAGAAGTCTTGGTAGTATTCGGTAGAAGTAATCTCTGGATCCGACCGACCGGCACTTGCGAACAGCTTCTGCTTCGGGCGCCACGCGGCAAGAAAGACTGAGGAAAATGGCGTCGGCTGATGCCTTTATACCCGAAGACCAACAGAGATGACGTCGGGTGAAGTGCGACATCAGCCGAAGCCGGACCCGGACTTTGGAATCCGGCCGACTGAAGGGCTGCCTGACGACAGGACAACCCAGTTGTTATGACTGCAGATGCATCCATGAAGGACATCCAGATCTGTCGAGGCCAAAACGGAGCAATGAAAATCATTCTGCACACCAACTGAGAGGCTTTCTGAAGAACTTGGAGCATCAGAGGCAAGGGGGGATAAGCATAAAGAAGACCGGGTGGCCAAGCATGCACCAGAGCGTCTCTTGGGGAACCTCCGGGAGGAGGTATCAGAGCGAAAAAACTGTCGCACTTGGTGTTTGAGGGAGAGGCAAAAAGATCGCAACAAGGAGTTCCCCACCGTGCGAATATGCGTTCCGCTACCTGAGTATTGAGAGACCACTCGTAAGGGGTGAGAATGGTGCGACTGAGTTTGTCCGCCAGGATGTTGGACCGACCCGGAATATGCGTTGCTATGAGAAAGCGGTTGGTGGAGATTGCCCATTCCCAAACTCTCATGGCTTCTCGACAAAGAGGGTAAGACCTGGTTCCTCCTTGCTTGTTGATATACCAGACAACCGACATGTTGTCCGATTGAATCGCAATTGTTCCCAAGGGAAGAAAGGCCTGAAGTGCTAGCAACGCTATGAGCACTGCTCTCATTTCTAGAACGTTGATATGCAGTAAGGTCTCTGAATCGTTCCACGTGCCTTGGACGGTCCGGCCTGCAAAATGCCCCCCCCCCCACCCGAGGCGGGAGGCGCCCGTGGTCACCGTGGCGAGAGGGGAAGAGGCACAAAATGGGCGGCCTCCGTGGAGATCTGGAGAGTGTAGCCACCACAGGAGGGACCGCTTGCAAGCCTTGCTGATCGCAATGGGATGATGCATAGGAAGAGCAAGATACGACCACTGGACTAGGAGTGTCCATTGGAGGATGCGCATATTGAACCTGGCAAGAGGAAGAAGCGCTATAGCAGACGCCATGGACCCTAGAGCCCTCAGGACCAACTCCGCCGGAACTGAGCTTGAGTGGAGAATGGCCCGCACCTGGAGTTGCAGATTTTGAACTCTGTCCGCAGTGAGGAAGGCTTTTAAACTCCTTGCGTCTAACCTGGCACCTATAAAATCTATGAACTGCGTGGGTGCTAGGTTGGATTTTTTTGTGTTTATAGTGATGCCCAGACGGGGAGCAAGATGGAGAAAGGAGTCTCGCCAATAGTAGTAGATGCCTTGTTGGGGCGGTAAGGAGCCAGTCGTCCAGGTAGGGAAAGACCTGTACCCCCTGAAGCCTCAGGTGGGCCGCTACCTGCTAATACTTTGGTGAACACCCTGGGGGCTGTGGTGAGACCAAAGGGAAGGACCCGGAACTGGTAGTGACTGGCTCCCAGCCGGAAGCGGAGAAACCTCTTGGAGCGCCTGTCCATTAGTATGTGGTAGTACGCATCCTTGAGGTCTATGGAGCACATCCAGTGATTTTCTCCCAGAAGGGGGAGAATAGACTGCAGTGTGACCATTTGGAACTTCTCCTTGGGAACTGCCAGGTTCAAGAGTGAAAGGTCTAATATTGGTCTGAGATCCCCCTTCTTTTTTGGCACTAAAAAGAACCTGGAGTAGAACCCTGATCCGATCTGGTCTGGGGGGACGGGCTGGATGGCTCTTTTCTTTAGCAGATGGCCAATTTCTGCCAAAGCGGCCTCCCACTGACCGGGTGGAACGTCGGGGAGGGACTTCAAATTTGGCAAGTGACGAAGGGGTATACGGTATCCTCTGGATATGATCTGGAGGACCCAGCGGTCTGATGTTATGGACTCCCATGCCGCTAGGTGCTCCGAAAAACGTCCCCCAACTGCCTCCAGAGTGGAGCAGCTGGGCAACCCCTCAGGGCTGCTGCGCGGGCCGTTCAGAGAAGGGTTCTCTGGACCCGAAGTTCCTAGGAGCCCCTCTGCCCCTAGGGCGGCGTCCTCCCTGTCCTCCTCTGCCACGGAAGGACTGGTTGTCCGGAGCAGGCTGGGATTGCTGCGACTTCCGGAACCACATCTTCTTCTGACCCTTTGGTTCCTAGAATAGGGCCTCTGGGGTGCAGAGAAGCGGATTCCGACAGCAGACAGCGTCTTCCCGTCCTTCTCGCTCTGGGTCAAAGTGTCGCGAACAGTTTTGCCAAAGAGGGCAGAACCATCGAAGGGGGCGTTCGCAAATGACGCCTTGAAGGGCTCTGAGAAATCGCAATGACGGAGCCAGGCCTGACGTCTAGTAACTAGGCCCGCCCCTGCGGCTCTAGCGGCACCTTCCGTAGCATGGGAGAGGAGCCGCATAGAGGTATTGGTGACGGACCTTAGAGTGGCCATGCGGGTGGAGTGCAGCACTTTGTCCTCCTCCGACATGGACTCTGGGGGGGATGCAGCGTATTCTTTAATAAGATCGCGCTGCATCCTAATAACGTGAGCCAGATAGTTCAGCGCCCTTACAGAGAAGGTCGCTGAACTAAACATCCGCTTCCCCAAGCGTTCCATCATCCGAGACTCCTTGCTCGGGGGATGGACTGAGGGACTCTCCTGAGCAAGTTCCCTCTTGGTGGCCGCCGCCGTCAACATGGCATCTACCGGAGGCCCCTTACTCCAATGGGCACGGTCAGCCGGGGGACTGAGAACACGGTCGGGCCTTTTAGGGATTGGCTCCACGGTGTCCGGTTCCTTCCACGCCCTGGTGGTAATGAGGTCCACCAGGGGGTCGGCAGGAGGGTCACCCAAGAGGTAGACGGCCCGCTTCAAATGCCTCCAAGAACACGGACTCGTCCGAGGAAGACTTGGGGGCAGACCACCCCCCCCTTATGCGGAGCATTTCCATGATGTCTCCAAATGAGACATCCTCGGGGGGTGACCGTGGGGAGCCTTCCTTCCTCCAAATCCGTGTCTTCTGTGAGAGACTCGGGGGAGTCAATGTGCCTCCTTTTGCACGTATGTTTGCGGGGAACATCCTCCGGGGGGCTGTCAGAGGACTCCTCGCAAACAGTAACCTGTTCCAGGGGAACAGCTTGGGGCACAGGAGCGGGCTGTCCCAAGGGCCAGATGGTGGAAGCCTGACCCAGTGCAGAGGGAGCGCGGGACGGAGCCGAAGCAAGTGCCGGGGGTCCGGAGACCCTCAACAGGGCCCTCTCCACAACATCAAAAGCCGAAGGGGAGCCGACCTCGACCAAAGGATCCGACAATCGGCTCCCCCTCGGATCTGAGGAGTGGATCGGAGCCGGCGCCGGATCCGAAGGACAGTGCGCCCGACACAGACGGCGCAAGGAGCACTGATCCCCTGGATCCGGCTCGGATCCAGGCTCCGAGGTCGGATCCGAAGCACTCGAGGGCAGGGTCGGATCCAGTACCAAGTACTATCGGCGCCGACCCACCCCGCCCGGCTGCTCGGCTCAACTGCTCCAACCCGGTAACGGGTCGGAGAAGGAGCAATTGGCTTGAAAAAGGGGTGAGCTCCCCAGAGGGGAGGCAAGAGCACTCCCATCTGCATCTGGGCCTGGATGAACCTTCTCATCATCCGTCCAGATCAGCATCTGACAGGCTATAAGTTGATCTCGACGAGGCTACCGAGGTAGGCCTTGAATGCCTCCTCGATAGCCTCGACGGAGATCGGTCTCCTCCTCCTCAGGTCCCGTGAAAAACACACTGGAGACCGGAGCCGAGGAGGGGAGAGCCAGCAGACAAGGAGGCCGGAGGAGAAGCCAGCTGGCGGGGCCGAGACAGAGGTCTCGGCCCGCGCTTATGGTGCTTCTCCTCCGGTCCTTTCTAGCTTCCTCTCCTCCGAACCACTACAGGGAGGTTGAGTCCCAGGAGGAGGAGGGGAGCCGAGAGGAGATAACCGTGAAACGGTTACCCCGAGGAGCGGAGGCCGGAGCCGAGTCCGGTGGTAAAAGACCCGCCAAGACAAGCTTGGACCTCCGCTCCTTCAATGCCCTGGGGTTGAACCCTGCACAAATGGAACATCCAGAAGTGAGGTGTTCAACCCCAAGGCATCTAACACACCGAGTGTGGCCATCGGCCGGGGAAAGCTTATGGCCACACTCGGAGCACTTGGAGAACACAGCTTTGGGCTGTTCAGACATCCCAAAAGCAAAAAAAAAAAGGTTACTTAAACTAGAGTTAAAGTAAAGTAACAAAACCACTCAACAGGCCCAAACACACACTACGCTACCAGCGAGGGGAGGGAGTAGTAAAATTAAATTTTAAAACACTAAAAGTATAACAAAATAATAGGGAAACCTACACTTCCACACAACCTTCACACAAAACTTCAAAAATTAGCACTTTAAGACTAATAAAACTGCACTTAGCAGAAGAGCTTTAGAAACACAATCTGGTCACGGCAAACGAGATCTGAGGTCATGAGGGTAGAGCAGGGCATTATGGGTGAGGGGAGGAGCTGAGAGCTTGGATCCATAGCTGGTAAACCATGCCGGTTCGGATCCGATATCGGATCCATAACCCACAGGTTGCAGACAAATGAATCTCCTACTTCAGATGTACAGTTTTGTACCTACCATAAATGTAGATGTTCGAGTGTTCACCCTGCTGCAGCCATCACACTTGGGTTATCCTGTCGTCAGGCGGTCCCGTAGTCGGCCGGATTTCCAAAGTCTTGGTCCGAAGTCGGTTGCTGTCGCCCTCATCACTGACGTCAGTACGCCAGGGGTACATATACTGCAACTGATGCCATTTTCTTCAGTTTTTCTTGCCCCAGATGTCAGGTGCCCCCAAAAAGGTGATCCAAATTAGTACAAAATGGTGAGAACACTCAACAAAAACAAAATCCATTCAGCTATCAGCAAATACATCAGTAAGGCATAGCAGAGATTTAGCCAGTAGATCAGAGGGGTTGGAGGGAGGGTAACCTGGACTGCAGCAGGGTGAACACTCTAACATCTACATTTATGGTAGGTACAAAACTGTACTATGTTCATCGTGTTACCCTGCTGCAGTCATCACACTTGGGTTGAGTCCCAAAGCTAAGGTAGGGTGGAGGTATCATAGAGGGTTAGTGGAGGCAATGAGGCCCTGCAGAACTGCAGTGGCGAAGCCCACCCTGGACTTAGAATAAAGAGGTATGTGATAGAATTTGGTGAAGAAGGTGTGTACAAGAACTCCAAGTCGCAGCTTCTAAAATTTCCTTGGTAGGAACCCCCCTGAGAAAAGTTGCAGAGGTAGCTGTTGCCCTGGTAGAGTGGGATCTAATGGTAGGGGGAACTGGTTTCCCATGATGGGTATAACAGAACCATATAAAATGGCATATCCATTTAGAAATGGTTTGCTTGGATATGGCCCTCCCTTGAGAAGCTGTAGCATAGGATACAAAGAGCTGGTCAGTTTTTCTGAAAGCCTTAGTTTTATCCAAGTAGTAACGAAGCTGCCTGTGAATGTCCAAGGAATGCAGGAGTCTCTCACCTTTGTTCTGTGGATTGGTGAAGAAAGTGGGTAGGTGGATGGTTTGATTTAAAGCTACACTGGAAACCACCTTAGGCATGAAGGGAGGATTAGTTCGTAGAGAAACTCTGTCTTGATGAAAATAGGAAAGGTTCCACTGCCATAAGTGCCTGTAATTCTGAGACTCTCCTGGCAGAAGTTATTGCCAGGAGCAGGGTAGTCTTCCAAGATAGGAACTGAAGGTTTGCAGAGAAAGCTGGTTCAAAGGGAGGTAGCGTTAGTTTTTCCAGAACAAAGTTGAGGTCCCATGTTGGTGTAGGAGCTCTTCTAGGTGGTCCAATGTTTTTTGCCCCTCTGAGGAACTGCCTTAGAAGAGGATTTGAAAATAAAGGTGGATTTGTGTCGTAGTGAGCTAAAATAGCTGAAGCATGGATTTTAATTGATGAGAAGGAAAGTCCTTTGTGCAACATCTCAGCTAAATACTGCAGAATGTGAGGCATATGAGGCTGAGTTGTGTCTTGGCCTTTAGCTCGGTTCCAAGCAGAAAACCTTTTCCATTTGTCCGAGTAAGCCTTCCTGGTGCTTGGCCTCCTGGCTTCCAGAATAACATCCAGTACTGCTTGTGAAAGAGGGGCTGGTTGGATGCTTAATTGATTTGCCATGCAGCCAGGTTTAAGGTTTTGATCTGGCTGTGTAGAATCTTTGTTTTGCTGCGTGAGCAAATGAGGTATTTGAGGCAATATCCATGGTGGGCTGTGAGCCATATTCTTCAATAGCGGGTACCAGTGCTGGCGTGGCCAGTCTGGGGCTATGAGAATCAGTTGAGGTTTCTCCTTTTTGACCTTCAAAAGTACCTTTGTGAGAAGAGGTAATGGAGGAAAGGCATATGCTTTCAGGTTTTTCCAACTGAAGGAGAGAGGGTCCACTTTCCAAGCTTGATGGTGGAATGTTCTTGTACAGAATTTTGTCAGTTGGTAGTTTTGAGGACTGGCAAACAGGTCTATATTTGGAAGGCCCCATTTTTGAGTTATCATTGTAAATATTTGTGGGTCTAGTTTCCACTCGTGGGGATCTTTGATGTTTCTGCTTAGGTCGTCTGCCAATGTGTTTTTCTGTCCTGGCAGGAATTGAGCTTGTAACTGGACTTGGTAGGCCAGAGCTGTGTTCCATAAGGTTATTGCTTGCCTGCAAAGAGGGTAGGAATGTGTGCCCCCTTGTTTATGTACCACATTACTGTGGTGTTGTCCGTCTTTATTGCAAGTTGTCCTGGCTGTAGTAGATCATTGAAGGCTGTCAGAGCTTTCTGTACAGCTAGCATCTCTTTTTGATTTATGTGCAGGTTTCTTTGTTCTGCAGTCCATAGGCCTTGAATGCATTGCCCTGCCATGTGTGCCCCCCAGGCATAGTCTGAAGCATCTGTTGTGATAGTTTGCCTGGTTGGGGGCAAGGTGAAAGGCTGACCCTTGTTGAGGTGACATGCCTGTGCCCACCATAGAAATTCCTGTTGAAGGCAGGGAATGAGAGATATCACTGTGTCCAAGCTGTGGCTGTGTTGAGACCATACGCTTTTTAGGTACCACTGTAATTTCCTCATATGCAGTTTTGCAAATGGTATTATCAGAATGCAAGATGCCATGAAGCCCAAAGCCTGCAGAATTTTTCTTGCAGTTAATTGGGTCTTTGTTGCCATTGTCTTGAAATATTGAGTCAGTTGAAGTTGCTTGTCTGGTGTAAGATCAGCCTTCTGGGCCGTTGTGTCCAAGCTGGCACCCAGGAATGTAATTTTTTGTGAGGGTACTAGTTTTGACTTCTTCGTTTACTGTGTACCCCAGACAATTTAGTAGATGCTTCACAAAAGCCAGATGATGTAAGAGAATGTATTTTCTTTCTGCTTGGATGAGGCAGTGCAGGTATGGATATATTTGAATTCCCCTTTGTCTGCAGTATGCAATTACTGGTGCCAGGCATTTTGTGAAAACTCTGGGCGCAGTAGATAAGCCAAAGGGCAGTGCAGAGAATTGATAATGGGTTGAACCTGCAATGAAACGGAGGTATCTTCTGCAACTTTGTCTGATAGGGACATGCAGGTATGCCTCCTTGAGGTCCAACGTTACCAGCCATGCTTCCTTGCCCAACATGGGAAGTAGCTGCTGTAGTGTTAGCATCTTGAATTTGGGAACTTAAGTGTTTAGAGTTGAAAGTTCCAGAATTGGTCTCCAAGCATTGTCCTTTCTGGGTACTAGAAAGAGCCTTGAGTAAAATCCTTGGCCTTGCTCTTGAGTTGGTACCCGCTGAATGGCTCTCGTGGTCATGAGAGCTGTAATTTGTTTTTTTGTGCCTCTGCCCATTTAGTGGCAGGTTTGGCATTCCTCTTTTCATTGACAAGGTGTGAAAGTGGAATCTGTATCCTCGTAAAATTATGTCTAGGACCCATTTGTCCTTTGTGACCATGTGCCAGTTGTCTGCAAATAGTGCTAGTTTCCCCCCCCAAGGGTGCTGACAAAAGAGCTTTGTTTGGCCAGCTGAGGTGCAAGTCATTGAGTTTGCCTTCTGGTGGGTTGAGACCTGTCTTCTCCTCCCTTCTGGGTTGGAGTGCCCCATTGGCGAGGTTTATACTGGGCTTGTGGTTGTCCTCTGCCCCTTGGTCACCTGTATTTACCCGTCTGAGGTCTGTCAGAAGCTGGAAAGGACCAATTTTTTGTTGGCCAGTTTCTGCTGAAGCGAGGGGGTTGTACTTGTAGGAAATCTTTGACTGTCTGCATTGATTTCGCCTTATCTTCCATTTTCTTTAAAACTTCTTCTGCTTTAACTCCAAAAAGAACATCCTGCTGTAAGAGAGCATCTAGTACTTTTGCTTTAACATGATCAGGCAGACTTTGTTCCTTTAACCAGGCATGTCTATGTATAACTGATCCAGTGACAGCTGCTCTGCAGGAGGCCTCTAAAGAATCAAACCCACATTGTAAGGTATGTTTGCCCACCTGCTCAGTGGCGTGCAACAAATCCTGTACTTCTTTCAATTCAGATTGTTGAGGGAGGGAGGTTATCTTTTGTTTTAACTGAGAAATCAGAAATTGCTGATACTTAAGCATATGAAATTGACAATTTAGCGCTCTCATAGCTAATGTGGCTGAGGTGTAAACCTTTTTCCCCCACCTGTCTATTGCTCTTGAATCCCTTTCAGAAGGTACTGGGTTTTTAGCCATGGAAGCCTTAGCCCTCTTGGGACCCTGGGAGATAGTCTCTGGGTCAGCTACTGAGCTTTTGTAAAGAAATTTGTGGGAATCAGGAACTCTGTAGTATCCATCAGGCTTGGCCGGAGCAGGAGGTAGAGAGTCTGGGTTGAAACTGGATTCTAAATAGACATCATTCACAATGTCCAAAACAGGAGGGATGGCTAGAGGTCTGTGTTGGGGGAGTAAAAGAAACTCTCTGAACCTTTTCTTGGAATCAGAGTAATCCTGACCTTCCCAGTGAAAATGTTCCCTCATAGTGTGTAAAGTTTCCCCAAAAGAGTAATCTTCAGGAGGAGAAGCTGAGGGAAGAGAATCCTCAGCTTCAGAATCTTCATAAGGAGAGAAGGAATAGCCTTGGTCCTCAGAGGAATCTGAAGAAACAGACAGTTGCTCAGAGGAAGCAGAATCTTCCTCTTGTCTAGGCCTTTTGTCAGGAGGAGGCTGAGAACCCCTGATAAGAGAAATCAAATCTTCAGCCATTTTGAGCATCTGTTTCTTAGGCATAGGACCTTGAACAGGAGACTGAAGTGCAGTCTTTTTTGATTTAGAAGGAGTCTTCGACTTGGAAAAAGTTTTGACTGTAAGCCGTCGGTCTGAATACGCCTTCAGAAACTGATGGTGTTTCTGAAGCACCGACGTCCTTGGAAGGTAAATCGTCGGAAGGGCCTGAAGTAAAAGGCTGCGTCGGCCTAGTACATTCCGTCAAAATATCCGTAGCGGTCTCGGGTTCCAGAACTGCGGTAGTCAGGGGCTGCGTCGGAGCCTCACTGATAACTGGAGAACCGGAGACCGGATCAACCGAGGCCACGGAATCAGGCTTAGGCCTGGGCTGGCGGTCCTTGTCCCTGCGCTTTTTCTGCACGCCGGTAGTCAGTAGCTCTGGCGGCATGTTATAGTTAAATTTTCTACCAAAAAAGTGTTGTGCGAAATCAAATCGTCTTAATAGTATGCTTATTAAACCTAGCACAAAAACGACAAGAAGTGACGTCGTGATCAGGGCCTAGGCAAGGTATACAATAAGAATGAAAATCCTTATGAGGTATTTGCTTCCCACAAGAAATACAATTGTTAACTTTTTCTGACATCGGTCTGAGGCAAGAAAAGTTTCCCCAACGGGGTACTTAGCTTTATAGAAGACTTTGGTCTGAAATTCGAATTCGACAATCTCAGGAGTCGGCCGACCGGCACTTGCGAATTTGCTTCTGCTTCGGGCACCGCGTGGCAAGAAAGACTGAAGAAAATGGCGTCGGTTGCAGTATACGCACCACTGGCGCAGACGTCAGGGATGAGGCGACAGCAACCGATGTCGGACCAAGACTTTGGAAATCCGGCCGACTGCGGGACCGCCTGACGACAGGATAACCCAAGTGTGATGACTGCAGCAGGGTAACACGATGAACATCAAGACTTTGGAACTCTGGCCGACTGCGGGACCGCCTGACGGCAGGATAACCCAAGTTTGAAGACTGGAGCAGGGTAACACGATGAACATCCATGACTGGACAAGAAAACTGAAATAAGTAAACAATTTTCACAGCAACTTCAGTTACACTTGCTCAATAAACATGCAAGGGATACATGGTTTCTTGCCCACCTTACTCTGTGCTTACCTGTGATGGGAGGTTTCTTGTACTGTGCACTTTTCAGATGCTCTTCTACCAATTTTGGCGTGACACATATCACGTGTTGACCTTTCCAATATTTTACCATGTTCAGAGACTGCAGTGTGCTGATAATATCATTTTGTGTTATACTAGTCATCTGACTAAGGAAACAAGAAAAATAATAACATCCATCAGCCAGAATTACAAAAAGATAAAGTACATGCATGTAAAGAGCACCTCACAGAAAGAAAGCAAAGTTAAACACTGTTATCTGAGCAAGTGTGCTTCACATGGTTTCAAATATGCTGATCCTTTATGGACCCTTCCAAATTCCGACACATGGAAATCTATGAACTCAAGACACAAAACGAGTCTCAGAACTGACTGGAAGGCTGCAAGCTGGTGCTGGCATACCTTGCACTGTAATTTTACATGCCAAATCTATGCAGCCATGTTTATAATCACTTTAGCCTGCCTAGTCTTCATTTTGACACTGATCACTTAAAAACACCTTAGATCCAACACTGCAATGATTTTATACAAAACACTTACTTAACCTTCTATCTACTCAATGGGCGGTGTCCTGCCCATGTTTATCCTTAGCACCTACTGGTTATCATACATGAACTGAGAAGCATCTGGCAAAACCAAGTTAATGACCTTCAGAACAAACTCTCACAATCAACTGTGACAGCATGTATACAGCATTTTGTCAAGGCTCCAAACTCTAACTAAACATTACTATGAAATATACAGCTACTAGAACATGGTTAGACTACCTTTCCTGTCAATACTTGACATATGAAATCCTATGAGTGGTCCTCAAAGATCACATTGACAAGGTACAAAAATGATAAAATACATCCAAGATGGTGTTAACAGTTACTGACAGGCATCACACAATGATGACAAAGTGCTCACTCTTTTATGAAAATCAGACATCTCAAAAACAAAACCCAAGGTCAGATAAATGGTTAAAATGACCATAACAATGAAACAAAAACAAAAGGACAGTTGTGTACACTTACCATAAATGTAGATGTTCGAGTGCATTCACTGTTGCAGTCATCACTTTTGGGTTCTGCTTGCAATAGCCCTCAGTCAGCCTGATTAACAGTCTTGGGTCCTGCGTCGATTGCTCTCCCTTCTTCCATGACGTCTGGGGTATAAAACATGCAGCCGATGCAATTACATTAGTTTTTCTTGCCCCAGATGTTAGGTGCCCCCTTAATGGGAAGCAATTAAATCTATAAATATACAAGGTTATACCTCCAACAAAAATACACCAAAAAGCTTTTGAAGACAGCAAAGGAAAGAAGAGGTATATCCAAAATAAGAAGGGGGCTGGAGGGAGGGTAACCAGGACTGCAACAGTGAATACACTCTAACATCTACATTTATGGTAAGTGTACACAACTGTACTATGTTCTTTGTGTTTCACTGTTGCAGTCACCACTTTTGGTTAGATTCCCAAAGCTAAAGATGGGATGAGGAATTTAAATAGAATTAGGACCAGCTAAAAGGCCCTGCAAGACTGCAGTGGCAAAGCCAGCTCTGGATTTAGAGAACATTGGCAGATGGTAATGCTTGGTGAAAGTATGTACAGAACTCCAGGTAGCAGCTTCTAAGATGTCCCTGGTAGGGACGCCTCTGAGAAAGGCTGTAGAGGTAGATGCAGCCCTGGTAGAATGGGGTCTGATCCCCTGTGGGATAGGTTTTCCATGGTGTTTGTAGCAGAAATGAATGCAATGGCCTACCCATTTGCAAATAGTTTGCTTTGAAACAGCCTTCTCCTCTGCCCTTGCAGCAAATGCCACCAGCAGTTGATCAGATTTCCTTTGAGGTTTAGTTCTGTCCAAGTAAAATCTAAGTTGTGTACTTCTAAGGAGTGCAAAATCCGTTCCCTTTGTTCTGTGGATTAGGAAAGAAGGTTGGCAAATGTATGGACTGATTAAGGACCACACTGGATACCATCTTGGGCATAAAGGAGGAATTGGTCCTGAGGGACACCCTGTCCGCATGAAAGATGATGAAAGGCTCCACTGCCATGAGGGCCTGTAATTCAGATACCCTTCTTGCTGAAGTGATTGCTAAAAGAAAAGCTGTTTTACAAGAAAGGAATTTTAAGTCCGCAGTGGCAGCTGGCTCGAAAGGAGGAAGGGTGAGCTTTTCCATTACAAAGTTGAGGTCCCAGGCTGGAGTTGGAGCTCTCCTGGGTGGTTGTAGATGTCTGGCCCCTCTGAGGAAATGCTTAAGCAGTGGATGAGAGAAGAGGGGAGGTTCTGTGTTATAATGAGCTGAGATGGCTGAAGCGTGAATTTTGATGGAGGAGAAAGACAGGCCCTTATGAAACATCTCAGTTAAGTATTGTAAAATCTGAGGTAAATTGGGCACAAAATCGTTTCCATTTTTCAGCATAAGACTTTCTAGTACTAGGCCTCCTTGCCTCTAAAATGATATCAATAACTGGTTTAACTGAGGGATGGTAAAGGAGAAATTATGTAATTAGCCAGGCTGCTAGATTCAGTAGTTCAGGGTGCAGAATTTGGTTCTCCTGCTGAGACGAAATAGTAGGAGTCTGAGGCAAGTGCCATGGGGCCAACAGTGACACACTGAGCAAGAGGAGGTACCAGTGTTGGCGTGGCCAGTCTGTTGCAATCAAAATTGTCCTTGTTTGTCTTGTTTGATCTTTAGTAGTACTTTGGAGAGCAGAGGCAGAGGAGGAAAGGCATAAACTGATAGTTTTTTCCAGCTGAAGGACAGAGCATCCACTTTCCAAACTTGTTTGTGAGGAGTCCTTGTGCAACATTTGTCCAACTGATAGTTTTGGGGGGAGGCAAACAGGTCTATATCTGGACTCCCCCATTTGCTTGTCAACATGTTAAAAATTATTGGTTCCAGTTTCCACTCGAGTGGGTCCATGAGGTTTCTGCTTAGCTCATCTGCCAGTGTAT
Source organism: Protopterus annectens (assembly GCF_019279795.1). Classification (NCBI taxonomy): domain Eukaryota; kingdom Metazoa; phylum Chordata; order Ceratodontiformes; family Protopteridae; genus Protopterus; species Protopterus annectens. Next base: position 1,568,316,683 of record NC_056744.1, read on the forward strand.
TTAGTTTTCCCGGCAGGAATTGAGCTTGTAGATGTACTTGATAGCTCAGGGCTGTGTTCCACAATGCCATGGCTAGTCTGCAGAGAGGGTAAGAATGTGTACCCCCCTGCTTGTTTATGTACCACATAACAGTGGTGTTGTCCACCTTTATCATTAATTGTCCTGGAAGAATGTGGTCCTTGAAGGCTGTCGGAGCATTCTGTACAGCTAACATTTCTTTTTGATTGATATGCAGGTGCATTTGACTTGGGTTCCGTTTGCCCTGAATGCACTTCCCTGCCAAATGAGCCCCCCATGCATAATCTGAAGCGTCTGTGAGGGTTTTGGAGGCAGGGGGTGTTGTGAATGGTAGTCCCTTGTTTACGTGGCACGACTCTGCCCGCCAAAGAAATTCCAGGTGTAGGTAAGGTACGACAGGAATCATTACTTCTAGATCCTGAGAATGTTGACACCCATAGGCTTTTTAGGTGCCATTGTAGTTTCCTCATATGCAGTCTTGCATATGGAATTAGAAGAATGCAGGAGACATGAACTCCAAGGCTTGCAATATTTGCCTTGCAGATAACAGGATTTTCGTGGGCACTAATTTGAAGTAGGTTGTCAGATTAATTTGTTTCTCTGGTGTGAGGAAAGCCATCTGGGAAGTTGTATTCAAGCTTGCTCCCAGGAATATAATTTGTTGACAGGGTACCAGGTGTGATTTCTTTTCGTTTATAGTGTACCCCAGACAAGTTGGCACTCTTTGTACAAAAGCCAGATGATTCAAACGTATCTCCTGGCTTTCTGCCTGAATTAGACAATCGTCCAGGTATGGGTATATCTGAATATTTCTTTGCCTGCAAAATGCAATGACTGGGGGCTAGGCACTTTGTGAATACCCTGGGCGCAGTAGATAAGCCAAAGGGCAGTGGAGAGAACTGGTAGTGATTGAAGCGTAAATATCTTCTGCAAGATTCCCTGATTGGGATGTGCAGGTATGCTTCTTTAAGTCAAGTGTTGCCATCCAGGCATCTTTTCCTAGCATGGGAAGCAACTGGTGAAGAGTCAGCATCTTGAATTTTGGAACCACCAAAAAGGTGTTTACAGTAGACAGGGCCAGGATAGGACGCCATAAATTGTCTTTTCTGGGTACCAGGAAAAGTCTGGAGTAGAAACCTTGTCCTTTTTCCTCTTCTGGTACAGTTTGAATAGCCTTTATGTTTAAAAGAGAGCATTTGGTTTTGAGCCTCTGCCCACTGATTTGGGGGTAGATCTGGCCAACCGTTGGGCTTTGGCAAAGTGTGAAAGTGAAATCTGCATCCTTGGGACACTATATTAAAACCCATTTGTCCAGGGTAATGAGTTCCCAGTTTTTGGCCTGCAGACCAATCTTTCCCCCTAAAGGAGCAGTCAGTTGAGAAGTGCTTGAAAGTTTTAAAGTCAAGTCATTGAGACAGGTTTCCATAGGGGGGGGGGGGGGGAGTCGTACTACTCCCAGACTTGGAAGAGGAAGCACCCCACTGCTTAGTCTTGTGTGTACCCTGGGACTGAAACCAGGTGTTTCTGCTGGGTTTGGGTTTGGATTGAGAAGACCTGGAAGCAGCAGGAAAGGACCAATTCTTAGAGGGCCAATGCCTACTAAATCTTGGAGGCTGAACGAAATCTATAACAGTTTGCATAGATTTAGCTTTATCTTCCATCTTTTTAAAGAACTTCCACAGCTTTATTGCCAAACAGGCGGTCCTGATTTAAGGGAGCATCCAACAGTTTAGCTTTAACATGATCAGGCAAAGATTGCTCCTTAAGCCAAGCATGCCTTAATACAGGAGGAATAGCTGAAGGCCTATGTTGAGGCAGGAGTAAGAAGTCCCTAAGCTTCTTTTTAGAATCAGACAAATCCTGGCTTTCCTGATGGAAATGCTCCCTTAGAGTGTGCAAGGTTTCACCAAAAGAGAAATCCTCTGGAGGAAAAGCACAGGGAATAGAGTCCTCTGCATCAGAATCCTCATACGTAGATAAGGGTAAATCTAGATTATCAGAAGAATCATAATCCTGGTCAGAAGATTCATAAACAAATTCAGTCCTAGGTCGAAGAGGAAGGTTGGTATCCTCTGATTAAAGTTATAAGGTCTTCAGCCATTCTTATTTGTTTTTTAGGAATAAAGGCCTGAGCATGCGGCCAGGGAGCCGGTTTTCTAGGCAAGGTTAGAGGTTTAAGCCTTAAAGAAGTCAGTTTAATATGCAAGTCTGTATGCCTGAACACACCCCTCAGAAGCCAGTGCCTGCACAGCGGCTCCGGACCATCCAAGGTAGACACATCCGTAGGTTCCACAGTTGAAGCATCTCGCAGCATACCGGACTCCGGATGGGTCTCAGTAGAGGCCTGTGAGTCAGAAGTAGCAGATATCAGGGGCTGCGAAAGCAGCTCACTGAGTACTGGCGACTGGCTTAGAAGCGTCGTCGGCAGTTTTGGACCTAGGCGGCCTGTCTCTGTCTTTATCTTTGCGCTTTTTCAGAATACTAGTAGTCAGATGGCTTACCGATGACATTTCTGGATAATTGAACTGAGAACCAAAACATTTAGAGGTAAAAATATACTGACGACAGATAGTGCGTTGATTAAATATGGCACAAAACCAACAGCAAGGTAAGTCGTGGTCAGGGCCGAGGCAAGGAATACAGTATGAATGAAAATCTTTGTGATGTATTTGTTTTCCAAAGGTAATGCAATTATAAAATTTTACTGATATCGGAAAAGAGCAAGCAAAAGTTTCCCCAACGGGGTACTTAGCTTTAGTTGAAGACTTCGGTTCTGAAACTCTAAAACGAAAATTTCAGGAAACAGACTACCGGCACTTGCGAACTGCTTCTGCTTTGGGCACCGCATGGCAAGAAAGACTGATGTAATGGCGTTGGCTGCATGTTTTATACCCCTGATGACCTGACGTCATGGAAGAAGGGACAGCAACTGACGCAGGACCCAAGACTTTGTTAATCAGGCCGACTTGAGGGCTACTGCAAGCAGATAACCCAAAAGTGATGACTGCAACAGTGAAACATGAAGTACGTACAGTTTTGTACCTACCATAAATGTAGATGTTCGAGTGGTTATACTGCTGCAGTCATCACACTTGGGTTATCCTGTCATCAGGCGGTCCAGCAGTCGGCCGAATCCTGTCGTCAGGCGGTCCCGCAGTCGGCCGAATCCCAAAGTCTTGGTCCGGTGTCGGTTGTCGTCGCCTCTTCCCTGATGTCAATGTGACAGGGGTATAAAAGAGACAGCAGATGCCATTTTCTTCAGTTTTTCTTGCCCCAGATGCCAGGTGCCCCTAAGTAGGAAAACAATACAATAGCTATGCAACAATACCTTAGTAGATAAGCAACAGTACTAGCTGTTAGCAAATACACCATATAGACATGCATCCAATAGATTGAGGTACATGGAGTTGTAACTAACACCCTGGTATGTAGAGGGGATGGAGGGAGGGTAACCTGGACTGCAGCAGTATAACCACTCGAACATCTACATTTATGGTAGGTACAAAACTGTACTATGTTCATTGTGCTATACTGCTGCAGTCATCACACTTTGGTAGAATCCCAAAGCTATGGAAGGGTGGCTGGTACTAAACTGGGTTAGGTGATGCTAGGATGCCCTGCAGAAAGTACAGTTTTGTACCTACCATAAATGTAGATGTCCGATAGGTATGCATCTGCAGTCATAACATATGGGTTGTCCTGCCTCAGGCAGCCCTTCGGTCGGCCGGATTCCAAAGTCTGGGTCTGGCCTCGGCTGATGTCGCACTTTCCCCGACGTCAGAGCGTCTGGGGTATAAAAGCATCAGCCGACGCCATTTTCCTCAGTTTTTCTTGCCCCAGATGCCAGGTGCCCTCTAGGAAGGCTAAATTTGGATAAATGCTGAAAAGTTCCAAACATTTGCAAATTATATACATGAATAAACAAACAAATACACCATAATAGATTCCCCCAGCTAGCTGAAAGAGGGGTAAGCACCCTAGGAATACCACAGAGGGGAAGGAGGGTGGGTAATCCTGACTGCAGATGCATACCTATCGGACATCTACATTTACTATGTCCTTCAAGGATGCATCTGCAGTCATAACATATGGGTAGAATACCATAGCCAATCTGAGGGAGGAGGTACTAAGAGAAAGATGGTGTAGTCAAGATCCCCTGCAGCACTGCAGTTGCAAACCCTGCTCGGGATCTAGAGTATAAAGGTAGATTGTAATGCTTGGCAAATGTATGCACGGAGCTCCAAGTAGCAGCTTCTAAAATGTCCTTGGTAGCCACCCCCCGTAGGAAAGCTGTAGTGGTGGTTATGGCCCTTATGGAGTGAGGCCTGATATTTTCAGGAACTGTCTTTCCATGAAAGGAGTAACAAAAGCGAATGCAATTCCCTATCCATTTTGAAATTGCCTGTTTGGAAATTGCTCTCCCTTGCACCCCAGTTGCATATGCCACAAAAAGTTGGTCAGTTTTTCTGCTAGATTTCGTTCTGTCCAAATAGTAGCGTAGTTGTCTGTGTATATCCAGGGTGTGCAGAAGTTTTTCCCCTTTGTTCTGTGGGTTAGGGAAGAACGTAGGCAACTGAATAGCTTGGTTCAAGGATACCCTAGATACCACCTTTGGCATGAAAGTAGGATTGGTTCTTAGTGACACTCTATCCTGGTGGAAAATAAGGAAAGGCTGCACTGCCATTAATGCTTGTAGCTCAGATACTCTTCTTGCTGAAGTGATTGCCAGAAGGAATGCAGTTTTCCAAGATAAATACTGTAGGTCTGTTGATGCTGCTGGCTCAAAAGGAGGTAGTGTCAGTTTTCCAGCACAAAATTGAGATCCCATGCAGGTAGAGGGGGTCTTCTTGGAGGTTTAACATTTTTGATCCCTCTCAAAAATTGCCTGAGTAGAGGGTGTGAGAAGATAGGTGGATCCATATTATATTTTGCTGAAATTGCTGAAGCATGAATCTTAATGGAAGAATAAGACAGGCCATTGTGAAACAATTCTGCTAAGTATTCTAGGATGTGTGCTAGGTTTGCCACTGTGACATCTGTGCCATTTGATGTGCTCCAAATGAGAAATCTCTTCCATTTAGCTGAGTATGTCTTCCTTGTGGAAGGTCTGCGAGCCTCTAGGATGATGTCCTTCACCCTCTGAGATAAAACAGTTTGGTTGGGATTTAAGGAATTTTCCAGGCAGATGCAATGTTTTCAAGTTGGGATGCAGGGTCTTGAAATTGTTCTGCGTTAGAAGAAGAGGCCATAGGGGAAGAGGCCATGAATTTGCCTGAGACATGCTTCTCAATAGTGGGTACCAGTGTTGTCTTGGCCAGTCTGGAGCTATTAGTATCACTTTTGGCTGTTCCTCCCTGATCTTCAGTAGAACCTTGTACATCAATGGGAGAGGTGGAAAGGCATATACTGTTAGGGCATTCCAGCTGAAAGAGAGAGAGTCCACCCTCCATGCTTGTGGGTGGTATGTCCTTGAACAGAATGTCTTCAGTTGGTGATTGAGTGGGGAGGCGAACAGATCTATCTCCTAAATTCCCCATGTCTTTGTTATGAGTTTGAAGATGTCTGGATGCAACATCCATTCATGTGCATCCATGGTAGTTCTGCTTAAGCTGTCTGCTAGTGCATTTTCTTTTCCTGGTACGAATTTGGCCTGCAGCTGGATATTGAGATTCAGGCATAGATTCCACAGATTCATAGCCATCCGGCATAAAGGGTAGGAATGTGTGCCTCCCTGCTTGTTTATGTACCACATGACCGTGGTGTTGTCTGTCCTTATTAACAGATGTCCTTGTTGGAGGAAGGGTCTGAATGCCTTGATTGCATGCCTCACTGCCAGCATTTCCTTTTGGTTTATGTGCATGCTTAGCTGCCCTTGAGGCCATAGGCCTTGGATACGTTTGTCCTCCATGTGTGCTCCCCATCCTCGGTCTGAGGCGTCCGTGGTGATGGTCTGCCTTGTTTTTGGTTTGTTGAAAGGCAACCCTCTGTTGGACTGGCAGGCCTGAGCCCACCACAGGAATTCCTTTTGAAGGCATGGAATGATTGGTATCATGGTTTCTAGACTGTGACTGTGTTGAGACCATACACTGCTTAGGTACCATTGTAATTTCCTCATATGCAGCCTGGCATGTGGAATTAAAATTATGCAGGATGCCATGTAACCCAGGGCCTGCAGGACTTTCCTTGCAGTAAGCTGAGTTTGTCTTGTCAGAGTCATGAAGTAATCTGGAAGTTGTTTTTGTTTTTCTTCTGTGAGAAAAGCCATCTGTGTGATTGTGTCCAGATCCGCACCCAAAAAGTTATCCTTTGGGATGGCACTAGTCTTGACTTTTGGATGTTGACTGTGTATCCCAAGGTCTGTAGCAGGTGTATGGCATAGGCCAAGTCCTTTAACAATTTCTTCTTGTTGTCCGCTTGTATCAGGCAGTTGTCCAGGTATGGATAAATTTGAATTCCCTGAAGTCTGCAATGTGCAATTACTGATGCCAGGCATTTTGTGAATACTCTGGGCGCAGTAGATAAGCCAAAGGGCAATGCTGAGAATTGATAATGCTCTGATCCTGCAAGAAATCTGAGGTGTCTTCTGCAATCTGGTCGGATAGGGACGTGCAGGTATGCCTCCTTGAGATCTAGAGTTACCAGCCAAGACTCCTTGCCCAACATGGGAAGAAGTTGCTGTAGGGTCAGCATTTTGAATTTTGGCACAATGAGATAAGTGTTCAGTGCGGACAGGTCGAGAATAGGCCTCCATTGGTTTTCTTTTCTTGGTACAAGGAATAGTCTGGAGTAAAATCCTTGGCCTTGTTCTGTACATGGTACCTTTTCTATAGCTTTCATCTGAAGTAAATTGCTGATTTGTCTGAAAGCCTCTGCCTTCTGGTCTGGTGGTAGGTTTGGCATTCCGCTTCTTTTTGGCAAAGTGTGGAAGTGAAACCTGTATCCTTTGTCTATTATTTGCAATGTCCATGTATCCCTTGTAATGCAATGCCAGTTTTTTGAGAATAAAGCCAGCTTCCAGCCCAAGGGTGCTTCCAGTTGATCCCTGGTAGGCGGAATCAGAGTCAAGTCATTGGGTCTGTCCTGTAGTAGTGGTTGTAGTTGTAGCTGTTGCACTACTCCTCTGGTTGGCAGGCTGCCACTGACGGCCTCTGTAGGGGCCCATCGATTGACCTCTGCCTCTAGGGCGCCTGTTCCTGCCTCTCTGTGCTCTGGACGAGTCTGGAAAGGACCAATTCTTTGTAGGCCAGTTTCTGCTGAACCTCGGTGGTTGAACTTGCAGGAAATCTTTAACTGTTTGCACAGATTTTGCTTTTTCTTCAACCTTTTTTAGAATCTCCTGTGCAGGGGAGCCAAATAAATGTTGTTTCTCCATTGGAGCATCGAGGAGTTTAGCTTTGACATGGTCTGGCAAAGATTGCTCTTTCAGCCAGGCATGCCTACGAATAACTGCCCCAGTCATAGCTGATCTAAATGAAGCCTCCAGTGCATCATAGCCGCATTTTAAAAAATGATTACTAACCTGTTGTGAGTTATGTACCAAATCCTGAAGGGATTTACAGTCTAAGGGTTCAGGAGAAGAAAGTTTCTTATTCAGTTGATCTAACAAAAATTCTTGGTACTGTATCATATGGAATTGACAGTTTAATGCCCTGGCAGAAAGAGTAGCAGATGTATAAACCTTTTTCCCCATCTCTCTAAAGCTCTAGACTGTCTTTCAGAGGGTAGGGGATTTTTGGCAGTAGCGGCTGCAACCCCTTTAGGGCCCTGAGAAATAGTTTCTGGGTCTGCAGCATGGGCTTTATACAGATGGAAATGAGAATCCGGGACCCTGTAATATCGGTCAGGTTTGGCAGGGGCCGGAGGAAGAGAATCAGGGGCTGTACTGACATCATTGTACACATCATCAATTACATTTAGAATAGGAGGTATAGCTAAGGGCCTATGCTGAGGCAGATGCAAAAATGTCCTTAATCTTTTTCTAGAATCGGAGAAATCCTGACCTTGCCATTGAAAGTGCTCTCTCATGGAGTGTAAGGTCTCCCCAAAGGAAAATTCTTCAGGAGGGGAGGCCGAAGGGATAGATTCCTCTGCATCTGAATCCTCGTAAGGGAGTAGGCCTTCCTGGTGGTCTGACAAATCAGATCCATCCGTGGAGTAATCTGAGGAGTGAGGTTCAGAGGGGTCAGTCCTGGGCCTTTTGTCTGGAGGAGGTTGAGAGGCCCTGTCTGGGTGAGGTTGTGAACCCCTTATTAAGGAGATAAGGTCCTCAGCAAGGCTGAGGATCTGTGAACTAGAGGAAGGCCTCTGGGATGTAGATTTGGCAGGCAAAGCTTTTGAAAGTTTGGCAGCTTTAGCCCTGGAGAAGGCCTTAATAGACATAGAAGCTGGGGGCCTAGCTGCCCCACGTGCAGGGGTAGAAATGTCCAATGGTATGGTGTCGGACAATTCCTGAACACTAGCTTCTGTAGGGAGTTCTGAAGCCGACTCAGCCGGGGCCTCTCTGGCCTCAGTGGTCGGTAGTATGGTTTCGGTAGTAGGAATCGCCGTGGACTCTGTTTCGGCCGAAACAGAGACACTCGCGGTAGGCCTAGCCGTGGTTTCAGCCGAAACCGCGGGCCACGAGTGTCGGTCCTTTTCCTTGCGTTTTTTGACCATATGCGAAAGTCTCAGACGGCATTTTATAAGCAAAAGCGGCTCCAAAAAATTCCTCTGCAAACTCCGACCGACATCTAAGAGTCTGTCGGTTGAAGGAGGCACAGGCTAAACAAGCTGATACGTCGTGGTCTGGGCCTAAGCAAGGAAGGCAGTAAGAATGGAAATCCTTATGAGGCATTTGTTTCCCATAAGTAAAACAATTATTTACTTTGTCTGACATCGGCTGAGGCAAGAAAGAGTCCCCAACGGGGTACTTAGCTTTTTTCGAAGTCTTCGGTAGCTGAAATCTCTGGATCTGACCGACCGGCACTTGCGAACAGCTTCTGCTTCGGGCACTGCGCGGCAAGAAAGACTGAGGAAAATGGCGTTGGCTGATGCTTTTATAACCCAGACGCTCTGACGTCGGGGAAAGTGCGACATCAGCCGAGGCCAGACCCAGACTTTGGAATCCGGCCGACCGAAGGGCTGCCTGAGGCAGGACAACCCATATGTTATGACTGCAGATGCATCCTTGAAGGACATCTGCAGTGGCAAAACCAGCCCTGGTTTTTGAGTATAATGGAAGGTTGTAGTGCTTGGTAAAGGTGTGCACTGAACTCCAAGTAGCTGCCTCCAGAATGTCTTTGGTTGGAACCCCTCTGAGAAAGGCTGCTGAGGTTGCAGTAGCCCTGGTGGAATGGGATCTAATATTGGCAGGCACTGCCTTCCCATGGTGCGAGTAACAAAAGCGGATACAAATGTGCTATCCATTTGGAGATGGTCTGTTTTAAAATAGCCTTTCCTTGTGAACCTGCAGCATATGATACAAAGAGTTGGTCAGTTTTTCTGAAGATCTTTGCCTTATCTAAATAGTAATGTAGCTGTCTGTGAATGTCCAAAGAGTTTAGGAGCCTTTCTCCTTTATTCTGTGGGTTAGGATAAAAGGTGGGTAAATGAATGGTCTGATTCAAAGCCACACTGGATACTACCTTGGGCATGAAGGTTGGGTTAGTTCGTAAAGAGATGGTCCTGATGGAAAATGATGAAAGGTTCCACTGCCATTAAGTGCTTGTAGTTCTGAGACCCTGCGTGCTGAGGTAATAGCCAGTAACAAGGCTGTTTTCCAAGACAAGTATTGTAGTTCTGCTGAGAATGCTGGTTCGAAAGGAGGTAGTGTTAACTTTTCTAAAACGAAGTTCAGGTCCCAAGTTGGTGTTGGTGGTTTTCTGGGGGGGTCTTATATTCTTAGCCCCTCTGAGAAACTGTCCAAGTAAAGGGTGTGAGAAAATTGGGGGATCCGTATTACATTGAGCTGAAATGGCTGAAGCATGGATCTTAATGGAGGAGAAGGAAAGGCCTTTGTGTAGCATCTCAGTTAGGTATTGCAGTATGTGAGGAATGTTTGGAATCCAAGGATTTTGACCTTTAGCCTGGTGCCATGCACAAAATCTTTTCCATTTGTCTGAGTAAGTCTTCCTGGTGCTGGGCCTCCTGGCCTCCATAATTACATTCAGGACGTCCTTTGAGAGAAGTGTTGATTGATAATTTAAGGAATTCTCCATGCAGCCAAATTTAAAGTTCTGAGCTGACTGTGACGGGTTTGATAGTTTTTCTGAGTCAACAGTAGTGGGAATTGAGGCAAGATCCATGGAGGGCTGTGAGTCAAGTTCCTTAGTAATGGGTACCAGTGCTGGCGTGGCCAGTCCGGAGCAATGAGGATCATTTGTGGTCTCTCCGATCTAACCTTCAGTAATACCTTGGTCAATAGAGGTAGTGGAGGGAAGGCATAGACTGTCAGTGTTGTCCAACTGAATGATAGAGCGTCCACTTTCCAGGCTTAGGGAGTGATAAGTCCTTGTGCAGAATTTTTGTAATTGGCAATTGTTGGGGGATGCAAATAGATCTATGTCTGGACATCCCCATCTTTGGGTTATCATTGAAAATACTTGTGGGTGTAGTCTCCACTCGTGGGGGTCTGCCATGTTTCTGCTTAATTCGTCTGCCAATATGTTTTCCTTTCCTGGCAGGAATTGTGCTTGTAGTTGTACTTGGTAGGTCAAAGCTGTGTTCCATAAGGTCATAGCCTGTCTGCATAAAGGGTAGGAGTGTGTTCCTCCCAGTTTGTTTATGTACCACATAACTGTGGTGTTGTCTGTCCTTATTAGAAATTGTCCTGGATGCAAGAGGTCCTTGAAAGCTGTCAGGGCATTTTGCACAGCTAGCATCTCATTTTGGTTGATGTGAAGGTGCATTTGTTTTGCAGACCATTTGTCCTGTATGCACTGTCCTGCCATGTGTGCTCCCCAGGCGTAGTCTGAAGAATCTGTTGTCATGGTTTGGATTGCTGGAGGTAAGACGAAAGGAAGACCCTTGTTTGTTTGACATGCTTGAGCCCACCATAGGAACTCTTTTTTGAAGGCAGGGAATGATAGGTATATTTGTTTCGAGACTGTGCCTGTGTTGAGACCATACACTTTTCAGGTACCATTGTAATTTTCTCATATGCAGCTTTGCATATGGGATTAGTTGAATGCATGATGCCATGAACCCCAATGCCTGCAGGATTTTCCTTGCAGTGAGCTTTGTAAAAGTTGCTATCTTTTTGAAGTATTGAGTCAACTGCTTTTGTCTGTCTGGCGTGAGGTAAGCCATCTGGGCCGTTGTATTTAAGCTGGCACCCAGGAATATTATTTGTTGCAAGGGTATTAGTTTTGACTTCTTTTTGTTTACTGTGTACCCTAGGCAACTGAGCAGCTGTGTTACAAAAGCCAGATGCTGTAATAGAATGTCTTTGCTGTCCGCTTGGATCAGGCAGTCGTCCAGATATGGGTAAATTTGTATTTCTCGTTGTCTGCAATATGCAATTACTGATGCCAGGCATTTCGTAAATACTCTGGGCGCAGTAGATAAGCCAAAGGGCAGTGCAGAGAATTGATAATGCGTTGTACCTGCCAAAAATCGGAGGTATCTTCTGCGATCTTGTCTGATAGGGACATGCAGGTATGCCTCTTTGAGGTCCAACGTTACCAGCCAAGACTCCTTGCCCAGCATGGGAAGGAGCTGCTGTAGAGTGAGCATTTTGAATTTGGGTACCTCCAGGTATGTGTTCAGAATTGAGAGGTCTAAGATGGGCCTCCAGGCTTTGTCCTTTCTTGGGACTAGAAACAGTAGGTACCTTTTGAATTGCTTTCATATCCATGAGAGCTGAAATTTGCGTTTGAGCCTCTGCCCATTGGTTTGTAGGCAGATTTGGCATGCCTCTCATCCAAAGTAAAGTGTGGAAATGAAATCTGTAGCCTTGGGTAATAAATGTCCAGAATCCATTTGTCCTTTATGATGCGCCAATTTTGTGGAAATAGAGCCAGTTTCCCTCCCAAAGGTGCTGCCAGGGCAATTTTGCTTGGCATTCGAAGAGGGAAGTCATTGTGTTTGTTTCCTGAAAGGTTGAGATCTTTCGTCTCCACCTCTTTGAGTTGCTGTATGCCATTGTCTAGGCCTGAAAGAACCTTGTGGCTGGCCTCTGCCCCTTGGGTGCCTGTACCTACCTCTTTGGGGTCGGTCTGATGCAGGAAAGGACCAGTTTTTTGATGGCCAGTTTCTGCTGAAACGAGGAGGTTATACCTGTAAAAAATCTTTAACTGTTTGCATAGATTTTGCCTTTTCTTCCATTTCTTCAAAACTTCCTCTGCTTTGACACCAAACAACACATCTTTCTGCAATGGGGCATCCAATAACTTTGCTTTGACATGTTCTGGTAAGGCTTGTTCTTTAAGCCAAGCATGCCTATGTATGACAGACCCTGTGACAGCTGCTCTACATGAGGCTTCCAATGAATCAAAACCACACTGTAAGGTATGTTTTCCCACTTGTTCTGCTGCATGCAGCAAATCCTGTATCTCTTTCAAATCTAGTTGATCTGTCTGAGGGATCAGCTTCTGCTTTAACTGTGTAATCAAATATTGTTGGTATTTTAGCATGTGGAATTGGCAGTTTAATGCTCTCATGGCCAAAGTGGCAGAAGTATACACTTTCTTTCCCCATCTTTCTAATGCTCTGGAATCTCTTTCGGAAGGGAGTGGATTCTTAGCAGTAGATGCCTTAACCCCTTTAGGACCCTGGGAAATGGTCTTGGGGTCTGCATTAGGGCTTTTGTATAGAAACTTATGAGCATCAGGAACTCGGTAGTATCTGTCTGGTTTAGCTGGAGCTGGAGGTAAGGAATCTGGGTTTAAACTGGATTCAGAGAAAACATCATCCAAGATGTCTAAAACTGGAGGAATTGCCAGGGGTCTATGCTGTGGAAGAAGAAGAAACTCACGGAGTCTTTTCTTGGAGTCAGAGTAATCTTGGCCTTCCCAGTGGAAGTGTTCCCTCATGGTGTGTAAAGTTTCCCCAAAAGAGTAGTCTTCAGGGGGGAGACAGAGGGAATGGACTCTTCAGCATCTGAGTCTTCATAAGGAGGGAAGGAGTAATCCTGGTCGTCAGAGTTGCCTGAGGAAATGGATGCTTGGTAAGAGGAAGGATAATCTTCCTCCAGTCTAGGCCTTTTATCAGGTGGGGGTTGGGATCCCCTGATAAGGGTAATTAAATCCTCGGCCATCTTAAGCATCTGTTTTTTAGGCATGGGGCCTGTGGGGGGGGGGGGGGGGTGGCCCTGGTTTTCTAACTTTCAAGGGGGCTTTGAGCTTAGCATAAGGCTTGGCAGGGGCAGATGTCGGTTTGAAAACACTGTCTGAGACCGAAGGTCTATTCAAAGTTTCCGGATCCCCGTCAGTGCTGGCGTCCGAGGAGTGAGGTGGAACTGGATCCTGAGGCCCAACGGTTTCGGTTTGGGATGCCGTCAGAAATTCTGAATCAGCGGTAGTCAGGGGCTGCGAAGGCGCCTCGCTGAAAACTGGAGAACCGGCGTCAGGCCTTGCTGAGGCCTCTGTATCTGGTCTTGGCCTTGGCTGCCGGTCCTTATCTTTGCGTTTTTTAATCATTGCTGATGTTGGTTGCTCCGACGGCATGCTATAGTTAAATTTTCTGCCAAAATAATGCTGGGTGAATTCTGCCCGACCCTTTATTGTACGTTTGTTGAACCTAGCACAGAACCGACAACCAGAGACGTCGTGGTCTGGGCCTAGGCAAGGAATACAATAAGAGAGAAATTCCTTATGAGGTATTTGCTTCCCACAAGAAATACAATTATTAACTTTGTCTGACATCGGTCTGAGGCAAGAAAAGCATCCCCAACGGGGTATTCGAAAATTTCAGGAGCTGGCCGACCGGCACTTGCGAACTGCTTCTGCTTCGGGCACCACGCGGCAAGAACGACTGAAGAAAATGGCGTCGGCTGTCTCTTTTATACCCCTGTCGCACTGACGTCAGGGAAGAGGCGACGACAACCAACGCCGGACCAAGACTTTGGGATTCGGCCGACTGCGGGACCGCCTGACGACAGGATAAACTAAGTGTGATGACTGCAGCAGTATAGCACGATGAACATCATCACCAAACGTTTCCAGTGAAACTGAGCACTTTCGTTTCACTTTCATTACAAAATAGCTGGTCAAGAGAAGGTCAACACTTGCACCACACCACATGGAACACACAGACCTCCAGAGTACACACCAGCACTGCCTTCACATAAAAACACAAACCACACACCCACCTTCGCGGAGGCTCTCAATAAAAATTTACCCAACAGCAGAGACCTCCAAGGCAGAAACGCACTCTACCACCACAACACAACGCTAATCACGAGACACATAACACTCCTAAACAGTGTGCCACTCAGCCAAAGCCCCTACGGCAAAACAGCATGCCCAACACACTAGTCATACGTGACTCGATACTGAGGCACACTGATGTCCCACTCAATAGGTTGAATAAGGAGAAAGTAACAGTCAGCTGCCTGTCAGGATCTGACAACGCATGCACTCAGGTCCCTCAACAATAGGTAGAAATATGACTCTGTCATTGTACATGTGGGTGTGAATGACCTCAGACGTATCACCCTGGACTACATGAAGAGACATGGAGGAGCTCTCGGATTATGTAGCCCATTCGGGTATGACCCTAGCCCTGAGCAGCCTCCTACCATCACCCAGAATAATACCACAGTACAAACAGAAAATGAGTGATTTCAACAATTGGCCAAGTTTCTGGAGTCATTCTAAGGGGATCCAGTATCTGCCTCGGATGACATGACTGACAGACCTCGATGCTTTGCCAGAGATGGCCTGCGTCTGTCACCCCTGGGCTTCCAGATACTGGCCAAGGCTCTTGCCACCCTTATAGTACCTTTTTAGGTGGTGTTCCAAAGACCAAATTACCGCAGTAACAGCTACGAACAAATGCAGCCTGAGGGTCATGCTGCTCAACACTAGAAGTCTAAATCTCAAAATGCACTCGCTCAAAGCACTCCTTAAAATGGAGAACATCTACATTTGTGCTGTAACAGAGACCTGGTTCACAGCAGCAGAAAGCACCCCTGCACTACCAAGCTACAACTCATTCCACACCTTTTGGTCCCAGAACTTGGACCGAAGCTCCAAAGGTGGTGGTGTTTCCATATTCATAAAGGATGTGCACACCTCCAGACAGATAGCCCAACATGACACATTAAGATACTTCAGGTGCAGAGCTAACATTGGGTAAGACAGAGATGCAGGTCGTAGCCTGTTATAGGTCCCCAACCATGTTCCAAGACTCACACTCCACGCTCCTAAGCACCCTGGAGAATATCAGGGTCCAACCTAACACTCTCAAACCGGGCGACTTCAACTACTCCTCCATTAACTGGGAAAACTACTCATGTACCAATACACTTGCCCAACATTTCCTGGAATTCATTAATTCCAATGCCCTGGACCAGCACGTTCTTACCTCCACTACAGGTAGCAATATCCTTGACCTGGTCATTACTAACATAGGCGACCATTGCTCTATACCCAATAGTCAACTCCTCCCTGGTTATTTCCAACCACAAAATAATCACCTTGGAAATCCACACCCCCCACACCCGCAAAGGTAACCACTATGAAAACTTCTCCAAAGCTAACTCTGGGCTCCTAAAAACAGAGGTGGCTAACATCACGGCACCCACTCAACTGGAGAACAGCTGCATAACCGCTGACTCGTATATTAAATGCCCTATACGAACACGTACATAAATGCATGGCTCTTGCCATACCCAACAGAAAGTACAGTTGTGTACACTTACCATAAGTGTAGATGTTAGAGTGTATTCACTGTTGCAGTCATCACATTTGGGTTATCTGCCTGCAGGAAGCCCTCAGTCGGCCTGAATACCAGAGTCTTGGGATTTCTGCATCAGATGCTGTCGCTTCTTCCATGACTTCAGGTCGTCAGGGGTATAAAACATACAGCCGATGCAATTACATCAGTTTTTCTTGCCCCAGATGTCAGCAGCCCCCAAAATAGGAAGCATTTACATGGTATGTAACACCCCCAGCAAAAAGCAAATACCAATGATGTAATATATGCCAAACAAACAAGACGTGTAGAAGGAAAGAGAAGTCAGGGGGCTGGAGGGAGTGCAATCTACATTTATGGTAAGTGTACACAACTGTACTATGTTCTTCGTATTTCACTGTTGCAGTCATCACATTTGGGTTGATTCCCAAAGCTGAGGATGGGTGGAGGGAGTTAAGAAGCATTAGGGCTGGCAATCAGGCCCTGTAGGACTGCTGTGGCAAATCCAGCTCTGGATTTAGAAAAGATAGGCAAGTGGTAATGGTTGGTGAAAGTGTGTACAGAGCTCCAGGTTGCAGCTTCCAGGATGTCCCTTGTAGAGACTCCCCTGAGAAAAGTTGTAGAGGCTGGCGTAGCTCTAGTGGAATGTGTTCTGATCCCCTGTGGGGAAGGTTTCCCATGGTGCTTGTAGCAGAAATGGATGCAGTGTGCTATCCATTTAGAAATGGTTTGCTCTGAAATGGCCTTGCCCTTTGCCCCTGCAGTAAAGCTGACTAACAGCTAGTCAGATTTTCTGAAAGGCTTAGTCCCATTCTGAAAGACCTAAGCTGCCTGTGCACATCCAGGGAGTGCAGGATCCTTTCCCCTTTATTTTATGGATTAGGGAAAAAGGTTGGCAAATGAATGGACTGGTTTAAAGCCACGCTAGATACCACCTTGTGCATAAATGAAGGGTTGGTCTTGAGAGAAACCCTGTCTGCATGGTAGATAATGAAGAGTTCCACTGCCATAACAGCCTGCAATTCAGACACTCTTCTTGCTGAAGTGATGGCTAGAAGTAGAGCAGTTTTCCATGAGAGGAATTTTAACTCTGCTGTAGTAGCAGATTCAAAGGGCGGAAGCGTGAGCTTTTGCAATACAACGTTAAGGTCCCAGGCTGGAGGGGGACCTCCTGGGGGCGGAGGGGGGGGGGTCCTAAGATTTTTGCTCCTCTCAGGAACTGTTTGATCAGAGGATGAGAGAAGAGGGGTGGCTCAGTAATAAGCTGAGATGGCACAGGCATGAATCTTAATTGAAGAGAAGGATAAGCCTTTGTGGAGCATCTCTGTTAAGTAATCCAGTATACAAGGTAAGCTGGTTACAGTTGTGTCCATTCCCTGAGACTGGCCCCAGGAACAGTACCTTTTCCACTTTTCCAAATAGGATTTTCTAGTACTAGGCCTCCTTGCATCCAGAATGACATCCAGCACCTGCTTACTGAGGGTTGCTGGTGATGAGAACAGGGGATGAGCCAGGCTGTTAGATTCAGGGTCTGGAGCTGAGAGTGCAAAATCTGGCCCTCCTGCTGGGACGGCAGGGAAGGGGGTATGAGGCAGGTGCTAAGGTGGCACTATCATACTGCGCAAAAGAGGGTACACCAGTGTTGGCATGGCCAGTCTGGTACAATCAGGATTGTCCTTGGCTTGTCCTGTTTGATCTTTAATAGAACCTTCGAGAGAAGGGGCAGAGGGGGAAAGGCATAGATTGAGAGGCTTTCCCAGGTAAAGGACAGGGCATCCACTTTCCAAGCTTGGCTGTGGGGAGCTCTCGTGCAGTACTTGCTCAATTGATAGTTCTGAGGGGAAGCAAAGAGGTCCACCTCTGGTGCCCCCCCCCCACCTGTCCCTCAAAAGCTAGAATATTTTGGGTTCCAGTTTCCACTCGTGTGGGTCCATGAGATTTCTGCTTAAGTCGTCTGCCAGTGAATTTAGTTTGCCTGGCAGGAATTGAGCTTGCACGTGCGTTTGGTTGCTCAAGGCTGTGTTCAAACAGAGCCATGGCTAATCTGCAGAGTGGGTAGGAATGGGTTCCCCCCTGCTTGTTGAAGTACCACATAACTGTGGTGTTGTCTGTCTTTATCAACAGTCCTGGAAGAATAAGGCCTTTGAAGGTCGTCAGAGCATTCTGTACAGCTAACATTTCTTTTTGATTGATATGCAGGTGCATTTGCTTTTGGCTCCATTCGCCTTGAATACATTGTCCTGCCATGTGAGCCCCCCCATGCACAGTCTGATGCATCTGTTAGGGTTTGGACGGCAGGGGGTTGAGTGAAAGGGAGTCCCTTGTTGTTGTAGCAGGCTTCTGCTCACCAAAGAAGCTCTGTCGTCAGGCAAGGAATGATCAGAATCATTGTTTCCAGGTCTTGAAATGTTGACACCAGAGACTTAAGTACCACTGAATTCTCCTCATATGCAGTCTTGCATATGGAATTAGTAGAATGCAAGAGTCCATGAACCCTAGGGCTTGCAGTATTTTTCTTGCAGATAGCTGGGTTTTGGTGGCCAGTAGATTGAAGTAGTTTGTCAAATTTGTTTTTCTGGAGTGAGGAATGCCATCTGGGAAGCTGTGCTCAAGCTTGCTCCCAGGAATACAATCTGTTGGCTGGGTACCAGATGTGATATATTTTCGTTGATGGTGTACCCCAGTGAAGTTAGAAGTCTCTTTACAAATGTCAGGTGCTGTAGTGGCAATTCCTGATTGTCCACCTGAATCAGGCAGTCGTCCAAGTATGGGTAAATTTGAATTGTTCTCTGCCTGCAATATGCAATGGCTGGAGCTAGGCATTTTGTGAATACCCTGGGCGCAGAAGATAAGCCAAAGGGAAGTGCAGAGAACTGATAGGGCACACAGCCTGCTCTGAAACGTAGGTATTTCCTGCAAGATTCCCTTATGGGGATGTGCAGATAAGCTTAAGTCTAGGGTTGCTAACCAGGAGTCCTTGGCTAGCATAGGAAGCAGCTGTTGAAGCTTAAGCATTTTGAATTTTGGAACCACCAGAAAGGTGTTGAGAATAGACAGATCCAGGATAGGACGCCAAAAGTTTTCTTTTCTGGGTACCAGAAACAGTCTAGAATAAAAGCCTTGTCGCCTTTGTTCTACTGGGACAAGTTGAACAGCCTTGATACCGAGTAGAGACAGTACTTGCATTTGGGCATCTGCCCACTGGTTTGAGGGGAGGTCTGGCCATCCGCTTGGGGTTGGGAGTGAGTGGAAATGGAATCTGTACCCCTGGGAAACAATGTTTATGACCCATCTGTCCTGGGTAATGTACTCCCAGTTTTTGGCATGCAGGGCAAGTTTCCCTCCTAAAGGTGCAAGTACTTGGGCAAGGCTTGGAAGAGTTAAGGATAAGTCACTGAGATTTTACCATAGGATGGCGGCTTACTACTCCCTGTTTTGGAGGTGGGAGCACTCCACTGCTTAGATCTGTTCATGGCCTGAAACTGTAGTCTTGGTGGTCTGCTGTCCCTGGGCTTGGACTGAGAAGGACTGGGAGGGACTGGAAAAGACCAATTGTTAGAAGGCTAATGCCTACTGAATCTACATGGCTGTACTTGTAAGAAATCTTTAATAGTTTGCATAGATTTAGCTTCTTCCTCCATCCTTTTGAGGACGACTTCTGCTTTATTGCCAAATAGATGCTCTTGGTTTAATGGTGCATCTAGTCATTTTGCTTTGACATGGTCTGGCAAAGTTTGTTCCTTAAGCCAAGCAAAGCTTCTAAGAACAAACCCAGTGACAGCAGCCATGCAAGATGCTTCTAAAGCATCAAAACCACATTGCAAAATATGTTTACCAACTTGGTTAGCAGAATGCATCAACTCTTGTAAATCTTTATGTTATGCATAATCAGGAATCCCTATCATTTTCCGTTTAATTAATTCCATAATATGTTGCTGATACTTTAACATATGAAACAATTTAAAGCCCTGATGGCAAGAGTAGCAGAGGTGTAAAACCTTCTTACCCCATCTGTCTACAGCCCTAGAATCTCTGTCCAAAGGGGTGGGATTTTTGGCAGTCATAGCCTTAATGCCTTTAGGTCCCGGGAAATGGTCTCTGGATCCACAGTAGGATTCTTAAAGAGGAATTTGTGGGAGTCAGGTACTCTATAGTACTACAGCTCTCAGGCTTCCTGGGAGCTGGAGGAAAAGTATCAGGGGTAAGGCTGGATTCCAAGAAGACATCATCTACAATTTCCAGAACAGGAGATATAGCTAGAGGCCTGTGCTGAGGCAAGTTTAAAAATTCCCTCAGTCTCTTTTTGGACTGAGAGTAGTCCTGGCTCTCCCAGCGGAAATGCTCCCCAAGGGTATGCAGGGTTTCACCAAAAGAAAAATCTTCTGGTGGGGAAGCAGAGGGAATGGAATCCTCTGCATCAGAATCCTCATAGGTAGATAAGGGTATGTCCTGGTAATCAGAAGGGTCAGAGTTATCAGACTCCTGATCTGAAGAATCAGAAGGAAATTCAGTTCTTGGTCTTTTTAAGGGGGAAGGCTGACTAACACTAATTAGAGCAATAAGGTCTTCTGCCATTCTAAACATTTGTGTTTGTGGCATGTGGGCCTGAGAATGCACTTTGGTCGACAGTTTCCTAGGCATAGTGCGAACTCTAGGCCTGAGAAATTCGGTATTTTTGGTTTGAAATAAAGTCGTCTGTTTAATATGAAAATCGGAAGGCCTGAATACACCCTCAGAAGCCAGTGCCTGCACAGCAGCTCCGGACCCATCCAAGGTAGAGACATCCACAGGTTCCATAGTCGAAGAAGCATCTCTCGGTATACTGGACTCTGAATGGGTCTCAGTAGAGGCCTGCGAATCTGTACAAGCAGGTTATCGTGGGCTGCGAAATCACCTGAGTACTGGCGGACTGGCGACTAGCTTAACGGTAGGGTCGTCGGCAGTTTTGGACCTATGCAGTCTTGTCTCTAT
The DNA here is from genome assembly GCF_019279795.1 of Protopterus annectens. Lineage (NCBI taxonomy): Eukaryota > Metazoa > Chordata > Ceratodontiformes > Protopteridae > Protopterus > Protopterus annectens. Next base: position 1,568,337,506 of record NC_056744.1, read on the forward strand.
CTTTATCCTTACTTTTTTTGGAAGATCGGTAGTCGGATGGCTTACCAAAGTCATTTCAGAATACGGAAATAGACAGCGAAAGAATTTAGCAACAAAAATAGCCCGACGAAAACGGACAGCGAGGGACGTCGTGGTCTGGGCCTAAACAGGTGATGCAGTAAGAATGAAAATCTCTGTGAGGTATTTGCTTTCTACAGGCAAGATAATTATTAATTTTTTCTGACATCGGTTAGAGCAAGAAAAAAATACCCCTGACGACCTGACATCATGGAAAAAGCGACAGCATCTGATGCAGAAATCCCAAGACTCTGGTATTCAGGCCGAATGAGGGCTACCCGCAGGCAGATAACCCAAATGTGAAGACTGCAACAGAGAAACATGAACATCCAAGACGCTCTCCTCCAAAAAAAGAAGCTAACCTGGTGGTCCCCTGCCATAAACAAACTCTACAGCAAAAGGAGGAAACTGATGCAGAATAAAGTGAAGTCCCAAGACTGGAAATACTCCCTTATCAGCCTCAACAAAAAGTTGAGATCCCTCATCAAACCCTCTAAAGCTAGCTATGAAAACAGAATTGCAGCAGATAGTAAAGACAACCACAAGGGCTTCTACAGTTATGTAAAAAATCTCCACCACAATAGCCAGACTTGTTCGGAGCTATTGCACAATGGCACCTCCTATACCGAGCCAACAGATATTGCCAATATACTGGCCGACAGATCAGTGCCAACTTTACCCCTCTCCTCCACAAAAAGACCAATCACAATACCAGTAGATTGCCAGGCACCCAGTATTACTGCCGCACAGGTTAAAACAGCACTGTCCAAGACCAAGAATACAGCTTCTATGGGAACTGACAATATCCCTGGCAGTGTTCTACATGAACTACTCAGTGAACTGGTACCTCACCTGTATGACCTGTTCAATCACAGCCTCACCTCAGGCTTTGTCCCTACTGAATGGCACACTACTACAGTCATCCCTCTCCACAAAGGAGGAGCGACTACAGACCCTGGGAACTATCGCCCCACTAGCCTGACGAGTCTGAGATGCAAAGCTATGGAATGCTTCATCATGGACCTAATAAACAAGGATATAGGGAATCTCCAAATTCTGGATCCCACACAGTTTGGTTTTGTGAAGGGTAGATCATGCCTGCTCAAACTGGTCGACTTCTTTGAGTCAGAGCTGTGGATAAAGGCAAGGTGGTTCATACAGCCTACCTTGATCTTGCCAAGGCCTTTGATACCACTCCCCACTCAGGAATCATAGAAAACCTCACTAAGCTATGCATCAACCCTTATATGACTAGGTGGGCTACAAACTTGCTCACAGAACTCACAGTGTGAAAGTAGCTGACTCCAAGTCAGACTGCCAGACAGTCACAAGTTGAGTCCCACAGGTTCGATCCTGGGCCCTCTCCTGTTTGGTATCTATTTTTCTGAAGTTCAGGCCAACATGAAGGGACTCAGGCTGACAAAGTTCACAGACGATTGCAAGTTGGGAGCCATAATTAATTCCCCAAGTGATGTTGACACCCTACAGAAAGGCCTCACTGAGACCAACGACTGGTGTCAGAAAGTACAGTTGTGTACACTTACCAAAAATGTAGATGTTAGAGTGTATTCACTGTTGCAGTCATTACTTTATCTGCTTGCAAGTAGCCCTCAGCCAGCCTGATTATCAAAGTCTTGGGTCCTGTGTCGGTTGCGGTCTCTTCTTCCATGACGTCAGGGGTATAAAGCATGCAGCTGACACCATTACATCAGTTTTTTCTTGCCCCAGATGTCAGGTGCCCCCATAATGGGAAGCAATTATATACAACGTTACACCTCCAACAAAAAACAAATACACCAGAAAGCTTAAATACAGTAAACAAGAAGAGAGGTATAGCCAATAGAAGTCAGGGGGCTGGAGGGAGGGTAAAGTACAGTTGTGTACATTTAGCATAAATGTAGATGTTACAGTGTATTCACTGTTGCAGTCATTACATTTGGGTAATCTGCTGGCAAATTGCCCTCAGTCGGCCTGAATAACAAAGTCTTGGGTCCTGCGTCGGTTGCTGTCTCCTCTTCCATGATGTCAGGTCGTCAAGGGTATAAAACATGCAGCCGACGCCATTTTATTCAGTTTTTCTTGCCCCAGATGTCAGGTGCCTCCCAAATGGAGAGCAGATATATATATATATCTATCTATACACAAATAAATAGAGAAATATATGTAAATGCACTTTTAGCAACATAAACTTTACTTTTATCTAACAGCAAATACACCACAAAGGCTTTAGTATATAGTGAAGGAAAGAAAAGGTATAGAAAAGGGGGATGGCGGGTGGGTAACCCGGACTGCAACAGTGAAGACACGCGAACATCTACATTTATGGTTAAGTGTACACAACTGTACTATGTTCTTCGTGTTTCACTGTTGCAGTCATTACATTTGAGTAGAATCCCAAAGGTATGGACGGGAGGATGGAGCTAAACAGCATTAGGAACGGCTACAAGGCCCTGCAGAAGTGCAGTGGAAAAGCCTGCCCTGGATTTGGAGAAGACAGGCAAATGATAATAATGCTTTGTGAAGGTATGAACAGAGCTCCAAGTAGCAGCCTCTAGAATGTCTTTGGTTGGAACCCCTCTGAGAAAAGCTGCTGAGGTAGAGGCAGCCCTGGTGGAATGAGATCTGATCCCCTTGGGCACAGGTTTACCATGGTGCATGTAGCAGAAACGAATGCAGTGACTTACCCACTCAGAAATAGTCTGCTTTGATATAGCCTTCCCCTCTGACCCTGCAGTAAAATGCTACCAGTAGTTGCTCAGATTTTCTTAGAGATTTGGTCCTGTTCAAGTAGAATCTTAGTTGTCTGTGTACATCCAATGAATGCAGAATCCGCTCCCCCTTGTTCTGCAGATTTGGGTTAAAAGTTGGCAGGTGAATTGCCTGGTTAAGAGCCACATTGGATACCACCTTAGGCATAAAAGAAGGATTGGTCCTGAGGGACACCCTGTCCGGGTAAAATGCAATGAAAGGCTCCACAGCCATGAGAGCCTGTAGTTCTGAAACCCTTCTTGTTTAAGTGACTGCCAAGAGAAAAGCTGTTTTCCAAGATAGAAATGTTATATCCGTAGTAGCTGCTGGTTCAAAAGGAGGCAGGGTGAGTTTTTCCAGCACAAAATTGAGGACCCATGCAGTTGTTGGTGATCTTCTGGGAGGCCTTAAATTTTTGGCCCCACTAAGATACTGTTTAAGCAGAGGATGAGAAAAGAGGGGAGGGCTCTGTGTTGTAATGAGCCGAGATGGCAGAGGCATGGATTTTTATTGAAGAAAAAGATAGGCCCTTGTCAAACATCTCAGTCAAATATTGTAAAATCTGAGGAATATTGGGCTTTGTTGTATCTGTTCCTTGTGCTTGGTTCCAAGCACATATTATCTTCCATTTATCAGTATAAGATTTTCTAGTACTAGGCCTTCTGGCTTCCAAAATGACATCCATCACAGATTTACTGAGAGGTGTTGTTTGAATAATTAAATGATCAGCCATGCTGCCAGCTTCAGAGTTTGGAGCTGAATGTGCAGAATTTGATTGTTCTGCAGAGCCAGTAGATGAGGTATTTGACTCAAGCACCAAGGGGGAAGTTGAGACATATTCCTTAGAAGTGGGTACCAGTGTTGTAAGGCCAGTCCGGAGCAACTAGGATCATTTTGTTTTTTCCTGTCCGACTTTTAGTAAGACCTTGGAGAGAAGAGGCAGAGGGGGAAAGGCATAGACTGATGGGGCATTCACTTTCCATGCTTTTTTGTGGTGAATTCTTGTGCAGAATTTGTCCAGCTGATGATTTCGGGGAGAGGCAAATAGATCTATGTCTGGGCTCCCCCATTTCCGTGTTAACATGCTGAAGATTTGTGGATCCAGTTTCCATTTGCATGGGTCCATACGATTTCTGCTTAGGTCGTCTGCCAGAGTATTTTATTTTCCTGGCAGGAATTGAGCTTGAAGATATATTTGGTAAGTCAAAGCTGTGTTCCACAATGCTACGGCTAGTCTGCAAAGGGGGAGGAATGTGTATCCCCCTGCTTGTTTATGTACCACATAACCGTGGTGCTGTCCCTCTATCAGTAGTTGTCCTGGATGAAGTAATCCTTGAAGGCTGTCAGAACATTCTGAACAGCTAGCATCTTTCTGGTTGATATGCAGATGCATTTGGTTTGGGCTCCATTTGCCCTGAATGCATCTCCCTGCCTGGTGGGCCCCCCAAGCATAGTCTGATGCGTCTGTAGTTAGGGTTTGTGTGGCAGGGGGTAGAGTGAATGACAGTCCCTTGTTTTGGTGACATGTCTCTGCCCACCAAAGAAACTCCTGTTGTAGGCAGGGAATGAGAGGAATCATTGTTTCCAGACTGTGACAATGCTGGTTTCATAAACTTTTTAGGTACCACTGAAGTTTCCTCATATGCAGTCTTGCATATGGAATTAGCAGAATGCAGGATGCCATGAACCCCAAAGCCTGCAGAATTTGTCTTGCAGATAACTGGGTTTTTGTTGCTACTTGTTTGAAGTATATTGTCAGTTGCCCTTGTGTGTCTGGTGTAAGGTAAGCCATCTGGGCAGTTGTATTCAAGCTTGCACACAGGAATGTAATTATTTGAGAAGGTACCAGTTGGGATTTCTTTTCATTTATTGTGTACCCTAGGCATGTTAGGAGCCTTTTTACAACCGCCAGATGTTGAAGAAGTGTCCTTTTCCTCTGCTTGAATGAGACAGTCGTCCAGATAAAATGCAATTACTGGTGCCAGGCACTTTGTAAAGACCCTGGGCGCAGTAGATAAGCCAAAGGGCAGTGCAGAGAATTGGTAATGCAAAAAACCTGCCTTGAAGCGGAGGTATCTTCTGCATGATTCTCTTATTGGGATATGCAGTTATGGCTCTTAAGTCTAGAGTCACTAACCAATCGTTTCTGCCCAGCATAGGCAGTAGCTGTTGTAAAGTCAGCATTTTGAATTTTAGAATGTCCAGGAACGTGTTCAAAAATCGATAAATCCAGTATTGGACGCCAATAATGGTCTTTTCTGGGTACCAGGAAAGGTCTTGAATAAAAACCTTGTCCTTTTTCCTTTTCTGGCTGGTTGAATAGCCCTCATATCCATGAGGGAAATAACTTGTTTCTGAGCCTCTGCCCACTGATTTTGTGGCAGATCTGGCCATCCGTTTGGAACGGGCAAAGTATGGAAATGAAATCTGTACCCCTGGGATACTATGTTCAATACCCACTTGTCCTGGGTAATTAACTGCCAATTCTGAACATGAAGTGCTAGTTCCCCCCCAAGGGGGCTGCCAAAAGATAAGTGCTTGGTGATGGTAGAGGAAAGTCATTGAGACTGCTTACTGTAGGGTTGTCCTTTGTTTCCTCCAGATTTGGAGGTGGAGGCATCCCATTGCTTTGATCTGTAAGAACCCTGTGATTGGTATCTGGAGCCTTTTGAGCGCCTGGATTTGCCTTGAGTGGCTCTGTTGGACACAGGAAAGGACCAATTGTTAGGCCAGTGCCTACTGAACCTGGGTGCAAGAAATCTTTCACAGTTTGCATAGATGTAGCTTTGCCTTCCATTTTCTTTACAACCTCTTCTGCCTTATTACCAAACAGAGTGTCGTGCTGCAAGGGGGCATCCAACAATTTAGCTTTAACATGATCAGGCAGATTTTGCTCCTTGAGCCAGGTATGCCTCTAATCACAGATCCAGTAACTGCCGCCCTGCAAAAGGCCTCCAAGGAATCAAAACCACATTGCAAAGAACGCTTACCAACCTGTTTTGCTGAATGCAATAATTCTTGTAACTCTATTTTCCACACAATCAGAAATCAACATAATTTTCTGTTTCAGTAGGCCCATAACATGCTGTTGATATTTAAGCATATGAAACTGGCAGTTTAAGGCTCCGATTGCCAAGGTAGCAGACGTATAAACCTTCTTTCCCCATCTATCCAGCACCCTGGAATCTCTATCAGAGGGGGTAGGATTTTTGGCTGTAGAGGCCTTAACACCATTGGGACCCTGTGAAATAGTCTCAGGGTCAGCAACAGGATTTTTGAATAGAAATTTGTGGAAGTCAGGAACCCTGTAATATCTGTCTGGCTTACTAGGAGCCGGAGGTAGGGAATCAGGAGCCATGATTGATTCCGAAAACACATCAACAATGTCCAATACAGGAGGTATAGCCAAAGGCCAATGCTGAGGAAGAAGGAAATCTCTAAGCCTCTTTTTTGATTCAGAGAAGCCCTGACTCTCCCAATGGAAATGTTCCCTTAAAGTATGCAAAGTTTCTCCAAAAGAGTAATCCTCAGGAGGAGATGCAGATGGGATGGATTCCTCCGCATCAGAATCCTCATAGGGTGGAATGGAAAATTCCTGATCAGAAGAGGAATCAGAAGAAATGGAAACCTGATCTGAAGATTCATAATCAGTGCCTTGCCCAGGCCTCTTAGCAGGGGGGGGGGGGTTGGGAACCACTGATCAAGGTAATTAAGTCTTCAGCCATTTTGATCACCTGTTTTTTAGGCATAGGGGCCTGAGCACATGGCTCATGCACCAGTTTTTTAGACATAGAAGATGCTTTTGACCTTGTTTTTGAGGCCGGCGTCTGTTTTATATAAAAATGTTGAGGCCTGAAAACACCCTCAGAAGCTGGTGCCTGCTCAGCGGCTCCGGAGAATGTCACGGCATACCGGACTCCGAATGGGTCTCGGTAGAGGCCTGCGACTCAAAAATAACTGGTATCAGGGGCTGCAAAAGCACCTCACAGAGTACCGGCGACTGGCTTAGAAGCTTCGTTGTCGGTTTTGGACCGCAACGGTCTGTCTCTGTCTTTTTCTTCGCGTTTTTTGTGAACTCCGGTAGTCTGATTGCTAACAGATGACATTTCAGGATAATTAAATCTTGATCCAAAATATTTAGAAGCAAAATTATACAGATGTTTAATAGTGCGTTGGTTAAACCTAGCACAAAACCGATAGCAAGGCACGTTATGATCTGGGCCTAGGCAAAGGAATACAGTATAAATGAAAATCCTTATGAGGTATTTGCTTCCCACAAGTAATGCAATTATTAACTTTTACTGACATCGGTAAGGAGCAAGAAAAAGTTTCCCCAACGGGGTACTTAGCTTTAGTTTGAAGACTTTGGTTCTGAAACTCGAATGCGAAAATTTCAGGAGTCGGCTGACCGGCACTTGCGAACTGCTTCTGCTTCGGGCACCGCGCAAGAAAGACTGAATAAAATGGCGCCGGCAGCATGTTTTATATCCCTCACGACCCGATGTCATGGAAGAGGAGACAGCAACTGATGCAGGACCCAAGACTTTTGTTATTCAGGCAGACTGAGGGCAACCTGCCAGCAGATTACCCAAATATAATGACTGCAACAGTGAAACACGAAGAACATAGAGGACTGCAACAGTGAATACACTCGAACATCTACATTTATGGTAAATGTACACAACTGTACTATGTTCTTCATGTTTCACTGTTGCAGTCATTACATTTGGGTAGATTCCCAAAGCTAAGGAAGGGAGGAGGCAATTAGAGGGCATTAGGACCAGCTATTAGGCCCTGCAAGACTGCAGTGGAAAAACCAGCTCTGGATTTAGAAAAGATAGGCAAGTGGTAATGCTTGGTGAAGATATGAAAAGAACTCCAGGTAGCAGCTTCTAGGATGTCCCTGGCAGGAACACCTCTGAGAAAGGCTGTTGAAGTAGATGCAGCCCTGGTGGAATGTAATCTTATCCCCTGTGGGGTAGATTTTCCATGGTGCTTATAGCAAAAAAGAATGCAATGGGCTATCCACTTAGAAATGGTTTGCTTTGAAATGGCCTTCCCCTCTGCCCCTGTAGCAAAGGCAACTAGCAGCTGTTCAGTTTTCCTGAGAGGCTTAGTCCTGTCCAAAAATAATCGAAGTTGTCTGTGCACGTCCAGAGAGTGCAGTATTCATTCTCCTTTGTTTTGTGGATTAGGGAAAAAAGTAGGCAAATGAATGGACTGATTTAGGGCCACACTAGACACCACCTTGGGCATAAAGGAAGGATTGGTCCAGAGGGAAACACTGTCTGCATGGAAGAGAATGAAGGATCCACTGCCAAAAAGGGCCTGCAATTCAGACACTCTTCTAGCTAAAGTGATCCAAGAAAGAAATTTCAATTCTGCAGTTGCAGCTGGCACAAAGGGACGGAGAATGAGCTTTTCCAATACAAAGTTAAGACCCCAGGCCTGAGTAGGAGCTTCTCCTGGGGGGTGGGGGGTGGGGGGTCTTACATTTTTGGCCCCTCTAAGGAATTGCTTTAGCAGGAGGTGAGAAAAGAGGAGTGGCTCAGTATTATAATGTGCTGAAATGGCAGAGGCATGAATTTTAATTGACGAGAAGGATAGGCCCTTGTGGAGCATTTCTGTTAAGTGCAGAAGAATATGAGGTTAACTGGGCACCGTTGTGCCGATCCCCTGAGTCTGGCTCCAGGAGCAGTATCTTTTCCACTTTTCAGCATAGGATTTTCTAGTACTGGGCCTCCTTGCCTTCAGAATGACATCTAGCACCTGCTTACTGAGGGATGCTATTGGAGAGCTCAATGAATTAGCCAGGCTGCAAGGTTCAGGGTTTGAAGCTGAGGGTGCAGAATCTGGCCCACCTGCTGGGACAGCAGGGAAGGGGTCTGAGGCAGGTGCCATGGTTCCAGTAGTGTCATACTGCGCAAGAGGTGGTACCAGTGCTGGCGTGGCCTGTCTGGTGCAATCAGTAGTGTCCTTGGCTTGTCCTGTTTGATTTTTTGCAGAACCTTTGGGAGGAGAGGTAGAGGAAGAAAGGCATAAACTGACAAGTTTTCCCAGGTAAAGGACAGGGCATCCACTTTCCAGGCTTGACTGTGGGAAGTCCTTGTGCAGAATTTCCTCAATTGGTAGTTCTGAGGGGAGGCAAACAGGTCTACCTCTGGAGTCCCCCATTTGTTCCTCAAGAGGTTGAATATATTTGGTTCCAGTTTCCATTCGTGTGGGTCCATGAGATTTCTGCTTAGGTCATCTGCCAGTGAATTTAGCTTTCCTGGCAGGAATTGAGTTTGCAGGCGCACTTGGTAGATCAAGGCTGTTACACAGAGCCATGGCTAGTCTGCAGAGAGGGTACGAGTGGGTTCCCCCTGCTTGTTTATGTACCACATAACTGCGGTGTTGTCTGTCTTTACCAATAATTGTCCTGGAAGAATGCGGTCTTTGAAGGCTGTCAGGGAATTCTGGACAGCTAGCATTTCTTTTTGGTTGATATGCAGGTGCATCTGTCTCGGGTTCCATTTGCCCTGAATGTACTGCCCTGTCAAGTGAGCCCCCTATGCACAGTCTGATGCGTCTGTTGTTAGGATTTGGGTGGCAGGGGGTAGAGTGAAAGGGAGCCCCTTGTTGTGGTAGCAGGCCTCTGCCCACCAAAGGAACTCTGTCTTTATGCAAGGAATAATAGGAATCATTGACTCCAGGTCCTGGGAATGTTGACACCATAGGCTTTTTAGATAGCACTGTAGTTTCCTCATATGCAGTCTTGCAAATGGAATTAGTAGAATGCAAGAGGCCATGAACAGCAGGGCTTGCAGAATTTTCCTTGCAGATAGCTGGGTCTTTGTGGCCAATAGTTTGAAGTAGGCTGTCAAATAAACATTTCTCTGGAGTGAGGAAAGCCATCTGGGAAGTTGTGTTCCCGCTTGCTCCCAGGAATACAATATGTTGGCAGGGTACTAGGTGAGATTTCTTTTCGTTTATGGTGTACCCCAAAGAGGACAGAAGTTTCTTTACGAATGCCAGATGTTTTATTAGCAAGTCCTGGCTTTCTGCCTGAATCAGACAATTGTCCAAGTATGGGTATATCTGAATTTTTCTCTGCCGGCAAAATGCAATGGCTGGAGCTAGACACTTTGTGAACACCCTGGGCGCAGCAGATAAATCAAAGGGAAGTGCAGAAAACTGATACTGCATGGAGCCTGCCCTGAAGTGTAGGTATTTCCTGCAAGATTCCCTTATTGGAATGTGCAGGTAAGCTTCCTTTAAGTCTAAGGTTGCCAACCAGGCATCTTTGCCTAGCATAGGAAGCAGCTGTTAGCATTTTGAATTTTGGGATTACCAAAAAGGTGTTTAGAATATATAGAGGTCCAGGATAGGATGCCAGGAGCTGTCTTTTCTAGGTACCAGGAAAAGTCTTGAATAAAAACCTTGTCCCCTTTCTTCTGCTGGGACAGGTTGAATAGCCCTGATACTTAGAAGAGAAAGAACCTGCTGTTAGGCCTCTACCCACTGATTTGGTGGAAGGTCTGGCCAACCTTTTGGGGTTGGTAGGTTGTGGAAGTGGAATCTGTATCCTTGGCAAACTATATTCAAAACCCATTTGTCCTGGGTAATGAGTTCCCAGTTTTTTGCATGCAGGGAAAGCTTTCCTTGTAAGGGAGCAGGCAGTTGAGCAGGGCTTGGAAGGGTTAAGGTTAAAGTCATTGTGCCATTTTTCCATAGGGGTGCCTTACTACTCCCTCCTTTGGAAGTGGGAGGCCCCCACTGCTTAGGTCTGTGTGTAGCCTGAGACTAACCTAGGTGGTCTGCTGTTCCTGGGTTTGGACTGAGAAGGCCTGGAAGAGACTGGAAAGGACCAATTCTTTGAAGGCCAATGCCTACTAAATCTGGGAGGCTGTACTTGCAGGAAATCTTTAACAGTCTGCATAGATTTAGCTTTTTCCTCCATCTTTTTGAGGACAACTTCTGCTTTGTTGCCAAACAAGCGGTCTTGGTTTAAGGGAACATCTAGTAATTTAGCTTCAACATGATCTTGCAAGTTTTGCTCCTTAAGCCAAGCATGCCTTCTAAGTACAGACCAATGACAGCAGCCCTGCAAGATGCTTCTAAAGAGTCAAAACCACATTGCAAAGTATGTTTACCAACTTGTTCTGCAGAATGCATTAAATCCTGTAAATCTTTGTGTTAAGCACAGTCAGGAATCAACATCATTTTCTGTTTAAGTAGTCTCATAATATGCTGCTGGTATTTCAACATATGAAACTGACAATTTAAAGCCCTAATGGCCAAAGTAGCAGAAGTGTATACCTTCTTACCCCATCTGTCCAAGGCTCTAGAATCTCTATCAGAAGGGGTAGGGTTTTTGGCAGCAGTAGCCCTAATGCCTTTTGGTCCTTGGGAAATGATCTCTGGATCTGCAGAAGGATTCTTGAAGAGGAACTTGTGAGAGTCAGGTACTCTGTAATACCTGTCAGGTTTTCTGGGAGCTGGAGGTAAAGTGTCTGGGGAAAGGCTAGATTCCAAGAAAGCATCATCTACAATGTCCGGAACAGGAGGGATAGCTAAAGGCCTGTGTTGAGGAAGGAGTAAGAATTCCCTAAAGCCTCTTTTTAGAGTCATAGTAATCCTGGCTTTCCCAGCGGAAATGCTCCCTAAGAGTGTGCAAGGTTTCACCAAAAGAAAAATCTTCTGGAGGGGAAGCAGAGGGAATGGAATCCTCTGCATCAGAATCCTTATAGGTAGATAAGGGCAAATGCTGATAATCAGAAGAAACAGAAATATCAGATTCCTGATCAGAAGAATCGGAAAGAAAATCAGTTCTAGGTCTCAAGGCTGGCTTCACCTAATTAAGGTAATAAGGTCTTCAGCCATTCTAAGCATTTGTTTTTTAGGCATATGGACCTGGCCATGTGGTTTGGATGTCTGTTTTCTAGGCGTGGTGTGAGTTTTAGGCCTGGATGAAGAAGATGGCGTCTGTTTAATATGCAAGTCTGTAGGCCTGAATACACCCGGTGCCTGCACAGCGGCTCTGGACCCATCCAAGATACAGACATCCGCAGGTTCCATAGTCGAAGAAGCATCTCGTGGCCTACCGGACTCCAAATGGGTCTCAGTAGAGGCCTGCGAATCTGAAGTAGCGGGTATCAGGGGCTGGCGACTAGCTTAACAGAAAAGTCGTCGGCAGTTTTGGACCTATGCAGTCCATCTCTATATTTATCCTTAAGTTTTTTCAGAAGATCGGTAGTCAGATGGCTTACCGAAGCCAATTTGGAGTACTGATACAGAGTACCAAAATAATTTGTTGCGAATATAGCCTGACTATGAATAGTTCGGGGGTTGAACAAGGCACAAAACCGACAGCGAGGGATGTCGTGGTCTGGGCCTAAGCAGGGAATGCAGTACGAATGAAAATCTTTATGGAGACATTTGCTTTCCACAGGTAAGACAATTGTTAACTTTTACTGACATCGGTTGGAGCAAGAAAAAAGATCCCCAATGGGGTACTTACCTTGTTTTGAAGACTTCGGTTCTGAAACTCAAAAACGAAAATTTCAGGAATCGGCCGACCAGCACTTGCGAAATGCTTCTGCTTTGTGCACCGCACGGCAAGAAAGAATGATGTAATGGTGTAGTCTGCATGTTTTATACCCCATGACGACCTGACGTCATGGAAGAAGAGACAGCATCCTACGCAGGAATCTAAGACTCTGGTATTCAGGCCGGCTGAGGTCTACCTGCAAGCAGAGAACCCAAATGTGATGACTGCAACAGTGAAACACGAAGAATATCTGATAATGCATAGATTCTGCCCTGAAACATAGATATTTCCTGCAGGAGTCCCTGACTGGGATGTGCAGATAGGCCTCCTTTAGGTCTAGGGTGGCTAACCAGGAATCTCTGGACAGTATAGGGAGAAGCTGCTGAAGGGTGAGCATTTTGAATTTTGGTACCACTAGGAAGGTGTTTAGAATGGATAGATCTAAGATTGGGCGGCAGGTGCCCTCTTTTCTGGGTACCAGAAATAATCTGGAATAAAAACCTTGGTCTATCTGTTCCGCAGGAACAGGCTGAATTGACCTTATGGAGGGCAGGGACTGCAGTTGTTTTTGTGCCCCTGCCCACTGGTTTGGAGGAAGCTCTGAGAACCCTTTTGGAGTTGGCAGTGTATGGAAATAAAATTTGTACCCCTGGGATACTATGTTGAGGACCCATCGTTGGTGATGGAGGTCCAGTTTTCTGTATGGTGGGCAAGTTTTCCACCTGGGGCATGAGCAATTGGGCAGAGGTGAGTGGAGGAGTTGAGAAGTCATTGTGAATTTTTTCCATAAGGGGGTGGCTTAGCACTCACTGTTTTAGAAGTGGAGGTACTCCACTGCTTAGATCTCTGCATACCCTGAGACTGTACTCTGGGGGGTCTGTTTCCCCAAGGTCTAGTTTGAGATGGCCTTGAGGGGACTGGAAAGGACCAATGTTTTAAGGGGCAATGCCTACTGAATCTTGAAGGCTGCACTTGCAAAAAGTCTGACTGTCTGCATAGACTTAGCTTTTTCTTCTATCTTTTTTAAAACCTCTTCTGCTTTGGTGCCAAACAGATTGTCCTTGTTCAGAGGTACGTCCAATAATTTTGATTTGACATGGTCTGGCAAGGTCTGCTCCTTACGCCAGGCATGCCGAGTACAGAACCTGTGACTGCTGCCCTGCAAGATGCTTCTAGGGAGTCAAACCCACAATGCAGGGTATGCTTGCTGACTTGGCTTGCAGAATGCATAAGCTCCTGTAATTCTTTACTTTCTGCACAGTCAGGGAAGGTAGATCATTTTTGCTCAATAACTTTCATAGTATGTTGCTGGTATTTCAGCATGTGGAACGGACAATTTAATGCTCTAATGGCAAGAGCTGCAGAAGTGTATACTTTTTACCCCATCTGTCTAAAGCTCGGGAATCCCTGTCCGAGAGGGTGGGATTCTTAGATGTAGTTGCTTTTATTCCTTTAGGTCCTTGGGAGATGACCTCTGGGTCAGCAGTAGAATTTCTGAAAAGAAATTTGTGAGAGTCAGGGACTCTGTAGTACCAGTCAGGTTTCCTGGGAGCAGGAGGTAAAGTATCAGGAGTTAGACTGGATTCCATACAGACCTCATCCACAACATCCAGAACAGGATGGACAGCTAAGGGTCTGTGCTATGGTAAATCTAAAAATTCCCAGAGAGAGTCTCTTTTTGGACAGAGGATAATCCTGGCATTCCCAATGGAAATGCTCTATGTAGGGTATCACCAAAAGAAAAATCCTCTGGAGGGGAGGCAGAAGGAATGGATTCCTCTGCATCTGAATCCTCATAAGCAGATAAGGGAATCCACCACCTATTTTGGAATGGTGTTCCGTCGTTAATGACTGATGACCTATTTCACCTTTTTCATCAGTGGATTTTTGTCAGTTCGTGACTAGTGTTAAATCTTTTTTTATTTTGAATGCAACCCTAACCTCGCTATGGAAGCTATATATCAACCACACTACTGCAGCATTATATTTTGTGTTTGTGCTTCTCAGCCAGGATTTATTATTTGGACATACCATGTTCGTTTACTGAGGATTATACTATCCAGCTTATTTTTTTGAACTAGAAGTTTGTCTGTACTGTTTTGACCAGTATGGATATGTTTAAATTGGGAGCATGCTCATTTGAGTTAATGCGCATGTACTACAGGTAATGGCTTCTACTTTTATTCACAGTTAGAAGCTTGTTCGAGCTGCATATTTTTTTTTGCTGGTGTGGAAGTGCACAGATGTGCACAACTGTGCTGCATGCTATTCCAGCGACACATCACTTCATCTTTACCTTGAACAAACTTTTTCCAACAGCCAGCTTATATTTCTGGGCGAATTTAACACTCACTAACTGGAGGCTAATGCTCTTTTTCCTTTTTTTGGAGCCAGAAGCCTGTTTGAAGTATTTTCTACAAGTGTGGATGCGATTAGCTGCAGTGAACTGAATGCAACTGTTTTACCATATTATTAGGACTCAGAAGTTCATTCGTACCTTTATGCTTCGAACAGTCAAGATTCATTATTTGGACTTACTACGTCTGTTTATTAAGGGTTACACTATCCAGCTTATTTTTGGAGCCAGAAGTTTGTTTGTATTGTTTTGATTATTGTGGATATGTTCAGCTGGGGAGTACACTCATTTGAGAATTTACATGTACTACAGGTAATGGCTTCTATTTTAATTTACAGTTAGAAGTTTGTTTGAATTAGAAATCTTTTCTGCTGGCTTGGAAGTGTGTGGATGTGCACAACTGTAGTGTACGTCATAACAGCAACACACCTCTTTATGTCTACCTTGAACATATATTTTCCAAAAGCCAGTTTATATTTTTGGGCAAATTCAATACTTGCTAACCGGAGATTACTGCCTTTTTTCACTTTTTGGAGCCAGAAGCCAGTTTGAATTATTTTCTGCAAGTGTGGATACGATCAGCTGCGGTGAACTGGATATAGCTGCTTTACCATATTATTTGGACTCAGAAGTTCATTCGTACTGTGGATGTGTTTAATTGGGGTGTAAGCAACTGCAGTGATATTTCAAATATGTTCATGTCTACAATATACAATCAACTTTAAACAGTTTTTGTTTTGGGGCAATTTAATATTTGTCAATCGAAGTTACTACTTTCTTTCACCATTTTTCGAGTTGAAAGCTTACATAAATAGGTTTTTCTTTTCAATGCTGACATGTTTAGCTGGGACGATTATTTGTGGTCTGCTGTTATGTGGATTTGCTTAGTCAGGGTATATTACTGCCCTTAAAATAAAGTTTTGCCTTAAGGAAGAAGTTGTCAGGTGTTTTTCAGGGGATGTCTATGGAAAGTACAGTTTTATACCTACCATAAATGTAGATGTTAGAGTGTCTTCACTGCTGCAGTCATTACACTTGGGTTAACCTGCCGTCAGGCGGTCCCCGCAGTTGGCCAGAGTTCCAAAGTCTTGGTCCGGCGTTGGTTGCTGTCGCTTCTTCCCTGACATCAGTGCGCCAGGGGTATGCAGCAGACGCCATTTTCTTCAGTTTTTCTTGCCCCAGATGTCAGGTGCCCCCAAACAGGTAGGCAATACATATTGCTAATAAAACATGCAACAAGGTAAAACAAAACCTTCAGTTACCAGCAAATACACCACATAGGTAGTATAGGGTAGAAAGGTATAGATTAGTCCCAGCTAAGAAAGAGGGGATGGCGGGTGGGTAACCAGGACTGCAGCAGTGAAGACACTCGAACATCTACATTTATGATAGGTACAAAACTGTACTATGTTCCTCGTGTTTCACTGCTGCAGTCATTACACTTGGGTTGAATCCCAAAGCTGAGTTAGGGTGGCCAGTTCTATAGAGGATTTGGGGTGGCTAAGAGGCCCTGCAGTACTGCAGGGGCAAAGCCAGCTCTGGATCTAGAATAAAGAGGCAAGTGATAATGCTTGGTAAAGGTGTGCACTGAACTCCAAGTTGCAGCTTCCAAGATATCTTTGGTAGGTACTCCTCTAAGGTAGGCAGTTGAAGTGGCTGTTGCCCTGGTGGAATGTGGCCTAATATTACTAGGTACAGGTTTCCCATGCTGTGTGTATGTAGCAGAACCGGATACAGTGTCCTATCCACTTTGAATACAGTGTCCTATCCACTTTGAAATGGTCTGCTTTGAAATTGCCTTACCCTGTGATCCTGCAGCATATGCTACAAACAATTGCTCTTGGAGTTCAGTGCACACCTTTACCAAGCATTATCACTTGCCTCTTTATTCTAGATCCAGAGCTGGCTTTGCCCCTGCAGTACTGCAGGGCCTCTTAGCCACCCCAAATCCTCTATAGAACTGGCCACCCTAACTCAGTTCATGTGAGGCAGAGCGACTCACTGAATCTCTTCAAGAAGAATCTCGATAAGTGGATGGGGAATCGTAGGTTTGTCCCAGGGATTACTCCCGTGTCACTATTAGAGGCACAGTAAACTAAACCTTAAAAAGGGCACAGTATATTCAAATCAAGGGGTGGCGTAAGCCATACAGAATCGGGCTAGGCTTATAATTGCCCCAGGACAGATAGCCTAGTATGAACCTATGAACCTCAGTTTTTCTGAAAGCTTTTTTGTCCAAGAAGAAATGTAATTGTCTGTGTATGTCCAAGGAATGTAAGTCTCTCCCCTTTATTCTGGGGATTTGGATAAAAAGTTGGAAAGTGAATAGCTTGGTTAAGAGCCACACTGGATACCACCTACATGAAGGGTTTGTTGGTAAAGAAACCCTGTCTTGGTGAAAAATGATGAAAGGCTCCACTACCATTAGTGCCTGTAACTCAGACTCTTCGTGCTGAGGTTATTGCCAGAAGCAGAGCAGTTTTCCATGATACCTATTTTAATTCTGCTGAATTGGCTGGCTCAAAAGGAGGTAAAGTTAGTTTTTCCAAGACAAAATTGAGGTCCCAAGTTGGTGTTGGTGCTCTCCGGGACGGTCTTATGTTTTTAGCCACTCTGAGGTACTGTTTTAGCAATGGATGAGAGAAAATATGAGGATCTGTGTTGTAATGAGCCGAGATGGCAGAGGCGTGGATCTTAATGGATGAAAAGGATAGTCCTTTGTCCAGCATCTCGGTTAAGTATTGTAATATCTGAGGAATATTTGGGACAAGAGGGTCAAAGCTTTGAGCCTGGTTCCAAGCACAGAATCTCTTCCACTTTTCTGAATAAGATTTCCTGGTGCTAGGCCTCCTGGCCTCCAAAATGACATCCATAACAGCTTTAGAGAGAGGTGTTGTCTGCTTGACTAATGAATCTGCCATGCAGCCAGGTTTAAGGTTTTGAGCTGACTGTGCAGGATCTGACTGTTTTGTTGAGTCAGAAGGTGCGGAGTTTGAGGTAAAACCCATGGTGGGCCCTGAGGTAAGTTCTTTAAGATTGGGTACCAGTGCTGGCGTGGCCAGTCTGGGGCAATCAGGATCATCTGTGGTTTTTCTTGTCTGGCTTTTAGGAGTACCTTTGAAAGGAGAGGCAGTGGTGAGAAAGCATACATTTTTAGGCTTTTCCAGCTGAACGAGAGAGCATCCACCTGCCATGCTTGTGTGTGATAAGTCCTTGTGCAGAATTTTTGTAGCTGGCAATTCTTTGGGGAGGCAAAGAGATCTATGTCTGGGCACCCCCATTTTTGCGTTATCATGCTGAATACTTGTGGATTTAATTTCCACTCGTGAGGATCCATGATGTTTCTGCTTAAGTTGTCTGCCATTGTGCTTGTAGATGAACTTGATAGGCTAGAGCTGTGTCCCAACAAGGTCATGACTTGTCTGCATAGGGGATAAGAATGAATGCCCCCTTGCTTGTTTATATACCACATAACTGTGGTGTTGTCTGTCTTTAGTAACAGTTGTCCTGGATGCAGAAGGTCCTTGAAAGCTGTTAGGGCATTTTGTACAGCCAACATCTCTTTTTGATTGATGTGAAAATGCATTAGGTCTGCAGTCCACTTGCCCTGAATACATTTTCCTGCCATGTGTGCTCCCCAGGCGTAATCCGTAGCATCTGTTGTTAGTGTCTACCTAGCTGTGGGTAGAGTGAAAGGATGTCCCTTGTTGAGGTGATATGCCTGTGCCCACCATCGAAACTCCTGCTGTAGGCAGGGAATTAGTGGTATTACTGCTTCCAAACTGTGACAGTGTTGAGTCCATACACTTTTTAGGTACCACTGTAATTTCCTCATATGCATTCTGGCATATGGAATTAGTAGTATGCAGGATGCCATGAATCCCAAGGCCTGTAGAATTTTTCTTGCAGGGAGTTGGGTCTTTGTTGCCATCAATTAAAAGTACTGAGTCAGTTGTTCTTGCTTGTCTGGCGTGACATAAGCCATCTGGGCCGTTGTATTTAAGCTGGCACCCAGGAATATTATCTCTTGTGATGGCACTAGTTTTGACTTCTTTTCGTTTACTGTGTACCCTAGGCAAATTAGCAACCTTTTTACAAACGCCAGATGCTTTAGAAGAATGTCCTTGCTCTCTGCTTGAATAAGCCAGTCGTCCAGGTATGGATATATTTGAATTACTTTTTGTCTGCAAAATGCAATTACCGGTGCCAGGCACTTTGTGAAGACCCTGGGCGCAGTAGATAAGCCAAAGGACAGTGCAGAGAATTGGCAATGCATTGAACCAGCTATGTATCTGAGGTATCTTCTGCAATTTTGTCTGATAGGGACATGCAGGTATGCCTCTTTGAGGTCCAAAGTAACAAGCCAAGCCTTCTTGCCCAGCATGGGATGAAGCTGCTGTAGTGTCAACATTTTGAATTTCGGAACATCCAGGTAAGTATTTAGAGTAGAAAGGTCTAGTATGGGTCTCCAGGCTTTGTCCTTTCTGGGGACCAGAAAAAGTCTTGAATAAAACCCTTGTCCTTGTTCCTGTTGTGGCACTTTTTGAATAGCTCTCATGTCCATGAGGGCTGTAATTTGTTTTTGTGCCTCTGCCCATTGATTTTGTGACAGGTCTGGCATTCCATTTAGCCTTGGTAGAGTGTGAAAGTGGAACCTGTAACCTTGAGATACAATATTCAGAACCCATTTGTCTTGGGTGATTATATGCCAATTTTGAAAAAAAAGTGCAAGTTTTCCCCCTAAGGGAGCTGCCATAAGGCAAGTGCTTGGCATTTGAAGGGGGAAGTCACTGGGACTGTTTCCTGTAAGGTTGGGACTTGTCTTCACCTCCTTTTGGGGTTGAAGGACCCCACTGTCGTGGTCTGTAAGAGCCTTGGGGCTGAGATCTGCCTCTTGGGCGTATCTGCCTCTTTGTGGTCTGTCTGACACTGGAAAGGACCAATTCTTTGAAGGCCAATTTCTGCTAAATCGAGGTGGCTGTACCTGTAAGAAATCCTTCACCGTTTGCATAGATTTTGCCTTATCCTCCATTTTCTCCAATACCTCTTCACCAAATAAAATATCCTGCTGTAAAGGAGCATCCAATAATTGTTCTTTTAACCAAGCATGCCTTTGAATCACAGATCTTGTAACTGCTGCTCTACAAGAAGCCTCTAATGAATCAAAACCACATGTTTTCCCACTTGTTCAGCTGCATGCAATAACTCCTACATTTCCTTATAGTCGGGATGTTCTGAACTTGTAATCATTTTCTGTTTTAACAGAGACATTAAATATTGTTGGTATTTAAGCATGTGAAACTGGCAATTTAAAGCTCTCACTGCTAAAGTTGCAGAAGTGTAAACTTTCTTCCCCCATCTGTCTAATGCTCCAGAATCCCTGTCAGAGGGAACTGGATTCTTAGCCGTGGAAGCCTTTACCCCTTTGGGACCCTGGGAAATAGTTTCTGGGTCGGCAGCATGTTTTTTATAAAGAAATTTGTGAGTCAGGGACTCTGTAGTACCTGTCTGGCTTGACTGGAGCAGGGGGCAAAGAATCAGGATTTAAACTAGATTCAGAGAACACATCATCCACAATATCTAATACTGGCGGAATAGCAAGGGTTCTGTGTTGAGGTAATAAAAAAAGTCTCTGACCCTTTTCTTGGATTCTGAGTAATCCTGGCCCTCCCAATGGAAATGCTCCCTCATGGTATGTAAAGTTTCCCCAAAAGAATAATCCTCTGGAGGAGAGGCTGAAGGAATTGATTCTTCAGCATCACAGTCCTCGTAGGGGGGTAAAGAGTATCCCTGGTCTGAAGAGGAATCAGAATAAATGGAAACCTGGTCAGAGGAATCATAGTCTGTATCCTGCCTAGGCCTTTTATCAGGAGGGGGATGGGTACCCCTAATCAGAGTAATCAAGTCTTCGGCCATTTTGAGCATCTGTTTTTTAGGCATGGAGACCTGTCCAGGTGAATGCTGTACTTGCTTCTTTGTCTTTAATGGAGTTTTAGACTTGGCTGTAGTTTTTATGGTAAGCTGTGAAGGTCTGAAAACACCCTCAGAAGCCGATGCCTGCTCAGGGGCTCCGGACCCATCTGAAGGGTTAGTTTCTGTAGGCCCAACACCTTGAGTATCCAGAGGCCTAGACATCTCCACATGGGAGTCGGAGGCGGCCTGTGGCTCTGAGGTAGCGGGTGTCAGGGGCTGCGAAAGCGCCTCACTGAGAACTGGCGACTAGCCTTGAAGAGGCTTCATCGTCAGTTTTGGGCCTCGGATGCCTGTCCTTATCCTTGTCTTTGCGTTTTTTGTGTATTCCGGTCGTCTGTTGTTCCGACGGCATGGTATAATTAAACCTTCGGCCAAAGAAATGGCGAGCAAAATCAAACAGACGTTTAACAGTGCATTTGTTAAATCTAGCACAAAACAAACAACTAGTGACGTTGTGGTCTGGGCCTAGGCATGGAATACAGTAAGAATGAAAATCCTTATGAGGTATTTGCTTCCCACAAGAAATACAATTATTAACTTTTACTGACATCGGTCTGAGGCAAGAAAAAGTTTCCCTAACGGGGTACTTAGCTTTACTGAAGACTTCGGTTCTGAAAATTCGAATTGAACAGGAGTCTGCCAACCGGCATGGCAAGAAAGACTGAAGAAAATGGCGTCGGCTGCATCTTATATACCCCTGGCGCACTGACGTCAGGGAAGAAGCGACAGCAACCGACGCCAGACCAAGACTTTGGAACTCTGGCCGACTGCAGGACCACCTGACGGCAGGATAACCTAAGTGTAATGACTGCAGCAGTGAAACACGATGAACATCTGTTATTCTAGCTGGTTTAGAAAGCAGACAAAGGTATTTTTTGGACATTGGTTGGTGATCTTTGGACCTTTACAATTAACTATTACTGTATAACTTTTTACCATTCTTAAAGCCATTTACAATTGTATTGGCTTTTTTGGTAATGCCTTGGTCAAGTCACACAATAAATATTTACGATTAATAGTTTAGCAAATTTTCTATGAACATTATAGTACAGTTGTGTACACTTACCATAAATGTAGATGTTAGAGTGTATTCACTGTTGCAGTCATTACATTTGGGTAATCTGCTCGCAGGTTGCCCTCAGTCGGCCTGATTAACAAAGTCTTGGGTCCTGCGTCTGTTGCTGTCCCTTCTTCCATTACGTCAGGTCATCAGGGGTATAACACATGCAGCCGATTCCATTTTCATCAGTTATTCTTGCCCCAGATGTCAGGTGCCCCTCTAATGGGGAGCAATATATAGGGTTATTAGTGGTCGCCACAGCGGAACTACGGTCCGCTAATGATTGGCAGTAGATTTTCACGTGCCGAGTTGCCAGCCCTGACGCACAACCTTCAACGAAGGTACGCCCATTCACGCACGTCTCCACGCAGAAGACACTCTAGCTGAGAATCAAACAGGACAGCGTCTTACTGTGAGGCAACAACGCTATAAAAGCAAATATAACAAAAAGGCTTTTGAGCATAGTAACAGAAAGAAGAGGTATAAAAAGAGAAACGTAGGAGGCTGGCGGGTGGGTAACCAGGACTGCAACAGTGAATACACTCTAACATCTACATTTATGTTAAGTGTACACAACTGTACTATGTTCTTCGTGTTTCAATGTTGCAGTCATTACATTTGGGTAGAATCCCAAAGCTATGGTTGGGAGGATGGAATTATATAGCATTAGGAGCAGCTATAATGCCCTGCAGAACAGCAGTGGCAAAGCCTGCTCTGGATTTAGAGAAGAGAAGTAAATGGTAATGCTTGGTGAACGTATGAACTGAGCTCCAGGTAGCAGCTTCTAGAATGTCTCTGGTAGGAAACCCTCTGGGAAAGACTGCATAAGTAGATGCAGCCCTGGTGGAATGGGATCTGATCCCCTTGGGGACAGGTTTACCATGATGCATGTAGCAGAAACGAATACAATGGCTTATCCATTTTGAAATAGTCTGCTTTGAAATGGCCTTTCCCTCTGCCCCTGCAGCAACTACCGCCAGTAATTGCTCAGATTTTCTTAGAGATTTTGTCCTGTTCAAGTAGAATCTTAGTTGTCTGTGTACATCCAATGAATGCAGAATCCGCTCCACCTTGTTCTGTGAATTTGGGAAAAAGTTGGCAGATGAATGATCTGATTAAGAGCCACACTAGATACCACTTTAGGCATAAAGGATGGATTGGTCCTGAGAGCTACCCTGTCCGGGTAGAAAATAATAAAAGGCTCCACTGCCATGAGAGCCTGTAGTTCTGAAATCCTTCTAGCTGAAGTGACTGCTAAAAGAAAAGATGTCATCCAAGAGAGAAATTTTATGTCCGCAGTAGCAGCTGGCTCAAAAGGAGGTAGGGTGAGCTTTTCCAACACAAAACTGAGGTCCCATGCAGGAGTTGGTGCTCCCTGGGAGGTCTTAAATTTTTGGCCCCTCTGAGATACTGCTTTAGCACGGGACGAGAAAAGGGGAGGCTCTGTGTTGTAATGAGCTGAAATGGCAGAGGCATGGATTTTTATGGAAGAGAAAGATAGGCCCTTGTGAAGCATCTCAGTTAAATATTGCAGAATCTGGGGAATATTGGGCATGGCTGTGCTTATTCCTTGTGCCCGATTCCAAGCACAGAATCCTTTCCATTTATCAGCATAAGATTTTCTAGTACTAGGTCTTCTACCCTCCAAAATTTCATCCATCACAGGTTTGCTGAGAGATGTAACTGATGAAATTAGTTGATTAGCCATGCTGCAAGATTCAGAGTTTGGAGTGGAGTGTGTAGAATTTGATAATTCTGCTGAGACAGTAGATAAAGGGTGAGGCAGGTACCATGGAGGAAGGTGTGACATTGCGTAGGGGCAAGTACCAGTGTTGGCGAGGCCAGTGTGGAGCAATCAGAATCATTTTTGTTTTTTCCTGTCTGACTTTTAGTAATACCTTGGAGAGCAAAGGCAGAGGGGGAAAGGCATAGACGGACAGTTTTTTCCAGCTGAAGGATAGAACATCCACTTTCCAAGATTTTTTGTGATGGATTCTTGTGCAGAATTTGCCCACCTGATAGTTTTGGGGTGAGGCAAAAAGATCTATTTCTGGGCTCCCCCATTTGCGTGTCCACATGCTGAAGATTTGCGGATCCAGTTTCCATTCGTGTGGGTCCATAAGACTTCTGCTTAGTTCGTCTGCGAGAGTATTTTGCTTTCCTGGCAGGAACTGAGCTCGTAGATGTATTTGATAAGTCAAAGCTATGTTCCACAAAGCCATGGCTAGTCTGCAAAGGGGGTAGGAATGGGTACCCCCCTGCTTATGTACCACATGACTGTGGTGTTGTTTGTCTTTATCAGTAGGTGTCCTGGATGACGAAAGCCCTTGAAAGCTGTCAAGAGCATTCTGTACAGCTAGCATCTCTCTCTGGTTGATATGCAGGTGCATTTGATTTGGGCTCCATTTGCCCTGAAAGCATCTCCCTGCCAGATGAGCCCCCCAAGCATAGTCTGATGAGTCTGTAGTCAGGGTTTGTGTGGCAGGGGGTGGAATAAATGACAGTCCCTTGTTTTGGTGACAGGCCTCTCTCTGCCTACCATAGGAACTCTTGCTGCAGGCAAGGAATGATAGGAATCATTGTTTCCAGGCACTTACAATGTTGACTCCATAAGCTTTTTAGGTACCACTGAAGTTTCCTCATATGCAGTCTTGCATATGGAATTAGAAGAATGCAGGAAGTCATTAACACCCAAGGCCTGCAGAATCTGACTTGCAGATAACTGGGTTTTTGTGGCCACTTGTTTGAACTAAGTCATCAATTGGATTTGTTTGTCTGGCGTGAGGTAAGTCATCTGGGCAGTTGTATTCAAGCTTGCACCCAGGAATGTAATTTTTTGAGAGGGTACCAGTTGTGATTTATTTTCGTTTATGGTGTACCAAGTTAGAAGCCTTTTTACAAATGCCAGATGCTGTAGGAGTGTCCTTGTTTTCTGCCTGAATCAGACAATCGTCCAGATAAATTTGAATGTTTCTTTGTCTGCAAAATGCAATTACTGGTGTCAGGCACTTTGTGAAGTCCCTGGGCACAGTAGATAAGCCAAAGGGCAGTGCAGAGAACTGGTAATGCAAATAGCCTGCTTTGAAGCTGAGGTATCTTCTGTAAGATTCCCTGATTGGGATATGCAGGTAAGCCTCTTTTAAGTCTAGAGTTACGAACCAGGCATCCTTGCCTAGCATAGGCAGTAACTGTTGTAGAATCAGCATCTTGAATGTTGGAATGTCCAGGAATGTATTTAGAATGGATAAGTCCAGAATTGGATACCATGATTTGTCTTTTCTGGGTCCCAGGAAAAGTCTTGAATAAAAACCTTGTACCTTTTCCTTTTCTGATACTGGTTGAATAGCCCCCATATTAATGAGGGAACTTGTTTCTGGGCCTCTGCCCAGTGATTTGGAGGCAGATCTGGCCATCCGTTTGGAACTGGCTACGTGTGGAAATGAAATCTGTATCCCTGAGATACAATACTTAAAATCCACTTGTCCTGGGTAATTAGATGCCAATTTTGTGCATGAAGTGCTAGCTTTCCCCCCAAAGGGGCTGCCTAAAGATAAGTGCTTGGAAATGGCAGAGGAAAGTCATTGAGACTGTTTACCATAGGGAGGTGCCTTGCTACTTCCAGATTTGGAGGTGGAGGCACCCCATTGTTTTGTTCTGTAAGTTCCTTGTGACTGAAACCTGGAGCTTTTGGAGTGTATGGGTTTGACCTGAGCGGCTCTGGTGGGTACTGGAAGGGACCATTTCTTAGTAGACCAGTGCCTACTGAACCTGGGTGGCTGCACTTGTAGGAAATCTTTTACAGTTTGCACTTGTAGGAAATCTTTTACAGTTTGCATAGATTTAGCTTTGTCTTCCATCTTTTTCAAAACTACTTCTGCCTTATTACCAAATAGACTGCCCTGTTGTAAATGAGTATCCCACAATTTTGCTTTAACATGATCCGGCAGATTTTACTCCTTGAGCCAAGCATGCCTTCTTATCACAGATCCAGTTACAGCGGCCCTGCAAGAGGCCTCCAAGGAATCAAAACCACATTGCAAAGTATGCTTTCCAACTTGTTCAGCTGAATGCAATAAATCCTGTGACTCTATTTTTCACGCAGTCAGAAATCATAATTTTCTGTTTAAGTAAGCCCATGACATGCTGCTGATATTTAAACATATGAAATTGACAGTTTAATTCCCTGATTGCCAGGGTTGCAGACGTGTAAACCTTCTTACCCCATCTATCCAGCGCCCTGGAGTCTCTATCAGAAGGGGTAGGATTTTTAGCAGTAGAAGCCTTAACACCCTTGGGACCATGAGAAATTGTTTCAGGGTCAGCAGTGGGTTTTTTTAAAAAGGAATTTGTGGAAGTCAGGAACCCTGTAACATCTGTCTGGCTTGCTAGGAGCTGGAGGCAGGGAATCAGGAGCCATGCTGGATTCTGAGAAAACAATCAATTTCTAGAACAGGAGGTATAGCCAAAGGCCTATGCTGAGGAAGAAGGAAATCCCTAAGCCTCTTTTTGGATTCTGAAAAATCCTGACTCTCCCAAAGAAAATGTTCCCTTAAGGTATGCAAAGTTTCTCCAAAAGAAAAATCCTCAGGAGGAGAAGCAGAAGGGATGGATTCTTCTGCATCAGAGTCCTCATAAGGTGGAATAGATAATTCCTGATCAGAAGAGGAATCAGAAGAAATGGAAACCCGATCTGAAGATTCATAATCAGTGCCTTGCCTAGGCCTCTTAGCAGGAGGGGGTTCGGAACCCCTGATCAAGGTAATTAAATTCTCAGCCATTTTGATCATTTGTTTTTTAGGCATAGGGGCCTGTGCATGTGGCCCAAGCATCGTTTTTTTTAGACAGAGAAGTTGGTTTTGGCCTTGGTTTTGAAAATGGCGTCAGTTTAATATACAAATCTTTAGGCCTGAAAACACCCTCAGAAGCCGGTGCCTGCTCAGCGGCTGTGGACCCATCTAAGGTAGAGACATCTGCAGGTTCAATACTTAAGTGTCTCGTGGCATACTGGACTCAGCAAGGGTCTCAGTAGAGGCCTGCAAATCAAAAGTAGTGGGTATCAGGGGCTGCGAAAGGGCCTCACTGAGTACCGGCGACTGGATTAGGAGAAGCTTCGTCGGTTTTGGACCTCGACGGTCTGTCTGTCTTTTTCTTTGCATTTTTTGTGAATTCCAGTAGTCTGATTGCTAACCGATGACATTTCAGGATAATTAAATCTTGAACCAAAATATTTAGATGCAAAAATATACCGATGCTTAATAGTGCGTTGGTTAAATTTAGCACAAAACCGACAGCAAGGCACATTGTGGTCAGGGCCTAGGCAAGGAATACAGTACAAATGAAAATTCTTAAGATGTATTTGCTTCCCACAAGTAATGCAATTATTAACTTTTACTGACATCGGTAAGGAGCAAGAAAAAGTTTCCCCAACAGGGTACTTAGCTTTAGGTTGAATACTTCGGTTCTGAAACTCGAAAATGAAAATTTCAGGAGTTGGCCGTGGCACTTGCGAACTGCTTCTGCTTTGGGCACTGCGCAGCAAGAAAAACTGATGAAAATGGCATTGGCTGCATGTTTTACACCCCTGACGACCTGACGTCATGGAAGAAGGGACAGCAACCCACACAGGACCCAAGACTTTGTTAATCAGGCCGACCGAGGGCAACCTGCCAGCAGATTACCCAAACGTAATGACTGCAACAGTGAAACACGAAGAACATATGCATTTTTATTTGTTGTATATTATCTTTTTTATAATTTACATTTATACTATTCAAGAGACCGTATTTCCACCTTTGGGGGGAATGATACAATTACACAGCTGTGTTAAAAGTTATGCTGAATTCCATATGAAACTGCTTTAATTTGTATGTATGTTAAGTTGATGGTCTGATGCAATATTTTCTGTGGGGAATCAATAGACTGAATTATTCCTAATTAGATATTGTAGTTTTTGACATACGAAGCTCTACTGTTCCTTTGTTATATTTGCTTTTAATTTATTTACAACTTTTCGGTGTTCGTACATGGCATGATATACATTTATACATGTTGAGCAGAAGTGCTGCATGTAAAATTTATTTTGGGACTTTTTTGATCTAACTGTGACACTTGAGTCTAGAAGTATTGGGGATCATGCCAGACTTATTAGTCAAAGAATTTCTGTATGGTTGACTTCCACTATATATGTTGAGCAGAACTGCTGCATGTATAGCGATGTGGTTCCCTCTTTATATTTTGGAAGGAACACTATATATGTTGAGCAGAATTGCTGCATGTACAGCGATGTGGTTCCCTCTTTATATTTTGGAAGGAACAATGTGGTAAAGATGTAATGACAAGTGATTCATTTTCATACAACTGATAGAATCCCATGAGTGGTCTTGTGCCATGCATGATACTAACCAACAGCCCCATATTAAAATGATGACTGTTGAGCACAAATGCAACATGAACCATTAGCACTAGGTGTTGTTATCACCTTTTCTAGAAAATTTGAAATTTTTTATATCATGCTATTTACCATGACCTATGTTTAATAGGTACTAAATATATTTTTGTAGAATCAATGGAATATTAGCACCACATTATAACTAACTACCAACATTTATTTCTTTTACATTAATTGTAAAACCAACATTTGTATTCTTTTTATTGTGGGGAGTGATCTTAATTTTTTTATTAGAATTTCATCAAGAGTGATCCCCCATTTGAAAATATATGATGGACTTAACGATTATGCAGGGTTTGTCCGCTGATATGACTGACCTTCAGGAATTTGGTCTTGATAGTGAGATAGGTAGGTCTGAGAACTCGAACTTGACAGCTCAATGCACTAATACTTTTTCTAAACTTACCAAATCAATGAAAAATCCTAGATCTAATATCTGGCACTTAAAATTGTTTAAGGCATATAAACTTCAAGGTGGTCGCACCTAGAGGGCTACGTATCTGGCTACAACCATTGGAATGAGAGGCTAACATACTGACCACAGAATGGACAGCAGCACAACAGCATGCCTCTTCCTGATTTGCTGAAATTCTACACTCTATGAACGAAGAATAGCTAGCTCCATATCGGAAGTAACCCAGGTGTGTGAAGAGGCCAAACAGTTGGAAAGTCATCCACTATACAAGACATTATTTCAGAAACTAACCAAAGATTTAATTGACTTTGAAACACAGTTAAAAAAATAGGAAAATCTGGAAATATAATAGGGATCTAAGACAGTACAACTTGGGTAGATCATTTCATCAGTACAAGAGAGCTCAATTTTATAATTCAGATAATCCAAATGTGGGAACCAAAAGGAAACTGCCGAAATATATTTTAAAAAAGCCATGTAATTCTTTCACCAGTGATACTTCTGGAGATGGTTCGTCTTCATATACTGATATTGAATCAGATCATAAAGAGGGGTCACCAGTTAAAAGGCACAATGTTACATTTGCAGCAAGTAAAGGTCAACCGAATATTTCCAACCCTTTAGGGTCAGAAGGAGTGGGTTGTAGGAAGCATTGATCAAGCAGGCTCATTAGAGACATTGCTCCACCTCCTAATTCCCAGTTAGCTGAGCATGATAATATACACAATATTTCTTCGGTCAGTTTGTCAGATGCTGAAATACAATTACTCAAAGAGAGAGCACAGAGGGCAACAACTGTTCAGTAATTTATTCCAGTTCAGTAAGTGCTTTCACATCTCAGTGGATGCTTCATCACACTTTAATGAACAAATTGCACAAAAATACTTCCTTTTATAAGTGCATCAATTAACTAAAAGCCAATTAAGCACATTGCACATATTTAAAGGTATATATAAATAAATATGCAAAGTTAAAAAACCTACTAAAAGAATCCATTTAAAAACTTTTAGAAACATATAACAAAATTTTATTACACCAAACATAATTATAAAAAATATATGATTATATATATATATATATATATATATATATATATATATGTATATATATATATATATATATATATATATATATATATATATGTATATATTTATATATATATATATATATATATATATATATGTATATATATATATATATATATATGTATATATTTATATATATATATATATATGTATATATGTATATATATATATATATATATATATATATATATATATGTATATATATATATATATATATATATATATATATATATATATATATATATGTATATATGTATATATATAAATATATATATATATTTATATATGTATATATATATATATATATATATATATATATATATATATATATATATATATATATACATATGTATATATATATATATATATATATATATATATATATATATATATATATATATATATATATATATATATATATATATATATATATATATATATATATATATATATATATATATATATATATATATATATATATATATATATATATATATATATATATATATATATATATATATATATATATATATATATATATATATATATATATATATATATATATATATATATATATATATGTATATATATATATATATATGCTAAAAAATAACTTAGAGCAAATAAATATATACATCAGTGCTTCAATGACCTCTCAGATAAAAAAGGCTTTAATACTATTTTGTCATTGAGGCCATAACCCTCATCTGCCTGCATCCTAACAATCCATTTAACTTCATGTTGTTCTGTATGAGCCCTAAAATTACCCAGCCTACATGTCCTAGGAACCAACTCCTCAAGTACTAAAAAAACAAATCTATGAGTGGTATTTGTTCTGTAAAATATGCCTTGCTAACGCATTTCCCTCATCCTCTCTATTAATGGCACAGACATGTTCTCTCACCCTGTCTCTCAAAGTATAATTTGTCATACCTATATAAAAACTTGGACATTTTATGCAATATGCTAAATAAATGACATCTCTAGTCTTACAATCTGAATAATGCTTGAAAACATATCTGTAATGGGTGGAGGGGTGTACAAAAGTACAGTTGTGTACACTTACCATAAATGCAGATATTAGAGTGTATTCACTGTTGCAGTCATTACATTTGGGTAATCTGCTTGCAGGTTGCACTCAGTCGGCCTGATTAACAAAGTCTTGGGTCCTGCGTCAGTTGCTGTCCCTTCTTCCATGACGTCAAGTCATCAGGGGTATAAAACATGCAGCCAACGCCATTACATCAGTTTTTCTTGCCCCAGATGTCGGGTGCCCCCCTAATGGGGAGCAATTAAACATAAAAACACAAAAGTATACCTCCAACAAAAAAGCAAATACACCAAAATGGCTTTTAAGTATAATAAAGAAAGTAGAGGTATAGCCAAAATAAGTTAGGGGGAAGGAGGCAGGGTAACCAGGACTGCACCAGTGAATACACTCGAACATCTACATTTATGGTAAGTGTACACAACTGTACTATGTTCTTCATGTTTCATTGTTGCAGTCATTACATTTGGGTAGATTCCCAAAGCTATGGTTGGGAGGAGGAGTTTAGATAGCATTAGGAGCAGCTATAAGGCCCTGCAAGATTGCAGTGGCAAAGCCAGCTCTAGATTTAGAGCAAATTGGCAAATGGTAATGCTTTGTGAAACTATGTACAGAACTCCAGGTAGCAGCTTCTAGGATGCCCCTGGGAGAAAAGCCTCCGAGAAAGGCTGTAGAAGTAGATGCAGCCCTGGTGGAGTGAGGACTGATCCCCTGGGGGGGGGGGGGGGTAGGTTTTCCATGGTGCTTGTAGCAGTAATGAATGCAATGGCTTATCCATTTAGAAATGGTTTGTTATGAAATAGCCTTCTCCTCTGCCCCTGCAGCAAATGCTACCAGCAGTTGTTCAGATTTTCTTTGAGGTTTAGTCCTGTCCAAGTATAATCTAAGTTGTCTGTGCACATCCAAGGAATGCAGAATCAATTCCCCTTTGTTCTGTGGATTGGGAAAGAAGGTTGGCAAATGAATGGTCTGATTTAGAGCCACAATGGATACCACCTTGGGCATGAAGGATGGATTGGTCCTGAGTGATACCCTGTCCGCATGAAAAATGATGAAAGGCTCCATTACCATAAGGGCCTGTAATTCAGATACCCTTCTAGCTGTAAGTGATTGCTAAAAGAAAAGCTGTTTCAAGAAAGAAATTTTAAGTCTGCAGTAACAGCTGACTCGAAAGGAGGGAGAGCGAGTTTCTCCAATACAAAGTTAAGGTCCCAGGCTGGGGTTGGAGCTCTCCTGGGTGGTCTCAAAATTTTGGCCCCTCTGAGGTACTGCCTGAGCAGTGGATAAGAGAAGAGGGAAGGTTCGGTGTTATAATGAGCTGAAATGGCTGAGGTGTGGATTTTAATGGAGGAAAATGACAGGCCCTTGTGAAGCATCTCAGTTAAGTATTGTAAAATCTGAGGTAAATTGGGCGCTGCTGTGCTCATCCCTTGAGATCAGTTCCAGGCACAGAATCTTTTCCATTTTTCAGCTTAAGATTTTCTAGTACTAGGCCTCCTTGCCTCTAAGATGACATCCATCACATGTTTGCTGAGGGATGGCAAGTTAGAATTTAAGTAATTAGCCAGGCTACAAGATTCAGTGTTGGAAGCTGAGGGTGCAGAATCTGGTTCTCCTGCTGAGACAGCAGGGAAGGAGTCTTAGGCAGGTGCCATGGAGATAACATTGACACACTGCGCAGGAGGGGGTACCAGTGTTGGCGCAGCTAGTCTGTAGCAATCAAAATCATCCTTGGTTTTTCTTGTTTGACTTTTAGTAGTACTTCGGAGAGCAGAGGCAGCAGGGGGAAGGCATAGACTGATGAGGGTTTTTCCAGCTGAAGGACAGAGCATCCACTTTCCAGGCTTGTTTGTGGGGAGTCCTTGTGCAAAATTTGTCCAATTGGTAGTTCTATGGGGAGGCAAACAAGTCTATATCTTGCTCTCCCATTCGTTTGTCAACATGCTGAAAATCCTTGGCTCCAGTTTCCACTCGTGTGGGTCCATAAGGTTTCTGCTTAGTCCGTCTGCCAGTGTATTTAACTTTCCTGGCAGGAACTGAGCTTGTAAGTGCACCTGGTAGCTCAAGGCCATGTTCCACAATGCCATGGCTAATCTGCAGAGGGGGTAAGAATGTGTACCCCACTGCTTGTTTATGTAGCACATAACCGTGGTGTTGTCCGTCTTTACCATTAGTTGTCCTGGAAGAATGTAGTCAGTGAAGGCTGTCAGAGCATTCTGTACAGCTAACATCTTTTTGATTGATATGCAGACGCATTTGACTTGGGTTCCATTTGCCCTGAATGCACTTCTCTGCAAGGTGAGCCCCCCCCCCCCCATGTATAGTCTGATGCATCTTTTAGGGTTTTGGTGGCAGGGGGAGGTGTGAAAGGTAGTCCCTTATTTTGGTGGTAGGCCTCTGCCCACCAAAGGAACTCTAGGCGTAGGCAAGGTATGATAGGAATCTGTTTCTAGGCTGTGAGAATGTTGACTCCACAGCCATTTTAGATACCACTGTAGTTTCCTCATATGCAGTCTTGCATATGGAATTAGAAAAATGCAGGAGGCCATGAACCCCAAGGCTTGCAGTATTTGTCTTGCAGATAGCAGGGTTTTTGTGGGCACTTGTTTTGAAGTAGGTTGTCAAATGAGTTTGCTTTTCTGGCGTGAGGTAAGCTATATGGGAAGTTGCATTCAAGCTTGCTCCCAGGAATGTAATTTGTTGACAGGGTACCAGTTGTGATTTTTCATTTACGGTGTACCCCAGACAAGTTAGAACCCTTTTTACAAACGCCAGATTACTCAAAAGTATGTCCTGGCTTTCTGCCTGAATTAGACAATCGTCCAGATATGGGTATATTTGAATACTTCTTTGCCATCAAAATGCAATCACTGGAGCTAGGAACTTTGTGAATACCCTGGACGCAGTAGATAAGCCAAAGGGCAGTGCAGAGAACTGATAGTGCGTGTAGCCTGCTTTGAAGTGTAAGTATTTTCTGTAAGATTCACTGATTGGGATGTGCAGGTATGCTTCTTTTAGAGCTAGTGTTGCCAAACAGGCATCTTTGCCTAGCATAGGAAGTAAATGAAGAGTCAGCATCTTGAATTTTGGAATCTCCACAAAGACAGGTCCAGGATAGGACATAAATTGTCTTTTCTGGGTACCAGGAAAAGTCTCGAGTAGAAACCTTGTCCCTTTTCCTCTTCTGGTACCAGCTGAATAGCCCCCATGCTTAAGAGAGAAAGTACTTGTTTTTGGGCCTCTGTCCACTGATTTGGGGGTAGGTCCGTCCACCCGCTTGGTGTTGGCAACGTGTGGAAGTGAAATCTGTATCCCTGGGACACTATATTTAAAACCCATTTGTCCTGGGTGATGAGTTCCCAATTCTTTGCATGAAGAGCAATCTTTCCCCCCAGAGGGGCAGTCAGTTGATAAGTGCTTGGAAATTTTAAAAGGAAGTCATTGAGACAGTTTACATTAGGGGGAGTCCAGATTTGGAAGTGGAGGCCCCCCCACTGCTTAGTTGTGTGTGTTCCCTGGGACTGAAACCTGGGGTTTTTGCTGTGTCTGGGTTTGGCCTGAGAAGACCTGGAAGGGGCTGGAAAGGATCAATTCTTAGAAGGCCAGTATCTACTAAATCTAGGAGGCTGAACTTGTAAAAAATCTTTAACAGTTTGCATAGATTTAGCTTTATCTTCCATCGTTTTACTTCTTCAGCCTTGTTGCCAAACAGGTAGTCCTGATTTAAAAGAGCATCCAGCAATTTAGCTTCAACATGATCAGGCAAAGATTGCTCCTTAAGCCAAGCATGCCTTCTAAGCACAGACCCAGTAACAGCAGCCCTGCAAGAGGCCTCTAAAGAATCATAACCACATTGCAAAGTACGTTTTCTAACTTGTTCAGTAGAATGTATTAAATCCTGTAAGTCTTTATTTTCCACACAGTCAGGAATCAGCATCATTTTCTGCTTAAGCAGTCCAATAACATGTTGCTGATATTTTAACATATGAAATTGGCAGTTTAAAGCTCTAACTGCCAAGGTTGCTGAAGTATAAAGCTTTTTACCCCATCTATTCAGCGCCCTGGAGTCTCTATCAGAAGGGGTAGGATTTTTAGCAGTAGAAGCCTTAATGCCCTTGGGCCCCTGTGAAACAGTCTCTGGATCTGCAATAGGATTTTTGAAAAGGAACTTATGGGACTCCGGGACCCTGTAGTATCAGTCGGGTTTACTGGGAGTAGGAGGCAGGGAATCAAGGGCCAAACTGGACTCCGAAAAAACATCAACAATGTCTAGTACTGGAGGAACAGCCAAAGGCCTATGCTGAGGTAGGAGAAGGAAATCCCTAAGCCTCTTTTTTGAATCACAAAATTCCTGGCTTTCCTAGTGAAAATGCTCCCTCAGAGTATGCAAGTTTTCCCCAAAAGAAAAATCCTCAGGAGGGGAAGCAGAGGGAATACAGACCTCTGCATCAGAATCCTCATAAGTAGGTAAAGACAAATCCAGGTCATCAGAAGAGTCAGAAAAAATAGAATCCTTATCAGAAGATTCATAATCAAGCTCAGCCCTAGGCCTCTTAGAGAGTGGGGGTTGACTACCCCTGATTAGAGTTATTAGATCTTCAGCCATTTTTATCATTTTTTGTTTAGGCATAGAGGCCTGAGCATGTGGCCTGGGCGTCGGTTTTTTAGACGTGG
The DNA here is from genome assembly GCF_019279795.1 of Protopterus annectens. NCBI lineage: Eukaryota > Metazoa > Chordata > Ceratodontiformes > Protopteridae > Protopterus > Protopterus annectens. Next base: position 1,568,372,902 of record NC_056744.1, read on the forward strand.
ATCGTGATTTAGGCCTTAAAGAAGGAGGCGTCTATTTAATATGCAAGTCCGTAGGCCTAAATACACCCTCAGAAGCCGGTGCCTGCACAGTGGTTCCGGACCCATTCAAGGTAGACACACCCGCGGGTTCCATAGCTGAAGTATCTCGCGGCATACCGCACTCTGAACGGGTCTCAGTAGAAGCCTGCGAGTCAGAAGTAGTGGGTATCAGGGGATGCGAAAGCGCCTCACTGAGTACCGGCAAACTGCCGACTGGCTTAGGAGAAGCGTTGTCGGCAGTTTGGACCTCGGCGGCCTGTCTGTCTTTATCTTTGTGTTTTTTCGGAATTCTGGTAGTCGGGTGGCTAACGGACATTTCTGGATAATTAAACTGAGAACCAAAATATTTAGAGGCAAAAATATACTGACGACGGATAGTGCGCTGATTAAATAAAGCACAAAACCAACAACAAGGTACGTCGTGGTCAGGGCCTAGGCAAGGAATACAGTACGAATGAAAATCTTTATGAGGTATTTGCTTTCCACAAGTAATGCAATTATTAACTTTTACTGACATCAGGAAGGCGCAAGAAAAAGTTTCCCCAACGGGGTACTTAGCTTTTAGTTGAAGACCTCGGTTCAGAAACTCGAAAACGAAAATTTCAAGAGTCGGCCGACCGGCACTTGCGAACTGCTTCTGCTTTGGGCACCGCACGGCAAGAAAGACTGATGTAATGGTGTCGGCTGCATGTTTTATACCCCTGACTACCTGACATCATGGAAGAAGGGACAGCAACCAACGCAGGACCCAAGACTTTGTTAATCAGTCCGGCTGAGGGCAACCTGCCAGCAGGATTACCCAAATGTAATGACTGCAACAGTGAAACACTAAGAACATCTGGCTGTATTCGTTGTGGCCACTGTAGTTTTTGCAGTTATGTTAGTAAGACTAAAGCATTTACTAGTAGAAATACTCCAAACATTTTTCATATTAATGTCTTTGCGAACTGCAGTTCTGACTGGATTATATATCTTGCAACTTGTATATGTTCGGCCTTCTATACTGGTCAAACTTCCCGGCCATTTAAACTACATATCTCCGAACATCTGAGTAGTATGAGAAATAAAAAAATGTCTAATTCTTTATATAAGCATTCTGTACAACATCCAACAGCACGTTTTGAATTCATTGCTGATAGGATTATTGGCAACAGAAATGAGAACGGGTGTTGGCACAGTATTCTCAAAAAAGAACATACTTGGATAACCCAACTTGGTGGTCTATTTTTACCTGGCTTAAATGAACATCTTTAACAATTTTGTTAATTGTCAACGGTCTTTCGGCTTTTCCTGGTTAAGGGTCACCACAGCGGAATTCCCGTCCACTAATGATTGGCAGTGGATTTTTACGGTGCCGAGTTGCCAGCCCGACGCCCAACCTTCAAAGAAGGCACGCCCATTCACGCACACACCTACCAGCATGTCTAACATCACTCTACCACGGGGAGGACATGCAGACTTCACACAGAAGGCACTGCAGCAGAGAATCGAACGGGAGAACCTCTTGCTGTGAGGCGACAACGCTAACAGCTGCACCACCGCAGCCTGGTTAATTGCCAACTATACCAGATAATTATTTTTTTCATATATTTTTATGTTCATTGGGTTTAGTCCTGACTGTTACGACCATTTTTACTTGGTTTTGACTTGAGCATGGTTTAGGGATGAATTCTGTTTAAACATGTGGTTAATAATGAATGATAGGACTGACTGGACTGGTGCATTTTATATTTAAAAGTTGAGCTATTTAAGTATACTGAAGAAGCTTTCAGCTAAAACAGATATGTTTTGTCAATAAATGCTTTTGATTCTCATTGTTGTGCTGGCCGTTTTTGCTTTTGTTAATATTTTAAAGAAACCATCCACACCTGGGGCCCCTTGTGCAAAACAAACAAAACTGAGGATGGTGCTCTCTCCCAACTATGGGAATGTTGTTAAGTAGCTGGGAGGAGAATCAGTCCAGCAGGGTAGAAAGCAACAAAGTGAAGCTGGCCAGATGTCAGGCATCATTTGAAGCAAAGTCCCAAAGGTTTTGACTGCAACAATGATCTATGGGAAGAAAGTATAGTAGTGCAAAATCTAACCATAATGTTAAATATCCACCTCTTCACTGTTGCAGTATTCCTTACAGTTTGGATTCCCTACCTAGGACAGCCCCGTCGTTTGGCCAGTATACCAAAGCCTTTATGTTGCATAGGGTATGTCGGATGTCTCACACTCGCTCTCAGCATACAGCATAGGGCATAAAAGTGATGTCTGGACGTACCATCCTCAGAACAGAGCCCCAGTAGGAATGCCAGTCTAAGGAAAAGAAAGGAACAAACCCATTCAAAAGGGAAAAGAAACAGGAGGATGGAGGGAGTGAATACTACAACAGTGAAGAGAAGGGCATCTATCATTATGATAAGATTTTACACAACTGCACTTTGTCCTTCCATTTCACTGTTGCAGTATTCCTTACACTGAGAAGAGTGCAAAAGCTCAAGAAGAAAGGGAGGAGGGCAGGACCAGCACAGCCCTCAAGGAACCCATGAAAAAAGGCCGTAGCAAAACCAGTCCTAGTTCTGGATACGATATCCAACTTAAATTGTTCAGTAAAAGTATACACAGAAGTCCAAATGACTGCCTCAAGAATAGAGTTAGGATCCAGACCATTGAAAAAAAAAAAAAAAAAAGCACCAGAAGAAGCCACAGCCCTAGTAGAAAGAGCCTTAGCAGAAGGAAGGCTCTTACCATAAAAATAATAACAAAAAAGTGGCTTTAGATACCAAAGAAGAAATAGTTTGTTTGGAAATAACTAATACTAGACACCTAGGATGAAAAGAAAAAAAAGCTGATCAGATTTACAAAAAACCTTGGTCTTATCCAAATAAAATCTGAGCTGTCTATGCACGTCCTATGTACGCAAAACTTTCTCAGTAGCAGATTGCGGAGAAGGGAAAAAAAGTCAGCAAATAGACTAGACTGATTAAGAGATGGCTTGTTCACCACCTTGGGCATAAAAGGAGGATTAGTACGAAAGATACCAGTCCTTATGAAGCACCAAAAAAGGAGGACAAGCATGAGGGCTTGCAGCTCAGACACCAGTCTAGCAGAAGTAATGGCCAACAAAAACAGAAAGGAAGCTTAAGCCGCAGGCTGAAAAGGAGGCTGGGTCAATTTCCCCAAAACAAATTGAAGATCTCAGGGAGGAGGAACTGGCTTCCTGGGAGGTCTAATATGAAGGACGCCTTTTAGAAACTTTAGCCTCAAATCTAGAAGCCAAATGAGGTGCTAAAGGCAGACAAGAAGAAACAGCTGACAAGTGGACCTTCACACAGGAATAGGCCAACCCAGCATTGAACAGTTCACACAAATGAGATGGAACCAAAGAACCAAAGCAACATCCACAGAAAGTGGATCCAGGTTACAAGACAGACACCAAACAGAAAACTTCTGCCATTTGGATAAGTAGGATTTCCTAGTAATGAGCTTCCTGGCCTCCTGCAAGACCCTAAGCATGTCCTCAGAAAAAAGGTGCCTGCAGGGAATCAAAATCTTATCACCCACACTGTTAGCTGAAGAGTGGACACGTGGGAATGGATGAAAGATCCCTCAATCTTGTGTGAGTAGACCCACCCTGTGAGGTAACTTGTGATGACTGCCCTTGGCTTTTACGCCTAATAGGGAATCCAATGCTTTCTTGGCCAAAAGGGACTCACCAGCAAGATTTTGGGAGCATCCTGCTGTATTTTGACCAGCACTTTTTGAATAAGAGGAAGGGGAGTGAAGGCATAAAGAAACATTCCCTACCACGAGAAAGAGGGCATCCACATTCCAGATCAGAGGACTTGGGGCTCTGGCACAAAAACGATGAAGTTGTTTGTTCAGAGAGGAAGCAAAAAGATCTACTTGAGGAGTACTACACTGGTGGACAATGTCCAGAAACATCCCTGAGAAGCATCCACAAGTGAGATTGTGTTATGGACCTGCTCAGACAGTCTGCCAAGATATACTGACCTGAGGAAATGCACACTGCCAGAAGAGTGACTTGATACCGGACAACTAACGCCAAAACCAGAAGAACCAACCCTTGAGGAGGCTTAAAGGCCATAATAGCAGCAAACAAACCAGGACTGTAATTCTGCCAATCACTCTAAGGGTCCTTTGGAGCAGGAGTAATATGCTTAGTTTTTTGATTTTTCTTCAAAAAGACATCTGCCTTATGAAAAGGCAGCTCCGACCACAGACGGCACTCATTAATAATAGTAGGTACTTCCTCCCTAACCAAAATCTGAGGAACACATTTAGGCCCCTCAGAAATAAACCTTGGTTCCCCTAAACATCTGAAGTGGATGTCTAGGACGTGCAGGAAGTTGGATCCTTGTCGGTCTCCAAATAGGTCATGGCAGATGAATCCATTAAGACAACTGGGTGATCCTCTGGGCTTTCAACAGCCTCGAAGTTTGGGGGAGGTGGCGGTGCAGCAGAAGACGACGACCTGATCTTTTTGGCCTTCCTCCTCGTAGAAGGCAGATTCTTTGAATGGGAAGCTCCTTCAAGTCAGTCTTTCGCCAAAAGCTTGACACTTTGGTTTTCTAAACAGATGGTTAAGAGAAGAAAGCTTGCTACGAACAGTCTTTGGGACAAAGGCCTGGCAAACTGAACATGACGTATGGTTGTGGGAAGCACAGAGACGGAATAAGTACTGTTCGTGGCGGTCTTTATAGGGAAGCTGTCTCCCACACTGGCATTTACCCTTCCTGGATGACATGAACCCCACAAGCAACACATAAAGATAATATGCAAAAAACCCACTTATCTGACAGCTTGGCGAACCAGCAACAAAGCGAGCATACAGACAGATAATCAAGGATGGTGTTCAGACTGGCGGCAAACAAGTTTTGAGGATGGTACATCCGGATGTCACCTTTATGCCCTACACTGTATGCAGGCAATGTATGTGTGACATCCAACATACCCTATATGCAACCTAAAGGCTTTGGTATATTGGTTGAATGTCAGGCTGCCCTAGGCAGGGAATCCCCAATGTAAGGAATACTGCGACAGTCAAATGGAAGGACATTATATATACCGTTTTGCTTAGAAAGACACAAGTGAGTTTTAAAGCACTGTATCCAGCACCGATAGCTTATTAGTTCCTTTTCAAAAGCTCAAGCAATAATAAAGAACACACAGCAATCCATACATGCTGGTCCAACAAAAGGAATTACATTGCCTCTGTGGTTACCTATTTTTTGACTAGGCCATAAACAGAAGAGGCAAGCTTAACCAATGTTGATTTGTCAAACAAAATAAATCAGAAACACTTATAATCTGCTAATGATGAAAAAAAGCTATTGAAGGAGTATACAACTTACTGAAAGTTCATTACAATCTGATTAGGTCATAACATGAATTCAAAGACAACTCCTCTTCTGCCTTAACCCATGTTGATGAAAAAGCATACCCACAGCTACTGAACCTGGCTTGCTGGTCTCAGTTTATTAAATACCTGCGTATCCTGCATTAATAAGCCAGTTTTTATGGGAATATACCTCACATGAAACCTTAAAGATGCTTGCAAATACCTTTGCCTCCATTTTTTATTGCCAGTATCTTTCTGGCAGTTTCCTATAATCACAGCACCCACTTTCCTTGATGTACTTCGAATGACACTGCTACCTGACAAAGTTTCCTTTAGTTTAGTCTCTGTATGAATACAAAGTGTGTGTGTGTGTGCGTGCGCTCGCGCAAGTGTGTTTCTTTTTACCCCCTTCTTGCTCGATATTAATTGCTGAGATAATATCAGACATATCTTGCTAATCTGAACTGTTCAGAATGCAGCCAGGCTTTTTACTTGGCTAAAATGATGTGCCATATCTATAGCTAATAGGTACTGGTTTGTCTAAATGCATTAGAAACGTGTTGCTGTGCCTTCATGGGCAAAGGGATGCTGAAACATTTTTTTCAGGAGAAATACAAGTACCTCAAATGTCCTGATAAAGGGCTTCCTATCGTTTTTTGCAAAAATGATCTACCCAATGACACACACTTACAGTAGCCATTTTAACACAGGCATACTGATGTCGGTGTCTTTTAAAGGCATCCATCAAGAGTATCAACTCCCTGGTGGAGTTACTGCCAAGAGACTGCAAACTTCCCAACACTACAAGACACTTACACACACACAGACACTAAAGGAAACTGTACATTTCAAGCAACAGTTTCATTTCCAGGCGCCTCAAGGAAGGCAGGTGCTGCTAAGCAGGATTTACGGTCTGAAAGAAAAGCAACAAGTTCTGCTTAATTTAAAAAGAAACATTCAAGCAAATTAAGGAGACCCATACCTTTCAGTGGCAGATTTAGGCCATCCATGAAAAAGATTCTCCATCATGGTTTAAAACTGGAAAGCATACTGCCAAGAGAAAAGTACTTTCTCCATTTTGCATTGCTTTGTCGGTGCGCTTTCCAGTTTCAAAGCATAATGAGATACAGAATTTAACCAGTCACAATCACGACTGGAGATGAAACAAAGCCAGGTCAGCTGATCACTGTATAACCCAGATTGGCTCCTCCAATTGCATTACAATCATGGTTAAGAAAACACATTTCACAAGGGAAAATGATACCTATCTTGGTAAGAAATGAAGATTTAAAAAAAAAAAAGGGCACACATTCCAGTGCTTATATAATGAGCCTGACTTCAGCCCACTAGTCCCACTGACTTGGCAAGTTATCAGCGCTATCTGGCAAGACTGAAAAGCAAGAATTATTATTTATTTTTTTTTAATAGCATGCAATAAGATTTGGGCAATCTATGGCTGCATAAAAACCTGAACAGCAAGAAAAAAACAAGTATGCTTAATGTTAGATATAGGGACAGTGCACCCAAACAGCAGTGCAAGTTCTCTTAAGCTATTATAAACTAAATTCAGAAGCTGTTGAATTCACAAGTTGGCAGGCACATGCACTCTACATGCAAGTGTATATTTTTAACAAACTATGGGCACTACCACCAAAAAAATGTACAATTGCTTGAATTTAAACATCTACAAATGTGTTCCTCAAAGCAGACATTTTGTGGGCTGCTGGCTTTTAATTTAGTTAATAGGGGAAGGAGTGCGGCAACACTAAAGCACAAAGTTACGTTTTTCATATTCTGTCCCATTTTCACTTACAGAACTGCCCTATTGTTTTTTTTGTTGTGGGGTGTGAAAGTTGTAGTGACACTTGCACAAATACTAAAAAATGCCAATAACCTTAACATCACAATGCAAGTCATCAGAAGAAAAAAAAATCAGAATGATAAATGATGTGATTCAACTCGTACTACAGTGTTGGAGCTACCAGGATATTTTTTTTTTGCACATACAAGGATGTTCCAGCCACGCTTTTCCCATTCTGTTATCTTCATGGACTACATGGTACATGAAATAGATTGCTCTTTGATGATGGGAATGTGGAAAGAAAATGATGACATCCAGCAGTAAAGTTACTTTTCCACTACTTTGGTTTCTAGAGCCGTTGTCTCAGTGTGTTGGTTTGATTTGCTCCTTTTATTTTCTTATGAGCAGACCAATTAAATTAACTGGCAAACGGTTGTCTATTTTCCATACTTCAGATAGGAATTATGTAGAAATTTAAATAACTTGAGACAGTTTTGTTTGCTTCTCTGATGATGTTTACATTACCAATTACTCCTTAAGTAAGTTTTTCCTTAGTTTCATTTTTATTTACTTAGTTGGTAAGGGAGATGACCAAGCATGCACCCAGCTACTTACATTGAATATTTACTATTATTTTGAGGTAGTGTTGTCATTTTTTAAGCATGTTTTTAAAAAAAATATAATATATATTATACAATGTCTGGCCAGTAATATTCAAAATTGAGCCCGCTGAAAATCTGAATATACCATGAAAAAAGTCAGGTCACCCGGACTTTCTTCTATTAGTACATCTCGTAACATTTTTTACTTTTCTTTTTTTAAAGAAATTACAAAACGGAAGAATTCGAATGAAGGAGACAGAGCAGAGAAAAATAAAATAAGAGGATAATCAGGTACATCCTGCAAAACTAAAGAAACATACTGGATTATCCTTTTATTTTGTCTGTCCCAGCTCTCCCAAACACTGAAAGTCTCCTTGTTTCTTTTCTCTTTTGAATAAATAAAAAGGCAATGGAGATCTTCCTTCCTCTGTTGCTTCCTTTGCACTGCACTGATGTACTGTGTAAGTGTGGGAACACAAATCTCACACGCATGCGCAGTACATGAGAAAAAGCCTCAGGATACCAGAAAAACATGAAAGGACACCATGGAGGCATTATACAAAAAAATTATTAGAAAAGTAAATTTTTTTCTTAAATAATGTCACTGTATAACAGCAATAACGGACTCCGTGGTGTGGTATATACTAAAGATTTACCCACAGTTGGCTTTATTTAATCACCCGGGCTTCACCCTCGTGATTCACAAACCATGGGTAAATCTTCAACATACCACACAGACGTAGTCAGTTATTGCTATAATAATTTCCACTAGGACACTGCTGTGTGTGTTTGTGTGTGGGATTTGATTTATGGTCTTTGGCATGCTGTGCTAAATTTATCCACTAGGGTATGGAGAAAATCGTGGTCGTTTATATACAAATATAAACAGATAAATCAGACTTCTGACCATTTTGTTTTAATCTGGGACTTTGGTGAGCAATCAGTTCAGGTTTTGTTGTATAATGTTGACTGCATCTGCCAGTCATGAGTTATTCAAAGCATATGTAATCTTTCTTTAATCCTCTTTTCCCCATTTCTGCCTCCTCACTTATGTCCATCTTTTATGACAACTGCAAAACAGAAGAGGTGGCTTTTTTACCCCCAAAAAGAAAATATATTATAATACAAAGTTCAAGCAAACCTTACCAAACATAGTATACTGCAGAAAGAGTAGATAGTTTCAGTTTAAAGGAATAGTTGTGTAAAAAAAATTATGTACTCACCATAACGTTCCATCCGAGTAGTTATACTTAATTTTCTGCAACCTGTGGGTATTCGGATCCATATCGGATCCGAGCCGGCAACATTTTATCAAACATCTGCTCCAAGGTCCTCCCCTTACCCATAATCCCTCATCTCCTACCTTCCCTCAGATCAAGTTTGCCACTAATCAAACTAATAGCAACTCAATAACACTAACCTAGAACAGGTTCGGGGGAAGGAGGGTGGGACGGTTGCAGAAAATGAAGTATAACTACTCAGATGGAACGTTATTGTGAGTACATAACCTCTTTATCTGAAGTAGTTAACTTCATTTATCTGCAACCTGTGGGACAGAGTCCCCAGCTACTAAATCTCCTGGGAGGCCCTCATGGAAGGATATTCCTGAGCACCGCAGAGCCAAAGGATGCTCTCCCTCTAGAGATCAAATCCAACTTATAATGAGAAATAAACGTATGTGACCTTGTCCAGGTCACTGCTGCACAGATATCATCCAGAGAAACCCTAGACCAAAAGGCAGCAGAAGTTGCCATAGATCTGATAGAATGAGCTTTAATAGAACCAGGGGGGATAGGCCTTTATCCCTATAAACTTGCAGTATACATTGTGTAATCCTTCTAGCTAAGGAGACCTTGGAAATGGCCTTGCCCAAAAAGGGTCGGGAAGAGGACAAAAATAACTGGTCAGACTTACGGAATTGTTTAGTCCTGTGTAAATAGAAATGAAGCTGTCTATGAACATCTAGCAAGTGCAGCTTATATTCACCCTTGTTCTGGAAATTTGGAAAGAGCACAGGCAGATTAATCATCTGGTTAATATTAGACTCGTAAGGAACTTTCGGTAAGAAGGAAGGATTCGTGCGAAGCGAAACCCTGTCTTTATCAAAGATCAAGGGGGCACGGCAGACAAAGCTTGGATCTCAGAAACCCTTCTAGCCAAGGTAATGGCCACTAGAAAAGCTGTCTTCCAGGATAGGAATTTCAAATCTACTGATGTTGCTGGTTCAAATGGGGGTGTCACCAATGCCTGTAGAACCAGCGTAAGGTCCCAAGGAGGGACGGAATTCTTAACCGGGGGATGCAAAAGTACCTTTTAGAAAGGCCTTGCACAATCTCAATGAGGCCAGAGCATTCAGATTTTCGCAGACATGAAAATTAGATATGGGTGCCAGTTGTACTTTCACTGTAGAGGAACTAGCCCCTTTTTGGAAAATATATGACAAAACCTCCAACACTGCAAGAACCAGGTCTGTAAATAGATCTAGGTTCCTCTGAGAAGTCCAAATGGAGAAGTGTTTCCATTTGCTGCAATAAACTTTCACAGTGGAAGCTTTGTGGGATGCCACCAGAATACTCTTTACTGAAGATGATGGACCAGGAGTTCTAGTGATCAAGGGAACTGAAGCAACCAAGCAGTCAGCTTGAGGCTGCCCAGATCGCGCAGACTGATGCCAGAGGGATGGGAGATGAGATCCGGCCAGGGATCCAGAATCCGTGGAGGAGTTAGAGCATGAGACCAGAGGAAGGGGAACCAAACTTGACAAGACCAGAATGGGGCAATGAGGATCCCTTTGCACCCCAGACGGTAGGATTTCTGAAAAAACTTCAGAATGAGAGGTAGGGGATAGGCATACAGTAACCTGGGAGGCCAAGCATGGACTAGAGCATCTCTGGAGGAGTCCCCTGGTGAGGGGATCAGAGCGAAGAACCCGCTGCACTTTACATTGGAAGGAGATGCGAAGAGATCGCAGCAAGGGTGACCCCACGCGAGGAAGATCTCCTCCGCTACTGACTGTTTTCAGAGACCACTCATATGGCATTAGAATAGCCTGACTCAGGTCTGTCTGCTAAAATGTTGGAGCGTCCCGGAATGTGTGTTGCAACCAGAAACCGACTGGGGGAGATCGCCCACTCCCACACTCTCATGGCTTCGTGGCAGAGAGGGTACGATCTGGTCCCCCCTTGTTTGTTGATGTACCAGACAACAGACATGTTTGTCTGACTGAATCGTCCCTAGGGGAAGAAAAGTGTGAAAGGCTTGCAACGCTAAAAGCACTGCCCTCATCTCCAGGACATTGATATGCAATCTGGTCTCGGTCTGGAACCATGTGCCTTGGACCGTCCTTCCCAAAAAGTGCCCCCCCCCCACCCGAGCTGGGAGGCATCCGTGGTCACTGTGGCTTGGGCTGGGGTAGTTAAGAAAGGACGACCTGTCAAGATTTCTGGCGATTGGAGCCACCAAAGAAGAGAAATCTTGCAGGCTCTGCTGATTCGTATAGAGTAGTCCATGGGGTGGTCTAACAAAGACCACTGAACTGCCAGGGTCCACTGAAGCACCCTCATGTGAAGGTGCACACATGGAAGAATTGAAATTGCTGCAGCCATGCAGCCTAGGGCTCAGAGGACGTCGCTCGCCGTTGGCGTCCTGGGGCCGAGGATCACTGACACATGGGCCCATAGGTTCTGGACCCTGCCCCAAGTGAGGAAAAACCTGCAAAAGTAGAGTGTCCAACCGTGCCCCTATGAATTCCAAGGTCTGTGTCGGGTTTAAGCGGGACTTGAAGGTAATCCCAAGATTGACTGCAAGATGTAGGAAGGAGTCTCTGGCCATGCAAAGTAGACACTTGGTGGCAGCAGCGAGGAGCTAATCGTCTAGGTAAGGAAACACCTGAATTCCCTGAAGTCTCAGGTGAGCTGCTACGACTACCATAACCTTGGTAAACACCCTGGGGGTTGTGGTGAGACCGACGGGTAGAGCTCTGAACTGGAAATGATTGGCTCCCAGCCGAAAGCGAAGAAATCTCCTGGAGCTTCTACAAATTCTGATGTGGTAATAAGCATCCTGGAGGTCTATCGAGCACCTCCAGTCGCATTCCCGGAGGTAAGGTAGAATGGACTGCAAGGTGACCATCCAGAATTTCTGCTTGGCTACAGACAGGTTCAGGGTCGACAGGTTCAATATGGGTCTGAGGTCCTCCATCTTTTTTTGGCACTAAAAAGAACCTGGAGTAAACACTTGATCCGGACTGATCTGGGGGGACCGGCTCGATGGCCCAATTGTAAAGCAGCTTTGAAATTTCATGCGCTGCGGCCTCCCTTTGGACGGGTGGAACATCCGGGAGGTGCTTTAATTGGATGGGTGGAGCAATAAATGGGATGGAGTATCCTCTGGATATTATTTGGAGCACACAACAGTCCGTCGTAATGGACTCCCACTCCGTTAGGTGCAATGACAATCTTCCCCTGACTGTCTCCAGAGTAGGACAGTTGGGCAACCCCTCAGAGTTGCTGCGCGGGTCTGTCTGAGAAGGTCTCCCGAGACCCAAAGTTCCTTGGGCCCCCTCTGCCTCTGGGGCAGCGTCTGTCTTGTCCCCCTCTGCTTCATCCTGAGTGTCCTGGGAAAACTGAGATTTTCTGAACCACATCTTCTTCTGCCCTCTCTGATTCCTAGAAAAGGATCTTTGAGGGCTAGAGAAGCAGACTTAGACAGCAGAGTCTTCCCGTCCTTCTCGCTCTGGACCAGGGAATCACGAACAGTCTTCCCAAACAGGGAGGAACAGTCAAAGGGAGCATTTGTAAATGACGCCTTGAAGGGGTCCGTGAATTGACAGTCTGAGCCAAATGTACCGCCTCATAGCTACACCGGTCCCAGCCACCCTAGCCGCTCCTTCTGTGGCATGGGAAAGATGCATAGACGTGTTAGAAATGGATTTTAGAGTCGACATTTTCGCCGAGAACAGTCACTTGTCCTCTGACTACGACGACTCTGAAGGCGACACTGAATTCCGTGACTAGGTCTCGCTGGAGTCGAATGTGTGCCAAATAATTCAGCACTCGTATGGAAAATGTCGCTGAAGAAAAGACTCGCTTCCCAAGGCGATCCACCACCCTAGACTCTTCGTCCGGAGGGTGGACCAAAGAACTTTCCTGAGCCAGTTCTCTCTTTGTGGCAGCTGCCACCACCATAGCATCCACAGGGGATCCCTTGTACCAAGCCTTTCGGTTTGTGGGAGGAAAAAGGATCCTGTCTGGGCGCTTGGGTATTGGCTCTATGGTGTCAGGCTCCTTCCATGCCTGCGTGGTAATAAGATCCACTAACGGATCTGCAGGAGGGGACAACCAGGACGTAGATGGGCCCATGCCAAAGGCTTCCAGGAATACTGATTCATCCGTAGAGGGTTTTGGGGCTGACCAGCCTCCCCCCCGGTGGAGGATTTCCTTGATGTCTCCACAGGAGACATCCTTGAGAGGTGACCGGGGGAACCCTCACCTTCATCCAAGTCAGTATCTTCTGTGAGGGACTCTGGGTAGTCCATGTACCTCCTCTTACATGAATGCTTACGGCGAGCCTCCTCACTGGGACGCTCCACGACGGGATCCACCTGGGGGTCCTCTAGCACGGACTGTCCCTGGGACAAGCTGATGGGAGTCATGACCAAATCCACAGCAGCCTGGGCAGAGTCCGAAGCAATGGGCTGGAGTCTCAATCCCTGGGAGAAAACCCTCTCGAAGGAGAGCGCACCTCCTTGGCAACCAACAATGAAGAAGTTCTCCCCAGCTCTGTCATGAGGATTGGAGCAGACGCCAAGGTAGCCAAAGGTGGAGCCGAAGATATCTCCATTCCCTTGGATCTGGCTCCCTGTTCTCGGCCCTGAGAATTGCTCAGATCTGAACAAGTCTGATCTGAGGAACTCAAGGTAACGGCCGGCATAGACGTTGGAGGAACAGTCGGCACCGAACCCCCAACTCCTCGGATCCATAAACCCCAAAACCGCAGGTCGGATCAGGGAAGGAGAGATAGGATGGAAGAAGGGCAAAAAGGTCTCCTCTCTGGCCAGAGAGAGGCCTAACAAGACTCCCATTTGGATTTGGGTCCGAATGAATCTCCGCATCATCCTGTCCACGTCAAGCTCCGACAGACTCAGAGTCGACCTCGAAGAGGCGACAGACTGATCTGGCTCTGTGAGACAACCTCGAAGAAGGCCTCTGGTCCAAAGGCTCTGTCGGCTCCAGAGAGAGCCTCGGGGAATGGAGCCGAGGAGAAATGGTCCGAACAATTTTTGAGGGTGGACTGGGAAATGGCTCCCGCTCCGGGGATAGTTTGCAGTGCCTTTCCATCCTTTTCTCGCTTTCTCTCTCTTTTCCTTATCCTTTGTCTTAGTCCCTGTCTCAGCAGGCTTAGAGGGAGGTTGAGTCCCAGCCTGGGGGGGGGGGGGGGGTTGTTCGGCCACTGGAGCCGATGTAGAGGCAGTCATGTCTAAGGCAGAAACTGGTAGCAGGCCCTTAGCTACAAGTTTCGCCTTTCTCTCTTTCAGGGTCCTGGGGTTGAACCCTGCACACACACTACATTGCAGACTAAGGTGGGGAACGCCCAGGCAAGTAACACACAGTTTGGCCATCAGCCAGTGAAAGCTTGTGGCCACACACTGTGCATTTTTTAAATGTTGGTTTCGACTGATCAGACATAATCACACTCCACTCAGCCAAACACTAAACCAATGACGCACACACACACACACACACACACACACACACACACACACACACACACACACACACACACACGCACTATGTACCAAAACTTCCACTTACTATACCAAACGAGACCACGATGCGAACGCATGAAGTGGCAAACGAGATCTGGGGGAGGGTAGGACATGTGAGGGATTATGGGTAAGGGGAGGAGCTTGGAGCAGATGCTTGATAAAGTTGCCGGCACGGATCCGAGTACCCACAGGTTGCAGATAAAATTAAGTTAATTACTTCAGATACTTAGCATAACCATAGATGTCCTCCTCTTCCATGTTGCAGTATTCTTAACCTTAGGGAGTTGCTGCCTGCATCCATCCAGTATGAGTGAAGGGGTACATGTGACGTTACATGGACCAGCCATAAAATGATTTTGGCTATATCTGTGACGTCTGCACGTACCCAATTCAGAATTGGCTGCTGCATGGAGACACCCATTAATAGATAGAAGTAAAGGTAGTACAAAACCCCTGCCAGATACAAAGTCAGTAGTCAGGGCAATGACCCTGTTCATAATATGGTCAAAAGAGAAGGGGGTAGGTGGGAGGGATTAAATACTGCAACATGGAAGAGAAGGACATCTATGGTTATGGTAAGTTCTTATACAACTATTCTATGTACTTCTATTCTCATGTTGCATCATTCTTAACCTTAAGTAGAGTACCAAAGCTTTCTAGGCAGTAATTTTGGGGGCAGGCAGAGGAGCAGTCTCTATGAGACCCTGCAGAATAGACCTAGCAAACTCTGTTCTAGCCCTGGAGATGGGAGTCCAGTTTGTAATGCTTGGTGAATGCATGTACCGCGGACCAAGTTGCTGCATCCAGAAGAGAAGAGTAATCAATGCCCTTGAAAAAGGCTGCTGAAGAGGAAGCAGCTCTGGTGGAATGGGCTTTGACAGACCAACTCAATTGTTTCCCATGAAAGGAGTAGCAAAAGGCTATAGCCTTAGAAATCCAAGAGGCAATTGTCTGTTTTGACATGGCCTTGCCTAGGGGCCCTAGGATGAAAGGAGACAAATAGTTGATCAGACTGTCTGAAGGGTTTGGTCTTGTCTAAATAGAACCTCAGTTACCTGTGAACATCCAAAGAATGCAAAGTCCTTTCTGAGGAATTCTGTGGCTGAGGGTAGAAGACAGGTAAATGTATGATCTGGTTTAATGAAATTTCATTAACTGTTTTTGGCATGAAGGACGAGTTAGTTCTTAGGGAAATTCTATCCTTATGGAAAACAAGGTAGGGAGGTGAACCCATAAGGGCTTGGCTCTCAGAGAACCTCCTGGCAGAGGTGAGAGCCACTAACAAGACTGTGTCCCAAGTACAGCATTTCAGAGGAAGAATGGGCTGGGTAAAAAGAAGGTAGTGTTAAGTTTTTCCAGCACAAACTTAAGATCCCAAGGTGGGGAAATGGGCTTACGAGGAGGTCCAATATGAAGGACACCTTTCTGAAACTGCTTGACATCTAACCTGGAAGCCAGAGGTGGTGTCAAGGGAAGACAAGCAGAAATGGGGGAGAGAGGCACTTTTGCTGAAGAAAAAGTCAACCCCGAGTGCAGTAACTCACAGGTAGGAAAGGAGCACTGGGACAGAGGCTTGAGATGGGTCCTGTTTACTGTTAAGGCACCAATGGGAGAATCTTTTCCATTTAAGTAAATAGTTTCTCCTAGTACTTGGTTTTCTGTTCTCTTGCAGAAAATTGAGTATGTCCTGAGTATAAATGCATGAAGGGGATTAGAACTCGATCACCCACACTGTCAGATTGAGAAGGTGGGGATGAATCAGAGACCCCTTGTCTTATGTGAGTAGGTCGAAGTGGTGAGGTAACCTGTGGTGACTAACCTGGGGTAGAAGGTAAAGAAGGGGAAACCAGTGCTGTCTTGGCCAAAAGGGGAGTCGCCAGCTGGATTTTTTTTTTTTGTATGTCCTTCTGAATTTTCAGGAGGATTTTGTGAATCAAAGGAAATGGGGGGGGGGGCATGAAGGAACATTTCCTCCCATGAAAAAGAAGGCATCCACCTTCCAGGCTTGTGGGTGAAGACTTGTGCATAAGAGGGGCACCTGTCTGTTTTGGGGGGTGGCAAACGGATCAGCCTGAGGAATACCCCACCTGTGGCCTAGATCCAGAAACACCTCCTTGTGAAGCATCCATTCGTGGGAGAATGTTCAGGTCCTGCTCAGGGTGTCTGCCATCACATTTTCTTCTGATGGAATGTAAACTGCCTGCAAAAGGATCTGTAATGCTGTTGTCAGGGACCAGATATGAACTGCAAGACTGCAAAGAGGGTAGGATCTTGTTCCCCCATTTGTTTACGTACCACAGGACTGTCATGTTGTCTGTGATGACCTTCAATGTGACTGGCAAAAGGAATCTCTTGGAAGGCCTGTATTGCCAGGAAAAGGGCCCTTAATTTTTTAAGTTGATGTGGTCCTTTCGGTCTTGATTGGACCACTCCCCCTGCACTCTGTGCTGGATGCTGGTACTGTGAAGGATAGCCCCCCCAGCCTAGATCTGATGCATCTGTGTAAAGATGCTGTTTGGGTTGAGGAATCTG
Organism: Protopterus annectens; assembly: GCF_019279795.1. Lineage (NCBI taxonomy): Eukaryota > Metazoa > Chordata > Ceratodontiformes > Protopteridae > Protopterus > Protopterus annectens. The sequence goes on from NC_056744.1 coordinate 1,568,389,989, forward strand.
CAAGTGCACCCCTTGATTGAGGGTGACAGTTGAGATCCACCAGGAGAGTTCCCTTTTCAAGCAAGAGGAGGAAGATTTGTTTCCAAGGGATGAACGTGTTGGTTCCAAGAATTACTCAATACCCACTAAAACTTCCTCATGTGCATCCTGGCTAGAGGGATCACGGGGATCAATGATGCCATAAATCCCAGAATTCTCAGGAATTCTCTGGCTGAGATGGTTGGAAGTGGTAGGAGTGAATGGAAAAATAGGGTAAGAAATTCCACTTTCTGGGCATGTACAAAGACTGACATGAAGTCTGTCCTTATCCTGCACCACAGGAAGACAAGATTTTGAGTCTCATTTGAGACATTAGGCAATTCACAGTGAAACTTAGATTCTGCAAGATCTTGCAAACTAAGTCCAGGTGTTGAGAGAGGGTGAGAGAACCCTGGTGTAGAATTAGGAGATCGTCCAAGTAAGGATAAATTTGAATGCCCTGTAGTCTGCAATATGCAATGACTGGGGCTAGACATTTGGTGAATACTCCTGGAGCTGTGGAGAGTCCAAAGGGCAAGGCAGAGGACTGAAAATGTGAGGAACCCACTGAGAAACAAAGAAATTTCCTGTAAGTGGGATGAATAGGGATGTGAAGGTATGCACCCTTCACACACAGAGGCCATGAAGGCTTGCTGAGGGAAAAGGGGAAGCAGGTGCTGTAAAATGAGCATTCTGAAGGTATGCACCTTGAGGAAGTGGTTGAGGTAGGATTGATCGAGAATGGGTCTTCCAAGGACCATTTTTTCTTGGAACCAAAAACATTCTGGAATAAAATGCCTTGGCTAACTGATCCTCGGGTACTTGTTCTATAGTGCTCAGAGAGAAGTTGGCTCAGAATATTGGGAAAGAGTGGGAGCTGATTGGATGGGGGTTCTGGAACTCCCTGGAATGGTGGAGATGCCCACCAAGTCATGAAGTATCCTCTCTTGGACAAGTCCTGTCTGTGGTCATTTTCTGCCAGGAGGGTAGGGTTAGGGTTAGGTGTAGGGAGAGGGGTTGGAGGTGGGCAAGGGACAAGAATCACAGCAGAGGAGCTCTATGGGTCTGGCTGCCTCCAAATGAAAGAGGGTGTTGAGGTGGAGGAAGATGTAGGACCAGGTTGATTCCTAGGTTGTCTTCGTCCCCTGGACTGAGCAACAGAGGACTGGGAGGACTGCCTCCTGACAAAGCTAGGCTTTTGGGTGTAGATCCTATGGAATCTGGGAACAGGTAAAACCAATAAATGTTTCAGATTTTCCTGCAGTGACTTAAGTAACTCAGCAAGGGCAGCTCCAAAGAGTGCTGATTTATCCAAAGAGGCATCTTGCAATTTCGATTGGACATCCTAAGGCAATGGTTGGAGTCTCAGCCATAAAAACCTCCTCAAGACAGAACCAGAAGCAGCAGATTTGGAAGAGGCTTCAACAGCATCAAAACTGCACTTAGTGTCTAGACACCTGGGATACCATGCAAAGAAGTGTATTTAGCTGAGCCTTAAGTGGTAAGTCAGTCATGTCAGACTGCAGAGTAGAAGCCTTGGTCAGGGAATCCATAACGTACCTGGCCATATGAGTCTGGTAGTTAACTGCTGCTATGGCCAAGGTGGAAGAAGTATACACCTTCTTCCCTAACTTATCCATAAACTTACTCTGTCAGTTGGAAAAAGGGAAGACACTGCCTTGAAGATTTGTCAGTTGAAACTGCAACAGCAGCAGGGTCTGCAGGTGGATTTTTGAAAAGATACTGCTCCTTTGCAGTCACTTTATACAATGTCTGGTCTCTTGTTAGCAGGAGGCCATGACTCTGGGAAGCGGCTAAGAAGACATCCTGGAATGCTGGATGTAAAGGCAGAAAGTACAGTTTTGTACCTACCATAAATGTAGATGTTCGAGTGCTAATACAGCTGCAGTCATAACAGATGGGTTCTCCTGCCGTCAGGCGGGTCCTCGGTTGGCCGAATTCCAAAGTCTAGGTCCGGCGTCGGTTGTTGTCGCTTCTTCCCTGACGTCAGTGCAACAGGGGTATAAAGGAACCAGCCGACGCCATTTTCTTCAGTTTTTCTTGCCCCAGATGTCAGGTGCCCCCAGAAGGAAGGCAATACATAAATTTGTATAATAATGCAGTGCAATATAATCAAAATACAGTAGTTGCAAGCAAATACATCATAAATGAATACCCCAATCAGATTGTAGGAGGATGTGTTAGCCTATAGGACTGTCCCAAGAGGGGAAGGAGGGAGGGAAACCTGGACTGCAGCTGTATTAGCACTCGAACATCTACATTTATGGTAGGTACAAAACTGTACTATGTTCATCGTGCATACAGCTGCAGTCATAACAGATGGGTAGAATCCCAAAGCTAAGAAAGGGGTGGTAGGCACTAGGATGAACTAGAAGGAGCCAAAATGCCCTGCAAGACTGCAGTGGCAAAGCCTGCTCTGGATATGGAGTATAACGGTAGGTTGTAGTGCTTGGAGAAGGTATGCACAGAACTCCAAGTGGCTGCTTCCAAAATATCCTTGGTAGGAACTCCTCTGAGGAAAGCTGCAGAGGTGGCTGTGGCCCTGGTGGAATGAGTTCTAATGCCTGTAGGTACAGATTTGCCATGAAAGGAATAGCAAAAGCGTATGCAGTGGGCTATCCATTTTGATATTGTCTGTTTGGAAATTGGCTTTCCTTGAGCTCCTACAGCATAGGACACAAAGAGCTGTTCTGATTTCCTGAAAGGCTTTGTTCTGTCCAAATAATAACGCAGTTGTCTGTGGATGTCCAAGGAATGTAGCAATCTCTCCTCTTTGTTGTGAGGATTAGGGTAAAAAGTAGGTAAATGTATGGCCTGATTTAAAGCTACCCTGGATACCACTTTAGGCATAAAGGACGGGTTGGTTCGTAAGGAAACTCTGTCCTGATGGAAGATGATAAAAGGATGGACAGCCATGAGAGCCTGTAGTTCTGAAACTCTACGAGCTGAGGTGATAGCCAGAAGGAAAGCTGTTTTCCAGGACAAATACTGCAAATCTGATGAGGCAGCTGGCTCAAAGGGAGGCAAGGTCAATTTTTCCAGAATGAAATTAAGATCCCAAGCAGGTATTGGTTGTTTCCTTGGAGGTCTTAGATTCTTAGCCCCTCTGAGGAACTGTCTTAAAAGAGGGTGAGAGAATAAAGGTGGATCAGTGTTGTATTCTGCAGAAATGGCTGTGGCATGGATTTTGATGGAGGGGAATGAAAGTCCACTGCTTAGCAGCTCAGCCAAATACTGTAGTATTTGAGGCAAATTCAGTTTTCCAGGATCCTGGCCCTTTTTCTCATTCCAGACACAAAACCGTTTCCATTTTGCGGAGTAAGCTTTTCTAGTTGATGGCCTTCTGGCCTCCAAAATGACATCCTGCACCTCCTTGGAGAGTAGGGCCTGTTGTGATGCTAAGGAATCTTCCATGCGGCTAGATTGAGTGTTTTTAGCTGGCTGTGAAGAGTTTTGAAGCTGTGCTGAGTCAAGAAGAAGAGGCATTAGAGGCAGGGTCCATGGTGGGGAATGCGTCAGGCACCTCAGGAGTGGGTACCAGTGTTGCCTTGGCCAGTCCGGAGCAATGAGAATCATCTTTGGTCTGTCTGCTCTGGTTTTCAATAGGACTTTGGGCAGCAGAGGAAGAGGTGGGAAGGCATAAACTGTCATTGATGTCCAACTGAAAGAGAGAGCGTCCACTCTCCAGGCCTTTGGATGGAAAATCCTTGAGCAGAATTTTGTCAATTGGTGATTTTTGTGGGAGGCAAAGAGATCTATGTCTGGCCTTCCCCATTCTTGGATTATTTCTGTAAAAACTTTTGGATGCAATTTCCACTCGTGTGGATCTGTCATATTCCTGCTTAGGTTGTCTGCCAGCGTGTTTTCCTTGCCTGGCAAGTACTGTGCTGGTAGTTCCATTTGTAAGTCCATGGCCATGTTCCAAAGTGACATGGCCAGTCTGCATAGGGGGTAAGAATGTGTTCCTCCCTGTTTGTTAATGTACCACATAACTGTGGTGTTGTCCGTTCTTATCAATAGTTGACCTGGTTGTAGAAGGTCCTTAAAAGCTATTATAGCATTTATTACTGCTAGCATTTCCTTTTGATTGATGTGAAGGTGCTTTTCTTTTTGGGACCATTTGCCCTGAATGCACCGATCTGTCATGTGCGCCCCCCAGGCGTAGTCCGAGGCGTCTGTTGTGATGACTTGATTTGCTTGAGGCTTGCTGAATGGAAGACCTGTGTTTGTTTGACATGCTTGAGTCCACCACAGAAATTCCTTTTGCAGACATGGAATTAGTGGTATTATTGTTTCTAAACTGTGGCTGTGTTGAGACCATATGTTTTTCAGGTACCATTGTAGTTTCCTCATATGCAGCTTTGCACATGGGATTAGTAAGATGCAAGATGCCATGAATCCCAGAGCCTGCAGGATTTTCCTTGCAGTCAGCCTGGTGCAATTTGCTAGTGCTCTGAAGTACTGAATTAGTTGCCCCTGCTTCTCTGGCGTGAGGTAGGCCATCTGGGTGTTTGTGTCCAAATTGGCACCCAGGAAAATTATCTTCTGAGAGGGTATTAGCCTTGATTTCTTTTTGTTGACTGTGTATCCCAGAGAGTTCAACATTATTACATAAGCCAGATGTTTCAGAAGAATGTGCTTGCTGTCCGCTTGGATCAGGCAGTCATCCAAATAGGAGTATATTTGTATCTCTTGAAGTCTGCAGTAGGCAATTACTGACGCCAGGCATTTCGTGAATACTCTGGGCGCAGTAGATAAGCCAAAGGGCAATGCAGAGAATTGATAATGGATTGAACCTGCAAGAAATGAGGTACCTTCTGCAATTCTGTCTGATTGGGACATGCAAGTATGCCTACTTGAGGTCCAATGTTACCAGCCAAGACTCCTTGCCCAGCATGGGAAGAAGTTGCTGTAGAGTGAGCATCCTGAATTTTGGAATGAGTAGAAATGTGTTTAGGATGGATAGGTCCAAAATAGGTCTCCAATCTTTTCCCTTCCTTGGTACCAGAAATAGCCTGGAATAAAAACCTTGACTTTGTTCGTGCGTAGGTACCTCTTGAATAGCTTTCATGTTTATGAGATCTGTAATTTGCCTTTGTGCCTCTGCCCTTTGATTGTGTGGCAGGTTTGGCATGCCTCTCATTTTTGGAAGGGTGTGAAAATGGAATTTGTAGCCTCTGTTTATAATGTCCAGGATCCATTTGTTCTTTGTGACAATATGCCAATTTTTTGAAAATAATGCCAGCTTTCCTCCTAAGGGGGCTGCCATTTGAGACTTGCTTGGCATGCAAAGGGGAAAGTCACTGGGTTTGCTTTCTGAAAGATTGCGAGTTATCCTCACCACCTCTTTGTGTAGGAGCTTGCCACTGTCTGCCTCTATACGATCCTTGGGATTGTCCTCTGCCCCTCGGACGCCTGTATCTGCCTCTTTGGGGTCTGTCCGTGGCAGGAAAGGACCAGTTTTTGGAAGGCCAATTTCTACTAAAACGTGGGGGTTGTACCTGTAGAAAATCTTTCACAGTTTGCATTGATTTAGCCTTTTCCTCCATTTTCCTTAATACCTCCTCAGCATTAGCACCAAATAGTACATTCTTTTGAAGAGGGGCGTCCAGTAATTTAGCTTTAACATGATCAGGCAAGGCTTGTTCCTTGAGCCAGGCATGCCTACGTATGACTGATCTTGTAACAGCAGCTCTACATGACACCTCTAGAGCATCAAAACCACACTGTAAGGTACGCTTACCCACTTGTTCTGCACTATGCATCAAATCCTGCAACTCCTTCAAGTCTGGTTGTTCAGGTTGTGACATTTTACTTTTCAATTGTGATAGCAAAAACTGTTGGTATTTTAGCATATGGAACTGACAGTTTAAGGCCCTCATGGCTAAGGTAGCCGAGGTATATACCTTTTTTCCCCCACCTTTCTAAGGATCTGGAGTCTCTCTCGGAAGGTAATGGAGTTTTAGCAGTGGAGGCCTTAACTCCCTTGGGGCCCTGTGAGATGGTTTCTGGGTCAGCAGCATGGCTTTTGTATAGAAATTGGTGTCAGTCAGGAACCCTGTAGTACCTGTCAGGCTTAACTGGAGCTGGAGGTAGAGAGTCCGGGTTAAGGCAGGCCTCCGAGTAAACATCATCTAGGATGTCCAAGACAGGAGGTATAGCCAAAGGCCTGTGTTGAGGTAGTAAGAGAAATTCCCTAAGCCTTTTCTTGGAATCTGAATAATCTTGGACTTCCCAGTGGAAGTGTTCCCTTAAGGTATGCAAAGTTTCCCCAAATGAGTAATCCTCAGGGGGGGATACAGAAGGGATGGACTCCTCCGCATCAGAGTCTTCAAAAGGGGAGTAAGAATGTTCCTGATCATCGGAGTGCTCTGAAATAATGGAGCCCTGATCAGAAGAGGGGGAATCTTCCTCCACTCTGGGCCTTTTGTCCGGTGGGGGCTGAGAACCTCTGATAAGAGTAATTAAATCCTCAGCCATTTTAAGCATCTGTTTCTTAGGCATGGGGCCTGTAGATGGGTCCTGTGTAGCTTGTTTCTTAGGGTGCAAGGCTGCTTTAGACTTTGTGAAAGCCTTGATGGAGAAAGAAGAGGAAGGTCTGAAGACACCTTGAGTGAAGGTGGACCTGTCCACATTCTGACTTTCAATGCCAAGAGTGGCTTCGGTATCTGTAGCCAGGGTGTGGGCCGAGGAGCCTGCGACCTCGGGCACAGGAGACACCTCCAAAGAAGTGTCGTTGGTAGTCAGGGGCTGTGTAGGTGCCTCACTGAGAACCGGACCACGTGTAGTCGGCTTAGGCGTGGTGTCGGTAGGGGCCGCGGACCTCATGTGTCGGTCCTTATCTTTGCGTTTTTTAGACAAAACTGGAATCGGAGTATCCGACAACATAATATAATTAAATGCTTTCCCAAAGTAATGCTGGGCGAACTCCGCCCGACGCTTAATGGTGCGCTTGTTGAATGCAGCACAAAAGCGACAGACCGAGACGTCGTGGTCTGGGCCTAAACAAGGTATACAGAGGGAATGGAAATCCTTATGCGGTATTTGCTTCCCACAAGAAATACAATTATTAACTTTGTCTGACATCGGTCTGAGGCAAGAAAAGTTTCCCCAACGGGGTACTTAGCTTTCAAGAAGACTTCAGTTTCCAAATTTTCGTAATCTCAGGAGCTGGCCGACCGGCACTTGCGAACTGCTTCTGCTTCGGGCACCGCTCGGCAAGAAAGACTGAAGAAAATGGCGTCGGCTGATTCCTTTATACCCCTGTCGCACTGACGTCAGGGAAGAAGCGACGACAACCGACGCCGGACCTAGACTTTGGAATTCGGCCGACCGAGGACCCGCCTGACGGCAGGAGAACCCATCTGTTATGACTGCAGCTGTATGCACGATGAACATCTACAGATTGTGAGGGCTGCTCCATCTGCAGGAGTTCAAAATGATCTTTTCTTGGTCTCAGAAACATCTGAGACCTCCCACTTAAAATACTACCCAAGCACAGAAATGGTATCCCCAAAGGAGAATTCTTCTCCAGGGGGAATCAGGAGTGACGGAATCTTCTTCAGGATAGCAAAATCCCTACGGGATTCAATCTGTTAACAATAGGTCAGGGACTTGAGGAGGAGGACTCTTCCCTCCGATTCTTCCTGTGAAACAAGTGGTTGGCCTGACTGGGGAATCTGGGTTTGGAGTACCTGAAAGTCCCTGAAAAGATACTGTGAAAAGGTCTCACAAGCTGGAGTAGGATCCTTAGCACTATGTTTTGCTGTCCGATTTCTTTTTAATGTAGTTGAAGGAGCAGTAGTAGGCCTTGGTGCAGACAATGCAGTGGATCATTAAGGATGCAAAAGGCCCCTCTGACACCACTAGCCATGGTTCCCCCTCACAGTCAGCAGCTGATGGTTGTAAAGCCTCAGCGGATGTACTCTGGATGTCTACAGTACCGGCTTCCATTTCGGTTCCTGGTAACAGCAAAGTACTTGAGGTCCGGAGCGATCCTGGGCTGACATTCACCTCGAGAATCTCAATGGACACGAGGCTCAGCTTGGACATCAGGACTAACTTTCTTGGCCTTCTTCCTTGGCGACTCATTGCAGATGCCCGCTCAGCCTTCCATCCTGGACAGCAAACGTCAGAGGCACCGATTCTCTAAATAGAGATTTAGAGCAGACAGACGGCTTCTAAGGGTTTTGGGGGAAAAAGATTGGCAAATATCAAAATACTTATAGTCGTGGCCTGCACCTAAACAAAATAAACACTGGTTGTGCATGTCCTTATGTGGAATCTGTCTTCCACAAGCGCACTTTCCCTTTATAGATGACATATGCAGAGGTCCTCAACAAAAACACAAAAACACACCCAAACAAAGGAGACCACAGAGGCAAAAACATGAGAACTTCACAACCGACCACACTACATATCATGCAAAGTCCACATATTAGTCACAGGAGACTCCACTGTGAGACATGCAGATGTGCCGCTCATCAGGCTGGATAAGGAGACAGTCTCGGTTAGCACTTTGTCAGGTGCCAGAATCCACCATATCACACATTCACTCAAGTATCTCAACAGCAGGTACTGTGAGGACTGCGTCATAGTCCATGTTGGCGTGAATGACTTGAGGCGTACCTCCCTGGACTATATGAAGAGAAACACGATTGAGCTCACCGAATACATGTTTCAACCATAGCCGGCCTTAGGCATAGGCCAACTAGGCGGCCGCCTAGGGCGCCGCTCTAGCAGGAGCGCTTTTCCAGTAATCTGGATGGTGTAGGTAGACCAGGATGGGGACACCAAGTAGTGTGTGTGTGTGTGTGTGTGTGTGTGTGTGTGTGTGGGGGGGGGGGCACTGTGGAGCCCTTTTGACTGGCCCCAGGCAGGTATGTCCCTAGCCATAAGCTGCATTCTACCATCACCCAAAATGATGCCTCAATACAAACAGAAATGACTGATTAACAATTGGCTTAGTTTCTGATGTCACTCCAGGGGGATCCAGTACCTGACAGCTTGGGAAGACATGATCGACAGACCATAATGTTTTGCTAGAGATGGCCTACATCTGTCTCACTTGGGCTTCAGGTTTCTGGCAAAGGACCTTGCCTCCACCATAGTGCCTTTTTTTTAGGAAAAGTCATGAGGTCAACACCATCAACATAAAAATTTCAACAAAACGCAAATTAAAGGTCATGCTGCTAAACGCTAGGAGTCTAAACATGAAACTGTACTCATTGTAAGAATTCTTAACCCTGTAAGATGCTGACATTTGTGCAGTCACAGAAACCTGGTTCAAATTTGCGGACAGCACCCCAGCCTTACCTGGTTACTCATCCTATCACACATTCAGACCCCAAACTGTGGGCAGCAAAGCTAAAGGAGATGCTGTTTCATTATGTATTAAGACGCACACACCTCCAGGCTGGTCAAACAGTATGACACACAGGAGACACGGCAGGTGCAATAAACCATTGACAAGACCCCTATTCAAATTATAGGTAGCTACAGGCCCCCAAATTTGACTCAAGATGCCCACTCCTCCTATCTGGACCCCTTTAAATCTTTCAAGATTCAACCCTTTACCCTAATCCTAAGTGACTTTAATCACCCAACCACAGACTGGAAAAACTCATGCCAGAACACAGATGCCCAGCGATTCCTCAATTTTATTAATGCAAATACCTTGGAACAGCTAGTAGACACCTCCACAAGAGGCGATAGTATCTTGCACTTGGTATTAACCAACATGAGTAACCACTGCAGCACCTCTACTGTATCATCCTCCCTGGTAAGATCAGACCATAAAGCAGTTACTTTCGAGGTCCCATCTCCCCTGACACCCTTCTAGCTGGAGTAAAAAAAAAAAAAAAAAAAAACTTCTACAAAGCTGATTACAACCTCCTGAGTGATGGTATAAACAGCTTCACAGCCCCCTCCCACACTGTAGGAACGGGCACCAATGTCCAAATCTACACCAAAGTACTATACGAGCATTTATATAGATGCATTGAATCAGGAATACCCGACAGGACAAAATCATCCTCCGCAATGAAGAGTAAACCTGTCTGGTGGACATCTGCAATAAATAAACTATATAACAAAATAAAAAATTATTGCCCAGGACCAAGGAGGAGCAGGTGTCCAAATGGAAGCAATCTCTCCTTAGCCTGAACAAGCAAATAAGAGCACTAGTGAAATCCTCTAAAGCCAATTGAGTCCAAATTGGCCACATCTACTAGAGACGATCATAAGCCTTTCTTCACATATGTCCGAAATCTCAAAGGAAGCATCCAGAACTGTTCAGAACTGGTGGTCAAGGACACCACATACACAAATGCTGTAGATAAAGCCAATCTACTGGCTGACAGATTCAGCGAAAACTTCTCTCCTCTGCCCCCCCCATCAGTAAATCAGGACCTCCCCAGTACCTGCCCACCACCTCTTATCTCTAGGGACCAGGTCATCACTGCCTTCTCAAAGGCAAAAAATACAGCCTCCATGGGACCCGATAACATCCCTGGCTGCATCCTACACAAACTCAGGCATGAACCTGCAGCACAATTAGGCACCCTATTCAACCAAAGCCTGAGTACTGGCTTTGTCCCAGCCGAGTGGAGGATAGCCACTGTCATCCCTTTACACAAAGGTGGAGTGTCCACCGATCCGGGAAATTATAGACCCATCTGCCCAACTAGTCTGATCTGCAAGGTCATGGAATGGATTATCATGGACCTCATTAACAGGGACATTGGCAAAGTGCAGTTGTGTACACTTACCATAAATGTAGATGTTAGAGTGTATTCGCTGTTGCAGTCATCACACTTGGGTTATCTTGCCAGGGGTAGCCCTCAAGTCGGCCCGAATATAGTATTTCTGCGTCAGTTGCTGTCGCTCCAGGACTGACGTCAGGTCGTCAGTGGTATAAAAACAGGCAGCTGACACCATTACATCAGTTTTTCTTGCCCCAAATGTCAGGAGCCCCCAAATAGGAGCTAGGTTATGGTGGAATAACACCACCAGCAGAAAGTAAATACCAACTAGCCCTGTAAAGAGTGAGGATGAGAGAGAGAGAGAGATAAGTGGGATGGAGGGTGAGAAACCAGGACTGCAACAGTGAATACACTCGAATACACTCGAACATCTACATTTATGGTAAGTGTACACAACTGTACTATGTTCTTCGTGTTTCACTGCTGCAGTCATCACATTTGGGTAGATTCCCAAAGCCAAGGATGGGAGGAGGAATTTAGATAGCATTAGGACCAGCTATAAGGCCCTGCAAGACTGCAGTGGCAAAACCATCTCCGGATTTAGAGAAAATAGATAAATGGTAATGCTTGGTGAAAGTATGTACAGAACTCCAGGTAGCAGCTTCTAGAATGTCCCTGGTAGGGACACCTTTGAGAAAGGCTGTAGAGGTAGATGTAGCCCTGGTTGAATGTGGTCTTATCCCCTGTGGGATAGGTTTTCCATGGTGCTTATACCAGAAATTAATGCAATGGCCTATCCATTTAGAAATGGTTTGCTTTGAAATGGCCTTCCTCTCTTCCCCAGCAGCAAATGCCACCTGCAGCTGTTCAGATTTCCTGAGAGATTTTAGTCCTGTCCAAATAAAATCTAAAGTTGCCTGTGCACATCTAAGGAGTGCAGCATCCGTTCCCCTTTGTTCTGTGGATTAGAAAAGAAGGTTGGCAAATGAATGGACTGATTAAGAGCCACACTGGATACTACTAACATGGGCATGAAGGAGGGATTGGTCCTGAGGGACACCCTGTCCGCATAAAAGATGATGAAAGGCTCCACTTCCATGAGAGCCTGTAATTCTGACACCCATCTTGCTGAAGTGATGGCTAAAAGGAAGGCTGCCTTCCAAGAAAGGAATTTCAACTCTGCATTTGCAGCTGGCTCAAAAGGAGGTAGAGTAAGTTTTTCCAATACAAAGTTAAGGTCCCAGGCTGGAGTACGGGCTCTCCTGGGTGGTCTAAGTTTTTGGCCCCTCTGATGAACTGCTTGAGCAGTATAGGAGAGAAGAGGGGTGATTCTGTGTTGTAACGAGATGAAATGGCTGAGGCATGAATTTTGGAGGAGGAAAAAAAGGCCCTTGTGAAGCATCTCAGTTAAGTATTGAAGAATCCGAGGTAAATTGGGTGCTGCTCTGCTCATCCCCTGAGTTGGTTCCAGGAACAGAATCTTTTCCATTTTTCAGCACAAGATTTTCTAGTACTAGGCCTCCTTGCCTCCAGAATAACATCCAACACTTGTTTACTAAGGGATGGTAACAGAGAGATCAGGTAATTAGCCAGGCTGCCAGGTTCAGGGTTTGAAGCTGAGGGTAGGGGTCTGAGGAAGGTGCCATGGTGCCAGCAGTGACACTGCGCAAGAGAGGGCATCAGTGCTGGCGTGGCCAGTCTGGTGCAATCAGTACCGTCCTTGGTTTGTCCTGTTTGATCTTTAGTAGTAACTTGGAGTGGACAGACAGAGGAGGAAAGGCATAAACTGATAGATTTTCCCAGGTGAAGGACAGGGCATCCACTTTCCAAGCTTGTTTGTGGGGAGTCCTTGTGCAGAATTTGTCCAATTGGTAGTTCTGGAGGGGGAGGCAAACAGGTCTAGCTCTGGGCTCCGCCATTTCTTTATCAACATGTTGAATGTCTTTGGTTCCAATTTCCACTCGTGTGGGTCCATGAGATTTCTGCTTAGATCGTCTGCCAGTGTATTTAGCTTTCCAGGCAGGAATTGAGCCTGTAGGTGCACTTGGTAGCTCAAGGCTGTGCTCCACAGAGCCACGGCTAGTCTGCAGAGAGGGCATGAGTGGGTCCCCCCCTGCTTGTTTATGTACCACATAACAATAGTGTTGTCTGTCTTTACCATTTACTGTCCTGGAAGAATGTGGTCCTTGAAGGCTGTCAGAGCATTCTGTACAGCTAACATTTATTTTTCATTGATATGCAGATGCATTTGCGTCTGCATATCAATCATAAAGAAATGCAGATGCAAATGCATCTGCATATCAATCATAAAGAAATGCAGATGCATTTGACTTGGGTTCCATTTGTCCTGAATGCACCTTCCTGCCAAGTGAGTCCCCCATGCATAGTCTGATGCATCTGTTGTTAGGGTACGGGCAGCAGGGGGTAGAGTGAATGGCAGTCCCTTGTTTTGGTGGCAGGCCTCTGCCCACCAAAGGAACTCTAACTGTAGGCAAGGTATGATAGGAATCATTGCTTCTAGATCCTGATAATGTTGACAGCATAGACTTTTTAGATACCACCGTAGTTTCCTCATAGGCAGTCTTGCATATGGAATTAGGAGAATGCAGGAAGCCATAAACCCCACGGCTTGTAGTATTTGTCTTGCAGACAGCAGGGTCTTTGTGGCCATTAGTTTGAAGTAAGCTGTCAAATGAACTTGTTTCTCTGGCGTGAGGAAAACCATCTGGGAAGCTGTGTTCAAGCTTGCTCCCAGGAATACAGTTTGTTGGCAGGGTACCAGATGTGATTTCTTTTCGTTTATGGTGTACCCCAGAGAAGTTAGCACTTTTTGTACAAATGCCAGATGATTCAATAGTATTGTCCTGGCTTTCTGTCTGAATTAGACAATCATCCAAGTATTGGTATATTTGAACATTTCTTTGCCTGCAAAATGCAATGACTGGAGCTAGGCACTTTGGGAATACCCTGGACGCAGTAGATAAGCCAAAGGGCAGTGCAGAGAACCAATAGTGCATGAAACCTGCTTTGAAGTGTAGGTATCTTCTGCAAGATTCCCTGATTGGGACGTGCAGGTAGGCTTCCTTTAATCCAGTGTTGCCAAAAAGGCATCCTTGCCTAGCATAGGAAGCAACTGGTGAAGAGTTAGCATCTTGAATTTTGGGATCACCAAAAAAGTGTTTAGGATAGAGAGATCCAGGATAGAACGCCAGGAGTTGTCTTTTCTGGGCACCAGGAAAAAGTCTCGAGTAGAAACCTTGTCCCCCTTCCTCTTCTGTGACAATTTGAATAGCCTTTATACTTTAGAGAGGGAGAACTTGCTTTTGAGCCTCTGCCCACTGATTTAGGGGTAGATCTGGCCAACCAATTGGGGTTGGTGGAAGTGGAATCTGTATCCTTGGGAAACTATATTTAAAACCCACTTGTCCTGGGTAATGATATCCAGTCTTTTGCCTGCAGAGCAATCTTTCCCCCTAAAGGAGCAGTCAGTTGAGAAGGGCTTGCAAGTTTTAAAGTTAGTGGGAGCCCCCCACTGCTTAGACCTGTGCATACCTTGGGACTGAAGCCTGAGGGTTCTGCTAGTTTGGACTGAGAAGACCTGGAAGAGGCAGGAAAGGACCAATTCTTAGAGGGCCAATGCCTACTAAATTTTGGAGGCTGTACTTGCAGGAAATCTTTAACAGTTTGCACAGATTTGGCTTTTTCCTCCATCTTTTTAAGTACTTCTGCTTTGTTGCCAAACATGTGGTCCTGGTTTACGGGAGCATTCAACAATTTAGCTTTAACATAATCTGGCAAAGATTGCTCCTTAAGCCAAGCATGCCTTCTAAGTACAGACCCAGTAACAGCAGCCCTGCAAGATGCCTCTAGTGAATCAAAACCACACTGCAAAGTATGTTTTCCAACCTGTTCAGCAGAATGCATTAAATCCTGTAAATCCTTATTTTCAGCACAGTCAGTAATCATCATTTTCTACTTTAGCAATCCAGTAATATGCTGCTGCTACTTTAACACATGAAACAGAAGTGTATACCTTCTTACCCCATCTATCCAGCGCCCTGGAATTTCTATCGGGGGGGTAGGATTTTTGGCAGTAGTAGCCTTTATGCCCTTGGGTCCACTGTGAAATGGTCTCTGGATCCGTAGTAGGATTTTTAAAGAGGAACTTGTGAGAGTCAGAAAACCTGTAACATCTATCTGGTTTTCTGGGAGCAGGAGGTTACTGAGTCAGGGGCCAAGCTAGACTGCGAAAAGGCTTCATCAACAATGTCCAGTACATGGGGGATAGCTAAAGGCCTGTGTTGGGGCAGGAGTAAGAAATCCCTAAGCCTCTTTTTAGAATCAGAGTAATCCTGGCTTTCCCAACGGAAATGCTCCCTAAGAGTATGCAAGTTTTCACCAAAAGAGAAATCCTCTGGAGGGGAAGCAGAGGGAAGAATGTCCTCTGTATCAGAATCCTCATAGGTAGATAAGGATAAATCCTGGTCATCAGAAGAATCATAACCAAATTCAGTCCTAGGTCTCAGAGGGGGAAGGTTGGCTTCCCCTGATTAAAGTAATAAGGTCTTCAGCCATTCTTATTTGTTTTTTTAGGCATAGAGGCCTGACCATGCGGTCTGGGTGTCTGTTTTCTAGGTATGGATTGAGTTTTAGGCCTTGAAGAAGATGGCGTCGGTTTAATATGCAAGTCAGGAGGGCTGAATACACCCTCAGAAGCCGGTGCCTGCACAACGGCTGCAGACCCATCCAAGGTAGAGACATCCTCAGGTTCCACAGTTGAAGCATCTTGCGGCATCCGAATGGGTCTCAGTAGAGGCCTGCGAATCTGAAGTAGCAGGTATCAGGGGCTGTGAAAGCCCCTCACCGAGTACTGGCAAACTGGCGACTAGCTTTGGAAAAGCGTCGTCGGCAGCTTTGGACCTAGGCGGCCTGTCTCTGTCTTGGGTATCTTTGCATTTTTTCAGAATGTAGGTGGTCAGGTGGCTTAGTTCAATTATCCAGCTATGGCTTCAGTAAGTACCAAAATATTTAGAAGCGTAAATATACAGACGACTAATAGTTCATTGTTTAAATAAGGCACAAAACCGACAGCGAGCTACGTCATTGTCAGGGCCTAGGCAAAGAATACAGTAAGAATGAAAATCTTTTGAGGTATTTGCTTTCCACAAAAAATACAATTATTGACTTTTACTGACATCGGTTTAGAGCAAGAAAAAGTTTCTCCCAACACGGTACTTGGCTTTAGTTGAAGACTTCGGTTCTGAAACTCGAAAATGAAAATTTCAGGAGTCGGTTGACCAGCACTTGCAAACTGCTTCTGCTTTGGGCACCACACGGCAAGAAAGACTGATGTAATGGCGTCAGCTGCATGCTTTATACCCCTGACTACCTGACATCATGGAAGATGAGACAGCAACCGACGCAGGACCCAAGACTTTGATAATCAGGCCAACTGAGAGCTACTGCAAGCAGATATCCCAAATGTGATGACTGCAACAGTGAAACACGAACATCAGGTGGAGGCAGTCAAGAAGAGTTGGGGCTGGCTAGTATGCCCTGCAGGACTGCGGTTGCAAAGCCTGCCCTGGATTTGGAAAAGATGGGCAGGTGGTAATGCTTGGTGAAGGTATGAACAGAGCTCCATGTTATAGCTTCCAGGATGTCCCTGGTAGGGACCCCTCTGAGAAAGGCTGCAGAGGTGGAAGTTGCCCTAGTGGAATGTGTTCTGACCCCCGTGGTGTTTGTAACATAAATGGATACAGTGTGCTAACTATTTGGAAATGGTTTGTTTTGCTATGGCCTTGCCCTCTGCCTCTGGTGCAAAGTTGACTAGTAACTGGTCAGATTTCCTAAAGGGCTTAGTCCTATCCAGGTAGAATCTGAGCTGTCTATGCACATCTAATGAGTGCAGGATTCTTTCCCTCTTATTTTGAGGTTTAGAGAAAAGGGTGGGCAAATGAACAGATTGGTTGAGAGACTCACTGGACACCACTTTAGGCATGAAAGTTGGGTTAGTCCTGAGGGAGACCCTGTCAGCATGAAAAATGATGAAGGGGTTCCACAGCCATGAATGCTTGCAGCTCAGACACTCTTCTAGCAGAAGTGATGGCCAGAAGCAAGGCAGTTTTCCAAGAGAGGAATTTTAACTTTGCTGAAGCTGCAGGCTCAAAGGTGGTAGTGTGAGCTTTTCCAACACAAAGTTAAGGTCCCAAGCAGAGGTAGGGGCTCTTCTGGGTGGCCTTAAGTTAGCCCCTCTAAGGAACTGCTTGATGAGAGGGTGTGAAAAGAGAGGTGGCTCTGTGATGTAATGAGCTAGGTAATCCGTAATCCAGGATGAGAGGTAAGGAGGGCTGTGTTGGTTAAGCTCTTTTGGCCTGGATCCAGGCCCAATACCTTTTCCATTTGCCAGCATAGGATTTTCTAGTGCTGGGTCATCTGGCTTCATGTATAACATCCAAGACCTGCTTGCTTAGGCTGGCCACTGGAGGAGAGGTCAAGGAATAAGCCAGGCTGCCAGATTCAGGGTCTGCTATTGTGGATGCAAGAACTCTCCCTCCTGCGGAGTCAGAAGAGTAGGAATCTGAGGGAGGTGCCATGGAGGCAAGGGTGACTGACTGTGCAGTAGTGGGTACCAGTGTTGGCGTGGCCAGTCTGGGGCAATCAGGATTGCCCTTGGTCTTTCCTCCCTTATTTTGAGTAATACCCTTGTAAGAAGAGGTAAAGGGGGAAATGCATAGATCGAGAAGTTTACCCATTGGAGGGACAGGGCATCCATTTTCCAGGCCTTACTGTGAGGTTCCCTGGTGCAGAATCTGCTAAGCTGGGGGTTGTTGTGGGAGGCAAAAGCTCCACCTTCGGGGTACCCCATTTCTGGATTATGAGGCTTTAGGTGTTGTGGTTTAATTGCCATTCGTGTGGGAATACAAGAATTCTGCTTAAGTTGCCTGCCAGAGAGAGTTTTGGTTGCCTGGCAGGAATTGTACTAGCAAGTGAATATGCACAGCTGAGGCTGTGTTCCAAAGGATCATGGCTAACCTGCAGAGTGGGTTCCCCCCTGCTTGTTGATGTACCAGATCACTGTGGTGTTGTCGGTTTTGATTAGGAGAGGCCCCGGACAGAATAGGCGTCTGAAAGCTGCCAGAGCGTGCTGAACAGCTAGCATCTCTTTTTGGTTGATGTGCAGATGAATCTGATTTGGGCTCCAGTGGCCCTGAATGCACCTGCCATCCAGGTGTACATCACAGGCATAGTCAGATGTGTCTGTTAGGGTCTGGGCAATGTGGGGTTGTGAAAAGGGAAGTCCCTTGTTGTGGTTGCATGCTGTTGCCCACCAAAGAAAATCTTTCCTCAGACAAGGTATCATAGGTCTAATAGTTTCCAGGTCCTGAGAATGTTGACATCAAAGGCTCTAAGTACCACTGAAGTTTCCTCGTATGCAGTCTGGCATATGGAATTAGTTAGCATGCAGGAGGCCATAAACTCCAGAGCTTGCAGGATTTTCCTTGCAGATAACTGGGTTCTGGTGGCCAGTTGAGAGAAGTAGCCTGTCAGATGGACTTGTTTTTCTGGAATAAGGAATGCCAGCTGGGATGCTGTGTCCAGGCTTGCTCCCAGGAATACAATTTTCTGACTGGGGACTAGTTTGGATTTCTTTTCGTTTATAGTGTACCCCAGTGAAGTCAGTAGGTCCTTTACAAATATGTCAGGTGCTGCAACAGCTTTTTGACTGAATGAGGCAGTCATCCAAGTAGGGGTAAATCTGAATATTTCTTTTTCTTCAAAAAGCAATGGCTGGAGCCAGGCTTTTTTGAAAACTCTGGGAGCAGTGGATAAGCCAAAGGGAAGTGTAGAGAACTGATAATGCATAGATCCTGCCCTGAAACATAGATATTTCTTGCAAGCGTCTCTGATTGGGATGTGCAGATAGGCCTCATGTCTAGGGTGGCTAACCAGGCATCTTTGGACAGCATAAGAAGAAGCTGCTGGAGGGTGAGCATTTTGAATTTTGGTACCACCAGGAAGGTATTTAGAATGGATAGCTCTAAGATTGGGTGCCAGGTGCCCTCTTTTCTGGGTACCATGAAAAGTCTGGAATAGAAAACTTGGCCTATTTGGTCTGCAGGGACAGGCTGAATTGCCCTCATGGAGAGCAGAGAATTAACTTGGTTTTGTGCCTCTGCCCACTGGTTTGGAGGAAGATCTGGGAATCCTTTTGGAGTTGGCAGTGTGTGGAAATAAAATTTGTACCCCTGGGACACTATGCTGAGGACCCATCGATCGTTGGTGATGGAGGCCCAGTTTTTTGCATGGGAGGCAAGTTTTCCTCCAAGGGGCAGAAGCAGGTGGACAGAGGTAAGAGGTGAATTTGAAAAATCATTGTAAATTCTTTCCATAAGGGGGTGGTTTAGCACTCCCCGTTTTAGAAGTGGAGGTACTGCATTCCTTGGGACTGCTGTCTGGTGAGTCTGCTTCCCCTAGGTCTAGTCTGAGGCAGCCTTGAGGGGGCTGGAAAGGACCAATGTTTTGAGGGGCAATGCCTACTGAATCTCGGAGGCTGAACTTGCAAAAAGTCTTTAACTGTCTGCATAGACTTGGCTTTTTCTTCCATCTTTTTTTTAAAACCTCCTGTACGTTGGTGCCAAACAAAGTCTTCGTTCAGTAGTGCATCTAATACTTTTTGATTTGACATGGTCTGGCAAGGTCTGTTCCTTAAGCCAAGCATGCCTTCTAAGTACAGAACCTGTGACTGCTGCCCTGCAGGATGCTTTCTAGGGCATCAAACCCACATTGCAGGGTTATGCTTAGTAATTTGGCTTGCAGAATGCATAACCTCCTGTAATTCTTTATTTTCTGCACTGGCTGGGAAGGTAGATAAATTTTGTTTAATACGTTCCATAGTAAGCTGCTGGTATTTCAGCATGTGGAACTGATAATTTAATGCTCTAATGGCAAGAGTTGCAGAGGTGTACACTTTTTTACCCAATCTGTCTAAAGCTCGGGAATCCCTGTCCAAAGGGGTGGGATTCTTAGTTGCTTTTATTTCTTTAGGTCCTTGGGAGATGACATCTGGGTCAGCAGTAGGATTTCTGAAAAGAAATTTGTGGGAATCAGGGACTCTGTAATACCGGTCATGTTTCCTGGGAGCAGGAGGTAGAGTATCAGGAGTTAGATTGGATTCCATAAAAACATCATCCACGACATCCAGCACTGGAGGAATAGCCAAGGGTCTGTGCTATGGTAAATTAAAATTGCCCGAGTCTCTTTTTGGACTGAGGATAATCCTGGCATTCCCAATAGAAATGCTCTCTCAAGGTATGTAAGGTTTCACCAAAAGAAAAATCCTCTGGAGGAGAGGCAAAAGGAATGGATTCCACTGCATCTGAATCCTCACAAGCAGATAAGGGCATATCTTCATAATCAGAATCCTCAGTCTCGTCAGACTCTTGGTTGGATAAAGCTGCTGGGGAAAAGTCTCTTTCTTTTAGCAGGGGTAGGGTGACTTCCCCTAATCAACATAAGGTCTTCCGCCATTTTAAGCATTTGAGATTGAGGCATGGAAGCAGGTGCTTGAGCTTGGGTCATCTGTTTTTTAGGTGTAGTTCGTACCCTGAGCCTTAGAAACTCGGTAGTTTTGGAAAAAACTGAAGACAAGAAAGAAGTTGTCGGTTTGTGTTAAATATCGGTAGTGCGAAGAACTTCCTTGGAAGCCGGTGCCTGCACAGCAGCTCCGGACCCATCCCAAGGTAGACATCCCCAAGTTCTGTAGTCAAAGAAGAGTCTTGAGACATACCGGATTCCGAATGGGTCTCGGTAGCGGCCTGCAAATCCACAGACACAGGCATCAGGGGCTGCGAAAGCGCCTCACTGATTACCGGCGAACTGGCGACTAACTTAAAGGAAGCGTCGTTGGCAGTTTTGGACCTGTGCGATCTGTCTTTATCCTTGCATTTTTTCAGAAGATCTGTAGTCGGATGGCTTACCGAAGCCATTTCGGAATATGGAGATAGAGCACAAAAGTATTTAGTTACGATAAGGGCCCGACAACGTACAGTTCTGGAGTTGAACAAAGCACAAAACCGACAGGGAGGTATGTCGTAGTCTGGGCCTAAACAGGTGACACAGTAAGAATGGAAATCTCGGTATGGTATTTGCTTTCCACAGGCGAGACAATTGTTAACTTTTTCTGACATTGGTTAGAGCAAGAAAAAAGAATCCCCAACGGGGTACTTAGCTTTAGAAGATTTCAACTTCAATTTCGGAAACTAAACCTCAGGTAGCGGCCGACCGGCACTCGTGCGAACTGCTTCTGCTTCAGGCTCCTCGGCAAGAAGGACTGATATAATGGCGTCTGCTGCCTGTTTTTATACCACTGATAACCTGATGTCAGTCCTGGAGCAACAGCAACAAAGACAGAAATACTAATCCTCTGGTATTCGGGCTGACTGAGGGCTACCCCTGGCATGATAACCCAAGTGTGATGACTGCAACAGAGAAACATGAAGAACATCCTCCAAACACTCGACCCCACACAGCTTGGCTTTGTCAAGAGGAGGTCATGTCTGTTAAATCTGGTCAACTTCTTTGAGACAGTCACCAAAGCCATGGACGAGGAAGGCTGTGCACACTGCCTACCTTAACCTGGCCAAAGCCCTAGACACTATTCCTCCCTCAGGTATAATAGATAAACTCTCTCAACTAGGCATCAATTCATAGGTTACCAGATGAGTAGCAGACTGGTTCACTGATAGAACCCACCTAATCAAAATAGGGGAAGCTCCCTCAAGCAGTAGACCCGTAACGAGCAGCGTACTCCATGGATCTGTCTTGGGCCTCTGTTATTTGGGAAATACTTCTCTGAGGTGCAGGCCAAAACCAGTGGACTATGGCTGACCAAGTTTGCAGATGACTGCAAGCTGGGTGCAGTCATCAATTCCCTGAGTTATGTGGACGTCCTCCAAGAGGGTCTCACCCAAATAAATGACTGCTGCCAGAAACATGGCCTCAAGCTGAATGCCAAAAAATGCATCATCCCCATTTGGGTTGAGTGATGTCCCCACATTACCACATTAATAACAATGTCCCAAGTACACAATTAGTAATGAGGGATTTGGGCACCCATGTTGATAGCAACCTGACTTTTGACCACCATTTTCCTTCCATTGTACGGAAAGCTTTCTACATGGCCCACCTCATAAGTAAGGGTATCTCATCCAAGGACAAAGCGGTCAAAAAGCAGTCATAACATCCCTGTATTCCTCCCTTATAAGTCCCATTACTGAGTACAATGCCCTCTTCAGCATGTACCTCGCAAAACAGAGTACCTCATTATCCCTTTTTAAGTGCAACCTGGATAACTGGAATGGAAACAAAAAATACACCCCTGTGATTCTACCCGTGTCCCTGCTGGACAGGGGCTTTGGGTGCTGACTTGTCTAAACATGGGCTAAACTCTTGGCTAGGCTTATAAGGGCCTCTGGGTCAATAGCCTAGCAACCTCCTATGATCATATGAATCTCCTTCTGAATACTGTGCTTCTACATTGGTGTGTTTATATGTTGCATTACTGTAATGACCCGTTTGCTTTGTCAGTCTATTTATGCTGTTTACTGGGTTTTTGACAGTTATGCTACTTGGGTCCATTCTGAAAATGCCTACTTGCTTATTACTGTTTATGCAGAGTTTTACTCTTACTTTCATAACAAGTGTGTTTATGCATTACTGAGGTGCTATGCACTGCTTTTTTCTTGCAGCTCACAATAGCCATAATTAACTCATAAGGTGCATCACATGAAATGTCAGTGTTTGATAGTCGCAGTGCATTTTTCTAAATAGAATACAATATACTAAAGGCATCATTAGTTATGAAGATATGCCACATTACTATATTTACAACATCGCCCAAACCAAGTAACATACAACTGTTCACCCTAGGAAGTGTTGTTTTGAAAGTTCTATGATCAATAATAATTTTGATGAACAGTGCTTATGTGATTGTAACTGTATTTTATTTGATAAGCCATTCCCCTTTTTCTGGCCTTTGGGTATTTAAGAAAGTGGCACACATGGAATAAGTGAAAACTGTAAACCAAGGTATCATTTAGCTGAACTCTATCACTGAACCCCGAAATCACAGACAAATGCTTGTGAGGAGCAGCTGATGCTTGTGTGGCTCACAGTTATGGCATTTTAATCTGACATGCCGAAAATACTTTACCATTTTCTTGGTATTTCTTTTCATACTACCAGAAATATTTTGCTTTTAAACGACTCTCTCTCTCTCTGGGTCTGTGCAGCTGACCATCGGCTGGCCTCAAGGCCTCTGCTCATGCACAGAGAGTCCACCAGGCTCCCAATCCTCCCCCAGGCTCAGCATAATCCATGCTCAGGGTCAGTAAGGAGATCGTGGCACCTGGGGTAGTATCACAGTGATACTAAGGAGTGTTCTTCTATGCCTAGCTTCTCTTTTTACATGCACTTGTAATGCCTAGGGCTGGACATACAATGGTGTGTCTCAGTTTTATTTAATTTGCTGTTTGCTTAACAGACATCTCAATTATTCTCAGAGATATGATGCAGAACAGTTTCTTTTGAAACAGTTACTTTTTGGTTATGTTGGGACAGTTTGGATTGTCATTTGATTTGGTCATTTGGTGGCGTTTTGGGTTTTTTCTCTCCTTTTGGGACACTATTGACAGTCCAGGCAGTAACTGCTTTAAAATGAATGCCGTGTAGCTACATAAACCACTCCAAATATTTGAAAGGTTGCTATTTACCTGATGTTCAGGCTACTGCTGTTGTAGTCACTTTAGTCAAATGCTACGATTCACTGTGCAGTTAGTAAGTAAAAGTTATGGAACTGGTTTTCAAAGTGTAAAGAGAGTTCTGGTCAATGGCTCAAATGCTGGAGAGAGTTGTGCTAACTGGTTCTTGTTAGTTCTCTCTGGTCACATGTAGATTGCTGTTAATGGTTTACTACTACTACTACTACTACTACCACTACTACTACTACTACCACTACCACTACCACTACTACATGTGGTAGGGAGGGATTTAGGAACTCTGTCATCCACACCACAAAGCAGTCAAAGACTTCAGTGCAGTTTATTTGTATTTAATTTATTTGCTGCTTGTTAAATCGGGTTAGTCCAGCTGAGCTTTCTGGCCCGTTTTCGGTGGAGACCAGAGGAGAAAAGCTCGAGAAAGCTACAAAAAACTTTGCAATAATAATTACAGTATTGCCTTAATACAGAAGATTAAAAGAAATTAACTATACTCACACAATACAAAAATACAAAATAGATACATAAAAAACAATAGTGACCTAGTGTCTTATACATACAAAGAAAAGGTTTAGCAGCACCTTCAAGGAATAATGTTTTTTTTGTCTTATTTTACATAAATATACACTGGTCCTGCAAAGCCATATTGGTGACTATAAATGAGAAAAAGCAAAGAGGGTCATTTAGTCACATCCACAGATAGCCCCTACTCGACAATTACAGCCACTTCTACCTACACTTAAGATACCTGAATGACAGTCTCCATCAGCAGATGGATGGAAGATGCCTTAAAGCTATGAAATAGTTTGGGCCATACCTTGCCAAGGACTGGACAACATATAGCTTATACCACTGCAGAAGTGATCAAATGATGGAACATATTTAGGTTTTTAGTGAGTAGCACAAATATGGCAAGCACACTGCATACCATGCAACTCAGACGGCCCAAAGGCGGAGAAACTAACTCTGCACAGAAAGGCAGACCATCACAGAATGCACAAGCCACAGCAAGCAACGCAACCTAGAATTTAATGGACCAAATGAAGAGTAAGTAATTGTAGATGGGAAGACAGGCAATCGCAGATTGCACACACAGGTACATGAGCGCACACAGGCAATTTGAGGATCATAAAATGTTCTAGGTACCTGCTCAGGACTTGAGGAAAAACCACAGCACTCAGAAAAACTTCCAACAAGCAAAATGCACAAGCTCCACACAAAACTTCATTTAAGCACCCAGCTGAAGTAAGATCTGTGGGACAACTCTAAATGCTACATTAATGTGTTACCATATCTGTAGGATAGTGCATATGTATAAACACAAAGCATACATGAACACATATATGCTCATAAACATAAAATATATGGGTATATTAGTAAAACAGCATGCAGAAATACTGGCGCAAATTAAGCTGAACTCTGCATGAAGAAAAAACACTTGCTGAACACCCAAGACTACAAAAAAAAGAGCAAACTGTCTTCACTTTTCAATTTGTTACAAAAAACAACAAAAGCTTTCAGACAATTTCAATTGTGGCACTGCTAGGAACATTTCATAAATTAATGTATAGAGTTAAAGTTAGGGGCAAGGTTAGCAAGCACAGGTAATGTAGGCAGAGAACCCAATTAAGCTCATCACTAAAATCTACCCCTTACTTAACTCTAACATGTGTTCAACACACACAGTCGCCCCCAATTAAATTTACTGCATGGAAATCAGTTCAGTAAAAGTATACAGTCAACCACTTATAAATATGACCAACTGTGACAATACAAACAGTTGTCTACTTGTAGAGCATTCAAATAAAAGTACGTAAACCGTAAGCATGCACTGAAATACCAAGATGTACAAGCATCAAAACAGAGATGATCAGTGCCAGCATGTTGAAAACATGCTTGGCTACAAGAAATCAACAGACTGAAACTACAACTAAATTGCAAAATGAAAAAACGTTTCCTTCTGAGATCAGTTAACCAAAAACCTAGCACAAACTTTGGGCATACTTTGAATAGCAAAGCAGCATTATGGATAAGGGTTTTTCCCAAAGGTTGTAGTGTTGGGGTTAGGATTAGCACACACTAGTAAGGATGGGTAGAGGGGCTTCACCCCCATGCCACCCTTAGTGTGTGCGAAACCAAAACATACCCATAATCTCAACCCTACACCTTACCTTAGGAAAAGGCATTTCCATAGTACCCCCTACACAAGACACTCACTCAAACACATCTCACATACACTAGCACATGTACAACACAAATATACCACCTTTCCTGGCACTTAACTCTACCCCTAACCTGCACATACACTCACACTCTCAGTGATGAGATGTTTGGTACATCAAAGTTTAGTTATTCAAACCAAAACCCACATGGTACTGTAGCCACAGACACCTCCTTTTGACACTTCCAGCATGTGACAAGCATGCTTCTGACAAATTTCACAAGCACTTCACTCTACTATTAGACAGAATAAAAGTGCAGTAATATAAATTACTGCAAACGCACAAACATTTAACACACACACACTTTCTACATGTGAGAATACTAAGTTTTTTTTCCCTCCAAAGATGGAAGTAGCAACACTGTAGTCCACCTTAGGTGAACATTTCAAGACATTCTTAGAATCATTTACAAAAGTCAAAAGTTGGCAGTCAAATGAAATCTGGTATAAAAATCTTATGCATGCCTACATTTGAACAAGGCAGTCAAATGAAGTTATTAATGCTGCACTAAACAGCTTTTCTTTTACCTGAGATCTTTAATGGACAGAGTTCCTCGAAAGTCACGCAGAATCTCTAACAAGACCCAAGACCAATAGCTGCGGTAGCTCAGTTTGCCTAAATCAGACAGTGGCTTCTCTGGTGAGCCAACAGTGCATTCCAGCTTAGAAAGTTCATAACCTGCAGAACAAAGACCAGACAAAAGGCTATATAAGAAACTGGACTTAGAAGCACATCTTAATTTAATGAGTAACATGGTTAAGCTACCATAGAATGACACTACAGATTCAAACAATTAACCAGCTGTTTGTCTTCTACCAACTCGAACCTTTTGCATCTGACAAAATGCCATCATTCTTCAACTGCTTGTACCCGAAACACTTAAACGATTACAGGCCTTATTTAAAATATCAACTTTTTTTTAATATGAACTTTTCTGTACAATAAAATGGAGATGTGTGCCTTCTAATTAAACAGCAAAATCAAATGATACAGCCAACTACTTCTGCATCAGAAGAAAGTGCTTTGTATCATGCTCATGCTAATGTCTCTTGCCTCTTGATTAAGCCAGACTACAGTCTATATACCTCTTAAACTGCCTTAGCATCCTGACACTACTTGTAGATCAGCTTCTGAAGCATCTCTTCTACATGCCAACAATAGGAAGCTTAACTTAGGTTCAGTAATTCTACTGCCCCCACCAGTTATACGTAATGGGCAGGATTCAAAGCCAGTTTTGTTTTAGCAGATAACAGCAGTCACATACGGTCACTCTTTTGTGGAAAAACTTTATTAAAAAAAGTTCAATGCAAAATAACTACTGTAGAAATCTGCCTCCAAAATGGAAATGCAACAGCTGCCATCTCTTAATGTTCTTCTAATAATAATAATGTAGAAGCAGGTAATGGCCGCAGTTGTTTAGACAACCATTAATAAAGTTAACTGGGTCACCGGAAGAACTATGAATCAATTTATGAAACTGTTAGCGTGTCAGATTAATAGTTTGGTAAAACTAAAACAATTAACATATTGGCAAATTACGTACTTGTGTTACTGTTTATTCCACATTTCAAGTAATTTAATTAGCTCCTATTTAAACAATTACATAATTACATGATGCCAGCACATAAACACTACTATGGGATATCAGGAGGCATGGCTACAGCAATTCTAGATTTTGGAAGCAGATTACAAATGTTTTCAGTAAATATATTAAAAATGACCTTAAATTGTATTCCCAAGCTTGATGAAGTTTGTAAACTGGAGTTACAGTAATAACCTTGCCATATGACCTTCAACAAAACTTTATTCACAAGAGACTTCTATTAATCCCTTATCTATTTTCCAAAGGACTGCCACTTAATGACTGGTTTTGGCATTTGTATACAAAAGCCTGTATCTGCAAAACAGTTCCAACATTTTTCAAGAAAAAGACTTACTGGCACAAGAAGCTACAAAAACACCCTGAATTGGGTTCCTTCCCTTAAAGGTAAAAAAATGCATCTGTATCTTGAATTTTAATGAAAATAATGCACTTTTTATTTACATAAAAAGAGACACTGCAGTATAAAAACATTACTTTTATCTAAAAACACACAGTTATTTTACACCTGAAATTAAAAACAGCATATTTTGCCTGGTAGCCTCTAATAACTTTACTCAACGTTTAACTCGCTGACTTGGTAAATGCTTCACTTTTTCATAGGTGTGTACTAGGCTAATGGCTCTGGGGCCTTTACAAGTCTAGCCCATAGAACTGCCCTGGCATTGTGCCACCCGTTGTTAGTTCCCAGTTACCTTGGAAATGAGATGTGCCACATAGGAGTTTCTGACCATAGTGGCAATGTGGTGGTCAAAGGAGAGGTTGCTGTCAACCTTTGTCCCCAGATCTCTTAAAACCTTCAGTGTTCAGTGAGCGCCCATCGATGTGGTAATTAGTGGGAACGGAGTTTTTCCCAAAGGGGATGATGACGCATTTTTTGGCATTAAGCTTTTAAGACCATGGTTTTGACACCAGTCATTGGTCTCAGTGAGGCCTTCCTGTAGGATGTCTTCATCACTTGGGGAGTTAATAATGGCTCCCAGCTTGTAGTAGTCTGCAAATCTGTGTTGGCCTGGACTTCTGACAAATAGATGCCAAACAGGAGAAGACCCAGGATCGATTCCTGTGGGGCTCCATTCGTGACTGGTTAGCAGTCTGACTTAGAACCCACAGTGTGAAAGTAGCGAACTCCACCTGTCAGCCAATTTGCAACCCACCTAACGATATAGGGGTTGATGCCTACTTTGCAGAGTTTACTAAATTCCTGAGTGAGGAATGGTATCAAAGGCCTTGGCCAGATCGAGGTATGCTGTATGAATTGCCTTACCTTCATCCACCGCTCTGGTGACTGACTCAAAGAGGTCAACCAGGTTGAGCAGGCATGATCTACCTTTCCCAAAACCAAATTGAGTGGGATCTAGAGTTTGGAGATTCCCTATATCCTTGTTAATTAGGTCCACAATGATGCGCTCCACAGCCTTGCACATCAGACTCGTCAGGCTAATGGGGCGATAATTTCCAGAGTCTGTAGTCACTCCTTTATTGAAAGGGATGATTGTAGCAGAAGACCATTCGGTAGGGACAAAGCTTGAGCTGAGGCTGTGAGTGAAAAGATCACGCAGATGTAGTGCCAGTTGACTTTGTAATTCATGTAGAACATAGCCAGGGATATTGTCTGATCCCATGGAAGCTGTATTCTTGGCCTTAAGACAATGCAGCTTTAACCTGTGCTGTAGTAATGTTGGGTGCCTGGTATTCTTCCGGTATTGAGATTGGTCCTTTGGGGGGGAGAGGGGTAAAGTTGTAACTGAATCTGTCGGCCAGTATGTTGGCAATATCTGTTGGCTCAGTATAGGAGATAACCATTGTGCAGTAACTCTGAGCAAATCTGGGTATTGCCATGGAGATTCTTGATATAACTATAGAAGGCTTTGGGGTTGTTTTTAGTGTCTGTCGCAATTCTGCCTTCATAGCTGGCTTTGGAGGTTTTGATGAGGGATCTCAACTTTTTGTTGTGGCTAATAAGGGAATTTTTCTAGTCTTGGGACTTCACCTTTTTCTGCAACAGTTTCTTCCTTCTGTTTTAGAGTTTATTTATAACAGGGGACCACCAGACTAGCTTCCTTTTTTTGGAGAAGAGCATCTAGGTTCTGTTGGGTATGGCTAGTTCAATACCTTCATGTACGTGTTTGTACAGTGCACTGGTGTTAGATTCGGCAGTCATGCATCTATTTTCCATTGGCATGGGAGCCATGAAGTTAGCCACCTCTGTTTTTAGGAGTCAGCTTTGGAGAAGTTTTTCATGGTGGATACCTTTGCAAGGGGGGGGTGAAATGTGGATTTCCGTGGTGATTAGTTTGTGGTCTGATCTAACCAGGGAGGAAGTGACTATTGGTGTAGAGCAACAGTTGCCCATGTTAGTAATAACCATGTTAAAGATGTTGCTTCTTCTAGTGGAGGTAAGAATGAGCTGGTCCAGGGCATTGGAATTGATTAATTCCAGAAAGCGTTGGACTAGTGCATTGGTGCATGAGTAGTTTTCCCAGCTGATGGAGGGGTAGATGAAGTCCCCTAGTATAAGAGAGTGTTGGGTTGGACCTTAATAGTTTCCAGGATGCTTAGGAATGTGGAGTGAGACTCTTGGGACAGGGTTGGGGACCTATAGCAAGCTATAACCTGAATCGCAGTCTTACCCAATATTAGTTGCACCTGGAGTATATCAGATGTGTTATGCTGGGCTACTAGTCAGGAGGTGTGCATATCGAATATGGAGACACCACCACCTTTGGAGCTTCAGTCCATGTTCTGGGGCCAAAAGATGTGGAATGAGTTGTAGCCTGGTAGCGCAGGAGTGCTTTCTGCTGCTTTAAACCAGGTCTTCGTTACAGCACAAATGTCGATGTTCTCCATTTTGAGGAGTGCTTCGGGCAAGCACATCTTGAGATTTAGAATTCTAATGCTGAGCAGCATGACCCTCCCTCAGATTGCATTTATTTATAGCTGTTACAGTGGTAATTTATTTTTTGGAACACCGCCTAAAAAGGCACTAATGGGGTGGCAAGAGCCTTAGCCAGTACCCGGAAACCCAGGGGTGACAGATGCAGGCCATCTTTGGCAAAGCATCGAGGTCTGTCAATCATGTCATCCCAAGCAGACAGATACTGGGTCCCCTTAGAATGACACTATAAACTTAGTCAATCATTTTCTGTTTGTACTGTGATGTGATATTCTGGGTGATGGTAGGATACTGCTCAGGGCTAGGGTCATACCTGCCTGGGTCACATAATCCGAGAGCTCCACCATGTCTCTTTTCATGTAGTCCAGGGAGGTGCATCTCAGGTCATTCACACCCACATGGACAACGACAGAGTCATACTTGTACTTGTTGTGGAGTGACCTGAGTGTGTGTGTTGTGTGTCGGATTCTAGCACCTGATAAACTGACTGTTACCTTCTCCCTATTCAACCTAGTGAGTGGAACATCAGTGTGCCTCACTATTGAGTCACCTATGATAACTGTATTGGGCAAGCTGTTTTACCTTAGGGGCTTAGGTTGAAGGGCACACTGTGTAGGTGAGCTGTGTCTTGTGGTTTGTGCTGTGTTGTGGTGGTTGAGTGCGTTTCTGCCTTGGAGGTCTCTGCTGTTTGGGTAGATTTTTACAGAGAGCATCAGTGAAGATGGGTGTGTGGTTTGTGTATGGGCTGTGATGGTGGGTGTTCTGGAGGGCTGTGTGTTCCATGTGGTGTGGTGCAGGTGTTCACCTTCTCCTCTTGACCAGCTATTCTGGTCTTGGCTGGAGAATGCATGTCTTCCAATTTGGATATATATATATATATATATATATATATATATATATATATATATATATATATATATATATATATATATATATATACACACATACATACATATGGCGCATCTCTCACAAGTCAGTGTTGGGAGGTAAGAAGAGAGGGTTGTCTGTGTACATGACGCAGTTGCTACACTGCCTCAGAATGCCCAAGTTCACCAGGTTAATAGGAAAAAGCAGAAGAAACTGACCTTTAGACATACCAGAAGGGATGGTCATCATTACTAAGTACTGGAGCGGTTTCCTTACAGGATGTCTAGTGATGATAGCACTTGTGTGTGCTACAATAATTGCTACAAAAAGCCTGAAGTGCTGGCGAATAGGCTAATTAAAGTGCAAGAGAGAAGAGAAAGTTGAAAGGGATGGAAAAAAATGCCCAAACGGCCAATAAACTATAATTTCAGAGAAATAAACCACTCCTCTTGAGGTAGATATGCTACCTAGTGCTTAACACTCCCACTGATAAGCTGGAAGGCTTCCCTCTGACACAGAAGGGTCCGGGGAACTCAAACTTACAAAACAGTCCTGGATACAACAAATCTGTATCTGGACTACTCTAGTAACAGGAAAGGTGAAAAACAAGCTTAGAACTTTTTTTCCAGAAAAAAACAGTCAACTTGTATAGCTGGAATACCTCAAAAGGGTTTAAAACCATGCAGCTGAAGCTCTGGATACTGCAAACCTGTATAGAGACTATGCTACTTGATTTTAAGGTTAAGAACTTTAAGAAAAAATTCACAGTGAAGCACAGATTAATCACTTACAGTCAAAAGAATAGCACTTGCAGTATGAAAAAATACAGTTAAACAGCAATGAAATGCAGTAAAATGCTAATGAATTGCAATAGATAGCAATGAAATATAGTTATATCAGTATGCTTAGAAAAAATAGCTCACAAATCACAACAGTAACAGCACTAATAAAGCAGCGATTCAGTAGAACACATCAATTTAGTGAGGCTACCAACAAGCAGTAATAAATATGGCAAACAGCAAAATGAAGTAGAAAGAGGTACAGTTTTTTTTTTGTAGTAGAAAGTGAAGAAAGAGAAAATAATGAGATAATTCAAAGTTCAGAAGCTAAAGGGGTGGGCCTTCACCAAAAACAGTAGAATGAGCTGATTTAATGTGATTGGGGGCATTGTCCAGTATCAACTTTATACCAGAGGCAGGCAACTCAAAGCCACCCGTAAGACCATCACCACAACTGGGCAGGTGGGTGGGGAAAAACAGTTGTACAGACTACAGAGATATGTATTAAACAGAAGTCCAGAAGACAACTGAAAATAAACACTTATCTTTCCCAATATAGCAGTAGGCCAGTCTCTCTGAAGCTTAGAGCAGCTTGAGCAAACAAGTATATCTGACTTAAAACACTGGCTATTAAAGGCAGAGAAGCAGATACCAGCCCAATTATAAAAAAAAAAAAAAAAAAAAAGTTCTGCAGGAATGTCCTTAGCTAGATTAAACCAGTCGGATTTACTTTCTCTCACAAAGAAAACATATAGCCCTCTCTAGACAAAGATTTCACTGCAAGCTGAAAGGGTCACAACATTAACAGATACTCACCTCTATCACACAACAAAAAATACATTTTTAAAGACCATTCCAACCAAAATTTCTCTAAATTCAAGTGGCAGTCTCAACTATGTTAACATATTCTTATGCTAATTTCAGATGTCTGAACAGTCCCACTTCTACTATTCTTTGCACAGCCTAACGGCTTTTATACAAACTGTTTTAGGCTTTCCCCAAGTGTATGCCTATCAAACTATTCTTATTTCCTACAACTTATAAAATAACGTTTTCTGAGAAACAGCAGTACTTCAGTTTCTACTTCATAAGAATACACTGATTACAGGATAGAGAAAGATCCTGAAACAAATGCAAAATATACATGTTTACTGCAAACAGAGCCATAAACGGCACCAAAATGGCTATGCAAAACTCCTGATCACTTAAAAGGACCATATCTCAAGCATTAAAGCAAATCTCAAAGAATATGGCTGCCTTCAGCTACAAAATAAAGCTGGCATGCAGCTGAAGTGTAAAAGATACAACTACTGTCACTTGTACTTTATTGCGCGAGTCTAAACTGGCAGCTTGGGGCATAAATATAGTGACAACAAAATCTGTATTAGGGAGAAAATTTATGCTTCTTAAGTCATGATGGCTCTTTAAAGACATGTTCTAGGTCATTACTGTACTTCGCATACTGACAAAGTTCAAAACACACAATAGAAATAGGAATACAAAGCAAAAAATACTGTAGCAGTGAACACCACTGAATAAATGAATAACCTGTCTGCGAACAAAGTAATGTCAGCATTACGAATACTTCCCATTGAAGAGGATCTAAAGAATGCAGTACAAGTTGCAACTGCTCTAGTGGGGGTGAGAGTTCTTAGCTTTGTACGCAGCATAAAGGAAATGCAGTCTGATAGCTATCCAGAAAGGAAAACCTACAACTTTTTGCCCTGGTCTGCAAGGAGCAAATGAAAAAAAAAGCTGACCATCCTTTCTGAATTACTTAGTTCTGCGAAGGTAGAAAGGTAGAAGCACAACTGTCTATGTATGTCCAAAGTAAGTAGAATGGATTCTCCTGTGTCTGCATAGCTGGTAAAGAAAACCGGTAAATAAACTGGCTGCAACGTTTGGAAGACAGGATGGCTTTGTCCTTAGAGACTGTCTGTCATACTGAAATACTAAGCAAGGGGGAGAATAAAATGTATGGACTTCAAAACTACTCTGGCTGAAGTGACAGCTACCAAAAGAAGGGTTTTCCATGAAAGAAACCTCAGGTCTGCCAAGGAAACTGTCTCAAAGGGAGGCTTAGAGCTTCTAGAACAGGGATTGCATGTCATGGTAGAATCTTTCATGGGAGGTCTGAAAAAAAGGTTCTGAGAAATGCCTTACAAAGCTTACTAGAAGCTAGTAAGCACTCGAAAACCAACATGGAAATTGGAAATAGCAGCCAGCTATACTAAACTAAAACCAAAATTAAAAACAGACAAGCTAGAAAAGTGTAGAATGCCTGAAACTGGAGCTAAAAAAGGAACTGGTGCCTGAGAAAGTACAGATGTGTGCAGTTACCATAAATGTAGATGTTTGAGTGTATTCACTGTTGCAGTCATCACACTTGGGTTATCTGCCTGCAGGTAGCCCTCAGTCGGCCCGAATACCAGAGAACTAGTATTTCTACGTCGGATGCGGTCACTCCAGGACTGACGTCAGGTCATCAGGGGTATGAAAACAAGCAGCCGACGCCATTACTTCAGTTTTTCTTGCCCCAAGTGTCAGGAGCCCCCCAAATAGAGAGCTGTTATGGTGGGGAAAAGACCACCAGTAAAAAGTAAATACCAATAACAATTCCCCTGAAAGGGGTGAATAATAGCGAGAGAGAAAGAGAGAGAGAGAGAGACAGAGAGAAACCAGGACCGCAACAGTGAATACACTCAAACATCTACATTTATGGTAAGTGTACACAACTGTACTATGTTCTTCGTGTTTCACTGCTGTAGTCATCATACTTGGGTGGATTCCCAAAGCTGAAGAAGGGTGGAGGCAGTCAAGAAGAGTTAGGGCTGGCTAGTATGCCTTGCAGTACCTGCTGTTGCAAAACCTGCCCTGGACTTGGAAAAGACAGGCAGGTGGTAATGCTTGAAGGTGTGTACAGAACTCCAGGTAGCAGCTTCCAGGATGTCCCTGGTAGGGACTCCCTTGAGAAATGCTGTAGAGGTAGATGTTGCCTTAGTGGAATGTGTTCTGACCCCCTGAGGGGTTGGTTTCCCATGGTGCCTGTAGAAGAAATAGATGCAGTGTGCTAACCATTTGGAAATTATTTGTTTTAAAATGGCCTTGTCCTCTGCCCCTGTTGCAAAGCTGACTAGCAACTGGTCAGATTTTTCTGAAGGGCTTAGTCCTATCAAGTCAGAATCTGAGCTGTCTGTGCACATCCAAGGAGTGCAGGATCCTTTCCCCTTTATTTTGGGGATTAGGGAAAAAAGTTGGCAAATGGATGGACTGGTTAAGAGCCACAATGGACACCCTGTCAGCATGGAAAATAATGAAGGGTTCCACAGCCATGAGTGCCTGTAGCTCAAACACTCATCTAGCTAAGTGATGGCCAGAAGCAGGGCTGTTTTCCAAGAGAGGAATTTTAACTCTGCTGACACTGCAAGGTTCGGGGGGGGGGGGGTGAGCTTTTCCAGTACAAAGTTAAGGTCCCAAGCAGGGGTGGGTGCTCTCCTTGGCAGCCTAAAGTTGTTTGCCCCTCTCAGGAACTGTTTGATAACAAGGTGTGAGAAGAGAGGTGGCTCAGTGTTGAAATGAGCTGAAATGGCTGAGGCATGTATCTTTAATGGAGGAGAAGGACAGGCCTTTTCTGCTAAGTAATCCAGGATTAGGAGGCAGACAGGGCATTGTTGTGTCCTCTCCTTTACACTGAATCCATGAGCAGAACCTTTTTCCACTTATCAGCATACGATTTTCTTGTACTGGGTCTTCTGGCTTCGAGAATGACGTCCAGCACCTGCTTACATAGGGTTGCAGGGGGAGAATTCAAGGAATAAGCCAGGCTGCAAGATTTAGGGTCTGCAGTTGCGGATGCAAAATCAGTCCCTCCTAATGAGAGAGCAGGGTTAGGTTCTGGTGTACGTGCCAGGGTGGCACCGGTGACGGGCTGCGCAGGAGTGGGTACCAGTGCTGGCATGGCCAGTCTGGGGCAATAAGAACTGTCCTTGGCTTGTCCTGTCTTGAGTAATACTCTTGAGAGAAGGGGCAGAGGGGGAAAGGCATAGATGGAGACTGACCCACTGAAAAGATAGGGCTCCCACTTTCCAGGCCCTGCTGTGAGGATTCCTGGTGCAGAATTTGCTGAGCTGGTGGTTGAAGGGGGAGGCAAAGAGATCCACTTCTGGGTTCCCCCATTTCTGAATCAGAAGGTTGAAGGTGCTGAGCTCCAATTGCCACTCATGTGGGTCTAGTAGATTTCTGCTTAAGTCGTCTGCCAATGAGTTTTGTTTGCCTGGCAGGAACTGAGCTTGCAGATGGACTTGCATGGCCAAGGCCATGTTCCACAGGGCCATGGCTAACCTGCAGAGTGTGTATGAGTGGGTCTCGCCCCTGCTTGTTGATATTCCACATAACTGTGGTGTTGTCTGTTTTTATTAGCAGTTGTCCTGGAAGCAGTAGAGATCTGAAAGCTGTCAGGGCATTCTGCTGAGCTGGCATCTTTTTGGGTGACATACAGATGAATTTGACTTGGCTCCAGAGGCCCTGAATGCATTTGCCATCCATGTGTGCTCCCCAGGCATAGTCTGATGAGTCTGTGGTTAGGGTCTGGGCGATGTGGGGTTCAGTAAAGGGCAGTCCCTTGTTGTGGTTGCATGCTTCTGCCCACCAAAGGAACTCTGTCCTTAGACAGGCTATGATAGGAATGACAGTTTCCAAGTCCTGAGAATGTTGGCACCAAAGACTTTAAGTACCATTGAAGTTTCCTCACATGCAGTCTTGCTTATGGAATTAGCAGTATACATGAGGCCATGAACCCTAGGGCATGCAGTATTTTTCTTGTGGATAGCTGGGTTCTGGTGGCCATTTGTTTGAAGTAGGCTATCAGATGGACTTGCTTTTCTTAAGTGTGGAATGCCATCTGGGATGTTGTGTCCAAGCTGGCTCCCAGGAATACAATCTTTTGACTGGGTACCA
The DNA here is from genome assembly GCF_019279795.1 of Protopterus annectens. Taxonomy (NCBI): domain Eukaryota; kingdom Metazoa; phylum Chordata; order Ceratodontiformes; family Protopteridae; genus Protopterus; species Protopterus annectens. The sequence goes on from NC_056744.1 coordinate 1,568,426,830, forward strand.
GTTTTGATTTATTTTCTTTGATAGTGTACCTCAAGGAAGTGAAAATGTTTTTCACAAATGTCAGGTGCTGCAACAGCAATTCCTGACCATCTGCCTGAATCCGGCAGTCATTCCAAGTACGGGTAAATCTGGATATGTCTCTGCCTGCAGTATGCAATCGCTGGAGCCAGGCATTTTGTGAATACTGTGGGAGCAGTAGATAAGCCAAAGGGAAGTGCAGAGAACCGATTATGCATAGATCCTGGCCTGAAACGTAGACACTTCCTGCATGACTCCCTTATGGGGATGAGCAGATAGGCTTCTTTTAAGTCTAGGGTGACTAACCAGGCATCCTTGGCTAGCATAGGAAGAAGTTGTTGCAGGATAAGCATTTTGAATTTTGGTACCTCCAGGAAGGTGCTGAGAATAAAAAAATCCAGGAGTGGGTGCCAAGAGCCCTCTTTCCTGGCTACCAGGAAGTGTTTGGAGTAAAATCCTTGACCTCTCTGCTCTACTGGAACCGGCTGAATAGCTCTGATATTGAGCAGTGAAAGTACTTGGCTTTGAGCCTCTGTCCACTGGTTTAGAAGAAGGTCTGGAAACCCGCTTGGGGTTGGCAGTGAGTGGAAATAAAATCTGTACCCCTGGGATACAATGTTGAGGACCCATCGGTCCTGTAGGATGGACATCCAGTTTCTTGCATGTTTTCCTCCTAGGGGCACAAGCAATTGGGCAGGGCTGGGGAGTGGAGTAAAGAAGTCAGTGTGAGTTTTTTCCGTAAGGAGGTGGCTTACCACTCCCTGTTTTAGGGGTGGGGGCGCTCCATTGCTTAGATCTCTGCATACCCTGAGACTGTAGTCTGGGTGGTCTGTTACCCCTGGGTCTGGTTTGAGAAGGCCTGGGGGGGGCTGGAAAGGACCAGTGTTTGGAAGAGCAATGCCTACTGAACCTAGGGGGTTGAACTTGTAAGAATTCTTTAATAGTCTGCATAGATTTAGCTTTTTCTTCCATCTTTTTGAGAACATCTTCTGCTTTGGTGCCAAACAAACAAACTGTCCTTGTGCAAAAGAGCGTCTAGTAACTTAGATTTAACATGGTTTAGCAAGGTCTACTCCTTCAGCCAAGCATGCCTTCTCAGTACAGAGCCAGTGACTGCTGCCCAGCAAGATGTTTCCAGGGCGTCAAAGCCACATTGTAAAGTACGCTTGTTGACCTGGCTTGGTGAGTGCATAAGCTCCTGCAAATCTTTATTTTCTGCACAGTCTGTAAAGGTTGCCACTTTTTGCTTAATAAGTTCCATAATATGTTGCTGGTACTTCAGCATGTGAAACTGACCATTCAATGCCCTAATAGTCAGAGTTGCAGAGGTTTATACCTTTTTACCCCATCTGCCCAAAGCTCTGGAATCCCTGTCTGAAGGGGTGGGATTCTTGGCTATAGTTGCCTTGATACCTTTAGGCCTCTGGGAAATTATCTCTGGGTCAGCAGTAGGATTCTTGAAAAGAAATTCGTGTGTGTCAAGTACTCTGTAGTACCTGTCTGGTTTCCTAGCGGCAGGAGTTAATAAGACTGGATTCCATAAAAACATCAACATCATCCAGGACAGGGGGAATTGCTAAAGGCCTGTGCTGAGGCAACTCTAGGAATCCTCCAAGTCCCTTTTTGGACTGAGGATAGTCTTGGCATTCCCAATGGAAATGCTCTCTTAAGGTATGCAAGGTTTCACCAAAAGAAAAATCCTCTGGAGGGGAGGCAGAGGGAATGGATTCCTCTGCATCTGAATCCTCATAAGTAGATAAGGGCATGTCTTCATAATCAGAAACCTCAGAGTCATCAGACTCCTGGTCTGTAGATGCTGTAGGGGACTGGTCTCTTTCTCTTAGCAGGGGAAGGCTGACTTCCCCTAATCAGCATAATAAGGTCTTTGGCCATTCTAAGCATTTGTTTTTGTGGCATGGGAGCAGGTGCATGCGCTTTGGTCAATTTTCTAGGCATAGTGCGTAATCTGGGCCTAAGAAACTCTGCAGGTTTAGATAAAAAAAAAAAAAAAAAAAAAGAGGTCAGTTTGAATCGAACATCGGTTGAGCGATGAACTGCCTCAGAAGCCCGTACCTGCGCAGCAGCTCCGGACCCATCCAAGGTAGAGACATCTGCAGGTTCCATAGTCGAAGAATATTCTCGTGGCATACCAGACTCCGAATGGGTCTCAGTAGAGGCCTGCAAATCCACTGAAGCAGGCATCAGGGGCTGCAAAAGCACCTCACTGAGTACCGGTGGACTGGCGACTAGCTTAACTGAAGAGTCATCAGCAGCTTTGGACCTATGCGTCTGTCTGTCTTTATCCTTATTTTTTTGGAAAGAATCGGTAGTTGGATGGCTTACCAAAGCCATTTTGGAACAGGGAAATCAAGAGTGAAAGAATTTAGCAACAGAGAGCCCGACGACGAATGGTTCGGGCGTTAAACAAGGCACAAAACTTGACAGCGAGGTTCGTCGTGGTCTGGGCCTAAACAGGTGACACAGTAAGAATGAAAATCTCTGCGAGGTATTTGCTTTCCACAGGCAAGACAACTGTTACTTTTCTGACATCGGTTAGAGCAAGAAAAAAGGATCCCCAATGGGGTACTTAGCTTTAGAAGACTTCAGGATTATTCAATTCATAAATGAAAATTCAGGTAGCGGCCAATTGGCATTTGCAAACTGCTTCGGGCTCCTTGGCAAGAAAGACTGATGTAATGGCGTTGGCTGTTTGTTTTTATACCTCTGACAACCTAACGTCAGTCCTGGAGCGACAGCATCTGATGCAGAAATACTAAGTCTCTGGTATTCGGGCCAACTGCGGGCAGATAACCAAAGTGTGATGACTGCAACAGTGAAACACGAAGAACATCTGGCCCAAGAGAGAAAGCTCTTTCATTTGCTATGGCAAATTCTAAACACAGAATCTTTCTGGGATGCTGTCAGTATTCTTACTACCTCCAAAGAGAGAGAACGTGCAAAAGACAAGGACTTATTACAGGCCATTACCATAATTGGAGAGACCAAGTAGTCAGTTTTAGGTTGAACAGGCCCAGGTGAGGCTTCTCTGACAAGTGCGAAATCAGTGTCTAAGGAGTCACAGCAAGGGGTGCCCCCTGTGATTGAAAATTTTGTTGCCAGTCATTGGATTACAGGACCACTCGTGACATATGAGAGGAGGCCTGCTGAGCCTGTCATTCAACTGACAACTCCGGGGACTTGTGTTGCTACAATAAAATGGCGCAAGGCCATCACCCACTGGCAAACCCTCATTGCTTTCCTATACAAGGGGCAAGATCTGGGTTCGCCTTACTTGTAAATGTACCAAACTGCTGACAGGTTTGTCCATTTGGCTAGATATCAAGCCCTGGGGAAGGCAGTCCTACAGCTCTTGCAACACAAGGGAGAAATGCTCTTGGCGCCAAGACATTTTTTGTGATGACTAGCTGTTTTGTCCATCCATAAACTTGGCATATTCTCTTCTTGTAAAGCCTCCCCCAACCTGTGGTTATGACAGCTACCTTAGGAAAGGTTACAAATTGTTTGCCAGACTGGATCAATGGAGACTACAACCATGATCTCAGGTGTTTCCTGCATGATTCTATTATTATGAGGGGGATGAGTGAGCGGTGACTGCTGGGCCTGAAGAAGCCACTGCAAAATTCTTATGCGGAAGTGTGCAAAATGTACCATTAGGACTGAAGATGACATAAGGCCTAACACCCTGGTTTGAGTAGTATACAGCTGCCACCCTTTAACTGTGATTCTCTGAACTAGCTGAAGATTGGATTTCTGCAGATATACTGAAATTTCCAATGAGTGCAGAGTTTGAGAAAGTAGTCCTTGACTCAAGAGTCTAGCTACAGGAAAATCTTGCTTCCCTTTATTGATGATCTGCTATCACAGCCATGCATTTGGTGAACACCCTGGGGGCTGTGGTGAGCCCAAACAAGACTCAAACATAGAAATCTCAAGATTCTGTCACAATCTTTGTGTGTAGGCAAGTGTCTTGGAGATCCAGAGAATACATCCAATCATTCACCCAGAGGCAAACACTTTTTGGAGAAATTAAAAAGAAGGCAAACACTGACTGCACAGTGATCTCTAAATTTGGTCTTCCAGACAAACTTATTCTGTGGGCTGAGTGTCTGTAAAATAATGGCTTGTGGAACTAGAGGGAAAGGCTGCCATTGACTTTAGTACATATAATATGCACCTGGCCAGGGGATTTTGATCAAAGGAAGTTACTAGGCTATTAGCCCTGAGGCCCTTACAAGCCTAGCCAAGAATTTAGCCCATGTTCCAACAAGTCCGCACCCTATGCCACTGTCCAGCAGGGACATGGGTGGAATTCCAGGGTTGTATTTTCTGTTCCTCATCCAATTATCCAGGTTACACTTAAAAAGGTTTAATGAGGTACTCTGCTTTACATGGAGAGGGTCTATTCCACAAAAGGGGGAGTATCTGGGACACAAATCTGTCCTGCCAACAAGTCCTATTGATGTCACAGACCAGGCTGAGGTCTTGCGCATGGGTTACTCGAGTGGAGCTCGACTTGCGGATATGCAGCAGTCCCATCAGGGTGGGGTCTAACAATGCTTTGTATGTCAGGCAGAGGTCACCTCTGAGGAGTCTGTAGGAGACTGAGAAGAGGGACAGAGCTTTTAGCCTATCTGTGTAGGGTAGATGTTTGAGGCCCTGGATTCTCTGGGTGAGGAATCTCTGTGGTTTCTCCAGCTGCTGCATGCGCTTTGAGGTACATGCCGAAAGGGGGATTGTATTAAATAATCGGTCTTATAAGGGAAGAACACAGGGATGTTATGACCACCCTGTCCCTGGATGAGATACCCTTGCTAATTAGATGGGCCATGTAGAAAGCTTCTTGTACAATGGAGGCAATATGGTGGTCAAACGTCAGATTGCTATCAACCTGGGTTCAAGTCCCTTACGACTGACTACGTTCTTAGTGCCTTATCATCAATGTGATAATTTGGGGGAATGTCATTCTCCCCAAAAGGGATGATGCATTTTTTGGCATTCAGTTTGAAGCTATGCTTCTGGCACCAAATATTTGTTTGGGTGAGACCTTCTTGGAAGATGTCCACATCACTGGGGGGAATTGATGACAGCACCTGGCTTTCAGTCATCTGCAAACTTGGTCATCCATAGCCCACTAAATTTGGCTTGCACCCCTGAGACGTATATCCCAAACAGCAGAGGCCCCAAGACCGATCCCTGGGATACACCGCTAGTTACGGGTCTACTACTTGAGGTGGCTTCCCCTATTTTGACTAGGTGGGTTCCATCAGTGAGCCAGTTTGCTATCCATCTGGTAACATAGGGACTGATGCCTAGTTGAGAGAGTTTATTATACGGAAGAGCGCTACTTGTTGGAAGTGTGAGAATCCTTGATTCTGGCAGTCTGTCTATCTGCAAAGTGGTATCTATATGGGTCTCAATGAACTCTGTCTGGATAAGCTGCAATTTTTACTTCACCATATTGACTGTGATCCTCAGATGAGACTAAAGCTGGGGCAAGGAGTCCAAAGTAGAAGACAACTGGTGGGAGCAGTCAAGAATCAATCATCCAGATATGGGAACATATGGAACCCTTGCAGTCTGAGGTGAGCCATGGCCACTATCATACACTTAGTTATGAATACCTGGGAGGTGCTGTGGTGAGACCAAATGTAAGTGCCCTAAACTGGAAATGACGTGCTCCAGGCTGGAGGAACCTTCTGGAATGAATATATCTTGCTGTGATAGTATGTACTATCAAGCACATCCAATCATCCCTCCTTAACAGCTGTAGGATGGACTGATCTATCGAGCACATCCAATCATCCCTCCTTAACAGCTGTAGGATGGACTGATCCATGACCATCTAGAACTTTGTTTCACATACTGGTTTAGGTGACTGAGGTCCAAGACAGGTCAGAGGTCCTGTTCATCTTTGGTGCTAAAAAGAATCTTGAATAGACTCTGGATCCTTGCTGGTCTGGTGGGACCTTCTGGATAACTCTGTCCAGCAGATTTTTTTTTTTTTTTTTATTTCTTGTCTGCAACCTTCCTTTGGAGGGGTAGGACTTCAGGGAGTCTTTCATCCTTCCCAATTAAAAAAAAAAAAAAAAAAGTATACTGTGTAGACTCTGGTTAGGATTCTCTGCACTCAATGATCTTGGGTCATGGTTGTCCAGACTAAGGGGTGCAGAGAGAAAGCACCCCCCAATGCCTTCAGAGTGTACTAACCCTTCAGGAGCACTGAAAAGGTCAGTCAGGGAAGGGACCCTGTAACCTTCCTTTTGTGGACCACTTCTGTCACAGAAGTGATATCAACTGTGACTATCCCCTCTCTGCCTCGAGGACGGGGCCCTTAAAGTGTCAGGAGGGAGGAAGAGGGAGGACCGAAGATTCGCAGAACCACACAGTTTCCTTCCCCATTCTGGTAACTGGAGAAGGTCCGTTGCGGATAGAAAAATATATTACAATGACAGACTCCATCTTGTTCACTTCTAGACAGCATCTCTATCACCTTAGGTCTGAAAGAGTGGACCTGTCAGAGGCAGCAATGATGAAGGATGTTTTAAAGTATTCCACAAAGTTGCAGAGATGCACCCTGGTGTGCCAGTGCACAGCTATGCTAGTACCATCAATTATGCTGGAAATAAGCTGTATGGACTCATTTGATAGAGATTAGACGGAAACCAGCTGCAGATCCACTGATTGTTTTGTCTTCACAGATAAGGACCTTCTGAAAGTGCGTTGCATGACTCAAGTAGTCTGGAACCCTCAGCACAAAGCCAGCTGACACACCTACCTGCTTTCCTAATCTGCACAATGCCCTGGGCTCCCTTGTCAGGGGGATGAACAGTAGAGCTCTCCTCAGAGAGCTCTTTCTTGGTGGCTGCTGCTATCACCATCCACATCGGAAAGGGTCTATACTTTGGTGAAACTACTTTTATTGAGTTTACGGGAGACAGGACTGGTTCTTTTCAAAAGTGCCTAGAAACCAGGCTTACCAGTTCACCACCAGGAGAGACCACCAAAGTAGTAGACAGGCTAGCCGCAAAAGCTGAGGAACAAAGATTCCTCCTGGGAGGGTGCACTGATGGGCCACCACTGATGGGCCACCCCCCCTTCTATCTTATTTCTAGTACCTTGCTAAATGGGCGTCTTCAAGGGGGAGAATCTAGGGGATTTCTCCCCAGACTGAAATCAGTATTTTCAGTGAGGGATCCTGAGGCGAGTCCATGAATCTCCTTTTGTACACATGCTTGCATGTAACTCCACAGCAGGGTGCTCTGGGGAAGGCTCTGAGGAGGATGAGGAGCCCACAACCTGGACTATCGCAAGACTTCAATAGGCCAGTTGTCCAGGCCTGTCAGGAAGAGATGACAGGATCAGACAGAAACAGTTGAGGCAGGGGCTTTTCCAAGTGGGGGAAAGGTGCATGTTCTCTAGACAGAGACAGAACCCTCTCGAAGGCCTCAAATGCAGATTCCGAAATGGGCCCTGCAGCAACCTCTGTAGGGTCAGAGGAACACAAAAAATGAAAGCTCCAAGGACCCATCCAGCTTGGCTCCTAAGCCAATAACAGAGCAGAGATGTCGAAGACTGAAAAAAAAAAAAGAGGAAGGGATGGATCTGAAGGCTTCAAGTCAGACCTGACCCCCCCCCCCCATCCACCCACCCACCCATGCTGGCCCCTCAGCTCCAAGATCCAAATCAGATGGAATTAGTCAGAGAGATATTCTGAGACAAAAGAAACCCAGTTTTTCTGATCAAACACAGGCAATCCTTGGCACACACTCATATCCAAGGTCACGGAATCTAAAGTTCAGATTAGAGAAGGAGTCACAATTACCTTGGGGGGGGGGGGCAACTCCTGAACCCCAGGCAACAGTCAGTGCCAGGAACCCCCCCCCCCCAGATGGATTTGGATCCTCAGCAACTTTCTCATCATCCTGTCCATATCTACTTTGGACAGGCTCCAAGTTGACTACACCAATCTCAAAGAAGAGGTTGTAGGAGGAGGCCTAGAAACCCTATGAAAGCTCTCTTACAAAAAGAGAGAGTGCAGTCTGGAAGTAAATGGGCTCCCTGAGAGAGAAGCAGGAAGAGAAGGGGATGGAGACATAATCCTAATGGTCTCAAATGTTGAGGATGGATCCGATGGCTTGGACACATTTTGGACAAAGGTCCGACATCCCTGATGGATCAGAAAAGTACTTCCTTGCCACTCTCTCACCATACAGTCTCTGTGCACTTTACCCCTAGCCTTAGTCTTAACCCCCCTGCTATTTTTCTGAAGGCTTCTTTGCACAGGAAGATGATGACATTTGAAAAGGGTTTACCTTCTCCAGATGAGACCAGGAGAAGCAGTTTCAAGAAGAGCTTACATCAAGTATCAATCAAGGTTCTGACTCCAAAGGCAAACTAGACACTGCAATACTTGTCAAAGTGTGCAGTTCCCAAGCAACACACACACACACACACACACACACACACACACACACTGCATGCATCTTGGGGGTGGATCTTATGCCCATAGGAGAGACATTTTTAAAATAAGATACACGGCCTGACATCCAGGAAAAAAATAAAAAGCTCATCAAGAAACAAGAATACAAAATGACCACTACCTAAACACTGAAAAGAGAACATAAAAGCATGAGTATAACCAATGTAAGGAACAAAAAAAAAAAGTACAAGTATAAAAATACTACTACAGAGCTAACAGTACAAATAAAGTACAGTTGTGTACACTCACCATAAATGTAGATGCTAGAGTGTATTCACTGTTGCAGTCATCACATTTGGGTTATCTGCTTGCAGTAGCCCTCAGTCAGCAAAGTCTTGGGTCCTGCGTCTGTTGCTGTCCCTTCTTCCGTGACGTCAGGGGAATAAAACATGCAGCCAACGTCATTACCTCAGTTTTTCTTGCCCCAGATGTCAGGTGCCCCTCTAAAGGGAAGCAATTAAATCTATAAATATACAAGGATATACCTCCAACAACAAAAGCAAATACACCAAAAAGCTTTTGAGCATAGTAAAGGGAGTAGAGGTATAGCCAAAAGTAGTAAGGGGGCTGGGAGGGTAACCAGGACTGCAACAGTGAATACACTCGAACATCAACATTTATGGTAAGTGTACACAACTGTACTATGTTCTTCGTATTTCATTGTTTCAGTCATCACATTTGGGTAGATTCCCAAACTAAGGATGGGAGGAGGAATTTAGATAGCATTAGGACCAGCTAAAAGGTCTTGCAAGACTGCAGTGGCAAAGCCAGCTCTGGATTTAGAGAAAATTGGCAGATGGTAATGCTTGGGGAAAGTATGTACAGAACTCCAGGTAGCAGCTTCTAGGGTGTCCCTGGTAGGGACGCTTCTGAGAAACGCTGTAGAGGTAGATGCAGCCCTGGTTGAGTGGGGCCTGATCTGTGGGATAGGTTTTCCATGGTGCTTGTAGCAGAAATGAATACAATGGCCTAGCCATTTGGAAATTGTTTGCTTTGAAATAGCCTTCCCCTCTGTCCCTGCAGCAAATGCCACCAGCAGTTGGTCAGATTTCCTTTGAGGTTTAGTCCTGTCAAAGTAAAATTTAAGTTGTCTGTGCACATCTAAGGAGTGCAGTATCCGTTCCCCTTTGTTCTGTGGATTAAAAAAAAGGTTGGCAAATGAATAGGCTGATTAAGGGCCACACTGGATACTACCTTGGGCATGAAGGAAGGATTGGTCTGAGGGACACCCTGTCTGCAAAAAAGATGAAAGGCTCCACTGCTCTGAGGGCCTGTAACTCTGATACCCTTCTTGCTGAAGTGATTGCTTAAAGGAAACCTGTTTTCCAAGAAAGGAATTTTAAGTCTGCAGTAGCAGCTGGCTCGAAAGGAGAAAAAGAGTGAGTTTCTCCAATACAAAGTTAAGGTCCCAGGCTGGGGTTGGGCCTCTCCTGGGTGGAAGTAAATTTTTGGACCCTCTAAAGAACTGCTTGTGCAATGGATGAGAGAAGAGGGGAGGTTCTGTGTTATAATGAGCTGAAATGGCTGAGGTGTGAATTTTGATGGAGGAGAAAGACAGGCCCTTGTGAAGCATCTCAGTTAAGTATTGTAAAATCTGAGCTAAATTGGGCACTGCTGTGCTCATCCCTTGAGACTGGTTCCAGGCACAGAATCTTTTCCATTTTTCAGCATAAGATTTTCTAGTATTAGGCCTCCTTGCCTCTAAAATGATATCCATCACTGGTTTACTGAGGGATGGTAAAGGAGAGATTAGGTAATTAGCCAGGCTGCTAGGTTCAGTGTTTGAAGCTGAGGGTCTAAAATGTGGTTCTCCTGCTGAGACAACAGGGTAGGAGTCTGAGGCAGGTGCCATGGGGCCAACAGTGACAATCTGCGCGGCCAGTCTGGTGCAATCAAAATCGTCCTTGATTTGTCCAGTTTGATCTTCAGTAGTACTTTGGAGACCAGAAGCAGTGGAGGAAAGGCATAAACTATTAGGTTTTTCCAGCTAAAGGACACAGCATCCACTTTCCAAGCTTGTTTGTGGGGAGTCCTTGTGCAAAATTTGTCAATTGACAGTTCTGGGGGGAGGCAAACAGGTCTCTATCTGAGCGCCCCCATTTGCTTGTCAACATGCTGAAAATCCTTGGTTCCAGTTTCGACTCGTGTGGGTCCATGAGGTTTCTGCTTAGTTCGTCTGCCAGTGTATTTAGTTTTTTTGGCAGGAATTGAGCTTGTAGATGCACTTGGCAGCTCACGGCTGTGTTCCACAATGCCATAGCTAGTCTGCAGAGGGGGTAAGAATGTGTACCCCCCCCACTTGTTTATGTACCACATACAGTGGTGTTGTCAGTCTTTACCATTAACTGTCCTGGAAGAATGTGGTCCTTGAAGGCTGTCAGAGCATTCTGTACAGCTAACATTTCTTTTTGATTGATATGCAGGTGCATTTGACTTGGTTTCCATTTGCTCTGAATGCACTTTGAGCCCCCCCATGCATAGTCTGATGCGTCTGTTAGGGTTTGGGCAGCAGGGGGTAGTGTGAATGGTAGTCCCTTGTTTTGGTGGCAGGCTTCTGCTCACCAAAGGAACTCTAGGTGTAAACAAGGTATGATAGGAATCATTTTTATTTTACATTTGTTGACTGGGATAGTCCGACTGGATGCATGTCCATTTTCAGCGGAGGCCCGGGGAGAAATGCTCCAAGGGTAAGCAGATACAGCATTACAGATTACAAACAGACTATTTACAGAGATTACATAAGTAAGAAAGTTAAACAAGTTCCACAGGTTACAGTTAATCCTGAGCGCAAGTCAGGATTAAATTCAATTACACAGTAAACTGGTTAACAGATTTTTTACACATTCTACAGACAGTTATCCAGGCTTGATACATTGACATAACCAGTTAAGTGACAAATGTTGTTTGAGTCTAGTTTTAAATTGACCCAAGGTGGAAAGTAAGGTAATATCAGCTGGAAGAGAGTTCCATGATCTACTTACAGAGTTTGCAAAGAGAGAATCACCGGCTGTGTTATTAATTTTGCTGGTCTGAATTAGTAGCTCGTTAGAGGATCAAAGAGGTCTAGGATTGTTATAGGGGGTGATAATATTTTTAAGTGCAGGAGTACTGTCCGGATTATAGAAGATTTTATAGGTCATAATCAGTTGGTTATACTGGATTAGGCTGGGTAGTTCAAGCCACCCAAGCTGATTTAGATTGATGCAATGATGTGTCCTAAAAGGCAAACCTGGCAATGTGGTTGTAGCAAATTGAGAGTTTGTTAAGGACAGTCTTGTTTAAATTCGAGAGTAGAGGGGATGCATACAGAAGGGTTGAAAGAAGGTGAGAGCGCGCTATTGCAATTTTAGCAGGAGGGGTTAGGAAGGCTTTTATTCTGAGAATGTTGACACCATAGGCTTTTTAGATACCATTGTAGTTTCCTCATATGCAGTCTTGCATATGGAATTAAAAGAATGCAGGAGGCCATGAACCCCAAGGCTTGTAGTATTTGCCTTGCAGATAGCCGGGGTTTTGTGGCCACTTGTTTGAAGTAGGTTGTCAAATGAATTTGTTTCTCTAGTGTGAGGAAAATCATCTGGGGAGTTGTATTCAAGCTTGCTCCCAGGAGTATAATTTGTTGACAGAGTACCAGGTGTGATTTCTTTTTGTTTATGGTGTACCCTGCACCTTTTGTACAAAGGCCAGATGATTCAAAAGTATGTCCTGGCTTTCTGCCTGAATTAGACAATCGTTCAGATATTGGTATATTTGAGTATTTCTTTGCTGCAAAATGTAATGACTGGAGCTAGGCACTTTGTGAATACCCTGGGCGCAGTAGATAAGCCAAAGGGCAGTGCAAAGAGCTGATAGTGCGTGTAGCCTGCTTTGAAGCATAGGTATCTTCTGCAAGATTCCCTGATTGGGATGTGCAAGTATGCTTCCTTTAAATCTAGTGTTGCCAACCAGATGTCCCTGCCTAGCATAGGGAGCAACTGGTGAAGAGTCAGCATCTTGAATTTTGGAATCACCAAAAAGGTGTTTAGAGTAGACAGGTCCAGAATAGGACACCATGAATTGCCTTTTCTGGGTACCAGGAAAAGTCTCGAGTAGAAACCTTGTCACTTTTCCTCTTCTGGTACCAACTGAATAGCTCCCATGCTTAAAAGAGAAAGTACTTGCTTTTGGGCCTCCACCCACTGATTTTGGGGTAGATCTGGCAACCCGCTTGGTGTTGATAGCGTGTGGAAGTGAAATCTGTATCCCTGGGACGCTATATTTAAAACCCATTTGTCCTGGGTAATGAGTTCCCAGTTCTTTGCATGAAGACCAATCTTTCCCCCCAAAGGGGCAGTCAGTTGAGAAGTGCTTGGAAGTTTTAAAAAGAAGTCACCGAGACAGTTTGTCATAGGGGGGAGTTTTATTACTCCCAGATTTGGAGGTGGAGGCCCCCCACTGCTTAGTCCTGTGCGTACCCTGCGACTGAAACCTAGGAGCTCTGCTGGGTCTGAGTTTCGACTGAGAAGATCTGGAAGAGGCAGGAAAGGACCAATTCTGGGAAGGCCAATGCCTACTAAACCTTGGAGGTTGTACTTGTAAAAAATCTTTAACAGTTTGCATAGATTTAGCTTTTTCCTCCATCTTTTTAAGAACTTCTGCCTTGTTGCCAAACAGGCGGTCCTGGTTTAAGGAAGCATCCAGTAATTTTGCTTTTACATGGTCTAGCAAGGATCGCTCCTTAAGCCAAGCTTGCCTTCTAAGTACTGACCCAGTTATAGCAGTCCTGCAAGATGCCTCTAGTGAATCAAAACCACATTGCAAAGTATGCTTTCCAACTTTTTCAGCTGAATGCAGTAAATCCTGCAAATCTTTATTTTCAGCACAATCAGGAATCAACATAATTTTCTGTTTAACAATCCAATAATATGCTGCTGATACATTAATATATGAAACTGGCAGTTTAAGGCCCTAATGGCCAAAGTTGCAGAAGTGTATACCTGCTTACCCCATCTATCCAGTGCCCTGGAGTCTCTATCAGAGGGGGTAGGATTTTTGGCAGTAGTAGCTTTAATGGCCTTGGGTCCCTGTGAAACGGTCTCAGGATCCGCAGTAGGATTTTTAAAAAGGAACTTGAGAGTCAGGGACCCTGTGATATCTATCAGGCTTTCTGGGAGCAGGAGGTAGAGAGTCAAGGGCCAAGCTAGACTCCGAAAAGGCATCATCAACAATGTCTAGTACAAGAGGTATGGCTAAATGCCTGTGCTGGGGCAGGGGTAAGAAATCCCTAAGCCTCTTTTTAGAATCAGAGAAATCCTGACTTTCCCCAATGAAAATGCTCCCTGAGAGTATGCAAGTTTTCACCAAAAGAGAAATCCCTGGGGGGGGGGGGGGGTAATAGAGTCCTCAGCATCAGAATCCTTATAGGTAGATAAGAGTAAATCCTGGTCATCAGAGGAAACAGAAAATTCAGAATCCTGGTCAGAAGTATCATAAGCAAAATCAGTCCTAGGTCTCAGACGGGGGTGGCTGGCTTCCCAAGTAATAAGGTTTTCAGCCATTACCATTTGTTTTTAGGCATAGAGGCCTGACCATGTGGTCTGGGCGTCAGTTTTCTAGGCATGGTTCGAGTTTTAGGCCTTGAAGAAGATGGCGTTTGTTTAATAAGCAAGTCAGTAGGCCTGAATACACCATCAGAAGCTGATGCCTACACAGCGGCTCTGCACCCATCCAAGGTAGAGACATCCGCAGGTTCCACAGTTGAAGCATCTAGCAGCATACCGGACTCCGAATGGGTCTAAGTAGAGGGCTGCGAATCTGAAGTAGCGGGTATCAGTTGCTGCGAAAGTGCCTGAGTACCGGCGAACTGGCAACTGGCTTAGAAGAAGCGACATCGGCAGCTTTGGACCTAAGCGACCTGTCTCTGTCTTTACCTTTGCATTTTTTCAGAATGTCGGTAGTTGGATGGCTTACCAAAGACATATCAGGATAACTGAACCAAGCACCAAAATATTTAGAAGCGAAAATATTCCAACGGACAGTTCGTGGTTTAAAGAAGGCACAAAACCGACAGCGAGGTACGTCATTTTCAGAGCCTAGGCAAGGAATACAGTCCAAATGAAAATCTTTATGAGGTATTTGCTTTCCACACGCAATGCAATTATTTACTTTTATTGACATCGGTTTAGAGCAAGAAAAAGTTTCCCCAATGTGGTACTTGGCTTTTAGTTGAAGGCTTCAGTTCTGAAACTCGAAAACGAAAATTTCAGGAATCTATCAACCGGCACTTGCTAACTGCTTTTGCTTCGGGCACCACACGGCAAGAAAGACTGAGGCAATGACGTCAGCTGCATGTTTTATACCCCTGATGACCTGACGTCACGGAAGAAGGGGCAGCAACCGATGCAGGACCCAAGACTTTGTTAATCAGGCCAACTGAGGGCTACTGCAAGCAGATAACCCAAATGTGATGACTGCAACAGTGAAATACGAAGAAAATCTGTAAAAGCAAAGACAGTAAGCACCTAAAGCCCTCACAGAGAACAAGAGAGAGGGAGGAAAACTACTTTTTTATATTTTTAATCAGACACACAAAGGTCAAATATGATAGAAAAAGCAGATGAAAGCCTGTGCCAAAAAGGCAATCAAAAAGTGCACAACTTATCTGAAAAGTATGCAAAAAAAATCCTCGGAAAAGTCTCCATGTCTCTATTGTTCAAGCAACATATGAGATCTGAGACAATTTAAATACCGAGGGGATTACGGATGAGAGGAGGAGTCTGAAACCCAAAAGTTTGAAGAGTGGACACTCGCAGCAGATGACATCAGTTGAGGATGGATGGAAAAGACAACACTTTTGGAACTTATCTGCCCAGCAATGGAAGTGGTAACAGACAGACCTTCGAATGTCCGCAAGAGGAGTGCTCTTCAGTGGCATGAAAGCTCTGAAGAGTTTGGTGCCCAAACCTGCTTTTTAGTCAGCTCAGCTCAAACTGTTTGGGCTTGTTGAAGGGTGTCCATTATGTTTGGAAGCTGGCTTGCCATTATACCCTTAGCGGGATATAATAATTCACACAGCTAGGACTACTGAAGCACTGATCCTAATGATGTACATAACAGATGTACTGCAGGTTCCATTTTCCAATGGTTATAGTCATAACTGCCTCCTTTCTCCTATTTCACTGCAAAACTTTCTGGTACTCAACACATGGTATTCTACAACAAACTGCTCCAAACAGTGACACTCGGTCCTACGGGGTTTTACTGCAGTACTATGCTGAATTTAATCATACACTACTACAGTTGCTTCAATAGAAATTATGATATTTTTAGTAGTTTCCAAATTAATATATATGTATAACATCTTTGTGGTAAAATGTACAGGAATTTCACTTCTGATGCAGTACCAGCTCAATAAAGTATTTTATGTCAATGTAAGTGGCATACTGAGCTAGTTCAAGATACACCCACAACCGAAACCAAATATGAAAAACATTCTGTGGAAAAATACTGAAGTCAACATGTTTTGTATTCTGTATTTAAAGGGTTAAGCAGAAAAATGTTCACTGCGTGCAAACTGAAATGTTCTGGAAAATGTTGATCACTGAGGAATGCAGGAGTTAATCTTAAACTGCTGATAAAGTTAATGGTGCAAGAATAACTGTGGTACTGGCTGGTAAAAACAAGTAATCAAACTATCAATTTTAATGAAAGTCCTCTGTGCTACGTGTATGTACGTGCAGGAGGGTCTATATAAGGAGAACTTAAAGTACAAGTAGCGAGACTGCTGGCATATTACTATCATGTAGCAGATCTCCATGCATGTAAAATAAAGCTGTTTTACTTGCTTACAAGAACTTGGTGTGATTCTTCCAGAATATGTTAGAAGAGTAAAATCTTTCGACATAACTGGCGCCCAACGTTAGGGCGGCCCCTGCACGGCGCGAATCGAACAAAGAGAGGCTGAAAACCTGCGCAGGTGGAGAGAGATCAGGCTCTCCTCGAATGAAAGACCTCCAACTGAAACAGGTTGAAATTAGAAGCCAGTCACTCTTTCCAGATTCAATCCGTGAGGTGGCAGCGAAACAGGGCGGAGGAATCACAAAGGTAAGCAAAAAGAAAAGCTATTTTTTGTTGTTTCTGATTGGAATTTTTTGTCTAAATTTTAAGGGACTAGTCAAGGGAGAAATTTAATTTTCTCAAAGTATAAGGAGTATATGTGAATAGATTCCATATACAAGAGATCTCAGGAACAGGAATAGTTTCTCATAAGAGAAATGGGAACAGGAACCAGTTGCGTCAAAGGTGACGACAATCTGAAGATGAAAAGTTTATGTTTGATTTACACCCAAAGAACGTAAAATATTTAGATAAATGGAAAAAAGATCATGGGTTTAGTGGATGTTTACGTAAGTCAGAATGTCAAAATCTAGTAAGATTACTGTGCAAACAGGCAGGAAATAAGACAAGGAATCAAAAGAAGGTGGGGTTTCCCCAGGCACAGAAATGGCTGGAGGAAGCAAATAAGAGACATAGGGAACAAAATTTGAAAAAAAGGCGTGGTAATTCAAGTGAAAGAGATGTGTACTTTGTTAAAAAGGAAGATAGTAAAACTTCCAAGTGTGTAGAACCAGAATGCAGACTCTCTTAGATAAAATAGAAGAACATTGGAAGCCCAAGGCAGATTGGACTTGCATTAATCAATGCATTCAATCAGATGACGAAACCGTAGACAAACTACATCGTCTCACACAATGTTTTGATGCTCATAGTGGGTTGATTAAGGTAGAAAATCAGGAAAATGACTCGCCCTATGAACAGCAATTGAAAAATGCACTCCTAAAGGGCTGCCAGACAGCCATTGGTAACTTTATACAAAAACATATGATCACACACAGGACAGCGCGTCTACAGCCCCTTATGGAGTATGCTAGACATGCTGAGAAATATCTGAAGGAAAAGAAAGATAAACAAGCCCAGACTTTTACAGTTAGTGAAGATGGAACTTTAATGTTAGTTCAAGGTTCCGCAAACCGCGGAAGAGGGCGTGGCAGGGGAAGAGGACGAGGACGGGGAGGCGTAAGTCATTCTGAGAATTTCGAAGGTAGGCAAAAGAGGGGGGAATGTTTTAAGTGCGGTAAGAAAGGACATTTCGCCAGAGATTGCAGAGGACCGGAAAAACCGATGGTTGCTTCCGGTGGTACCGCATGACTATATGACGGTCAAAAAGATGTAGATGGAGGGTATGAGAAAGAAAAAGAAAGTGAGAATGGGGAAGTAGATACAAGTGAAGACGATGGGTGGGGACAGGAAATGGCAGAAAATTAAAAATATCAAATGGTAAATCTAACAGCACTAGCATCAACTATGCAATTGGAATCCCAACCAGTGATCACATTGCAAGTTGAGGGCCGAGACATAGAATTTCTTTGTGACTCAGGGGCTTCTCGAACGTTAGTCAGAAGTACTGCCATATCATCCGATGTTACCTCGGATGAATATGTGCTTGTAAAAGCAGCAAATGATCGTATTTACAAAGAGCCATTGGCCAAACCTCTGTGGGTTACCGACCCAGAGATGAACCAAACCATACGGTTCCAAGTAATAATTTCAAAAATCTGCCCAGTACATTTACTAGGAAGAGATTTAATGCAAGTGTTCGGTATAGCAGCCGTCCCAACCTCCACGGGATGGTGGCAAGGAGAATAGAACTGAATAGTGCAATGCTATTAGAGGGCAGGGAGATCTACATTACTGGTATAGTAATGATTTGATAGAGACAGGCCCCAGAGTGTAGTGACGGATCTTACATATTTGGCATTAAGCAAATACGGCATAACAAATCCGAAGGTGTCAGATCCATTACATTGCACAATGTATTACAGAAGATGTGCCGGACCTGATTTAGAATACGAAAATAAATTTCTTAGTTTTAAAGTCACCAAACTAGTATTGCATAGCCTTTTTTGGGACACACTAGGTAATTCTGCAGTCACATGTAGCCTTACAAGGGATATGCAGCTGCTGTATAAAAATGAATTAACCACACATATTTCAGTCACGGAGGGTGAAGGAATGTCATGGTACCTTGTGGGTAAGAAAATAACTGAATGGGTAGGATGGACACCAGAACAGTTGGCAGGTAAGGGCATTCAGGTTCAAAAACTTAACTGGGTTACACAAGCCAGACCGACCGTGCACCTCAGGGAAGACAAACCGATACAATCCCCTGGGACATTATGACTATGTCTCCTTACCCCCATGGAAGAATCTCAATTGCAGATGATTCCAAACTCATTATGGTCGCAGGGTCAGCACGATATCGGACTGATTAGAACGGCAGGACAGGTAAAGATTACACCCAAGTCAGAATTTAGACCTCATAAACGGCAGTATCCCTTGAGCAGAAAAGCAGAGGAGGGCATTTTACCAGTAATCACAGCACTTTTGAAAGCTGGAATATTAATTCTGTGCACAGACTCACCGTGTAATACGCCCTTATTTCCAGTAAAAAAACCGGATGGGACATGGAGGATGGTACAAGATTTACAGGCAATAAATGCCGCGGTGGTACCTCGGGCCCCCATAGTCCCGGATCCGTCTATTCTGCTGAACGATATCCTTCCAACGGATAACTACTTTTCTGTAATTGATATCAGTAATGCCTTTTTCTCTATTCCCTTGCAGGAAGATAGTAGATTTTGGTTTGCATTTACGTTTATGGGCAAGCATTATACCTATACCAGGTTACCGCAGGGATACTGCGAAAGTCCGACCATCTTCTCACAAGAGATGTCCACCAATTTGGCTCAGTTCCAACCAGCCCAAGGGTGCCACCTACTGCTGTACGTGGATGATATCCTCCTGGCCGCAACTACGGAAGAACTCTGTAAGTCCGAGACTATTCGACTACTACACTTTCTGGCACACGAAGGACATAAGGTAAATAAGTCTAAATTACAATTTTGTAAATTAGAAGTACGTTACCTGGGTTATACTATCTCTGGGAAGGGCAGGCGATTAGATGACAGCAGAAAGAATGCTATTTTACAAGCCCCCATGCCAACTACAAAAAGAAATGAAGCCCTTTTTAGGCATTACGAACTTCTGTCGTAGTTGGATTCC
The DNA here is from genome assembly GCF_019279795.1 of Protopterus annectens. Taxonomy (NCBI): domain Eukaryota; kingdom Metazoa; phylum Chordata; order Ceratodontiformes; family Protopteridae; genus Protopterus; species Protopterus annectens. The sequence goes on from NC_056744.1 coordinate 1,568,446,448, forward strand.
CAACTACGCCGAAGAAGTGCACCCGCTATCAGACTTAATTTTTGCAATACCGATGGCGGCAAAAGATTTGCTGCACTGGACAGACAAGGCAGTACAGGCATTTACTAGAATCAAGCAACTGATAGCTGGGTCAGCAACATTGGGGTTTCCAGATTACAGTAAGACCTTTATACAGACTGTAGATTGCAAGCAGGGATTTATGACATCTGTTTTAATGCAAATGTATGGAAAAGTTAAGACCATTGGCATTTTACTCTAGCAAATTAGACTCAGTAGCATGAGCATTACCACACTGTGTGCAAGCAGTAATTGCAGCCGCTTTGGCGGTACAAGCGTCTGCCACGTTGGTATTGTTCCATGATCTTACGTTAAAAGTCCCGCACTCTGTAGCAGTCATCCTTCTGCAGGACAAGTTAACATTTCTGTCACCTAGCAGACATTTATCTTGTATGACTACGCTGTTATCGCAGCCACACATGACAATTGAGAAATGCACTACCTTAAATCCAGCGACATTGCTACCTGTTGCTGAAGACGGTATTCCGCATGTATGCTTAGATCTCATACATTCTAAAGTTCTACCAAGACCGGATCTTAAAGATCAACCCTTACTACATGCGGACTGGACACTGTTTGTAGATGGGTCAGCACGCAAAACAGAAACAGGCACCACGCAGGTAGGGTATGCAGTTACTACTGCAACTCAGATAATAGAGGCAAGACCACTCCCCGGGAACTTATCCGCTCAAGCAGCGGAACTGATTGCTGTGACAAGGGCATGTCTCCTTTCAGAGGACAGAAATGTCACTATCTATACGGATAGTCAATATGCCTTCTCTACGGTGCATGTGTTTGCTCAGCAATGGAAAAATAGGGGGATGGTTACAACCTCGGGGAAAGACATTATGCAAAAAAACCTAATCCTTGAATTACTACAAGCCGTCCAATGGCCACGGGGTTTGGCCATCTGTAAATGCGCTGCTCATACCCGTGCTAAGGACCTGGTATCACTTGGTAATGCCCTAGCAGACAAAGCAGCCAAAGAGGCAGCTATGTCCAGTACCTTTTCACTTAAAACCACACCTACAGAATTACAACCAACAGATAAATTTGATTTGCAAACCTTACAAGTCATGCAGGAACTTAGCACAGTACAGGAAAAACAACGCTGGACTAGGTATGGTGTTAGGCAGAACAAAGGAATCTATGTGGGACCGGATAATAAATATGTTTTGCCTACTAATCTTTTTAGGTATGCAGCACTAGTTGTGCATGGCCCTTCCCATCTGGGCCCTGCAGCTATGGTTAGAATTATCCACCTTACCTTTTGGACCAAGGGTTTCATTGCATATGCAAAACGTTTTTGTCTATCCTGCATAGTATGTGCTAAATACCACGGGGAGGGTCAGAGTTGCTCCGGCATCATTTCCAACACCCCCTATCCTTTTCATACAATATGTATGGACTTCATCGAATTGACCCGGCACAACTAAAGAAGTTTGTGTTAGTAATAGTAGATGCATTTACTAAGTGGGTTGAGGCTTTTCCGGTGACACATCCGGATGCTCAATCAGTGGCTAAAATTTTGGTCAATCACATCGTCCGCACTTTGGACTTCCTACACGCATCTACTCTGACAACGGCACGCATTTTGTCAATCAGATCATACAGAAACTGTCTACAGTTTTCCAAATTGAATTGAAACACCATTGTGCCTACCACCCACAGTCAGCAGGGTTGGTGGAACGCCATAACGGCATTCTAAAAGGCAAGTTGAGAAAACTCATGGCGAGACACATCAGTCTTGGATTACCTGTCTACCTCTAGCCCTCCTTTCCATGCACAACTCCCACCTCAAAAGGAGTCACCCCATTTGAGTTGTTGTATGGGAGACCTTATTACGTCCGCAGTGGCAAAACTTGTTGCCTGCGGGCGTGAGGGGTGAGGAGATAGCATGAGGAAAATGCTGACCAATACTAACAGCTGTTTAATAAATGATTGTTTTTCAGGTTCAAGAGACGACAAAATCACGGAAGTCATCGCAACTCCAATGGCAGTTCGGATTAAAGAAAGGTCCTCATGGATCCACCTAACGCATTGTAAAACATTTTAAGTTAGATAAAAAACTAAATTCCCCTGAGGAACAAACAGACAGCAGTAACCATGAAGGACAATAATGAGAATAAGATAAAATGGTTCTATTGCAATATTTTATTGTTTATAACTATTGTGATTGTAATATTTTTGTTTTTTAATGAAGCTAGCCATTCAAAAAGAGACAAACACACCAGCTGGCATCCAAACTTTAATACATATCAAGCGATTAAATATGCATATGCATCCTCAATGAATGTCTCAAATTGTTGGGTATGTACTGTAATATCTACTGTACATAGTGGCTTAATGTTAGGGACAGCCCCTCTGGAAACAAATGATACTTGGAATAGTTTGTTGTTTGAAACCACAGAAGTACCACTGAGAGACAAGGTGGCGCTGCCTCTTCTGGGGCGCCAAAACGGAACAGGGTGTTTTCAAGAGATTGAAAACGTTAAGGTGGGGCTGAGCCAATGTAATTTGACAATAGTTCATAATTGTACCCTAGAAAGGCAGTGTGAAACCAAGTTTGGAGCTATAAAAAAAGACATCAATGTAAATGATACTAGTTTTGTTGAAAAAATGCTGTATGTATATGGCCTGTTATTTAAGGGGCTAAAGCCAAATGGGAGTTATGAATTTGCAACCAATATCACCATAAAAACGAATGATTGTTATTTTATTTGTGGTAGGAAAGCATATAAATGGTTACCATATGGCTGTTCAGGAAGTTGTTTTTTGGGATATCTGATACCAGCTATCAGACACGCAAATGTATTACCTCAAAGTAAAACACAAAATGCACGTTCTCTTAATAAACCTATTAATCCTGTAGGTAACATTGATGCGTCATGGATTTATCACCATGACTTGGCACACGTCAGCAGCAAAGGACTCTCACATATGGACCTAGGCGATGATGTAATTGCTTGGGCTGGTATTTTGCCAGCGTATGGGACAGTAAAATCCATCTGGGAACTGAGAAAACTGTCAAAACTGTTAGAGACTCTGAGTAATGCGACATTTTCAGCGCTAGAATTGGTGACAGACGAATTAACGGCGATGAGAACAGTAGTGTTGCAGAACCGTATGGCGCTCGATTTCACCCTAGCGGCGAAGGAAAAATAGTTCAACAAGTTTTTGAACTGACTAAACCTGGTCCAAACCCCTTGACTGACTTTTTCCAAAATCTGTTTGGAAACTGGGGTTCTGTGTTGATGAACATTTTAATTGCTGTATGTGTTGGTGCAATCATATTTTTGCTGCTTGGCTGCTGTTGCATACCATGTATCAAAATGATAATATCGAAGGTTATCTCTGCCAATGCTACAAAAGCATATTTCTCCGATTATGAGAAGGTATACAACGTATCTGGGATTGTGTAAAATAAACAGTATACAAAATGTTGTAAGGGGGGAAATGTGGAAAAATACTGAAGTCAACATGTTTTGTATTCTGTATTTAAAGGGTTAAGCAGAAAAATGTTCACTGCGTGCAAACTGAAATGTTCTGGAAAATGTTGATCACTGAGGAATGCAGGAGTTAATCTTAAACTGCTGATAAAGTTAATGGTGCAAGAATAACTGTGGTACTGGCTGGTAAAAACAAGTAATCAAACTATCAATTTTAATGAAAGTCCTCTGTGCTACGTGTATGTACATGCAGGAGGGTCTATATAAGGAGAACTTAAAGTACAAGTAGCGAGACTGCTGGCATATTACTATCATGTAGCAGATCTCCATGCATGTAAAATAAAGCTGTTTTACTTGCTTACAAGAACTTGGTGTGATTCTTCCAGAATATGTTAGAAGAGTAAAATCTTTCGACACATTCTGTTGCACTGAACATGCCTAAACCAATGGATCACCTACCTAAAATAAAAGCCAATATCTTCGTCCATTATTAAAGTATCATTTAAAATAAAAGCCAATATCTTCGTCCATTACTAAAGTATCATTAAAAAAATTTCAGTCGGTCAATACAATGTTCAGCAACACAAATCTAAGACTGCTACATTACCCTTAGGGTTTCACTGTAGCACTGCAATGAATGTGATCACACAATTTTAATTTGTTTAAAAGTACTTTACTGCAGCCTTGGCATGTCACAACTGAAAGAAATACATTTACATATATAAATAAAATGCATGATTACCTTTCATTACCAGATCTACTTCTAAATAAAATGGTCAAAAAAAAAAAAGATCTTATGCTAGGCTACACCAGACACAAACTAATACAGCTCCAAATAGACCAGCAAGGCAGCACAGAGTTCAATAGATTTATTGAATACTGATAAATATAACAAACTAGTTTCGGCCAACAGCCTTCTTCAGTGTAAAACAGTATAGTCAGGTTCAATTGAGTCATCATTTAAATACATATCAAGAGCCAATCAAAAAATTGAGCTCATGAATATTCATAAATTTGAAACATATTTATAAGACATGTTTAAGGCACTTGAAGTATATCATACAAATGTACAATAAAAATTGATATAAATACTCTAGTAAGGTCCATCCATAACAGGAAAGATACACACCAAATAAATACATGAAATTTGGCAAATTATTAGTATATTCTAACATGTCCATCTGGCCATGTATTCATACTTGTAATCTAATTTTGTCATCCCATATTGGATAAACCACTATCACGTGCTGTTGAGCAGTCCTTGGTTAGAGACACCAAAGGTAATAAATATCAAGTACTTATGTTCAAAGGACTCAAACATGCTATATCATAAGGGAGCATATGTTTGACAGGTTAAGTTATATATATATACGTATGTGTATATATAGATTTGTAGTGGGCGAAACAGATAATAAACATAGAGCACAATGCAAAAATTAGATCGACAATACTGAAGGTAACAGCCTGAACATAAAGGCTTGCACATTCCTTCAGAATAGGCATTAAAGATATTGTATATCCAATACATATATGGAAAGGGCACAGACATTCCGTATCAAAAGGGGAGATATTTAAAAGTTGAATTACATATACACAAATGTGTATATGTGTATATCTGATAGAATAACAAGTATTACACAAAATAAGACAATATGACCAACAATCAGTGATATGGGTAAGACCCTCAACATGAGGCTAAACTTCCAAAACAAGAAAAATGACAAAGCATCTAGTTTCAAATGATGTTAAACTAACATATATAAATGCTCAGTCACCTGGCTGGCAAATTAAGTACCTTTCATTCGTACCCCCACAAAAGAAGAAATTTTTTATTGACTACATTTGGCCACCGCCCATATCATACATAGTATTGCAGGAAAGCCCTTGTGGCTCAATATCTAAACACCCTGTTCAATACCGAACCAGGGTATTTTGACATTCATAATCCATGTATTCAAGGACATATAAGTAGGAGACAAATAGAAATCCACCACTTGGTGTCCAATTATTCAATGTACCAATACAAACTAACCATATTCCCTATAAATGATCATTCAGTCCCGGATGAAATAAACCCCCCAGTGTAATGATCCAATATTTCTCTTTTTGATCCAGTAGCCCATGCCAACCTTGTTTGTTTGTTCTGTCTCCAGAAATACGGTCAATGACCATAAAGGTGAACCTAGCTTGAGGATGTTTTAGTGTATGTTGATATAAGGCACTGGTCTCCTTATGGTTTTTTATATCACTGCGATGTTCGTTCATTCTAAATCTCAAGGCTCTGGAAGTTTGTCCAACATAAAATCCCCCACTGTAACATGAAGCCAGGTACACCACCCAGTCGCTACTACAGTTTCCAAAGATCTTGATGTCAAAAACTCTACTGGTATTACGACTGGTAAACGCCCTGGATTTCAGCATATGTTGACAGGAACCACAATGGCCACAAGGGAATGACCCAATGAGTTCATCACCATGAAGTGTCAATTGTTTATGGATAGTCCCCCCACTTGCCATATGTTTAAAATGTGCAAAATAGGAGCCTAAGGTTTTACCACGTTTGTATGAGAAAAGACAACGGGGTCCCAAAATACTTCGCAGCTTATCATTGGCCAATAAAATGTTCCAATGTTTATTGATAATGTTTCTAATCATGTTAATGTTTCTGCCATAAGTGGTGATGAATCTAACACATGTATTACAAGAGGATTGATTTTTGTTCTTATTCTGATATTGTAATAAGTCATCCCTCACAAGACGATTAGCTCCACTCTGAGCCGACACAATATCAAATCTATCATATCCCCTGTTGGTAAACCTCTGACTGAGATCCCTACTGGCCAATTGATATTCCTCCATGTTGGAACTGAGACGTTTGATACGTATAAATTGGGATATGGGAATACTCCTGATAGTGTGACGGGGATGTAAACTTGATGCATGTAACAAGGTGTTATATTGCGGGTACTTACGGAAAACCCTCGTAGACAAAGTATTGTCTGGGTTCCTGTATACAGTGACATCCAAAAAATTAAGGGAATTTTTATCATATGTCACCGAAAATTCAAGTCCCCAGACATTGTCATTAAGATACTCAACAAATTCCCGCAAGTATCCCACCCACGTCCTTGAATACATGGATTATGAATGTCAAAATACCCTGGTTCGGTATTGAACAGGGTGTTTAGATATTGAGCCACAAGGGCTTTCCTGCAATACTATGTATGATATGGGCGGTGGCCAAATGTAGTCAATTAAAAATTTCTTCTTTTGTGGGGGTACGAATGAAAGGTACTTAATTTGCCAGCCAGGTGACTGAGCATTTATATATGTTAGTTTAACATCATTTGAAACTAGATGCTTTGTCATTTTTCTTGTTTTGGAAGTTTAGCCTCATGTTGAGGGTCTTACCCATATCACTGATTGTTGGTCATATTGTCTTATTTTGTGTAATACTTGTTATTCTACTGCATATACACATATACACATTTGTGTATATGTAATTCAACTTTTAAATATCTCCCCTTTTGATACGGAATGTCTGTGCCCTTTCCATATATGTATTGGATATACAATATCTTTAATGCCTATTCTGAAGGAATGTGCAAGCCTTTATGTTCAGGCTGTTACCTTCAGTATTGTCGATCTAATTTTTGCATTGTGCTCTATGTTTATTATCTGTTTCGCCCACTACAAATCTATATATACACATACGTATATATATATATAACTTAACCTGTCAAACATATGCTCCCTTATGATATAGCATGTTTGAGTCCTTTGAACATAAGTACTTGATATTTATTACCTTTGGTGTCTCTAACCAAGGACTGCTCAACAGCACGTGATAGTGGTTTATCCAATATGGGATGACAAAATTAGATTACAAGTATGAATACATGGCCAGATGGACATGTTAGACTATACTAATAATTTGCCAAATTTCATGTATTTATTTGGTGTGTATCTTTCCTGTTATGGATGGACCTTACTAGAGTATTTATATCAATTTTTATTGTACATTTGTATGATATACTTCAAATGCCTTAAACATGTCTTATAAATATGTTTCAAATTTATGAATATTCATGAGCTCAATTTTTTGATTGGCTCTTGATATGTATTTAAATGATGACTCAATTGAACCTGACTATACTGTTTTACACTGAAGAAGGCTGTTGGCCGAAACTAGTTTGTTATATTTATCAGTATTCAATAAATCTATTGAACTCTGTGCTGCCTTGCTGGTCTATTTGGAGCTTTCTACTTGGTTTGGACCGTGCATCCCCTCGTGCATAGGACTTGGTTTACTCCCCACAAACTAATACAGCTCAGTTAAGGAACACTGATTTCCTGGTGGGGTAGTCACAGGAGGAGATGACATGCTCATCCCCGCACACACACACCGACTTGATCTATACCCCACTGATTTAAAACAAAATTGATCTAACACGCACTGTCCAAATCCAACGAAGCTCAATAACCAGAAAAAAAAAAAAAAAAAAAAAAAAAACTGCGACTGGCTATTCACTTAGGTGACATGAAATGTAAGACAGAAAAGTCCATTATATAACCATACAATTTGCATTTACTGGGGTGAACAACATTTTTGGGCCTGTTACTAGAAGTAAGAAACATGAAAAAACTGCCTGGTGTCCCTGGACTCGTTTCGATGAACCATTTGCACATCTACAAAACAGACGCATCAGAACTACTAGATCAAAAGACCTAAATTTTGCTTGTGGTTTTAATGGGACACACTGGACAGGCACACATGTTCAGGCTCCCCATCCATGTGAAGCAGAGTTCTTTCCAACCCTATCCAAGCTCAACTTGGACCAATGTATGGGTAATCAAATTCCCCCCCTGGTCAGGTGCCTGTGTTCACCCCTGTATAAATCAAAACTGCATGTCACATTTGGATTGCACGGCTAGGCTTATAAGAGCTCAGTAGCCTAGTATACACCTATGAACCTATAAAGGTGTACTGTATTTGAAGTTCATCTTAAAAAGGTTATTTACTACTTTTGTATCACCTCCAGCCAATGCTGGTTTTTAGTCACCAAATTGCAGTATTATGTGATGCTCTTAAACAAGAACTGTTAGAATAAACAGAAAAAAGGTGAATTCTTTCTTTGGAAGCCCTTAAAACCAGGATTAAGTGAAGTTCTTTTTGTGCATACATTATTTTGCATTGAAAATGTACATTTTCCCGGTTAACACCTACAACCAAAAGAACCTTATGACGTGACAGTTTCTTAATCATGCAGTATTTGATATTTACTTTTAAAGATCATTCACTGTTTTTGTTTTCACTTCTGGTTAATATAGCTTTTCTAAACCAAATGGTGAAAAGGTCACAAAGACAAACCACTCAGTAAAACGTGCAAGAAAAACCCATCCAAGCTACAGTTTTTGCTGTCCGATACCTTAAACCTCCTGTAAATGAAGGCCCATGGGATACATGCAAAAGACTCCTTAAGGACATCAAGTGTTTCAGCTGCATGGCATCTGCATGTCTGTATGACTTTTTTTGCTTTTTAAATCTTTGCCTAAATGTAATCATAAAGTCAAACCACACTAGCTGTGGACATAGTATTAGGTTTTAGCCACCAGATGGCAGTATCATGTTATTCTCAATGACATATACACATGGACTTGCGGTTTTCCCCTCTCCCATTTTTTGAATAAACTGCAACATTCAGGCATTAGTTATAAGCATTGCATGTGTTTAAGTGCTGATAAGTCCAAATGATTAAAAAAGCCTGTCTGTAAAACCCTTCTCCTGGGTCTGCTCTGGAATTTATACTGAAGCATGGAATTTTAATGTGAAATATTCAGATTTATAATTTACCTTTGGACTGTTGGTTTGATTTTTTTTTTGTGGAACACACACATATATTATACACACACTTCCACGTCTACTTTAATTTAAATACCGAAATGTCAATGTACATAATGTTGACTAAAAATCATCAAAAAATTGTTGGCATTGTAATGCACATGCTTCAAGACATAACCTGCAATGTTAAATTGACTTTTTTTTTTTGCAGGGAGCAAGCCCCACCCCCCACTACCACTCTTGGGGAGGGCTATGCCTCCCACACCCTCTGCTAATTATATATACTATCTCTGGGATAACAGTGGAGAAAGGGCAAATTCCCCATTTTTAGTACTTAGCTGAACATTTTGGAGTTTTGGTATTTTGAGTTTTCAATAAAATGAAAGAAACCAATAAAATGCACACACAATATGTACAGTTTAACATATGGAGTTTGACAAATCTATAGAAACTGTATGAAACCTGGTATAACAATGATAAAACTTTATGTGTGCTTTTAAATGCTTTTAGAAAATACAGCCATGTGTGGAGTGTGCGAATACTCTCACAGTGGTTCCCACAGTATTCAGCTAATCATAAACCAAAAGAAACGGACTTGCTTGACGAAAATATGATGGCACAAAACCCACAAAAAACGAGTATCCACCTGAATAACACTCAGCAAGGGTTTAATAAAACAAATCCACAAAGCGCAAAAAAGACAGTATGAATTAAGCGCTTTCGTTTCAAACTGATTTGCTGATTTGCTTTGGCCTGTTTGACATACCCCATAGGAAATAAGCTCATCGGAACTGCTGCTCCCCTAGCAAAATCGGAGTCATTTTTTGGTACGGATTGTGTTGGGATAAGAGGAAAAAAAGTGAAACCAGAATTCTCAATTATATGCAGCCTCAACCCATGCAGTTTCTTCCAGATAAGGTTACAAATCGGAATCTACTCGCATTCCAGTTGATGACAATGGGTTCCCATGAATCCCAGAAACCTGGTCCTGTATGACAGAGACAAAGAAGGCTTTTTTTGAAAATGTATCTGGAACCCTAGACTGGTAAGGAAGGAGACAACCCATGTTAAAGACTCTTGACCTCTGAGAAAAGACTCTACAAACAATAAGAAAGTTGTCTAAATAAAGACATATCAGAGTGTCCAGAAGTCCAAGAAGGGCTATTCCACTGACTAAATTCTGTGTGAATAATCTTAGGGCTGTGGATAACCCAAAGGATAATACAGAGGACTAATACGATGACCCACAGAAAATCTGAGAGAGGAAAGAACTTATCTCCAGGCAAGTTCTTTCTTTGGAATCAGAAACAATCTGAAATAAACACACCTGCCCCGTGTGGCCTAAAAACACAGGTCTATTCGTAGGGTTATCCTTCGACTGCAAACGGAGAGATTGAGTGCCTGTGTGCCAGAGTTAAGAGACATAGTGGAAGGAAGAATGCAGGTAGGTCAGTCAATGTAATGATGTAGACTGTCCCCTTTTCTGAAAAGATTCCAGTGTTTTGTTAATGTTGATCCCCTCCTGCCACCTCTTCTTTATGTCCAGTTTGTTAAAAGTAAGAAGGCACTGTTTTAGGTCTCCTACGCCTTTCAGAAAAACAAACTGATTTATAAAGGGGACGTGAAAGTGCAATTCCCAGAACAAATTTCCCTCTTTCATCACAGTGTTTCAGGACCCATGTAGAAAAAGGACCAAACAAATTATTTTGTCAAACGCAAAGCAGAGCAGAAAATCTGTGAGACTTTGGTTACATAACCAGAAATACCTCCTTAAAACAGTAGCAATAGCATGGGCCCTAGACACAGTATGTAAGAATCCTAAAAGCCAGAGTAGCTGAAAAGAAAATTCTCTTCCCAAATCTATGCAGCACTTTACTTTCTTTGTCCTCAGAGAGTGGTTATGATTCAACAAAAGCCTATTGCCAGATGACGCTGATACACGAATGGCTGTATCAGATCATAAGTGAAAAAAAACGAAATTGTTAGCCTGGGAAGCTCTATAAATTTTTGAGCTTTTTTAGGGACCAAAGACTGGGAATCAGGATTATTACAGGCAGCATTAAAGACTTATTACAATGATTGGCAGAATAGGAGTAGTGGGACTTCAACTTGTAATAAATTTAGCATTTCCTCATTTAATTCCCACAAAATTACAGAATTAATCCTGGAAACAGAGTTGGTGGGGAAATCCTCTAAGAAAGATGGGGCATATATGCTTTCCCCAGAATCAGAGTCCTAGCCTTGGAAATCCATAAGGAGGGAACTCTACCTCTATCAATGTGATACTCTTCTGACTGGACCACCACCAGGATTTTCTAAATCACAACAGTGCACAGTAAGAACTTTTGAATTCTAGAACTGCCTGCAATAAACTCCTGGCTAAACGTACTTAAGTGTATCATAAAAATTATAAATGTTTCATTTCTCTAAGTAAAATATCCCGGGAAGAAAACAGAGGGGACATGGCACTCTATATCCCAGGCAAGAGGCACTTTCCCAGCTGCCCTGAGAAGGATCTCCCAGAGCAACTTGTAGCCCCAAAATGAAAGATTGTCTAAGGGCATGGGAGAACAATGGAAGAGCATACATCTCTGACCCCCTTCATGACAGCATAAAAGCAAAACTAGACGAACCAGTGAAGGACATGAGGAACAACAAATGGCTACTACAGATGCCTTACCAGCAAATGAGGCACTGGTGACTGCTAAGACTTGCATTTAGCAAGTTTTTTTTCTTTTTAGGTACAGTGGGAAGAAAATAGCATGACCAGTGTGAGTAACAGTGCTGTGACTGATGAAGAAGCCCAACTGTTGGTAAGCACTGCTGCAAAAACTACCAGAAAGTAAGTTGTTACAAAGTGATCACAATCACCACGGACACACGCACACACACTTCCCTAAGCAGTCCCCAAACCAAATTAGATGCAAAAGCTGTACAAAAAATCCTTGCCTGAACAATAGTTCCTTTCCCTTCATGGCTGTGATTGAAACACACACAAACACACACAAACACACACAAACACACACAAACACACACGGCTAAGTTATAATGAAGTGCACAAGCACTACAAACAAGACCTCTAGTTTTAATACTCTAGTTAAGTAAAAGATGACCATCTAAACTCAAAAGATGCAAAAGCAGTAAACTTTTAACACAAAAAGTGCCCCTAAGGAAGGAAAAAAAGCCTCTACAGTTAGTAAGGTGGTTCTCAAGAATAATTATATTAACAAAATTAGTTTTCTAAACGTAAAAAATGCCACTTTTAGTCAAAAATTAGAAACATGCTCTAATCTTACAAATGAAAATTTAAAGTTTTGCGGAAGGGTTCCCATCTTGGATTTACCTGCCAGAAATGAAGATGTAGATGCACTGCTGCTCCTGAGAAGCTCTTTAGTTGGCCTCCTGTGAGGTGGCAAAAAAGTATGGAAGTCCCTTCCTTCTGTCTGGTACTTATCTAATTGGTCATCCCTAATCAGCTGCCAGAAGAAAGATGTGGGAGGGAGCCAGAGCTTTTGAAGTAGGCAGGTTGTTACTTCTTCGGCAGCAAACAACCCAAATAGCCAAAAGCTCATGCAGCACTGGAAACAATAAACATCTAATTTCTCCACCCTAATCCAAGATGACATCATGCAGTTCTCATTATACCACATGTGGCTCTATTCATCTACAACCAGGAAATAGAAAATACTTGCAATTTCATGGAAAACTACTACTAAACTGAAGAGTTCAGAGCTTATTTTGTAAATTTTGCAAAATATTTCTTGCACCAGTTAAGTATCAAAAAATACATGTTGCAGAAAATTTGCTCATGTTAATCGTTACCTTAAAGGGCACAGGAAATTGCTTTAAGACAAGAGATGCTTTAACTTGACTCAAACCTGCAGCACTATACTAAAACTACAAACACAGGATACAGACAAACTTGGATGTTCTATAAAAATTCATGCCAGTAAACAGAAGAACTTCAAACTCAAAAGCACTTACTAAAAGCTATGAGGAATTTGCCATAGCCTCTTCTTTGATATGGAGGTAACGTGAGAATGCAGGCTACATTATTTCCATCTGGAGACTCTTTTTCCTGTTAAGACAAGAGAGATTATGAAAAAAATCCATCCTATACAGTTATAAGTGCAGATTTTCCCTTACCACCTAAATATCTTCCACCTCTTTCCATCCATAAATAGGCCACATTTCAAGACTAACTGCCATAACATACCACTGTGGCCAACATGAAACAAGTGGTACTAACCTTTAAAAGAAAATATGGAAATCAGAACTCATAAAAGCAAAGCCACAGTGAAACCAGTTTCACAAAGCAAATGAAATACATACATTAGACGCCAAGTGACAGATAACTGGGAACTCATGTGCTTAGCATAATGCTAAATCCGTGTCATCTTCTTCAGTCCATCTCAACTTATTGGTATGTCAAATATGATTAGATCATCAACAATGGCAATGTTTAGACTTTGGATCCAACGTTCAGGATGCTCCCTTTCCCATAGTACCACTGTCTGCTTTATAGACTAATCAATTTATGCCAATTGTAGGAAAGAACAGGAAAAGACAGCAAAACAGAGTTAAGGACTTTAAGGCAAGGCCACAAACAGGTCCAGTGCAGTCAATCGAGAGCTTAAGATGGTGACAATTCGGATGGAAGTTTGAAATAGAAAGCAACATGGACCTAAGAGTTACAGTTAAGTACATGATTTTCATATCCAATGTCTTCTACACGTCTCGCAACTTATGGGAGAAGGTCCTCAGCTACCAAACTCCTGGGGGGGGGGGGGGGGATACAGAAAGATATTCTGGGAGATGGTGGAACCAAACAAAGCCCTAAGCCTTAGACCTAGACTGCAGGCCCAGTTTGTAATGAGATACAAATGTGTGAACTGTGGGCCAAGTAGTAGTGGCACAAAAATCAACAGCGACCTTTGAAAAGAAAACTGTAGTGGTTGCTACCAGTCTTGTTGAATATGCTTTAGGTCTGACAGGCAATAAAACTTCTTAGTTTTACAAAAGAAAAAAAGCTGGCCAGACTTCCTGAAATCTTTCATGTGACAAAGTGAGACTGACAACGAAAATGTAGCAAATATTCATCTTTACTTGGGAAATTAGGAAAAATACAGGTAGATGAATTGTCTGATTAAAAGACTCTAATGCTACCTTTGAAAGAAAATCTGGCTTTGTTCGAAGGGATACCCTATTTTTAGGACAGATGAAATACGACTGCCTATAACAAGGCCTGCAATTCTGAAATTCCCTTTGCTCAGGTAAATGCCGCCAGGAATATGGCTTTCTGAGACATGAATTTCGAACTTGCATTTACAATGGACCTGAAGGGGGAGGGGGGATCCAGTCAACACTTGAAACAAGATAGTAACATCCCAAGGTGAAAAGGTATCCCTTAAAGGAGGACACAGAAGAAAGGTAACATTTTAGAGATGCAACAGGGATCTGCTTTTGCTTATAAGAAAATTTAAAATAGCTGCCAGTTGAACTTTAACCATGCAGTAACTAGTTCCTGCATGAAAATGGTCTGCAAGAAAGCCTGGAATTCATGACAAAGGAGCAGAAAGTGAGTCTAGACCTTTGGTTAAAGCCCAGATAGAAAATTGCTTCCACTTACTTCTGTATACATGCTTGCTGGAAGGCTTTTGAGAGGATAAATTAACAATGGACGAAAGTCTGAAACTGCAGGCCAATAAAAGTGGGGAAACCAAGCTACCAGATGCAGGGATTTAATGTCCAGGTGAGGCTTGTCGAACGAGTGAGAGACAAGATCCAGAAAAGGATTTAGTACCCATGGTGGGAACACCAGATGAGACCACAGGAATGGGAACCATGTTTGTCAAGGCCCCTGGGTCATTAGCCTAGTAACACACTATAAAACCATAAAAGTGGGCAATAAGAATCACTTTCACCAGGCGGTTTTATGAAGAAATATGGTTACCACTGGAGTCTGTAGATAAAAAGCAGAGGAGAGCCAGTGGCCAAGTGTGGACCAAAGCATCCATCAGGGACCACCCCTCTTGCAGAATTAAGGCAGAAAATCTGCTGCATTTGGTGTTGTTGGGAGCAACAAACAGGCTGCTGCAAGGCTGGTCCCAGCAGCTGAAGATCATTGTAAACACTGACTGAGGAACCACTCATGCGGCAGAAGAACTGATCTGCTCAACTTGTTTGCTAATACACTGGATCGCCTCTGGGATATGGGATTGCATCTAGAAAGCTGTGGGAAGACACTGCCCACTGTCAGACCCTCATGGCCTCTGACAAAGGGTAGCAGCAGGTTCTGCCTTGTTTGATGTACCAGACCACTGTCCTGCCATTTGTCTGGATAGCAATCACACCTGTGGGGAGGAAGTCCTGAAAAGGCCTGCAACTCTAGGATGACTGCCCTCTTCTCCAGTACACTGATTGGCAGTTTGGACTGCCAGACTGCCTTGGACCATCTTCTCTTCAAAATGCCCTCCCAACCCCAGAAGACATGCAGCTGTGGTCACAGTGGGTCCAGACATGGTAAGAATGAAGGAACTGCCCAGACAGAGGGAGGGGCTAGCATATAGGTTAAGGTCTTTATCTTACAGATACAAGACATGGGATTTGATTCTGACCTCTGGTTATTTGCAAGGCTTGTAATAGTCAGTAGACTGATAGCCTAGTATTCACCTATGAGAGACTAGAGAAGAATTTATAGGTTCAAAGGTAAGCACTAAGCTAGCTGCCCTTGCAGACCATTTTAAATCAAGCCAATTTCCCTTTTTGTGCTCGAAATAACCTCTCTCATTTGATTACAGATTGCCTTTACCCATCCCAATTATATATTACTCCTGCTGAGAATAAATGGGATCATACCATAGATAGAGGGGATCCATGCACAGAATAAATCATTTAGGAGCTGCACATGTCCATCAGCAGTACAGAGGGCAGTCCTTTGTAAATTTTCTGTTTCCCATCCATAGATCTAAGTTGTGCTTGAAAATGGACAGGGATGAACTTTATGTGGATGGAGTCAGTTTCACAACAGCAGTATCCTATACAAAATATACCTGTTCCTATAAAACCATTCTGTTGATGTCGAGAAGAGGTTTGGATACCTAGACCAAGTATTTTTGATGACATCTGACTTTGATGCGCAGTAAATTTATTGGTAATTGGTCAGAGGATGTCTTGTACGGCAGACACAGGATAACTCTTTGCAGTCTGTAAGATAGAAAGTATAGTGACAGGGTTTTGAGTCGGTCCACATAGGACATGCCTTTTAGGCCTTGCTCGTCTGGTAGGACCTCCTGGATGACTTGTCTGTTTAGCAGTCTTACAATCTCTTAGGCCACTGCCCTTTTCTGTAGGGGAGGTACATTGGGAAGACTTGTTTGTGATAGTTTGGGGGGGTATGCGGTGCGCGATAGTCTCTGGTTATTACTTTCACCAATGATGAATTGACAGTGATGTCTGACCAAGCACGAGGATGCAAAGATAAGCACCCTAAACTGGCTCTGGGATGTGGAATTCAGGCAAGCTTTCAGGAGAGCTGTAGGGGTTAGTCTTTGAATGGTCCTTGAAATCATTGGTTATACAAACCACCTCTGCCTCTAGGGCAACATATTCACCCTTCCACCTTCTGCCTCCAGGCTCGTCTTAAGTAAAACCTTACAATTTTCAGAACCATTGGTTCTTATCTTTTCAATTTTGAGAAAAGAACCGGTGTGGGGTGGAAAAGTGGATGCCAATGGAAGAGAGTTTTGCTGTCCTGCCCACGCCTGGTTAAGCATCCGGAGCCTTAAGCTCAAACAAGGTGAACTCATCAAAAGGAGTATTTGAAAAGGGTGTGCCATCCATAGGGCTGGACAACAGGCACAGACACATTTGTAATAGACTGTATGGTTGCCAACTCCCTATCCAACATGTTGCAGGATGATATAGTATCACAGAGATATGGAGAACCCTTTGGTCATATCCCTCAAATCTAGAAAGGGTGAGGTAACTCGGCACACATGCAACAAATGTCACTGAGGTGTACACTAGTTTTTCAAATCTGTTTACAGCCCCAGATTTTATGCTTAAGGGATGGAGATGAGAATTCTCCTTCCTTGGAGAGTTCTTAGTGGGCACTGGCACCACAATACCCCCTTACTCCAGTGTGGCCTACCTCAGGGTGAGACCAAAATCTTTGCATCAGTGGACCAAGCCCCCATCTGCCTAAGCAAATAAAGTATGACCCCAAAGGTGATGTCTTCTTGGGGAGGGAACCTTTGTTGACCCCGTCCCTCATCAAGGTCTGTCACACCTGTAAGCAACTCCTGCAGTGTGTGTGTGTGTGTGTGTGTGTGTGTGTGTGTGTGTGTGTGTGTGTGTGTGTGTGTGTGTGTGTGTATAAATGCTTTCTGCACTCTTCTGCAGAAGAATCAGAAGCCGAAGGGAGCTCACACTAGGAGCTCGATCAAGGTTCAATGGAGCTGGCTGTCCTGAAAGAACAGGATGATGTTAAACTTCAGAAGCCAGAAAGGATCGAGACAGATTCAAATGAGCACAGGTCACCTCGTCAACAGGGCGAGAAAAGCTCATCAAATGCTTTGAAGACCAAAGCCAGTCAACAAGGGTATTTCTCCTGGGGTCCAAGGACCCAGACAGGAAACCATCACAAGATGCAACCTGGCTCAAAGAACAGCTTCTGTGTCTGCCTCAGATATCAAGAACTGAGTGAAGCGGACAGGTCTGCCATGACCCTTGGATCCTGACACTGAGCCTCTGGCTCCAGGACCCCACCCCCAAGATCAGACTCCGGAGTCGAGCAAGTGAGGGACGACTCCCAAGAGTCTAGGACATCTGGACCATCAGTTCTAACACAGGGATTCTGAGGGAAACATCCCGATCCAAGACAGCCTTATCTGAAAGTCTGACAAGGAAAGCAGTAACCAGATGGGAGATACAAGGGCCTGGTCCCTCTATCCCCAAGGTAGGCAGAGTGGATAGGATCCCCATCTGGATCAGAATCTTCAAGAATTTTTGCACTATTCTATCCATGTTTACTTTCCAAAGACTAGCCTGGAAGACCTGCGGAAGGTCTTCTCCAAATGTAAGGCGGGAGATCCTTAGCTCTGGGAGAAACACTTATACAGAAAAAACAGACATAGAAGTATTATAGGCAGAGAATAGACCCTGAGCAAACCTATCTCTGATAGAAGAGAAGACGTACAGTCCAAAGAACTGGCAACTTTTCGTGCAGGGACAGAGAAATATGGATCTGGGGATCATTTTTTTCAAGTACTTAGAAACATTTTTCCCCCTTTCTTTTTCTATTTTTTTAAAGACTTCTCCCTTTCTGATTTGTCAGGAAGTCTATCCAAAGGTTTCTTTAGCAAGTGGAGAGCCCACCTGAGATGAAGCAGATGCTCCCCGTTGTAAATTTCTCCAAGTCTTTTGGGTTTCTAATACCATGATAGGAATATATCCCATTCCTAAGCCAGGGTATGATTAAAGTTCATGAAATTTGACTCTTGCAATTCATATGGAGTTGCATACACTGGCAGCGTATCTAAATGTGACTTCTTTTTTTTTTACTACACCTGTTGCTCCTACTACTACTGGAACAGTATGGGTATCCTTCCACATTGCTCTCGTTGGCAAATTTGACTGAGTCTCTCTGTAAGCAAGACACTAATCACAGGGTGTACAATTTCAATGATCAATGCTACTTTTGTCTTTTCTTCCTGGACTGCTATGTGTGGTTCCTACATCTTTTTTTTTTTTTTTTTTTTTTTTTTTTGGAAATGTTGGCAATGGGTGATCCCATGTGATACAAACAATTTTCTACAATGCCTTCTGGTTCATGCTTCCAGTACTTCTCAACTACTTAATAATGTAGTACTTGAACAGTCTTCAATGCAACAGCCCTGCCTTTCAGATTCTCCTTTGCAGACAGGCAGAAGGCCCCCTGTGGATCAATTTAGAACAGTGTTCCAAAGGGGCTCACACCCAAAGGGCAAACCGATACCACACTTCCTCCAAGTGCAAAACCCCCAAGAAGTAAATGCATTTAGAGCAAGGATCTTAATATTGGGGAGGGATTTTGTGCCTGCAGGCAAAACATTTTTTTAAATCTGGTCTCTTGTTGGACTACAATTTATTTATTTTATTTAACATTTGTTTACTGGGAAAGTCCGACCTGGAACCAGCCAATTTTCAGGGGAGGCCCGAGGAGAAACGCTCCAGATGCATGCCTTTGTAGCATGAGAAGAAACCTGAGTGCCCAGAGGAAACCCACATGAATGCAGGGAGGACATGCAGACTTCACACAGAAGACACCCCAGCCGAAAAGAGAACAGAGGACCCTCTTGCTGTGAGGAGACAACGGTAACCGCGGCACCACTACACCATACAAAAGTGGAGTTAACAAAACATGACAACAAATCATGAAATGACTGTCCAAAAACTATGAACTAGTATTAGAACACTGTGAAATCACTAAAAAGCCAAGTATAAAGTTTATTTTTGGGGCGGGGGCAGAAAAAAAAGATGTGAATTCCAACCAGCTAGAGCGACTTCAGCTTAAAAGGTTGGACTAAATTTTAACTCATTCTAAAATGCCACAAAAAGAGCAAAGGGAAGGTTCAAGAAACATCCCTAGAGCAAAGACAGACTTGTCTGAAGACCCAAACATCACAGAGAAAATTGAGACTAAAAAGCTCACATCTGACTTCAAGTGGCAAAACTTAATTCATCCCCAGTGGATCTCAAAATGCAGCCTGAATTAGCCAGAAGAGTAGCAAAGAGGAATACAGCCCTAACATGTCCAGGAGGTCCACGTTCGACTAGCAGCTCGGGTGAGTGAGGAGCTGGCAGGGAGGGATGGGTATACTCATTCAAAGGCAGGGGAAGAGAGTTAGTTTAGGCATTCCCTGCAGGGAGGCATGGGATAGAGAGTAGGGGAGTAGCTCTCAGATGTAAAAGGTGAATGCAAGGGGGGGGGGGGGGGAAGAGTCACATACCAAGAGGCATGTATGAAAAAAAGTCCCCTGGTGGAAGCATCAATAGCATAATCTCCAAGACAAACTGGTTCAGTGCTGGCCCCAGCCTTAGAACCTAAATAGTCTGGAGGCACTAGGAGAGGCTGGTAGATCCAGCGAGGGACAGTGGCACTGGGATACCTGGAAAGAATGAAGAAGATGGAAATAGAAATGCAGCTTGAACTGAGGGACTAGAGATGGAGACAAAACACCTAGAGGTTGAAGCTGACAAAGGAATGAAAAAGCACAAAATACAAAGGAAGTGAGCACAAACTAAGAAAATAAAGCTGCAGTAGAGAATTGTCAGCATAAACAGATCACAGTGCAACAGAAGGAGCAATAAGTAAGGCAGCACTATAGTAAGATGGAACTGCTATACCTTTAAAGTCACGTAAATTAGAGTTAAAAACCTAGCCATGTAAACAAAGATCAATGCTAAACTGTTTCCACAGTATAAAAGGGGCCTGACTTATACCGACATTTGAACATGCATCTACCAAACTGACCTAGGTTACCGAATGAAGCTTATAATACTCCTCCCTGGTAAAGCAATGCATACTTTGCCAAAAATGCCCAATTTTGAAAGGAATACCGGCAGCAAACTGTCCTGAAATTGCAGCTGCTCCAGATTACAAGGGACTTGTACCTTATAACCTAGTACAGGGGATGGAAACCACTGCTAAGACATAACTATTACCTAGGCCTGCAAATGTTAGAAAGAAACATTACTTGCTCAGACAACTGGGACTATGGTAGAGCCATTTTTTCAGATGTCATTGGTCAAAGGAGACTTGGACTGGGAAGAAAGGCAAATAGGTACTACTGTTTTGATAATGTTCAAATATGAAATGACAGAGTGCTTTGTGTACATGCACGTACACATAGCCAGGCACAGATAAAATCACACCTCACTCCTCATCCAAAACTCCATTTTTTTTTCTATGTCATTTGCTTATACTCTTTACTAAATATCCCACTTAATTTTTTTTATCTTTATTACACTATTTACTATTTCAAATACAGTTGGTTTAGACACCAATTTCCACTTTCTAGCAATTGCTTTTTAGGCAGCCACCAGAATTAAAGGTTTCACTACATACAGGCAAATTCAGACCCTGTATCCCAGCTCAAAAAATCAATTCCTTAGTCACACTAATTTGCTCACCCAATATTTCTGACACTTGAGTGTAATGAGTTAGCAGAAACTCCCTGAACATACATTCCCAGTTATTTCCTTCTTCCCCATCACACCTCCAATATTTGCCATGTACTTCAGGAAATTTTCTCTCAAGTCTGCTTGGAGTATAAAAATACTTCTGCAGACCCTTTCAAGCAAAAATCTCAAATCTTCTAGACTTGGTTGAATATTTGGGAGTCATACACATCCTCGTACTGTTCCCTTATGAACTACTAAAACAAAGGTCTCTTCCTAACCTTTTCTAACCTTTTCAGACAATTTTGTAAAGTTACCATACAGTATTTATATGCTCTATTAAAATTATCCCTTTTTTAGCAGCAGCTTCTGTTCTATAATCAACTGAACTCTACCACAGCACGTTTTTCATTTAGGATTCTCCTTTGCCTACAACTCCAATATAAACCCCTAATAGGGAAGGCACAGCCTGCAGTCCAAATGTCTTCTTGGACTCTTCCTATTCTATTACCTTTCCCTCTCTAGTTATTTGCTACCAATACGTTGGTCCCTTTGCTGGTTTTCTCCAGTAAACCCCAGTCCCCTCTCGCCTATTCTCAGTACCCCTAACTGCAGTCATCCCTTTCTGCAGAATCTCCTTTCCCCAATCGCATGTTGGTTTAGTTCTTACAATATCGTTACTTTATAAATGTAATACCCTGTACTGCTGCTGTTACTCTCCTTGAGGATCTACAGCCAAAACTCCACACTCTCCTTGTTTCTTGACTTCCACTTGTTTCATCATCACTTTTTACTCTGAACTATAGCTTTATGCTTGTGTTATTCATATGAACCTTAACGGTGCAGCAAAAAATATCCCAGATAATCCTAGATCACCTTGCTCTACTGGAAGGCTCAACATATCCCCTTCCCAGATAAAATCCTTAAACTCTGCACTAATTACAGTCCAGAAATTCTCCTCTGGTTGATGAAAATACTCATGACCTGTATATAAAATTAAAAAGTGTCAAAACCATATTCATTACTAGTATCTTGCTATCCATATCCATAAGCAAGAGCTTCTAGATTATCTGTTTTTACATAATCTTAGTGTCTTCTCACAAACTTTAACTGCCATAACAGAATCCTTTTCAACCCATACTCCTAGATACTTCACTTTATTGTGAACCCATAATACAGGTAGTGCTGGATCAGTGTGGGTACATAGTTTACAATTACAGCCTTTACAATGAAAAGGAACTTGGTGGTGATGCTGCGGTAGCATTGTCGCCTCACAGTTAGACGTTGCCCGTTCGATTCTCAGTTAGAGAGTCTTCTGTGTAGCGACATGCGTGAATGGGCATTCCTTCGTTGAAAGTTGTGCGTTAGGCCCGCAAGCCAGTATGTAAAAATCTACTGCCAATCATTAGCGGACCGGAGTTCCGCTGTGGCGACCCCTAACCGGGAAAAGCCGAAAGACACAAACAAACAATTAAAAGACTTACTGTCTCAAAATGTTCCACACCACTGCCTTTTTCTGGTTTTACCTCGTACAAAGTAATACTGTCTGCAAATAAAGCAAACTTTTCTTTATTACCTTACCAATTATATGCTTGAATTTTCACATCTCTTATTTTCTTTGCCAATGGCTCTAAATATAATGTGAATTACAAAGTGGAAAGAGGACACTCCTGCTTGGTTCCTCTGTTCAGACACAACTTTAAAGAAAATACCTCCCTTTAATTTTTGTTTCAGATACCTCATATATCCTCCTAATTAACCTTATTATTGTAACAAGGAATGCAAATGCTTCTACTGACCTACTCAAAATCCCAGCTTACTTTGTTGAATGCTTTCTGTGCATCAGTTCCAACAAGCAGTGGTATTTTCTTACCTTCCACTTCCTTCTGAATCATCTATTCTATTAATGCTGCCATATATGTTTGCCTCCCCTCCACAAAACCACACTGATCCATATCTATCAATTTTGGCAACACCTTTACCATTCTTTTAGCTACTATAGACACTCATGGATTAAAACTGAAATGTGCCAATACGAAGCTGGGTCTGACAGTTTTTTTACAGTCTTTAGGTATCACAGCCACCATAGCTTTCTTCTAGGATGTTGGTGATTCCCCTCCTTTTAAAATACTGTTCACTTTCTTCCCTCCTATTTTCAAACTTCCCTCTATTCCTGGAGACACTTCCGAAGATTGATTATGTGTCACCATTATCTCATCTCCCCCTATCTTAACTGTTAATTGCTGAGCCTCATCCATCTCAAACCTTGGCATACTTAAGTCTTCCATAAATATTTAAATTTGTGCTTTTTCACATTCCTCTGCTTTATATTAAACTTTTCAGCACTAGTATTAACGACTACCTATTCCATAAGGCAAAGCTTTTAAATTAAACCCATTACTTAACCTTTAAGTGTCTTAATAATCTGATGGAAACACAATCATGTTCATGCCATTTATCATGGCAGTAACTCCTTAATACCAACTAAACCAGATCCACCCACACAAAATAATTATTGATATTTGTTACTTTACCCTCTTCGGGCTACCTGCACTTTTCTCATTAATTCTCTACAGCCACCCCACCCATACCTCACCTCTTCAATAAACCTCTTCCACACACCTAAAAACCTCAAACCTCAAGACTTATTACAATACGTTCTTCTGTTTTTCAGCTCAATATGGCAGCATACGTTACTGACATTTTACAGTACTACAGTAGCTTTCTATCTCACAACTCAATAGTCTGCCATCTACTTACCACCATTCTTCTGCATCTTTCTTACCCCAACTATACCAGCCAAATCACGCATTGATGAACACTATATATATATAAATAAGCCTATACCCGGCAGATGTCAAGTACAGCAACCGCAGAAGAGTGTACATTTATTGCTGACTGCAGAAACATACCAGACTCTTTGCTTGTTCTTAATTTAAGGTATTTATGTCTATAACATATATAATGCAAAAATAATTACTTCTGTACTGCAGTAGCTCTACTTAGATGCTCTTACCATTGAAGATATTTTATTTCTTTTCTCTTTTGATTTAATAGTTATATCCACCTATGCATTCATGTAACATGCACCTTTTGTTTTCTAACCATTAACTAAGATTTTTTACTTTTATTAGACTTTTATTCCTCTTTATTCTCTTTTTTATTATTAGAATTATTTTATTGAAATTGCCTTTGTGGCTCTGTCTTTCTGCCAATTTCAATAAAAAGCATTTCAATAATGACAGGGGGCCATATTATAGTCTTTAAATAATGTCCCTCTGTCATTAGAGACATAATATACACACACTTGCATCTCCATACAACAGTTCCTACACACACACACAAACACACACACCTTTCGTACAGTGTCTGTATAACTACCACCCGGATTTAAGTGAAAGGCAGACTTTTATATTACCAATTATGGACCTGCAAAAATAAGACACACACTCGCATCTCCCTGCATCATATCATTTCCTATACACACACACACACACACACACACACACACTCCTTACTAATCCACCTTCCAAGGGATTTTTCCCTGCTGATTATTGGTACTGCATCTTTTAGATCCCAACAAATACCTTGCTTTATTTTTTAATTTAAAATCACCACTCTCAAGATTTGTTTTAAGCCACTGTTCCAGTAGTTCAGGTTCAAATATCAACTGCATATTCTTTTCACAACTACCTCTGATTACAAATAAAATAATTATATTTTTTGCTCATATTTCAGTGGGTCTCACCCCACTTTTCCACTGTCACATTTCAATCAAACTTGTTTATACAGAATCTACATTTAATATTAATTGCACTCTACTTAAATTGCTCTGAATGCAGAAAATCTAGAGCGGTATTTGGCAGTTGTGAATAATATAAAAAAAGAAGTTATGTACTCACCATAACGTTCCATGTTTGTAGTCCATCTCGCCCTTCATTCTTACACATGGGTTCGGAGCCAATCCTCTGCTCCGACTCGGCCTATTAGCAAGCTCAAAGTCTTCTAGTTGGCTCCAGGCTAGGTAGGTATCCCATGGTGCACCAGTATAATCCCCAGATCTGGTTTGCTGCTAACTACAGAGAGAAAAAACAAACAAAAAAAAAACTATCCTGAAAGAACAATAATAAAAGGTTTCCACTTGTTAAGAAAAATGTTTTCTGTCCCAGTAGGAGAATGGGTTCATAAGAATGAAGGGCGAGATGGACTACAAACATGGAACGTTATGGTGAGTACATAACTTCTTTATGTTCTGTAGTCCTAGCTCGCCTTCATTCTTACACATGGGACAGTGTGTCCCTAGCACCTTATTCTTGGGTGGAAAAACACTCCAGAGTACCGTGGAACCAAAGGAGGCTCTATCCCTAGAGGTCAAATCCAATTTGCAATGAGTAATAAAGGTGCGAGGTGTAGCCCATGTTGCTGTTGCACAAATATTATCAATTGGTACCGTGGCTTGAAAGGCTGCAGAAGTAGACTGGATCTTGTAGAATGAGCCTTAATTTTGAACGGTAAAGGCTTACCATCGGAAGGATAAATGTAGGATATACAACTGGAGATCCAATTCGAAAGGGTCACTTTGGAAACCGGGAGACCTAATCTGGAGTCGGAGAAGGAAATAAATTGGTCTGACTTCCTGAATTCCTTGGTCTGGTGTAGATAGAACCGTAATAGTCTGTGAACGTCCAACTGATGGAATCTGTATTCTGCTGCATTGGAATAATTAGGAAAAAACACCAAAAGCTCTATAGCTTGGTTCAAGTTATGAGAGCACACCTTGGGGACAAAGGATGGATTTGTACGAAGAGATATTCTATCTTTGTGAAAAATCAAATAAGGGGGCTTGATAGACAGTGCTTGTGACTTTGATACTCGTCTAGCAGATGTGATTGCCACCAAAAACAAGTCTTCCAAGACAGAAACTTCAACAAACACAAATGAGCTGTTCAAAGGGTCGCAATGTTAATTTGGATAGAACGAAGTTTAGATCCCATGAAGCAACCGGTTCCTGACAGGGAGGTCTCAACAAAGTAGCACCTTTAAGGAAGTTCTTACACAATCTGTGCGACATCAGATGGGACTCATGTTGACCCAAATGAAAATTTGATACTGCTGCCAACTGAACCATAATTGTGGCAGCAGCAGAACCCTGGTGAAAAAGTTCAGACAAGAATTCCAATACCACTGGAATAGATGCGGTATAAGGGTCAACATTCCTTTCCTCAGCCCATATAGAAAACTTGCTCCATTTGCTGGTGTACAACTTTCTAGTGGAGGGTTTGAGAGAAGATGCAAGAATGTGGGTCACAGCAGGTGAGAAATCATGAAGCCGGACTAGGGATGGAACTGGAGCAGCCAAGGTGTCAAATTGAGGGTGTGGAGGTTGGGATGAAGAGAGCCTGACATATGCGTCACTAGATATGGCACTGGGTCCAGAGTCCATGGGTCATCTAGTAGATGAGGCCCGAGAAAGGGGAAACAAACCTGACGAGGCCAGTAAGGAGTGATGAGAATCAATTTGGTTTCTCAATAGTTTTGCTTTCTGAATCACCTTGGATATGAGAGGAAGGGGCGGGAAAACATAAAGGAGACCCAGGGGCCAATCGTGAACAAGTGCGTCTCTCGGTGACTCCCCCGAAGGGAGGATAAGAGAAAAATAGTTGCTGCATTTGGAGTTGATCGGACTGGCAAAAAGATCGCAGCAAGGCTGTCCCCCATCTGCAGAAAATCTGTTCTGCTATTTCCTGCTTCAGAGACCACTGTTGAGGCATCTAGATTGCCTGGCTGAGTTTGTCGGCCATCACGTTGGTTGTCCCCGGGACGTGTGTTGCCACTAGAAAGCGTTGGGAAGATATCGCCCATTTCCAAACACGAATAGCCTCTCGACAGAGTGGGTACGATCTGGTTCTGCCTTGTTTGTTGAGATACCATACTACCGACATGTTGTCTGATTGTATTGTTATCGTCCCAATAGGAAGAAGGTCATGGAGTGCTTGGAACACCAGAACAAATGCCTTCATCTCTAGGACACTGATATGCAGGTGGGCCTCGTGATCTTGCCATGTGCCTTGGACAGTCCTGCCGAGATAATGCCCCCTCCACCTTATCTGTGAGGCATCCGTGGTCACAGTAGCAACGGGTTGGCGAGGAAGGAAAGGATTGCCTGTCGTTGGCTGGTTGGGTTGGATCCCCCAACGGAGGTCCTTTTTGCAAGACTCTTAACAGGATGTGGTGGTATAGAAGCAGTTGTTGGAAAGACCACTGGGACGTAGAAGCCACTGAAGAATCTGCATGTGTAGTCTGGCAAGAGGGACTAGTAATATGGAGGAGGCCATGGTCCCTAGAACTTTCAGCACTGTCTTTGCCTTGACTTTCAGAAGGGGGTGAAGACTAAGAACTTGTTGTATGAGATTCTGTGCTCTCTGCAGAAAACGAGCCAACATGGCGACTGCGTCTACTTTTACGCCTAGAAAAGTCACAAACTGAGAGGGCAATAAGGCAGACTTTTTCCAATTTATAGGAATCCCCAACTGGGCAAAAAGTTGGATAGTGGAGTCTCTGGTTTGAAGAAGTAGATGCCTGGTGGAGGCAGTCAGGAGCCAGTCGTCCAGATATGGAAACACTTGGGATCCTAGAAGTCTCGGGTGAGCTGTCACTACTGCCATACACTTGGTGAGCACCTTGGGGGCCTATGGTGAGACCAAAGGGTAGAGCATGAAACTGGTAGTGACTGGCTCCCAGCCAGAAGCATAGAGGTCTCCTCGAAGCTCTGCCCATTTTTACGTGGTAGTACACATCTTGGAGGTCTATTGAGCACATCCAAGAGTCTTTCTCTAATAGAGGGAGTATAGACTGCAGTGTCACCAACCGGAACGTGTCCTTTACAGATTCGTTTAATTTGCTGAGGTCCATGATGGGCCTCCAGTCCCCTGTATGTTTTGGCCCTAAAAGGAATCTGGAGTAAGTTCCGAATCCTACCTGGTCTGTGGGGACGGTTTGGATGACTGTTGCAAGCAACTTGTTCACTTCTACAGTTGCTTGATCCCTGTGATTGGGTGTAACATCCAGGATCCTCTTGGGAACATGTGGTGGAAGAGAAAAGGGTATGGAGTAACCTCTGGTGATAATTCTTTGCACCCAATTGTCTCAGGTGATACTTAGCCAGGCTTCTGGATACAAAGAAATGCGACCCCCCGACCGGCTCCAGAGAAGCACAGTCTGGCCCCACATCAGGAGCGCTGATGGGGCCGGCCTCGAAACGAATCTCGGCCTCCCTGGTTTTGCAGTCCGCCCCTGCCTCTAGGGTGACATCTACCATTTGCTCCTCCTCCTCTGCCTCTGAAGAAGTCACCCTGTGCATTGTGGAAAAACCTCTGGGACTTCTTGAACCACATTTTACCACCTCTCTGTCCCTTGGGGTATGGTATAGTGGGGACGGTAAAACGTACTCCCACAGCAGTCAGCGTTTTCCTTTCTTGCTCGCACATGGTGAGTATGTTTTTTACCTTAGGTCCAAACAAGGAAGAACCATCAAAGGGGGCATTGGTAATTGTAGACTTGAACGGCTCCACAAAATTACACAAACGCATCCAGGAGTGCCTCCTAAGGGAAACTCCTGAACCCGCTGCCCTGCTCGCTCCATCGGCTGCATAAGAAATCAGCCTCATGGACGAGTTAACAATGGAATTCAAGGTGGACAACTGAGCAGACACCTCACCAGGGACTCCTTCAGTAGATGTACCTTGTAGAGTCCCTAACACCTTAAGAAAATCTCTCTGAAGCCTTGTAAAATGTGTTAGGTAGTTCAGCGATCTGAGAGTGAATGCCGCTGACAAAAAGATACGCTTCCCGTACCTGCCCATCGTTCGAGACTCTTTGTTTGGTGGATGGACAGATGAAGTCTCCGCTAGTTGCTTCTTAGTGGCCACCGCCACCACCATGTCATCTACAGGAACACCCTTGGACAAAAATTCCCCCTCCTTGGGGGCTGACAAAAATTTATTGGGTCTTCTGGGAACTGGCTCCACGGCATCAGGAGTCTCCCACACTTTTCGACTAACAAGATATAAAAGTTTGTCAAAAGGTGGAGACACCCACAAGGCTAAAGGTTGAACCCCGAAAGCCTTCAGGTACACCAATTCCTCATCAGAAGGGGTAATAGTGGGCCAGCCGCACCTCTGCTTAAGAATCTCTAAGATGTCAACAAAGGACACATCATCAGAGGACGACGTGGAGGACCCTTCTGACTCCTCGAGGTTGGTGTCGGAGGTAAGAAACTAATCCTGGAAGTCTACATGCTTCCTCTTGCATGTCCTCTTCAGAGGGGGCTACTCCAAAGGTATTCCGGAGAGGTCTCGGAAGAGTGGGGGCCACCAGCCGGGGGCTCCTGAGGCTGCGGGTCTCTGCTGTCTAGAGGGAGTAGGTGCTGAGTCGGAGGTCAGTGCCCGACGGGGGAGAGTGTCGGTACCCCTGGGTGGAGCCGATGACCAGAACAGCACACTCATCATCTCGAAGGCCAACCTCCCCAGCTCTGAGAAGACGGAGGAAGTCATCAGCTCCAGAGCCATCGGATCCAAAATAGATGTAGGGTCAGAGCTCACCCTAGCCAATGCACCGAGGGGGAAACTCGGAACCAAAGAGGTCCGGTTCCAAGCATCCCTGTCGGGGCCAACTGGAGAGCTTCAGCTCCTAGACACCATGGACAGTGTCCGAGTGGAACTCTGCTCTGAGACAGCCTCGGGGGGAGCTGGAACCGAGGGTTCCACAACCAGCGGTACAGAGCACTCCAGCTCCGAAAGCCCAGCACAGCTCGGTGGAACCACAGAAGGTGAAATGGACTCAAGTGGTTCCGGTACCGACTGGGTTGGAGCCAACAGCATTTTGGGTAAGGCAGACTACTTCAGGAGTCTCAGCACTACTCTCTCCACATCTTCTTCTGATAGGGGACCTTAAAGTTGGGGAGACAGGCAAAGGATCTCTGTATTGGCTCTGATGTCTGCTATCAGTGGTCGGCTCCGAAATGCCTGGGGCAGACACTGAAGTCATAGTAGCTATGTCCTCGATCAGTTCCGAAATCAGTGGAGCCGAGGAAGGAAAAGACTTGTCTGGTTTTGACATTTTGCAAGGTGGTTCCGAGGCACCGGATGGTGCCGGAGAATGCCTCTTGGAATGTTTAGCCTTTTCTTTTTTAGATCCATGTGACTTAGAGGAGGAAGACAAACTGGCCAAGTCTTCCTCAAAGAAGGCTTAAGGACACCTTTTAATATTAGCTTATTCTTTCGCTCCTGTAATAGCCTGGCACTGAAAGAATGGCAAAACAAATGTTTCTTGTAAAATGGATGGCTCCGAGGCAATACACACACAGTTATTGTGGCCATCGGTAATAGACATCTTCTGTAAGCATTTCACACATTTCTTAAACCCTGAGGGTTTATGATCTTGAGCCTCTTTAGACTTGGCACTGAGATGCAGCAAAAGGACACAAGCTAAACACACAGAGAGGACTAGGTCCAATAACTCAAATGGGCCTAGTCCTTACCGCACTAACAACCACGAGGACTAGGTCCTCTAACTCAAATGGGCCTAACCCTGGGTACAGAAGAAAAGGAGAAATCTAAGTCCTTTAACTCAAACAAACCTAGACAAGAGAATAGTAAAGGTCTGAAACTACCAAATAAACTGACACACACACACACACACACACACACACACACACACACACACACACACACACAAAACACAAGGTAGAGGCCTCAATACAAATTCTATGCCACAGAATCAAAAAGGGTTGAAATATCAAGAACCCTTGTCAACTAAGGTAAATATCTGACAAAACTCTGCGGATTACTCTAAAAATAACTAGCTAAGCTAATAACACCACACACTAAAGAACACTGTACACAGAAGATTAAAATGAGCGCAACGCGCACCTTAACAGCAAGCACTAATTATCAAACTTATAAACTACCAAATTGTCTAAGCTAATCTAGCACATTAATTAAAAACTAGGAGCAAAACGCCCATCAAACAGAACAAAACTGGCACCCAGGATACCAAGGAGAACAAGGCCAACGGCCAACCAGTTCTCAACAGTAGTACACTAAATAGAAGAAAAAAGGTACTTCAGTAGACTAAAACTACTCTAACAATAGAAAACACTAGCAAAGGCTATATAACATGAAAAGTTAAGCTGTAATATAGAAAAAGTAGCAAAAAGTGTTAAACTTAGCCACGGCCAAGAAGAAGCACATCTGAACTCGTCGACGCAGCAAACAAAATCTGGGGATTATACTGGTGCACCATGGGATACCTACCTAGCCACGAGCCAACTAGAAGACTGAGCTTGCTAATAGGCCGAGTCGGATCCGAGGATTGGTTCTGAACCCATGTCTAAGAATGAAGGCGAGACAGGACTACAGAACATCATCTGTCTCACACACACGCTCGCATCTCCCTACAGCATTTCCTACACACAGACACACACACACTCCCCAACACTACAAAGATGATAGATACATATCCCAATGCAAATGCATGGAAAGCAGAGATTCAGAAAGGTGCAAGGAGGACTTCTCCTCCTCCCAAAGAGAAAGGTTACAAAATGAAAATCTGTAAAGGTGAAAAACAATGTTTTCAAATGCAAAGCACTTCTTAGCAAAATCTAGTAACTTCAGTCTGCAAGCTAGAATAATGTTCATACAAAGACTATAAGCCAATTTCAATAAAAAGCATTGCAATAAAAATATTGTCCATCTCATTAGTGAGACAATACACACACACAACACACACCATATCCATTCGGAACAACACAGATATGGCCATGCGCACACACTCACATCTTTCTACATCATTTTATTTCCTCCATACACACACACATGTGCAGACACCGACATACATGCTTAGAAAAAAAAAAATAAAAATATCAATAAAAAAAAAATATTTAAAAAAAATGCTTTTTATTGAGTTGCTCTAAAAAATAAGAAAGAAAACTTTGTAAAAGAAACACAGATAAGCTGATTTCAAAAAAGCATTCAAGGTTGTTTTGCTGATTCCTGCAAAAACTTCTAGTACCTCATTACCACAATTAGCAAAACCAACCTCAAAAGAATTTCTGAAATAAGCTTGTCTGAGTTTCTTTTGCAAACTGTTCACTTCTTATTTTTTTTTTTACATTTTAGAGTGTCTCAATAAATAGCATTCTTACAAAAAAAAATTTGTATTTAAAATTTTATTCTCTTCCTTTGAAGTTCTTCTCCATGGGGCTCCCATGAAAGCGAGCCTGGTGCCCAATACAACTATCCCAGTAAAGAAATGCTAATTACTAAATAAATAATAAAATATGAACGAGGAGGGTGAAGCATTTTTTTACTCAGCAACATAGTAACTCTAAAATTCATTTTAATAATTTACAGTGTGCAAATTAGAGAGCTTAAAAAAGAAAAACAAAATGCAGATCCTTTACAATTTAAGCATTTACTCATTTCTTAGTTCCTGCTTCGTCCTATTCAGCTGGATTAATACTGCACCAGAGGATGGACACACAAGCGGTCAAACTGAATCACTAATTCACTTACAACACATTTAGGCTTTGTGAAGAAGCCACCCAAACCCCAGACTCTGCAGAGAAAGCACCAGTACCAAACCACAGCAACAAGTGCTATAAAACAAGAGGCTTGATGAATGACTGTAAAAAATAAACTGTCTTTTGCAAATTACATAAGACATTCAATATCTGCACCAAGTAAAACAGCCAATTACATAAGACAATCAATATCTGCACCAAGTAAAACAGCCAATTAAAACTGAAAGGAAGCTGCATGCCAAACGATCAGGTTTGTTTATATATACAAGTCTGCAGGAATGCAGTATAATTGGCTGAAAACTCATTTGGCTGACACGTTTGTGTAAGTGTTAAAATAAATAAATTAATTCTTCTGTGAAATGCAATACGGTTTATACTGTGTAGGTAATGAGCATGCAGGAAAAATAATATTTGACTGAAAAGGTGGTGTTTATAAAAATGTACAGGACTACGTTACAGTGGTTAGAGAGTGTAGGAGACTGTGGATTAGGATTCCAGTAAGGGTTAGGTAAGGTGATATATTTAGTGCTGTGCCTGTTTGGGGCTGTGTCCTTTCTGTCGTGGGTATTTTTTTTTTTTTTTTTACACTACTCACCTTTGCTAACCCTAGCCATACCCATGACCTTAACTCCAGCCCTACACATTATGTTACTAAAAACCCCATCCCTGGGATGTACTAACAGAAGAGAAGTGTTGAAATGTTTTGTGATTCTGCTCTTTTCTGTTCTTGACCAGTCATGATGTAATCATACATGGGGTCATGGTAAATGATCGAATGACTAAAACATCAAATGTCAGTTCACAGAGATGAAAGCATCAAACATTAAAAATCACTGAATCGTAACAGTTGGCCAACAGCTGCGCGCAAGTTAGAATGAATATAAACATTTACTACCATCATGTTATACATACCAAAAGTAACATGTAAGATGGTAACATCGCAGCTGTTGGCCAACTATTGCGATTCGATGCACTGGATTGGAATTCAACGAAGTTGGCTTTCGATAATTAAAACATTCGATGATTTCATCTCGAACAACTAAAACATCAAACGTCAGTTCAATCATTTGACAGACAGGCATCATATACAAGTAGACGGCACCAAGAGCTTTTCAGCTACACCCTCAGCACAGAAAACACTAGAAAAAACAAAAAACAGTTATAAAACCATAACAAAAGTGCAATTACTATACAATACCAAAACGTACATATTAAATTTCAAGCATCAGCTTCGCTACACAAATAAGCAACATTTACTTGACACAACTACAGAATTGCCAGTTCTAACCACATTACCAACAGTGCTAATTCCATCAGGAATTACTCAGCCCAGCAATGGAAACTGACAAGCTACCAGGACCCGCTACCAGGACCCTCTACTTTTACTAACAGTGCCTTGTTCAAGATCTTGTTACATATGTCTGTAGTCCATGAGAGGTGGAAGCTCAACAAACAACACTATATTTATTATAATTTAATTTTAGTTTATTTTTACATTCCTTAAATAGGTATACACAAACACACTGGTCCAAAGACCTTTTCCAAGTATGTCTATAGTCTACTGCCCAACAACTAGATTAAATCTAAACTGTACAAGGACTCTGGTACAAAATAATAAAAACTAATCAGATCCAAGTAGTGCAATTCAAGAGTTAAGGCATTTTAGCCTTACACAACGTAAAATAGAAAGTATATACAGTGAGACATAATGTACTTATGCACCAAAACTTAACACAGGCTCATAAATTGGAGAAAATCAAGGTGGAATGTCAAGCGAAAAAGCATAAACAAGGGTGAGAAGATGGGGAAATGACTGACGAGAGGTACAAGTAGCAAGGGAAATGAATGAAGACACACTAGGATGAAGCTTATGTCAAGGAGCTACAAGGCAGAACATGGTATCAGCAGAAGTAGTGAAGGGAGTGAAAAGCTTAATAAAGAGGAGGAATACACGAGTAAGAAGAGAAATGGACATAATAAAAAAAAAGCTTGTCTGCTATCATAGCCGTGTTGTTTTCCTGAAAAGTAATTAAGACAGCAAAGTTGTACAAGTTTGAATAAGGGTGTTTAGCCAAAGTTAACAAAACAGTGACACTGTGAAAAAGTACAGTTGTGTACACTTACCATAAATGTAGATGTTAGAGTGTATTCACAGTTGCAGTCATTACATTTGGGTTATCTGCTTGCAGGTAGCCCTCAGTCGGCCTGATTAACAAAGTCTTGGGTCCTGCGTCGGTTGCTGTCCCTTCTTCCATGACGTCAGGGATATAAAACATGCAGCCGACGACATTACATCTGTTTTTCTTGTCCTAGATGTCAGGTGCCCCCCTAATGGTGAGCAATTAAATATAAAAGTACAACGATATACCTCCAACAAAAAAGCAAATACACCAAAAAGGCTTTTAAGCATAGTAAAGGAAAGTAGAGGTATAGCCAAAAGAAGTTAGGTGGCTGGAGGGAGGGTAACCAGGACTGCAACAGTGAATACACTCGAACATCTACATTTACGGTAAGTGTACACAACTGTACTATGTTCATATTTCACTGTTGCAGTCATTACATTTGGGTAGATTCCCAAAGCTATGGTTGGGAGGAGGAACTTAGATAGCATTAGGACCAGCTATAAAGCCCTGCAAGACTGCAGTGGCAAAGCCAGCTCTGGATTTAGAGAAAATTGGCAAATGATACTGCTTGGTGAAAGTATGTACAGAACTCCAGGTAGCAGCTTCTAGGATGTCCCTGGTAGGGACGCCTCTGAGAAAGGCTGTAGAGGTAGATGCAGCCCTGGTGGGAGTGAGGTCTGATCCCCTGGGGGGAATAGAGGTTTTCCATGGTGCTTATAGCAGAAATGAATGCAATGGCCTATCCATTTAGAAATGGTTTGCTTTGAAATAGCCTTCCCCTCTGCCCCTGCAGCAAATGCCACCAGCAGTTCAGATTTCCTTTGAGGTTTAGTCCTGTCAAGTAGAATCTAAGTTGTCTGTGCACATCTAAGGAATGCAGTATCCGTTCCCCTTTGTTATGTGGATTGGGAAAGAAGGTTGGCAAATGAATAGACTGATTAAGAGCCACACTGGATACCACCTTTGGCATGAAGGATGGATTGGTTCTGAGGGACACCCTGTCCGCATGAAAGATGATGAAAGGCTCCACTGCCATAAGAGCCTGTAATTCAGATACCCTTCTAGCTGAAGTGATTGCTAAAAGAAAAGCTGTTTTCCAAGAAAGAAATTTTAAGTATGCAGTAGCAGCTGGCTCGAAAGGAGGTAAAGTGAGTTTCTCCAAAACAAAGTTAAAGTCCCAGGCTAGGGTTGGAGCTCTCCTGGGTGGTCTCAAATCTTTGGCCCCTCTGAGGAACTGCTTGAGCAGTGGATGAGAAAAGAGGGGAGGTTCTGTGCTATAATGAGCTGAAATGGCTGAAGTGTGGATTATAATGAAGGAAAAAAAAGACAGGCCCTTGTGAAGCATCGCAGTTAAGTATTGTAAAATCTGAGATAAACTGGGCACTGCTCTGCTCATCCCTTGAGATTGGTTCCAGGCACGGAATCTTTACCATTTTTCAGCATAAGATTTTCTAGTACTAGGCCTTCTTGCCTCGAAAATGATATTCATCACAGGTTTACTGAGGGATGATAGAGGAGAGATTATGTAATTAGCTAGGCTGCAAGGTTCAATGTTAGAAGTTGAGGGTGCAGAATCTGGTTCTCCTGCTGAGACAACAGGGAAGGAGTCGGAGGGAGGTGCCATGTGGATAACTGTGACACACTGCACAGGAGGGGGGTACCAGTGTTGGCATGGCCAGTCTGGGGCAATCAAAATCATCCTTGGTTTGTCCTGTTTGATTTTTAGTAGTACTTTGGAAAGCAGAGGCAGAGGGCGGAAGGCATAGACTGACAGTTTTTTTTCCAGCTGAAGGACAGAGCATCCACTTTCCAGGCTTGCTTGTGGGGTATCCTTGAGCAAAATTTGCCCAATTGGTAGTTCTGGGGAGAAGCAAACAGTTCTATATCTGGGCTCCCCCATTTGCTTGTCAACATGTTGAAAATCCTTAGTTCCAGTTTCCACTCGTGTGGGTCCATGAGGTCCGTCTGCCAGTGTATTTAATTTTCCTGGCAGGAACTGAGCTTGTAGGTGCACTTGGTAGCTCATGGCTGTGTTCCACAATACTATGGCTAGTCTGCAGAGGGGGGTAAGAATGTGTACCCCCCCCCCCGCTTGTTTATGTACCACATAACAGTGGTGTTGTCTCAAGTCTTTACCATAAGTTGTCCTGGAAGAATGTGGTCCTTGAAGGCTGTCAGAGCATTCTGTACAGCTAACATTTCTTTTTGATTGATATGCAGGTGCATTTGACTTGGGTTCCATTTGCCATGAATGCACTTCCCTGCCAGGTGAGCCCCACATGCATAGTCTGATGCGTCTGATAGGGTTTGGGCGGCAGGGGTGATGTGAAATGTAGTCCCTTGTTTTGGTGGCAGGCCTCTGCCCACCAAAGGAATTCTAGGCGTAGGCAAGGTATGATCGGAATCATTGCTTCTAGATCCTGAGAATGTTGACACCATAGGCTTTTTAGATACCACTGTAGTTTCCTCATATGCAGTCTTTCATATGAAATTAGAAGAATGTAGGAGGCCATGAACTCCAAGCCCTGCAATATTTGTCTTGCAGACAGCAGGGTTTTTGTGGCCACTTGTTTGAAGTAGGTTGTCAAATTAATTTGTTTCTCTGGCGTGAGGTAAGCCATCTGGGAAGTTGTATTCAAGCTTTCTCCCAGGAATATAAATTTGTTGACAGGGCTGTTGTGTCTTTCGGCTTTTCCCAGTTAGGGGTCGCCACAGCAGAACTCCGGTCCGTGAATGATTGGCAGTTGATTTTTACGTGCCAAGTTACCAGCCCTGATGCGCTACCTTCAACAAAGGTACGCTCATTCACTCATGTCTCCACGCAGAAGATGCTCTAGCTGAGAATCTAACAGGACAGCATCTTACTGTGAGGCGACAACGCTACCGCAGCACCACCACTGCTTTCAAATTTGTTGACAGGGTACCAGGTGTGATTTCCTTTAGTTTATGGTCTACCCCAGACAAGTTAGAACCCTTTGTACAAAGGCCAGATGATTCAAAAGTATATCCTGGCTTTCTGCCTGAATTAGACAATCGTCCAGGTACGGGTATATTTGAATATTTCTTTGCCTGCAAAATGCAACAACTGGAGCTAGGCACATTGTGAATACCCTGGGCACAGTAGATAAGCCAAAGGGCAGAGAAGAAAACTGACAGTGCATGTAGCCTGCTTTGAAGCGTAGGTATCTTCTGCAAGATTCCCCGATTGGGATGTGCAGGTATGCTTCTTTTAAATCTAGTGTTGCCAACCAGGCATCTTTGACTCATACAGGAATTAATTGGTGAAAAGTCAGCATCCTGAATTTTGGAATTTCCAAAAAGGTGTTTAGAGTAGGCAGGCAGGATA
Source organism: Protopterus annectens (assembly GCF_019279795.1). Lineage (NCBI taxonomy): Eukaryota > Metazoa > Chordata > Ceratodontiformes > Protopteridae > Protopterus > Protopterus annectens. Next base: position 1,568,485,008 of record NC_056744.1, read on the forward strand.
GGACACCATGAATTGTCTTATCTGGGTACCAGGAAAAGTCTTGAGTAGAAACCTTGTCCCTTTTCCTCTTCCAATATCAGTTGAATAGCCTCCATGCTCAAGAGAGAAATTACTTGTTTTTTGGGTCTCTGCCCACTGATTTGGGGGTAGGTCCGGCCACCCGCTTGGTGTTGGCAACATGTGGAAGTGAAATCTTTATCCCTGGGACACTATATTTAAAACCCATTTGTCCTGGGTAATGAGTTCCCAGTTCTTTGCATGAAGAGCAATCTTTCCCCCCAAAGGGGCAGTCAGTTGATAAGTGCTTGGAAATTTTAAATGGAAGTCAGTGAGACATAGGGGGGGGAGCCTTATTACTCCCAGATTTGGGAGTGGAGGCCCCCCCCCCCACTGCTTAGTCCTGTGTGTCCCCCTGGGACTGAAACCTGGGGCTTTTGCTGTGTCTGGGTTTGGCTTGAGAAGACCTGGAAGGGGCTGGAACGGACCAATTCTTAGAGGGCCAGTGCCTACTAAATCTAGGAGGCTGAACTTGTATGAAATCTTTAGTTTGCATAGAAGCTTTAGCTTCCATCTTTTTAAGAACTTCCTCAGTCTTGTTGCCAAACAGTCAGTCCTGATTTAAGGGAGCATCCAACAATTTAGCTTTAACATGATCAGGCAGTTACTGCTCCTTTAGCCAAGCATGCCTTCTGAGCACAGACCCAGTAAAAGTAGCCCTGCAAGAGGCCTCTAATTAATCAAAACCACATTGCAAAGTATGTTTTCCAACTTGTTCAGAAGAATGCATTAAATCCTGTAATTCTTTATTTTCCACACAGTCAGGAATCAACATCATTTTCTGTTTAAGCAATCCAATAACATGTTGCTGATACTTTAACATATTAAACTGGCAGTTTAAAGCCCTAATGACCAAGGTTGCAGAACTGTAAAACCTTCTTACCCCATCTATCCAGAGCCCTGAAGTCTATCAGAAGGGGTAGGATTTTTAGCAGTAGAAGCCTTAATGCCCTTGGGCCCCTGTGAAATAGTCTCTGGATCCGCAATAGGATTTTTAAAAAGGAACATGTGTGACTCGGGGACCCTGTAGTATCTGCCTGGTTTTCTGGGAGCAGGAGACAAGGAATCAGGGGCCAAACTAGATTCCGAAAAAGCATCACCAACAATGTCCAGTACAGGAGGAATAGCTAAAAACCTATGCTGAGGTAGGAGTAAGAAATTCCTAAGCCTCTTTTTTGAATCAGAAAAATCCTGGCTTTCCAAGTGGAAATGCTCCCTTAAGAGTATGCAAGGTTTCCCCAAAAGAAAAATCCTCTGGAGGGGAAGTAGAGAGAGAATGGAGTCCTCTGCATTACAATCCTCAAATCCAGATCATCAGAAGAATCAGAAAAAACAGAATCCTGGTCAGAAGATTCATAAACAACTTCAGTCTTAGGCCTCTTAGAAAGGGGGGGGGGGTTGGATACCCCTGATTAGAGTTTTAAATCTTCAGCCGTTCTTATCATTTGTTTTTAGGCATAGAGGCCTGAGCATGTGGCCTGGGCGTCGGTTTTTTAGGCATGGTTCGAGATTTAGGCCTAAGTGAAGAAGGAGGTGTCGGTTTAATATGAAAGTCGGTAGGCCTGAATACACTCTCAGAAGCTAGTGCCTGCACAGCGACTCCGGACCCATCCAAGGTAGAGACATCCGCGAGTTCCATAGTTGAAGCATCTCGCTGCATACCGGACTCCAAATGGGTCTCAGTAGAGGCCTGCGAATCAGAAGTAGCGGGTATAAGGGGCTGCAAAAGCGCCTCACTGAGTACAGGTGAACTGGTGACTGGCTTAGGAGAAGCGTCGTCAGCAGTTTTGGACCTCGGCGGCCTGTCTTTGTCTTTATCTTTGCGTTTTTTCGGAATCCCGGTAGTCGGATGGCTAACCGACATTTCTGGATAATTAAACAGAGAACCAAAATATTTAGAGGTGAAAATATACAGACGACGGATAGTGCACCAATTAAATAAAGCACAAAACCGACAGCAAGTTACGTTGTGGTCTGGGCCTAGGCAAGGAATACAGTACGAATTAAAATCTTTGAGGTATTTGCTTTCCACAAGTAATGCAATTAACTTTTACTGACATCAGTAAGGAGCAAGAAAAAGTTTACCCAACAGGATACTTAGCCTTAGTTGAAGACTTCGGTTCTGAAACTCGAAAACGAAAATTTCAGGAGTCGGCTGACCGGCACTTGCAAACAGCTTCTGCTTCGGGCACAGCACAGCAAGAAAGACTGATGTAATGGCGTCAGATGCATATTTTATACCCCTGACGACCCGACGTCATGGAAGAAGGGACAGCAACCGACGCAGGACCCAAGACTTTGTTAATCAGGCCGACTGAGGGCTACCTGCAAGCAGATAACCCAAATGTAATGACTGCAACAGTGAAACACGAAGAACATCTGTCTAGTGTGTTTGCAGAGGAATTTATTAAATCATTTGAGAGAGATGATAGACACAAACAAATAGCAGCTTTACTACAATATTATGCAAACAACCAGTTACGTCAGCCAGATTTTTTTTTTGGGGGGGCTGGAATAGTAATGATTAAGGTCTTTACCACAAAGATACAAGGTACAGGGACTGATTCGGATTCTGGTTATTAGCTATACTTGTAACAGTCTGCAAACTGACAGCCTAGTATTTACCTATGAATCTGTGAACCTACAGCTTGCAGTACCAAATGCTGTTCAGAAGTTTACATGAAAAGTATTCAACCAAAAACAGTTGTCAAACTATATTTCAGAATCTGCCAAATGGCTAGGACCCTTTAAAATACTATTTTGTCACCAAAGAGAGTACTTTTTGCCCAAGCCCCCTCCCGACCCCACACACACACACACACACACACACACAGGTCTACCCAGCCCACACAGGTCTACCCTACCATTATGAAAGACATTCTGAACAGATGCACTACTCTAATGAAAAAATTGTGAGACTCGTACTAACAGCACACTTGTTTGAGAAAGTCAGTATAATGTAAACACAAAAATCTCAACATATCTGAAATCAAAGGGCAACCAAAAATTTGAATGCATAAGACATGCATTAAAGTCCAGGTCCAGTAACGAACCATTTCATCCAAAGGTGCTTAAATTACAATAATAATGATGATAATAATAATGATGATGATGACGATGATGATAATAATAATAATAATAATAATAATAATAATAATAACAAAAAAGACCTACGTATAGTGAGACCAGCATCTCACACCACCATATAGAGCATGTCCTCCTGCACCCCTTAAACATCCTCCAAGGTCATACACTGCCTGAGGGAAAAAAAAAAAAAAACACACACCCACTTGAGACATGTGGACATGTGGAAGTGATTAGTACAAACAGAAAGGGATGTTTACCTGTGGGAAGTGCAATATTTGTAGGTTCATCTAAGAAAGTTCTTTTGTGTTTTTAGAATTTTGCAATTTTACTATTTATCTGAAACAGATTTAATTGCAAGACTATCTACACACGCTCCATAGAAAAAAAAAAGAGAGAGAGTTAAGGAACATCTTTATGCTATTAAAAGTAAAGATCATAACAATGCCTTATACAAACACACTCATCTGTAACAAATATAAAAAGTTTATTTTCTGTTCTAGATTTTTTGTCAAGACTTAAGGGATGGGGATTATAAAAGCCAATTAGAAAGTCTAGAAAATAAGCGGCAGATTAAGTTAAATGCTGACAAATTCCAGGTCTAAACGAATCAGTAAATATCAAGTGCTTTTTAAAAATAAGACTGAAAATTAAGAAAATTTATATAGTTTTAGTTTATGGGAAGTTTTGAATGTATAAATGATTTTTATAATTTTTTATACGTCTTAAGTTTGAAATGTGATTGGTTGCTTGTTTTTATTTACACAGATGTGTTAAGTGACGATTATTTTTTGAAGTCAGACAAAAGCATAATTAAACTGTTTTGAGCTCTAAAGTTCGGTCGTCTCCTGTTTTATTTGGTGTTTTTGTGTGTGTGGTGTTTTTGGTTTACCATCATAATGGAGTTTAGCTTGTTGGTGCTGTTTGTTAAATCTATGAATATTTCCAACAGTAAAAAAACAAAAAAAAAAAACTACGATTTTGTAGTCTGTCTTCACATGAAGGACACTGTTGGTGTTTAAACAGGCATTCACTCGTGCCTCATGAAGAAGGCAAACTAAGGCAACAAAGTTGTTCTTTTCTTCCCAACAAATGTCACAGATTACAGGGTTATCATGAAAGATAATTACTATTCCAAAAATTCACCTGCACACCTGCAAGGGATCAGTGATATAGTACAAGTTTTTATTTTAAACTGAAGCAGAATGGTGCCGTAACAACTTCAGGGAACCTGCTTACATCATGGCTTTAGTACTGTACCACCAACTGTATACATGCTTTTTGGGGGAGGTACAAGTCATATAAATGTTCTTACCTTTGAAAAATAACCCACTATGTGGGCGCCTTGCCGGTCCACTTCTGTGAGAATGTAGAATACAAAAGGTTCTACATCAAAATACAATGTTTTGTGGTCCAGGAAGAGTTTGGCTAGCAGGCACAGATTCTGGCAGTAAATCTACAAGATTAAAAAAGAGATTACACAAAGAGTCACTTGTTTCTGAACTGAACACAATGAAAAGCTAACTCAATATCACCTTTTCTCAAGAAAGTTTACAACAACACTGTTACTACCTACTCTACACTATTTAAAATGTCTCTCTGTGCAATGTGCAAGCTTCAGGTTAAATGCCTCCCTTTCTCCATGGTCACATCCAGCATCCAGGTATGCTGTCAACACAAACTTGAGAAAAACATCTATTCTGAGCTAACATACTATAATTCCAAAACTCAAAGCTATAAAGTTGCAACATTATCTAAAGCACTGTATTCTAATGATATAAAACATTACTTAAATCACAGGGAGAATATGGTATTAGTAATTACCTCAGAACACTTCGGCATGAAGTCACAGTACTGTATCTGCTATTCAACAGATCAATCTTGATGAACTCCCCATATTTAAATAGAAACATGCACTTGTTAAACCTATCTTCAAGGGAAAAAATAGAACAAACCCAGACTAATGCAGATATAGAAGTTTACTTTCTTGTAGAAAATAATGGAAAATGTTATTTTGGATAAATTGTCACAAATGGTATCCGAAACCATATCAATATGCATATGTTAAAAACAAGTCTATAACCACATATTACAGAAAGCACAGTTGTGTACACTTACCATAAATGTAGATGTTCGAGTGTATTCACTGTTGCAGTCATCACATTTGGGTTATCTGCTTGCAGTAGCCCTCAGTCGGCCTGATTAACAAATCCTTGGGTCCTGCGTCGGATGCTGTCCCTTCTTCCGTGACGTCAGGTCTCCAGGGGTATATAAAACATGCAGCACACGTCATTACCTCAGTTTTCTTGCCTCAGATGTCAGGTGCCCCCCTAATGGGAAGCAATTAAATCTATAAATATACAAGGTTATACCTCCAACAAAAAAGCAAATACACCAAAAAGCTTTTGAGCATAGTAAAGGAGAGTAGAGATGATTCAAAAGTATGTCCTGGCTTTCTGCCTGAATTTGACAATCGTCCATGTATGGCTATATTTGAACATTTCTTTGCCTGCAAAATGCAATTACTGGAGCCAAGCACTTTGTGAATACCCTGGGCGCAGCAGATAAGCCAAAGGGCAGTGCAAAGAACTGATAGTGCATGTAACCTGCTTTGAAACGTAGGTATCTTCTGCAACATTCCCTGATTGGGATGTGCAGGTATGCTTCCTTTAAATCTAGTGTTGCCAACCAGGCGTCCTTGCCTAGCATAGGGAGCAACTGGTGAAAAGTCAGCATCTTGAATTTTGGAATCACCAATAAGGTGTTTAGAGTAGACAGGTCCAGGATAGGACGCCATGAATTGCCTTTTCTGGGTACCAGGAAAGTCTAGAGTAGAAGCCTTGTCCCTTTTCCTCTTCTGGTACCAACTGAATAGCTCCCATGCTTAAGAGAGAAAGTACTTGCTTTTAGGCCTCCATCCATTGATTTTGGGGTAGATCCTACCTGGTGTTGGTAAGGTGTGGAAGTGAAATCTGTATTCCTGGGACACTATATTTAAAACCCATTTGTCCTGGGTAATGAGTTCCCAGTTCTCTGCATGAAGAGAAATCTTTCCCCCCAAAGGGGCAGTCAGTTGAGAAGTGCTTGGAAGTTTTAAAAAGAAGTCAATGAGACAGTTTGCCATGGGGGGGGGGGTTATTACTCCCAGATTTGGAAGTGGAGGCCTCCCCACTGCTTAGTCCTGTGCGTATCCTGGGACTGAAGCCTGGGAGCTCTGCTGGGTCCGAGTTTCGACTGAGAAGATCTGGAAGAGGCAGGAAAGGACCAATTCTTGGGAGGCCAATGACTACTAAACCTTGGAGGTTGTACTTGTAAAAAATCTTTAACAGTTTGCATAGATTTAGCTTTTTCCTCCATCTTTTTAAGAACATCTTCTGCCTTGTTGCCAACAGGCAGTCCTGGTTTAAGGGAGCATCCAGTAATTTCGCTTTTACATGATCTGGCAAGGATTGCTCCTTAAGCCAAGCATGCCTTCTAAGTACAGGCCCAGTTACAGCAGCCTTGCAAGATGCCTCTAGTGAATCAAAAAACACATTGCAAAGTATGTTTTCCATGTTTGTTTGGCAAAAACAAAGTGCCCACAAATTACCACATAGGTGGTAATCCATTAAGTACAGAAAAAGTAATTAGGGACCTGGGGACCCAAGTTGATAGCAATCTCTCATTTGACAATCACGTGGCCAAAATAGTTAGAAAAACATTTTATATAGCCCACCTAATCATGAAGGGATTCACATCTAGATCAGGGGAGGTCATCGTGCCTCTTTACTCATCTCTCATCAGGTCCATAATTGAGTACAATGCCCCTTTTGGGATGTACCTTACCAGACACCTGCAGCAACTGGAAAGACCCCAAAAGTACCTCACCAAGAGGATCAAAGGGCTCAAACAGATGCCATATGCTGCCCGGTTAAAGAAACTCCTGCTCTACTCAGTGGGATACCGCCTGCTCAGAGGCGATCTGTGCCCGACGTATAAAGCCATGTCCAACCCGGAATTAATGGACATGCTGCACCTCAGAAAATCCAAATCCCATCGAGCTCACAGCGAGAGACTTGAACCTCAGCACTGAAATAAATAGGACATGCTGGAGGGACAGATTCATAACCCAGAGGCTCCCTTCACTCTGGAATAAAATCCCAGTCCAGGTTAGGCAGAGTCCCTCATTGACTCTCTTCAAGAGGAATCTTGATGAGTGGATGGGAGATCGTAGGTTTACCCCGGGTATCACTTCTGTGTCACTGTTAGACAGAAGCACAGTATACTAACTTCGAAAAAGGGCATAGCAAAATTAATTTAAAATGGGCACTCTGGGTAGGCTTATAAATGCCCTAGGGCAGATAGCCTAGTATGAACCTATGAACTTTGTTCAGTTGAATGCAGTAAATCCTGTAAATCCTTATTTTCAGCACAATCAGGAATCATCATTTTCTGTTTAAGCAATCCAATAATATGCTGCTGATATATGAAACTGAAAGTTTAAGGTCCTAATGGCCAAAGTTGCAGAACTGTATACCTTTTTACCCCCATCTATCCAGCGCCCTGGAGTCTCTATCAGAGGGGGCAAGATTTTTGGCAGTAGTAGCTTTAATGCCCTTGGGTCCCTGTAAAATGGTCTCAGGATCCGCAGTAAGATTTTTGAAAAGGAACTTGTGAGAGTCAGGGACCCTGTAATATCTATCAGGTTTTCTGGGAGCAGGAGGTAAAGAATCAGGGGCCAAGCTAGATTCCGAAAAGGCATCATTAATGTCTAGTACAGGAGGTATGGCTATAGGCCTATGCTAGGGCAGGAGTAAGAAATCCCCAAGCCACTTTTTAGAATTACAGAAATCCTGACTTTCCAAATGAAAATGCTCCCTGAGAGTATGCAAGGTTTCACCAAAAGAGAAATCCTCTGGGGGGAGGCAGAGGGAATAGAGTCTTCAGCATCAAAATCCTCATAGGTAGATAAGGGTAAATCCTGGTCATCAGAGGAAACAGAAAATTCAGAATCCTGGTCAGAAGAATCGTAAGCAAACTCAGTCCGAGGTCTCTTAGAGGGAGAAGGCTGGCTTCCCCTGATTAAAGTAATAAGGTCTTCAGCCATTTTTAGAATTTATTTTTTAGGCATATTTCGAGTTTTAGGCCTTGAAGAAGAAGATGGCGTTGGTTTAATACGCAAGTCAGTAGGCCTAAATACACCCGCAGAAGCTGGTGCCCTGCACAGCGGCTCTAGACCCATCCAAGGTAGAGACATCCCGCAGGTTTCACTGTTGAAGAATCTCGCTGCATACCAGACTCCGAATGGGTCTCAGTAGAGGCCTGCGAATCTGTAGTAGCGGGTATCAGGGGCTGCGAAAGCGACTTACTGAGTACCGGCAAACTGGCGACTGGCATAGGAGAAGCGTCATCAGCAGCTCTGGACCTAAGTGGCCTGTCTCTGTCTTTATCTTTGCATTTTTTCGGAATGTCGTTAGTCGGATGGCTTACCGAAGACATATCAGGATAATTGAACAGAGCACCAAAATATTTAGAAGTGAAAATATACAGACGATGGATAGTTCGTGGTTTACATAAGGCACAAAGCCAATAATGAGGTACGTCGTGGTCAGGGCCTAGGCAAGAAATAAAGTACGAATGAAAATCTTTATGAGGTATTTGCTTTCCACAAGTAATGCTATTATTTACTTTTACTGACATCGGTTTAGAGCAAGAAAAAGTTTCCCCAACAGGGTACTTAGCTTTTAGTTGAAGACTTCGGTTCTGAAACTCGAAAACGAAAATTTCAGGAGTCAGCCGACCGGCACTTACGAAAGTACAGTTTTGTACCTACCATAAATGTAGATGTTCGAGGATCCACATTGCTGCAGTCCTAACTATTGGGTAGTCCGCTGTCCAGTCGGCCCGAATACCAAAGTATATGGCTGACGTCGGTCAGGGCGCATTAGACTGACGTCAGTACGTCAGGGTACTAATGCGCATGACCGACGTCATATCCTCAGTCTTTTCTTGCCCCAGATGTCAGAAGACCCTGAAAAGATAAGGCCAAAAACCAAAAACTCCCAAAATACCTGCACCAAAATATATATATATACAATATATACACAATCAGCAGAATATAACCTCACCTACACAACCACCCCTAAACACAGAGGGGAAGGAGGGAGGGTAAATTGGACTGCAGCAATGTGGATCCTCGAACATCTACATTTATGGTAGGTACAAAACTGTACTATGTTCTTCATTCCACATTGCTGCAGTCCTAACTATTGGGTAGAATCCCAAAGCAGAGGTAAGGGAGGCTGGCAAATCATAAGGAAGCAGGAACTGACAACATGCCTTGCAAAATAGCTGTGGCAAAACCAGCCCTAGACTTAGAGTAGAGAGGAAGGTGATAATGCTTAGAGAAAGTATGCACTGAACTCCAAGTAGCTGCCTCCAAAATATCCTTAGTTGCCACCCCTTAGAAATGCTGTGGAAGTGGCAGTAGCCCTAGTGGAATGAGGCCTAATCCCAGCTGGAATCTCCTTGCCATGATGGGAATAACAAAAAGTAATGCAACACCCAATCCACCTAGAAATAGTTTGTTTTGACACAGGCTTGCCCTTTGAACTCAAAGCAAAAGAAACAAACAACTGCTGAGACTGCCTAAAATCCTTAGTCCTGCTCAAATAATAACGCAATAGCCTGTGTACATCTAAAGTGTGCAAAATCTTTTCCCCTTTATTTTGGGGATCTGCATAAAAGGTAGGCAAATGAATAGTTTGGTTTAAAGCCACACTAGAAACCACCTTAGGCATAAAGGAAGGATTAGTACGTAAAGATACCCTATCCTTATGAAAAATCAAAAGGCTCCACTGCCATAAGGGCCTGCAACTCAGAAACCCTTCTTGCAGAAGTAATGGCCAACAAAAAGCAGTCTTCCATGACAAGTATTTCAATTCAGCAGTAGCCGAGGCTCAAAAGGTTGTAGAGTAAGTTTCTCCAACACAAAATTGAGATCCCAAGCAGGAGTAGGAGCTCTACGTGGGGTCTTATATTCTTTGCCCCTCTAAGAAATTGCTTGAACAAAGGATCACGAAAACAATGGTGGGTCACAATCATAGTGAGCTGAAATTGCTGCAGCATGAATCTTAATGGAAGAGAAAGACAAACCTTTGTCCAGTAACTCAGTAAGATATTGAAGAGCCACACTCAAATTTGGCTCAGTAATCTCCAAATTGTTTGCTGCACTCCAAAACAAAATCTCTTCCATTTTCTGCGTACACTTTCCTTGTACTAGGTCTTCTGGCTTCCATAATCACATTTAAAACTTGTTGAGGAAGCTGAGACCTGCTGTCTTTCAAAACAGAATATGCCAGGCTGTTAGATGTAGAGAGTGAAGCTTGACATTGAGCAGATGACCGTCCCTCTGAGACAACAGGTGTGGAATCAAGGGTAAAGGCCATGGAGGCTTCCTTACCAGACTCCTCAGTAATGGGTACCAGTGCTGCCGAGGCCAATCTGGAGCTATTAAAATCATCCTTGGCTTGTCTTGTCTGACCTTTAGAAGCACCTTTGGAAGAAGAGGCAGAGGTGGAAAGGCATACACATGAAGATTTTTCCAACTGAAAGAAAGAGCATCCACTTTCCAAGCTGTGTGATGAAATCCCTTCGTGCAAAACTTTGGCAGCTGGTGGTTTAGTGGAGAAGCGAACAGATCTATGTCTGGAGTTCCCCATGACACTGTCAATTTTTGAAATATATGAAGATCCAGTTTCCACTCGTGGGGATCCATGAATTGTCTGCTTAATACATCTGCTAAGGAGTTCTGTGCTCCCGGCAGAAACCTTGCCTGAAGAGTTAGTTGCAGACTGAGCGCAGTCTCCCATAAAATCATTGCTTGTCTGCACAATGGGTAAGAATGTGTTCCCCCTTGTTTGTTGATGTACCACATGACAGTTGTGTTGTCTGTTAGAATCAACACCTGCCCTGGAAGAAGTAACTCCTTGAAAGCAATTAATGCAAACTGAACTGCTAACATCTCTTTCATGTTGATATGTAGATGCTGTAGTCTGGCAGGCCACTTGTCTTGTATCCACTTTCCATTTAGATGAGCTCCCAAGCAATATCTGAGGCATCTGTCGTTAGAATCTGACTTGCCTCTGGCGGGTCACAGAGAGTCCCTTGTTTAGGTGACATTCCTGAGCCCACCACAAAAATTCCTTTTGAATGCAAGGTATTATTTGAATGACAGTGTCCAAATCCTGGCAGTGCTGTGTCCACAGATTTTTGAGATACCATTGTAGCTTCCTCATATGCAGTTTGGCATTGGGAAGCACCAGAATACAAGATGCCATGAACCCTAAGGCTTGAAGGACTGTCCTTGCAGTCAGCCCGGACTGAAGAGATAGATGATGGAAGTAACTGGAAAGATTCTTTTGTTTGTCCGGGGTTAAAAGGCCATCTGGGCTGCTGCATTCAGTCTCACACCCAGAAAGCACATGTCTTGAGAGGGTACTAGACTGGACTTTATTTCGTTCACAGAATACCCTAGGCATCTTAGCACTGCTATGACATATTCCAGATGCTGTAGAAGATCTTCTTTTCTTGAGCCAGAATCAGGCAGTCGTCCAAGTAAGGATAGATTTGGATTCCTTTTAGCCTGAAGTAAGCTATCACTGGAGCCAGAACCTTTGTGAATACTCTGGGCAGTAGATAAGCCAAAGGGCAATGCAGAGAACTGATAATGAGAATTTCCAGCTCAAACGCAGATACTTCCTGCAACTTAGTCTTATTGGCACATGAAGGTAAGCTTCCTTGAGATCTAAAGTTACCATCCAGTGATCTTTGCCCAGCAGAGGTAAAAGCTGTTGTAACGTCAACATTTTGAACTTGGGAATGTCCAGATAAGTGTTGAGGATAGATAAATCCAGAATTGGTCTCCACGTGTTCCCCTTCTTTGGTACTAGGAACAGGCGAGAATAAAATCCTAGGCCCCTTTCGGCACAGGAACTGACTGAATGGCCCCTATTTGGAGCAACAGAGAAATTTGCTTGTGAGCCTCTGTTCTTTGAAGAGGAGGAATGTCTGGCATGCCTTTGAAAGGAGGCAAGGTATGGAAATAAAACCTGTAACCGTGGTGAATAATATCCAGAACCCATCTGTCTTGGGTAATTAAATCCCAATTTTCTTTGAAAAGAGACAGCCTTCCTCCCAAAGGTGCTGCCAGGCGAGAATACTGGCAGCGGAAAAGGCAGGTCATTGGATCTGCTTACGAAAGGACTGACCCCTGCCCTCACCAGAAGTCTGAGCAGGGGAACTCCCTGTCCTAGGCCTAAAGAACCCTGAGCTCTGCCCCTACCACGTCTAGACCTACCCTAGACTGGGAATCATAAGCAGGATAAGTCCATCCCTTAGTAGGCCAATTTCTACTAAACTTGGAGGCTGCACCTGCAAAAATCTTTAACAGTTTGCATAGACTTAGCCTTGTCCTCCATTTTCTTCAAAACTGCTTCCACAGGCGAACCAAACAACACATCAGACTGTAAAGGAGCATCCAAAATCCTTGTCTTAACATGCTCAGCTAAATTCTGATCTCTCAGCCAGGCGTGCCTCTGAAGAACAGAACCAGTGGCAGCCACCCTGGAGGAGGCCTGCACAGCATCAAAACCACACTGCAAGGAATGTTTACCCACCTGTTCAGACACATGAACTAAATCCTGCAACTCTTTACACTCAATACCTTCAGCCAGAGCATCCACCTTAGATTTCAGCTGTGAAAGAAGATAATTCTGATATTTTAACATGTGAAACTGACAATTCAACGCCCTCATAGCTAAAGTGGAAGAAGTATACACTTTCTTTCCCCATCTATCCAAAGCCCTTGCCTCTTTATCAGGAGGGACAGGATTTTTAACAACTGAGGCCTTCACACCTTTAGGCCCCTGAGAGACAGTTTCTGGGTCTGCCCTAGGACTCTTAAAAAGATACTTATGAGCTTCAGGCACCCTATAATACCTATCCGGATTAACTGGGGCAGGAGGCAAAGAATCAGGATTCAGGGAAGCCTCTGCAAACACATCTTCCACCACATTCAAAACAGGAGGTATAGCTAAAGGCCTATGCTGGGGTAAAACAAGAATTCCCTAAGCCTTTTCCTGGAATCAGAGAAATCTTGACCTTCCCATTTAAAATGCTCCCTCATGGAATGCAGAGTCTCTGAAAATGAAAAATCCTCAGGAGGAGAAGCAGAAGGAGTAGAATCATCCACATCAGAATCAGAATAAGGAGGGTACTCCTGCAAGTCTTCAGCCGAAGACTCGAAGCCTCGAGCATTGCTCAAAACTCTCAAACTCAGGTTCCACCCTAGGCCTCTTATCAGGAGGGGCATAGAACCCTAATCATAGTAATCAAATCCTCTGCCATTTTAAGCATATGTTTCTTAGGCAAAGATCCTGAAGCACTAGGAGAAACCCCACAGAAGCTAAACTTGGCCTGCCCTCAAAGAAGCCTTGGAAACTGAAGGGAGGCTCTAACCACCTTAGGAAGAGAGGGAAGAACAGCCACCTGAGAAGCCCCTCAGCCTGGCCTACTTCCTGAGAGGATACATCCTGTAACAGTAAAGTCTCTCCCTGAGACTCCAAAGAGACACCTGGCAAAACCTCCGGCTCCACTGAGCCTTCCAAAGAACCGGCGTCTGGGACTGTCGGTTCCTCCACCCTAGGCTTTGCTGCTTTATCTTTAAGCTTTTAGCGAAGCGCCGGAGCATCCGACGGCATTTTATAATTACAACGCTTCCCAAACACTAACCTGGCACAGTCTAACCTTCTTTTAATAGTGCGTTTGTTAAATCTAGCACAAGAGCGGCATCCAACAACGTCGTGCTCAGGCCCTAAACAAGGTATACACAAAGTATGGTAATCCCTATGAGGTATCTGTTTCCCACAAGAAATACAGTTATTCACTTTTTCTGACATCCGGTTAAATACTGAGGCAAGAAAAACCAAAATATTCTACGGGTACTTAGCCAACTTTGATTCGGTCTGAAACTCTGACTTCAGAAACTTTCAGAACGCCAACCTGCACTCGCAAAATTGCTTCTGCATCGGACCATGCGGCAAAAAAGACTGAGGATATGACGTCGGTCATGCGCATTAGTACCCTGACGTACTGACGTCAGTCTAATGCGCCCTGACCGACGTCAGCCATATACTTTGGTATTCGGGCCGACTGGACAGCGGACTACCCAATAGTTAGGACTGCAGCAATGTGGAATGAAGAACATCTGCTTCCGTTTCGGGCACTGCACGGCAAGAAAGACTGGGGTAATGACATCGGCTGCATGTTTTATATCCCTGACAACCTGACGTCATGGAAGAAGGGACAGCATCCGACACAGGACCCAAGACTTTGTTAATCAGGCTGACAGAGGGCTACTGCAAGCAGATAACCCAAATGTGATGACTGCAACAGTGAAACACGAAGAACATCATCACATTACAACAAACCGTAAATGAAAAATTGTGCTATGATGTAATTTGTACAGACTTAAATTTAGCCTTTAATAGGGTCATACATTACGTTGATCAATACATTAAAACTAGGTACTGATGTCATCTTGGTAAGATGGGTACTGCATGGTTTAGAAATAGCACATGGCAAGCATCACATAGCAACTGGAGAGGTGAAATTCTAGGTCATAATCACAATGTCTCATGGGACTCTGCCTAGGTCCTTGTTTAGGTTGCATCTTTCAGACCCATCATATTCATCTGAGGCGTTCCACAGTCTGAATGCAGACGACTTGAAAAAAATCGGTAAACTAATTACATCCGTTACAGACAGGGCATGTCTGCAAAAAAACCTGAATAAACTGACCATTTGGGCATAGAACAACATGCTGATAAACACACCAAAAACTGAGATTTGGGAGACAGATTGACGAGTGAATACTTGATACAACAAAATATAAACTCATGTAAGGACTGGGCATATCAGTAGACCTGGCTTAGAGTTTTTCTGATCATTTTGCCAACTTGGTTAATGACAGTTATACAATTATAGGCTGTGTAAAAAGATTTATAAAATCTAGGAAATATGAAATGATTAAATTACTTGTAAGTTACACTAGACCCACATACGAGTATGTAATAAGCATGAGTAAACTGTATGGAGTACAGCAGAAATATACCAGTGAAAAGATTAATATACCTGAACTTGTACACTGTCTCACTGACATCTAAAAGGAGACCATGCTGAGGTTTACAGGGCATTTAGAAACTACAACCTCTGAGAATGTTTGAAGCTATCAGAGAGAAGTAGACTCAAACAATCTCTGCAGGTGATTAAAAGGGGAAGAATCTAAGTATGGCATGGACAGACTACAAAAAAAGCTTGACAGTATTCCACATTCATGGACAAAATAGTGCTTAAAATGTATAAAATACACACTAGACTAATTACATTACATTACATTACAGGGAGAATGAAACAGTGGCAAAACACTCTGCAGTTAAGCCACGATAAAGGACAAACTTATTTCAGGGATAAAAAATTCAAGGGGGGGGGGTATTCCAGGGTGACTGTCACCACTGCTCGTTTGTCTTGCGCTCAACACATTAAGCTGTCTACCTAACAGATCAGGTGACGGCTACAATTTGGCTCCCAGAAAACAAAAGTGCAGAGACGACTTAATCTCTTTTTGTGAATGATTTAAAACTGTTCATCAGATGTACAGAAAGCACAACTGCAAGTGGTCAAATATATTTCAGATGATAGGAAAATGTCATTTGGTCTTGATAAATATGCAAAAGCAACTTAAAACAGGAAAGCTGCAACAACAAGAAAACATCAGCCTAGGACAGGAAAGTGATACAGGAGAACTTGAACAAGAGGGACAGCAATAATACTTGGGAACTGATCAAGATCAACAATAAAATATGAACAAATTCAAATAAAAACTAAGTAAGATTAAAATTAATACTGAAAATACCACTGACATCTAGGAACAAAGTCCAAGCTACAAACCAATTTGCTCTTCCTGTCCTAACTTACAGTTTTGGAGTGATTGGCCTCAAAAGGTGTTGGAATGGTTGGAAAGGGAAACAAGGATGCTTCATGCATATCAAATGAATTGTACAAATTAGTGTATACCATGGCTATATATTCCTCATTCTGAAGGAGATATGGTCCTCCTTAAACTTGATTATATGTATACAGCTGCAATCTTAGGACTGCATACATATCTGCTGAGCTTACAGGACCCAAATGTAGTGAAAGTTTCAAAACACGGAGGAGAATACGTCTAAGATAACTTCCCAGGTTAGTTTTAACAGAAGCATAGAAGTGTCATATGGGAACAGAAATCAAACTAGAGACAGAGAAAAATAAGGCAACAACTGAATTTGCCAAAAAACAAAAGAAAGACTACAAGGTGAAGGATCAGATGCGATGGCAAGAAATATGGAAAACACATAAATATAGTTGCAAGTCTAGAAAACTCTTGGAAAAACCTCCTGCTGATCAGAATCAAATGCAGTAATGGTTAAGGAGATGTGAATTTACACCAAAAGATGAAAGGTTAATACTGGCGGCCCAAGTTAGTGGACTACATACACGGTGGTTTCCAAAGTCCACTGAACGTGTGGGAAAAACAGACAAACTTAGGTTTTGTAAAACAGAATTGGCAACAGGCACACATCTTGTTGCTGGTTGTGATATACTAATGGCAGAAGGACTGTATACTGAAAGGCATAATAAATGTGGCAAGACTGTTGCATTGGGGATTGTGCAAACATTATAATATTGAAGTAGATGAAAAACACTGGAAACGAGTCACAAAGCATTATAGAAATGAAGTTTAAATCTCATGGAATCACCCATTAACAAATGGTTCAAAAAAGAGATGAGAGAAAAACAGATAGTCCATGAAAAGAAGACAAAAGTAGCATTGATCACTGAAATTGCTACACCCAGTGACTACAGTGTTTTACGTACAGAGACAGTCATAAAATACCAGGATTTGCACGCAGAAATGACGGCAATGTGGAAGGAGGATACCAGACCGTTCCAACAACAGTAGGAGAAAGGGGTCTTATAAAAAAAAGAATTTACAAATCGTGTATGTTACAGATACATGTACCTCCATATGAACTGCAGGAATCAATAATAGGCACACTGCGAGTTCTGAGAAGAGCACCTCTGGCTAACAGCAAAGAATGAAACAATACTAATTTCATGAACATTAATCATACTTTGACTTAGGAATGGGGTTCCATCAGAAACCCAAAAGACTTGGACAAATTAAAAAAACGAAGAGATTATAATGGAATGAGAGCTGTACCAATTGGTTCTCTGAGGCAGTAGCTCATGCATACAGCAGAATACCAAATTATATTAAAGCAAGCTCAGAGTTTAGATATTTATTAGAAAGTACAGTTTTGTACCTACCATAAATGTAGATGTCCGAACTGGATAGCATCTGCAGTCATAACAACTGGGTTGTCCTGTCGTCAGGCAGCCCTTCAGTCGGCCGGATTCCAAAGTCCGGGTCCGGCTTCGGCTGATGTCGCACTTCACCCGACGTCATCTCTGTTGGTCTTCGGGTATAAAGGCATCAGCCGACGCCATTTTCCTCAGTGTTTCTTGCCCCAGATGCCAATTGCCCTCTTGGAAGGCTAAAATTTGGATGAATGCCAATGTTTCCAAAAAGGTAGAAGACAAACACAA
The DNA here is from genome assembly GCF_019279795.1 of Protopterus annectens. Lineage (NCBI taxonomy): Eukaryota > Metazoa > Chordata > Ceratodontiformes > Protopteridae > Protopterus > Protopterus annectens. Next base: position 1,568,502,837 of record NC_056744.1, read on the forward strand.
AAAATAAGTATGTATGTACATATATACAAACAAATACACCATAAGAGACTCCCCCCCCCCCCACCAGCTAGCTATTAGGAGGGTAAACACCCTAGGAGTACCACAGAGGGGAAGGAGGGAGGGTAATCCTGACTGCAGATGCTATCCAGTTCGGACATCTACATTTATGGTAGGTACAAAACTGTACTATGTCCTTCATGGATGCATCTGCAGTCATAACAACTGGGTAGAATACCATAGCCAACTACGGCAGGAGGAAAAACTAGATTATGGTGTGGTTAGGATCCCTTGCAGTACAGCAGTGGCAAACCCTGCTCGGGATCTAGAATAGAGAGGTAAATTATAATGCTTGGCAAATGTATGCACGGAGGTCCAAGTAGCCGCCTCAATAATGTCTTTGGTTGCCACTCCTCGTAAGAAGGCTGTGGTAGTGGCAGTTGCCCTTGTAGAATGAGGCCTTATGTTCTGTGGAATTGGTTTTCCATGGAAGGAGTAACAGAATCGTATGCAATTTCCTATCCATTTGGAGATTGTCTGTTTGGAAATAGCTTTTCCTTCTCTTCCTGTTGCATAGGCTACAAAAAGCTGGTCAGTTTTTCTGCTACTTTTTGTTCTGTCCAGGCAGTAGCGTAGCTGTCTATGTACATCCAAGGTGTGTAGTATTCTTTCCCCTCTGTTTTGTGGGTTGGGAAAGAAGGCAGGTAGGTGGATTGCCTGGTTTAAGGACACTCTGGATACCACCTTAGGCATAAATGTAGGATTAGTCCTCATGGACACTCTATCTTGGTGGAAGATTAGGAAGGGCTGTACTGCCATTAGGGCCTGAAGTTCAGAAACCCTCCTTGCTGAGGTTATTGCCAGAAGGAAAGCAGTTTTCCACGATAGATGTTGTAGGTCTGCTGTTGCTGCTGGTTCAAAGGTGCAGTGTCAACTTTTCTAGCACAAAGTTCAAATCCCAAGCTGGCAATGGTGGTTTCCTTGGAGGTTTTACATTCTTGATTCCTCTGAGGAACTGCCTGAGTAAAGGATGTGAAAAGACAGGTGGATCAAAACTGTATTCTGCTGATATAGCTGATGCATGTATCTTGATGGAGGAATAGGACAGGCCTGTATGTAGAAGCTCTGCCAAGTACTCCAGAATGTTAGCCATATCTATATTTGACACATCTTTTCCTCTTTCAGTACTCCAAATGACAAACCTTTTCCATTTTCCTGCATAATTCCTTCTTGTTGAAGGTCTGCGGGCTTCTAGGATAATGTCTTTAACCCTTTGGGAAAGTTCTGGATTAGTTGCTGCTATGTGATGTTCCATGCAGTCAGTTGCAACGTTTTTAGGTTCGGATGCATGATGCTGTAGTTGTTCTGAGTTAACATCAAAGGCATCAGGGTATTGACCAGAAGTTGTTCTGAGACATGCTTCTCAGCAATGGGTACCAGTGTTGTCTTGGCCAGTTTGGAGCTATCAGGGTTATCCTTGGACGTTCCTCCTTGATTTTTAGTAATACCTTGTGTATCAAGGGAAGAGGAGGGAATGCATATGCTGTTAGGCCTTTCCAGCTGAAGGAGAGCGAATCCACTTTCCATGCCAGTGGGTGGAATGTCCTTGTGCAGAATTTTTTGAGCTGGTGATTGAGAGAGGAATAGATCTATCTGAGGCATTCCCCATTTCTTTGAGATGGTCTTGAAGATGTCGGATGTAGCATCCATTCGTGGGCATCCGATGTGGTTCTGCTTAACATGTCTGCTAGAGTATTCTCCTTTCCGGTACAAACATTGCCTGTAACTGGATGTTGTAGCTGAGTGCCAGGTTCCAAAGCTCCAAAGTCATTCTGCATAGGGGTATGAATGAGTGCCTCCCTGTTTGTTGATGTACCACATGACTGTGGTGTTGTCTGTCCTTATCATCAAATGGCCTTCTTTGAGAAATGGTCTGAAGTTTTGGATTGCCAGTTTTACTGCCAGCATCTCTTTTAGGTTGATGTGCAGGTGAAGTTGATCCTGGGTCCACAAACCTTGCACGCATTTGTCCAACATGTGAGCCCCCCATCCTAGGTCTGAGGCGTCTGTTGTGATGGTCTGATTTGCTTGACAGCTGCGAAAGGGTAGTCCCGGGTTTGACTGGCATGCTTGAGCCCACCATAGGAACTCCTGTTTTAAGCATGGAATTAGTGGAATTTCTGCTTCTAGGCTGTGACTGTGTTGAGACCATAAATTCTTTAGATACCACTGCAGTTTTCTCATATGTAGTCTGGCATGTGGGACCAAGATTATGCATGATGCCATGAAGCCCAAGGCCTGCAGTACTTTTCTTGCTGTTAACTTGTTCTGTTTTGTTAGAGCCAAGAAGTAAAGAGGGAGTTCTTTTTGTTTTTCTGCAGTTAGGAATGCCATTTGTCTTACTGTGTCCAATTCTGCCCAAGAATGTCCTTGTTTGGGATGGTATCAGCCTTGACTTTTGTAAATTGACTGTGTATCCCAGTGCTTGTAGCAAGTAAATGACCCTTTGTAAATCTGTTGTCAGCTTGCTCTTGTTGTCCCCTTGTAGCAGGCAGTCGTCCAGGTATGGGTAAATTTGGATTCCCTGTAGTCTGCAGTGGGCGATTACTGATGTCAGGCATTTTGTGAATACTCTGGGCGCAGTAGATAAGCCAAAGGGCAATGCTGAGAATTGATAATGCTCTGATCCAGCAAGAAATCTGAGGTATCTTCTGCATATTGGTCGAATGGGGACGTGCAGGTATGCCTCCTTGAGATCTAGAGTCACCAGCCAACACTCCTTGCCCAGCATGGGAAGAAGTTGCTGTAGGGTCAGCATTTTGAATTTTGGGACAATGATGTATGTATTTAAGGTGGACAGGTCGAGAATAGGTCTCCAACTTTTTCCTTTCTTGGAACTAGGAATAGTCTGGAGTAGAATCCTTTTCCTTGTTCTGTAATTGGCACTCTTTCCACAGCTCTCATCTTTGCTAATTGCATTATCTGTTGTAGAGCTTCTGTTTTTGATTTGGAGGTAGGTTTGGTATTCCTCTTTTGACTGGTAAAGTGTGGAAGTGGAACCGGTAGCCTTGATCTATGGTTTGCAAAATCCACTTTTCTTTGTGATGTAGTGCCAGTTTTTGAAAATAAGGTTAATTTGCCGCCTAATGGAGCTGCTATTTGTTCCCTGGTAGGCGGATTTAGAGTTAAGTCACTGTGATTGTGTTGTTGTAGTGGCAGTGGTTGTGTCTGTGCCTCTGTTATTACCTTGCCACTGTCGTCCTCTATAGGCACCTCCTCTGGATTGGTTTCTGCCTCTGGGACGTCTATTCCTGCCCCTTTGGGATCTTGTGGAGTCAGGAAAGGACCAATTTTGGCAGGCCAGTTCCTGCTAAACCTTGGGGCTGAACCTGCAAGAAATCTTTAACTGTTTGAACAGATTTTGCCTTTTCTTCCATTTTCTTCATTACCTGCTGGGCAGGTGTACCAAACAAACTGGTCTTATCCATAGGAGCATCTAATAACTTACCTTTAACATGATCCGGTAAGACTTGTTCTTTTAGCCATGCATGTCTTCTTATCACTGTGCCAGTCATGGCTGACCTAAATGAAGCCTCCAGTGCATCATAGCCACATTTTAAGGAATGGTTACTAACCTGTTGTATGTTATTTACCATTTCTAAGACATATTTCTTATCGACAGAGTCATCAGAGGATAGCTTTTTAGTTAACTGATCAAGCATAAACTCTTGGTATTGTATCATGTGAAACTGACAGTTTAAAGCTCTAGCTGAGAGAGTAGCTGAGGTGTAGACTTTTTGCCCCATCTGTCTAAAGACCTGGCTTCCCTTTCAGAAGGAATAGGGTTTTTGCTGTGGCCGAGGCTACTGCCTTAGGACCCTGGGATATAGTTTCGGGTCTGCAAGAGGGGCCTTGTAAAGGTGATGATGAGTGTCTGGTACCCTGTAGAATCTATCTGGTTTGGCAGGGGCTGGAGGTAAAGAGTCTGGTGCAGAGCAGACATCATTAAAGGCATCGTCCACCACAGAAAGGACAGGAGGTATAGCTAAGGGCCTGTGCTGTGGAAGATGCAGAAAAGTCCTAAGCCTTTTCTGGAATCTGAGAAATCCTGCTGCCATTGGAATTGCTCTCATGGCATGTAAGGTTTCCCCAAAGGAGAATTCTTCTGGTGGGGAAGCAGCTGGAATGGATTCTTCAGCATCTGAGTCTTCATAATTGGAGAAAGGAGCCTCTGGCTGGTCTGTTATGTCTGAGTCATCGGCTGAATCATCAGAGGACACAGGCTCGGGGGGCTCTGCCCTAGGTCTCTTCTCTGGGGGCTGAGAGGCCCTGTCTGGGTGGGATTGAGATCCCTAATCAATGATATTAAATCTTCTGCCAGAGTAAGCATTTGTGAGCTAGATGTGGGCCTGGTTGTAGGGGGTTTGACAGGCACTGCTTTAGTAGATTTGGCTGCTTTAGCCCTGGCAAAGGCCTTAATGGACATGGCTGCTGGGGGCCTAGCAGCACCACGTGCTGGGGTAGAGACATCCAATGGAATGGTGTCTGATAAGTCAGTAGCAACCACCGTAGTGGATAAAATTTCTGAGGCCGATTCAAGAGAAGTAGCAGGAGCCTCAGTGGTAGTCATAGATTCAGCTGTACTTTGATCAGTTTTCTCGGTTTCGGCCGAAACAGAGACACTCGCGGTTTGCTTAACCATGGTTTCGGCCGAAACCGTGGACCGCATGAGTGTCGGTCTTTTTCTTTGCGTTTTTTAGTGATTTGGGAAGTCGGAGGATCCGACGGCATAATATACGCAAAATCTGAGCCGAAAAACTGTTCAGCAAACTCCGACCGCCGCCTAAGCGTACGTCGGTTGAAAGAAGCACAGGCCGAACAGGCTGCTACGTCGTGGGCTGGGCCTAAACAAGGCAAACAGTAAGAGTGGAAATCTTTATGAGGTATTTGTTTCCCACAAGTTAAACAATTATTTACTTTTTCTGACATCGGCTGAGGCAAGAAAGAGTCCCCAACGGGGTACTTAGCTTTAGAAGTCTTCGAAGTAGTATTCGGTAGTAGTAATCTCTGGATCTGACCGACCGGCACTTGCGAACAGCTTCTCTTCGCAAGAAAGACTGAGGAAAATGGCGTCGGCTGATGCCTTTATACCCGAAGACCAACAGAGATGACGTCGGGTGAAGTGCGACATCAGCCGAAGCCGGACCCGGACTTTGGAATCCGGCCGACTGAAGGGCTGCCTGACGACAGGACAACCCAGTTGTTATGACTGCAGATGCATCCATGAAGGACATCAACTTGTTCTGGAATACTGGCAGGCTAGAAGGGCATTACAGCCTGTGCCTGAAATATCTGTATGTATGCCTGTTAACTAAAAGAATAAGGAAATAGAAATATGTATGAGTTTCTGAATACACATACACATAAGAGAGTTATGCACTTACCATAACTTGGAATCTGTGCTATCCAGTGTCATTAATCATCATGGATAGGTCTTGTATCCGAGCTGGCAATGATAGACAGATCCAAAGCTCAAGCTCCCCTGCTGCCCTGTAACCCTCAGATAGAGTTTGCTGGATAAAGAAAAGGCAGCACCGCCTGCCCAGGAGACTAACTATCCCCAATAAGAAACATCACTCCAGTTCTACCAGGTCCCCAGGGGGAAGAAGGGTGAGAATATGATTAATAATGACACTGGATAGCACAGATTTCAAGTTATGGTAAGTACATAACTATCTGATGCTGTGTCATTATTCATCATGGGTGGGTCAGAGTCCCCAGCTGCTATGAACCCTGGGTGGCCTCAGGGAAGGATATGCAGAAGCACAGTGTAATCAAAGGAAGCTATGTTCCTAGACACTAAATCCATCTTGCAGTGTGAGACATAATTGTGGGGATTAGACCAAGTAGCAGCAGCACAAATCTGATCCAAAGAAAACTTAGGCCAGAATGCCGAAGACATAGCCACAGACCTAGTAGAGTGGTCTTTAACTGGTCTGGATAGCTCCACATGCCTGCTACCATAAATGTAGGAAATACAGCCAGCAATCCATCTGGAAATAGTTGCCATAGCAGCTGCCAGACCTATCCTGGCCTGAGAAAAGGCCACGAAAAGCTGGTCTGCCTTCCGAAATTCCTCAGTCCAAGATAAAAAGTGTAGCTGCCTATGGACGTCTAAGCAATGTAAAGTATACTCCTCCCCCTTATTAGAACAATGCAGGACGAAAACTGGTAGCTGGATAGTTTGGTTGCGGGTAGCTTCTGAAGCCACCTTCAGAATGAACGAAGGATTTGTCCTAAGGGATACTTTATCATTGTGGAAAACCATAAAAGGGGGCTTAATGTTGAGAGCCTGCAACTCGGAAAATTTCTTGGCAGAAGTAATAGCCAGTAAGAAAACCATCTTCCAAGACAGAAATTTAAGATCACAAGATGCAGCCAGTTCAAAGGGCTTTTGTGTCAAAGACTGCAACACCAGAGTTTAATCCCATGGTGGGGAACGATCTTTGATAGGAGGTCTAAGAAGAAAGGCTCCCTTGAGAAAGGCTTTGCATAGTTTATAAAGAAAAGGTGAGACCCTCATTCAAATGGAAATTAGAGATGGCCACCAAATGGAGTTTAATCGTGCAGAAACTAGCACCTTCCTGAAAGAGAGAAGTCAAGAAAGTACAGTTGTGTACACTTACCATAAATGTAGATGTTAGAGTGTATTCACTGTTGCAGTCATCACATTTGGGTTATCCCTGCCAAGGTAGCCCTCGGCCAGCCCGAATACCAGACGCTTAGTATTTCTGCGTTGGTTGCTGTCGCTTGAGGACTGATGTCAGGTCGTCAGTAGTATAAAGTAAGGGAGCTGACACCATTACATCAGTTTTTCTTGCCCTAACCTGTCAGGAGCCCCCAAGTAGGAGGCCAGGTTCTGGTGGAAGAACCCAAACAGTGGAAATAAACACCAATATGTCCCTTGTAAGGAAAGAAAGAGAATAAAGGGGGATGGAGGGAGGGAAACCAGGACTGCAACAGTGAATACACTAACATCTACATTTATGAAGTGTACACAACTGTACTATGCTCTTCGTGTTTCACTGCTGCAGCCATCACATTTGGGTCGATTCCCAAAGCTGAGGAAAAGGGTGGAGGTAGTCGAGGAAACTAGGGGCTGGATAGGATGCCCTGCAAGACTGCAGAGGCAAGCTCTGCCCTGGACTTGGAGGAAAGAGGCAGGTGGTAATGCAAGTGTGAACATATGTCCTGGTGGCAACCTCAAGGATGTCCCTGGTGGGGACTCCTCTTAGGAAAGCTGCAGAGGTGGAGGCTGCTCTGGTGGAGTGTGTCCCGACCCCCTTGGGGGGAGGCTTTCCATGTTGTTTGTAGCAGAAATGGATGCAGTGTGCTATCCATCTGGAAATGGTTTGCTTGGAGATGGCTTTGCCTTCTGCCCCTGTAGCAAAGCTAACCAGCAATTGATCAGACTTTCTGAAGGATTTAGTCCTGTCCAGATAGAATCTGAGCTGTCTGTGTACATCTAGAGAATGAAGAATCCTTTCCCCAATGTTCTGGGGATTAGGCAAGAAGGTGGGCAGATGAATGGATTGGTTGAGAGCCATACTGGACACCACCTTGGGCATGAAGGATGGGTTAGTTCTGAGGATACCCTGTCTGCATGGAAGATGATGGGTTCCACAGCCATGAGTGCTTGCAGCTCAGAGACTCTTCTGGCTGAAGTGATGGACAGAAGGAAAGCAGTCTTCCAGGAGAGAAATTTTAGCTCTGCAGAAGAAGCTGGTTCGAAAGAGGGCAGGGTGAGCTTTTCCAAGACAAAGTTAAGGCCCCAAGCTGGCACTGGTCCCCTTCTGGGGGGCCTCAAGTTGCTAGCCCCTCTGAGGAACTGTTTGATCAAAGGGTGTGAGAAAAGGGGCTGCTCAGTGGGAAAATGAGCAGAAATAGCAGAGGCATGAATTTTTACACAGAAGAGAGAGAGAGACCACTGTGTAGTAGGTCAGCTAAGTAATCCGGGATAAGAGGGATGGAAGGCTGTGCCATACTGGCTCCCTTAGCCTGGATCCAGGTGCAAAACTTTTTCCATTTATCTGCATAAAACTTTCTGGTGCTAGGGCGTCTGGCCTCATGGATAACATCCAGAACCTGTTTACTCAGAATGGTAGATTGGTTCAGGGTTAGGGAATAAGCCAAGCTGCTAAACTGAGTGTCTGCAATTTGGGATGCATGAATTCCCCTTCCCTCTAGGTCAGGGGTTATGGAATCTGAAGAAGATGCCTTGGAGGCAGCGGGGAGAGGCTGCACAGCAAGGGGTACCAGTGTTGTCGGGGCCAGTATGGCGCTATGAGAATGTCCTTGTTTTTTCCTCCCTTATTTTGAGCAGTACCCTGGAAATGAGAGACAGGGGAGGAGAGGCATGGGCCAACAGATTGACCCAGGGGAAGGACAGGGCATCCACTTTCCAAGCTATGCAGTGGTGCTCCCTGGTGCAGAATTTTCTGAGCTGATGGTTGGTGTGGGAGGCAAAGAAGTCGACCTTCGGGGTTCTCCATTTCTGAGTTACTAGGGTGAAGGTACTTCTGTTGAGTTGCCATTCGTGTGGGTCCAGAAGGTTTCTGTTTAATCGGTCTGCCAGAGAGTTGAGAGAGCCTGGTAGGAATTGTGCCAACAGGTGTAGCTGCATGGCAGAGGCTGTGAGCCAAAGGGTCATGGCCGGCCTGCATAGAGGATAAGAGTGAGTCCTACCTGCTTGTTGATGTACCACATCACAGTGGTGCCATCTGTTTTGATCAGAAGAACCCCTGGAGAGAGAAGGGTTTCAAAGCTATGAAGGCGTGCTGCACAGCCATCATCTTTCTTACTGATGTGCAGAGGGATTTCCCGAGGGCTCCATTGGCCCTATATGCACCTGCCATCCAGGTGTGCACCCCAAGCGTAGTCTGATGTGTCTGTGGTGAGGGTCTGGGCGGAGGGGTGGGGGTGGGGATAAGGGCAGTCCCTTGTTGTGGAAGCATGCTGTAGCCCACCAAAAAAATTCCTTTCTGAGGCAAGGAATTATAGGTAGAGTTTCCAGGTCTTGAGAGAGTGTTGACACCAAAGGCTCTTTAGGTACCACTGAAGTTTCCTCATGTGCAGTCTGGTACATGGAATGAGTAGTATGCAAGATGCCATGAACCCCAGAGCTTGCAGGATCTTCCTTGCAGAGAGTTGGGGCCTGGTGGCTAGTTGAGAGAAGTAGGTTGTCAAGAAAATTTGTTTCTCTGGTGTAAGGAATGTCATCTGGGATGCTGTGTCTAATCTTGCTCCCAGGAAGATCATCCTTTGGGTGGGTACCCGTTTGGATTTCTTTTCCTTGAATGTGTATCCTAGGGAGGTTAGTAATGTCTTTACAAAGGCCAGGTGCTTGAGCAGCTTTTCCTGGCTGTCTGCCTGAATAAGGCAGTCGTCTAAGTATGGTTAAATTTGAATATTTCTTTCTTTGCAAAATGCAATGGCTGGAGCCAGACATTTTGTACAAACTCTGGGAGCAGTAGACAAGCCAAGGGAAGCGCAGAGAACTGAAAGTGTTGAAATCCTGCCCTGAAGTGGAGATATTTCCTGCAGGATTCCCTGACAGGAATGTGGAGGTAGGCCTCTTAGATCTAGGGTGGCTAGCCAAGCGTCCTTGGACAGCATGGGTAGCAGCTGCTGGAGGGTGAGCATTTTGAATATTGGGATCACCAGGAAGGTGTTTAGAATTGATAGATCAAGGGGGGGGGTGCCAGGTGCCCTCTTGTCTGGGTACCAGAAAGTCTGGAGTAGAAGCCTTGGCCTATGTGTTCTGCAGGAACATGCTCTACTGCTCTCATAGAGAGGAGGGAAAGGATTTGCTTTTGTGCCTCTGCCCACTGATTTGGTGGTAGATCTGGGAACGCTTTTGGGGTTGGAAGTGTATGGAAGGAACATATGTATCCCTCAGAGACAATGCTCAGAACCCATTGGTCCTTGGTTACGGTGGCCCAGTTGCTTGAGTGAAATGAGAGTTTTCCTCCTAGGGGTAAGTGAAGGTGGAAGAGGGGGGTGGAGGAGGAGGAGGCGAGTCATTGTGAGTTCTTACCATACTCCCTGGTTTTGAAGTGGAAGTGGTCCAATGCTTAGATGCCTGCATTCCCTGGGGCTGCGGTCTGGGTGGTCTGTTTCCATGTGGCCTAGGCTGGGCTGGTTTACTAGGAGCAGGAACGGACCAGTGCTTGGAGGGACAATACCTGCTGAACCTAGAAGGATGGACTTGTCAGAAATCCTTAACTATTTGCATAGATTTTGCATTTTCTTCCATCTTTAAGACCACTTCTGCCTTAGTGTCAAATAAGTTATCCTTGTACAAGCGGGCATCCAACAATTTAGATCTGACATGGTCTGGCAGGGGTTGTTCCTTAAACCATGCAGGTCTTCTAATGACAGATGACTACTGCCCTGCAAGAAGCTTCTACGGCATCAAAACCACAGTGCAAAGTGTGTTTAGTTACTTGGCTTGCAGAATGCATTAAGTCTTGTAAATCTTAATAGATTCTGTCCAAGCAGGAAGGAAAGACATTCTTTGTTTAAGGAGTTCCAGGATATGTTGCTGAAATGTCAGCATATGGAACAGACAATTTAGTGCCCTGATAGCAAGATTAGCTGAGGTGTATACTTTTTTACCCCATGTGTCCAATGCTCAGGGAATCCCTGTCGGAGGGTGTGGGATTCTTAGCAGAGTTGCTTTAATCCCTTTTGGCCCTTGAGAAATGACCTCAGGGTCAGCTGTTGGAATTTTAAAGAGATTTGTGAGAGTCAGGGACTCTATAATACCTGTCTGGTTTTCTGGGAGCAGGAGGTAGGGCGTCAGGAGTCGGGCTGGATTCAAGGAAAACATCATCCACAACATCCAGGACGGGGAGTAAGGCCAAGGGTCTGTGTTGCGGAAGATCTAAGAATTCCCAGAGTCTCTTTTTAGACTGAGGGTAGTCCTGACTCTCCCATTGGAAATGCTCCCTTAAAGTGTGCAAGGTTTCCTCAAAGGAAAAATCCTCTGGGGGAGAGGCTGAAGGAATGGAGTCCTCTGCATCAGAGTTCTCATAAGTGGAGAGGGGTTGCATGTCTTCATAATCAGACACATCAGATTCATCTGACTTTAGACAAAACTACAGGGGACAGATCTCTTTTCCTTTTTGAGAGGGTAGCTTGGCTTCCCCTGATCAGCATGATACGGTCTTCTGCCATTTTAAGCATTTGAGACTGAGGCAAGGTAGCAGGCACCAGAGAGTGGGTCGGTTTCTTGGGTGTGGTTCAAACCTGGGCCTTAGAAATTCTGTTTCTGAAAGAACGGTAGTCGCGAAAGAATATGTCAGTTTGTGTCGAGATTCGGTAGTGCGAAGGACTTCCCCAGAAGCCGGGGCCTACTCAGTGGCTCTGGACCCATCCAAGGTAGAGACGACTGCAGGATCCTTAGTCAAATAAGAGTTTTGCAGCATACTGGACTCTGAAAGGATCAAGGTAGCAGCCTGCGAATCAACAGAAGTGGGCATCAGGGGCTGGGAAAGCGCCTCACTGAGTACCAGAGGACTGACGACTAGCTTAACGGAAGCACTGTCTGCAGGTTTGGACCTGTGCGGTCTGTCTCTGTCTTTATCTTTACGTTTTTTTTCAGAAGATCTGCTGTCTGATGGCTTACCGAAGCCATAACGGAATTCGAAGACTGTAAACGAAAATATCTGGCTACAACAAGGGTCAGACTACCGATAGTTCTGGGGCTGAACAAAGCACAGAAGTGACAACGGGGGATATCATGGTCTGGGCCTAAACAAATGATGCAGTAAGAGTGGAAGTCTCGGTGTGATATTTGCTTTCCACAGGCGAGACAATTGTTAACTTTCTGACCTCGGTTAGTGCAAGAAAAAGGATCCCCAATGGGGTACTTAGCTTTAGAAGACTTCAACTTCAATTCGGAGACACAATCTCAGATAGCGGCTGACCGGCACTCATGAGAACTGCTTCTGCTTTGGGCTCCACGGCAAGAAAGACTGATGTAATGGCATTGGCTGCCTTACTTTATACCACTGACGACCTGACGTCAGTCCTCAAGCGACAGCAACCGAAGCAGAAATACTAAGCCTGTAGTATTCCGGCCGGCCGAGGGCTACCCTGGCAGGGATAACCCAAATGTGATGACTGCAACAGTGAAATACGAAGAACACCAACAAAATGTCAGGAATCAAGGCTGAAAATGGATCGAAATGTCACTGTCTGGTCCAAATAGAAAATGTTTTCCATTTACTGGAATACACTTCTTAGTAGATTGCTTCTGAGATGCCAAGATAATATTTCTCACCGGAGGGGGGGGGGGGGGGGGGGGCCTGGACTGGGAAAGAATCACTGGAAAGTACAGTTTTGTACCTACCATAAATGTAGATGTACGAGTGCTAATACAGCTGCAGTCATAACAAATGGGTTCTCCTGCCGTCAGGCGGGTCCTCGGTCGGCCGAAATCCAAAGTCTAGGTCCGGCGTCGGTTGTCATCGCTTCTTCCCTGACGTCAGTGCGACAGGGGTATAAAAGAACCAGCCGACGCCATTTTCTTCAGTCTTTCTTGCCCCAGATGTCAGGTGCCCCCAGAAGGAAGGCAATACATAAAATAATGTAATAATGCAATGCAATATAATCAAAAAACAGTAGTTGCAAGCAAATACACCATAAAAGAATACCCCTAGAGGAGAAGGAGGGAGGGAAACCTGGACTGCAGCTGTATTAGCACTCGAACATCTACATTTATGGTAGGTACAAAACTGTACTATGTTCATCGTGCATACAGCTGCAGTCATAACAGATGGGTAGAATCCCAAAGCTAAGAAAGGGGTGGTAGGCACTAGGTGGAGCTAGGAGGAGCCAAAATGCCCTGCAAGACTGCAGTGGCAAAGCCTGCTCTAGACTTGGAGTATAATGGTAGGTTGTAGTGCTTAGAGAAGGTATGCACAGAACTCCAAGTGGCTGCTTCTAAAATATCCTTGGCAGGAACTCCTCTGCGGAAGGCTGTAGAGGTGGCTGTGGCCCTGGTGGAATGAGTTCTAATGCCTGTAGGTACGGTTTTGCCATGAAAGGAATAGCAAAAGCATATGCAGTGGTTATCCATTTTGAGATTGTCTGTTGGGATATTGACTTTCCTTGAGCTCCTACCGCATAGGCCACAAAAAGCCGTTCTGATTTTCTGAAAGGCTTTGTGCTGTCCAAATAATAACGCAGTTGTCTGTGGATGTCCAAGGAATGCAGTAATCTCTCCCCTTTGCTTTGAGGATTATGATAAAAAGTAGGTAAATGTATGGCCTGATTTAAGGCTACCCTGGATACCACTTTAGGCATAAAGGACGGGTTGGTACGTAATGAAACTCTGTCCTGATGGAAGATGATGAAAGGCTGGACAGCCATAAGAGCCTGTAGTTCTGAAACTCTACGAGCTGAAGTGATAGCCAGAAGGAAAGCTGTTTTCCAGGACAAATATTGTAAATCTGATGAGGCAGCTGGTTCAAAAGGGGGCAAAGTCAGTTTTTCCAGAATGAAATTAAGATCCCAAGCAGGTATTGGTTGTTTTCTTGGAGGTCTTAAATTCTTAGCCCCTCTGAGGAACTGTCTTAATAGAGGGTGAGAGAATAATGGTGGATCAGTGTTGTATTCTGCAGAAATGGCTGAGGCATGGATTTTGATGGAGGAGAACGAAAGTCCACTGCTTAGCAGTTCGGCCAAATATTGTAGTATTTGAGGTAAATTCAGTTTTCCAGGGCACTGGCCCTTTTTCTCATTCCAAACACAAAAACGTTTCCACTTTGCAGAGTAAGCTTTTCTAGTTGATGGCCTTCTGGCCTCCAAAATGACATCCTGCACCTCCTTGGAGAGCAGGGCCTGCTGTGATGCTAAGGAATCTTCCATGCGGCTAGATTGAGTGTCTTCAGCTGACTGTGAAGAGTTTTGAAGCTGTGCTGAGTCAGAAGAGGCATTAGAGGCAGGGTCCATGGTGGGGAATGCGTCAGGCTCCTCAGGAGTGGGTACCAGTGTTGCCTTGGCCAGTCCGGAGCAATGAGGATCATCTTTGGTCTGTCTGCTCTGGTCTTCAATAGGACTTTGGGCAGCAGAGGAAGAGGTGGAAGGCATAAACTGTCATTGATGTCCAACTGAAAGAGAGAGCGTCCACTCTCCAGGCCTTTGGATGGAAGATCCTTGTGCAGAATTTTGTCAATTGATTTTTGTGGGAGGCAAAGAGATCTATGTCTGGCCTTCCCCATTCTTGGATTATTTCTGTAAAAACTTTTGGATGCAACTTCCATTCGTGTGGATCTGTCATATTCCTGCTTAGGTTGTCTGCCAGCGTGTTTTCCTTGCCTGGCAAGTACTGTGCTTGTAGTTCCATTTTTAAGTCCATGGCCATGTTCCAAAGTGACATGGCCAGTCTGCATAGGGGATAAGAATGTGTTCCTCCCTGCTTGTTTATGTACCACATAACTGTGGTGTTGTCTGTTCTTATCAATAGCTGACCTGGTTGTAGAAGGTCCTTGAAGGCTGTAATAGCATTCATCACTGCTAGCATTTCTTTTTGATTGATGTGAAGGTGCTTTTCTTTTTGGGTCCATTTGCCCTGAATGCACCGGTCTGTCATGTGCGCCCCCCAGGCGTAGTCTGAGGCGTCTGTTATGATGACTTGATTTGCTTGAGGCTTGCTGAATGGAAGACCTGTGTTTGTTTGGCATGCTTTAGCCCACCACAGAAATTCCTTTTGCAGACATGGAATTAGTGGTATTATTGTTTCCAAACTGTGGCTGTGTTGAGACCATATGTTTTTTAGGTACCATTGTAGTTTTCTCATATGCAGCTTTGCACATGGGATTAGTAAGATGCAGGATGCCATGAATCCCAGAGCCTGTAGGATTTTCCTTGCAGTCAGCCTGGTGCAATTTGCCAGTGTTCTGAAATATTGAATTAGTTGCCCCTGCTTCTCTGGCGTGAGGTAGGCCATCTGGGTGTGTGTGTCCAAATTGGCACCCAGGAAAATTATCTTCCGAGAGGGTATTAGTCTTGATTTCTCTTTGTTGACTGTGTATCCTAGAGAGTTTAATAACATTATTACATAAGCCAGATGTTTCAGAAGAATGTGCTTGCTGTCCGCTTGGATCAGGCAGTCGTCCAAATAAGGGTATATTTGTATCCCTTGAAGTCTGCAGTAGGCAATTACTGATGCCAGGCATTTCGTGAATACTCTGGGCGCAGTAGATAAACCAAAGGGCAATGCAGAGAATTGATACTGTATTGAACCTGCAAGAAATCTGAGGTATCTTCTGCAATTTGTCTGATTGGACCTCAAGGAGGCATACCTGCATGTCCCAATGTTACCAGCCAAGACTCCTTGCCCAACATGGGAAGAAGTTGCTGTAGAGTGAGCATCTTGAATTTTGGTACGAGTAAGAATGTGTTTAGGATGGAAAGATCCAAAATAGGTCTCCAATCTTTGCCCTTCCTTGGCACCAGAAATAGCCTGGAATAAAAACCTTGACCTTGTTCGTGTGTAGGTACCTCTTGAATAGCTTTCATGTTTATAAGATCTGAAATTTGCTTTTGTGCCTATGCCCTTTGATTGTGTGGCAGGTTTGGCATGCCTTTCATTTTTGGAAGGGTATGAAAATGGAATTTGTAGCCTCTGTTTATAATGTTCAGGATCCATTTGTCCTTTGTGACAATATGCCAATTTTTTGAGAATTGTGCCAGCTTTCCTCCTAAAGGTGCTGCCATTTGAGACCTGGTTGGCATGCAAAGGGGAAAGTCATTGGTTTTGCTTTCTAAAAGATTGCGAGTTGTCCTCACCACTTCTTTGTGTAGGAGCTTGCCATTGTCTGCCTCGGTACGAGCCTTGTGTTTGTCCTCTGCCCCTCGGGCGCCTGTATCGGCCTCTTTGGGGTCTGTCTGTGGCAGGAAAGAACCAGTTTTTGGAAGGCCAATTTCTACTAAAACGTGGGGGTTGAACCTGTAGAAATTCTTTCACAGTTTGCATTGATTTAGCCTTTTCCTCCATTTTCCGTAATACTTCCTCAGCATTTGCCCCAAATAGTACATCCTTTTGAAGAGGGGCGTCTAGTAATTTAGCTTTTACATGATCAGGCAAGGCTTGTTCCTTGAGCCAGGCATGCCTACGTATGACTCTGCCTGTAACAGCAGCTCTACATGAGGCCTCTAGAGCATCAAAACCACATTGTAAGGTATGTTTACCCACTTGTTCTGCACTATGCATCAAATCCTGCAACTCCTTCATGTCTGGTTGTTCAGGTTGTGACATTTTACTTTTCAATTGAGATAACAGAAACTGTTGGTATTTTAGCATATGAAACTGACAGTTTAAGGCCCTCATGGATAAGGTAGCCGAGGTATATACCTTTTTTCCCCACCTTTCTAAGGACCTGGAATCTCTCTCGGAAGGCAATGGGTTTTTGGCAACGGAGACCTTAACTCCCTTGGGCCCCTGTGAGATGGTTTCTAGGTCAGCAGCATGGCTTTTGTATAGAAATTGGTGTGAGTCAGGAACCCTGTAGTACCGGTCAGGCTTAACTGGAGCTGGAGGGAGAGAGTCCGGGTTAAGGCAAGCCTCCGAGTAAACATAGTCTAGGATGTCCAGGACAGGAGGTATAGCCAGAGGCCTGTGCTGGGGTAACAAAAGAAATTCCCTGAGCCTTGTCTTGGAATCTGAATAATCCTGGCCTTCCCAGTGGAAGTGTTCCCTTAAGGTATGCAGAGTTTCACCAAATGAGTAATCCTCAGGGGGGGTACAGAAGGAATAGATTCCTCTGCATCAGAGTCTTCAAAGGGAGAGTAAGACTGTTCCCGATAATCAGAGTGCTCTGAAATAATGGAGCCCTGATCAGAGGAGGGGGAATCTTCCTCCACTCTGGGTCTTTTGTCCGGAGGTGGCTGAGAACATCTGATTAGAGTAATTAAATCCTCAGCCATTTTAAGCATCTGTTTCTTAGGCATGGGGCCTGGAGATGGGCCCTGTGTAGCTGGTCTCTTAGGGTGCATGGTAGCTTTAGACTTGGTGAAAGCCTTGATGGAGAAAGAAGAAGGTCTGAAGACACCTTGAGTGGAGGTGGACCTGTCCACATTCTGTGTTTCAATGCCAAGCGTGGCTTCGGTATCTGTAGTCAGGGTGTGGGCCGAGGAGCCTGCGACCTCGGGTACAGGAGACACCACCAAAGATGTGTCGTCGGTAATCAGGGGCTGTGTAGGCGCCTCGCTGAGAATCGGACCACGTGTAGTCGGCTTTGGCGTGGTGTCGGTAGAGGCCGCGGACCTCGAGTGTCGGTCCTTGTCTTTGCGTTTTTTAGACAAAACCTGGAGTCGGAGTATCTGACGACATAGTATAGTTAAATGCTTTCCCAAAATAATGCTGGGCGAACTCCGCCCGACGCTTAATAGTGCGTTTGTTGAATGTAGCACAAAAGCGACAGACCGAGACATCGTGGTCTAGGCCTAAACAAGGTATACAGAGGGAATGGAAATCCTTATGCGGTATTTGCTTCCCACAAGAAATACAATTATTAACTTTGTCTGACATCGGTCTGAGGCAAGAAAAAGTTTCCCCAACGGGGTACTTAGCTTTTAAGAAGACTTCGGTTCCAAATTTTTTGTAATCTCAGGAGCTGGCCGACCGGCACTTGCGAACTGCTTCTGCTTCGGGCACCGAACGGCAAGAAAGACTGAAGAAAATGGCGTTGGCTGGTTCTTTTATACTCCTGTCGCAGTGACATCAGGGAAGAAGCGACGACAACCGACGCCGGACCTAGACTTTGGAATTCGGCTGACCGAGGACTCGCCTGACGGCAGGAGAACCCGTCTGTTATGACTGCAGCTGTATGCACGATGAACATCAGGAGGAACCAAGCGGTTAGATGAAGAGTCTGGAGGTTGGGAAGGGGAAGCCCCCAGGGATGGGAAATAAGATCTGGAACGAGATCCAAAGGATATTTCAGATGAAACTGAAGGAGGGAGAGCCACACCTGACCAGGCCAAAAGGAGGCAATGAGGATGAGACAGATCTTCAGGCGGCAGGCTTTCTGCAAGACCTTGGGAATTAGGGGAGTTGGGGGGTAAGCATAGAGGAGATCTGACAGCGGAGTCCCGACCGCGAATCGTGAACCAGACCACCTATGGGTGACTCCCCTGTCGGGGGGGGGGGGGGCACCAGGGCAAAGCAGTTCCTGCATTTGTGGCTGACTGGGGAAGGAAAGATTGCAGCATGGTTGACTCCAACTGTCGAATATCTGACATGCCACTGATTCAGAGACCACTCATGAGGACTCAAGATAGACCTGCTGAGTTTGTTGGTCAGCACACTGGAACTGACAGGTATGTGAGCTGCAAAAAGAAAGCGCCTGGAAGACAACGCCCATTTCCACACTCTCATGGCTTCTCTGCACAGGGGATAAGACCATGTTCCCCCTTGCTTTTTGATGTACCCAGACAACCGCAATGTTGTCCATTTGAATTGCTACAGTCCCGACATGGAGACGCTCATGAAAGGCTTGCAACATTAGAAGGACCGCTTTCATTTCCAGGACAATGATGCGCAATTTGGTCTCTGAGGGACCACATGGCTTTTACCGTCTTTCCCGAAAATGCCCCCCCCCAAAAGGGAGGTCTCAGTAGTCACCGTGGCATAGGGTGCGGGACGACAAAAAGGTCTGACGAGAGTTAGGTCCTGAGATTGAAGCTACCAAGCAAGGTGATTTCTGCACGAGTCATCCTGACTGGCATGGGATGAACCTGAGAGCACCACTGAACCGCCAGAGTCCACTGCAGGACCCACATGTGAAACCTGGCGACTGGCACTAACGAGGTGGCAACCACCATTGAGTCTAATGCTTGTAGAATTAGGTGGCCTGCTGGATGCTTTAGAACCAGCAAGCGATAGACCTGATCCCAAATAAGTTGAACTCTGCGAAGGGGGGTAGATCTGCAGTCTACAACACAGTGTCCAGTTGAAACCTGAAACTCTAGGTTATGGCACACGGAAAGATCGGATTTGGGCAGACTGACCAAGAGGTTGAGGATGTAACTGGTGGCTACTGACAGCTGATGCAACATGGGGGCTGTGAGAAGCCAATCGTCCAAGTACAGGAAGACATGGAAGACTTGCAGCCTGAGATGAGCTGCCACCACTGCCATGCATTCGGTACACACTTGGGGGGAGGCTGTGGTGAGTCCAAAGGGCAGGCTCTGAACTGATAGTGACTGGCCCCTAACCAAAAGTGCAGCTGTATCCTGGAGTGCCTGCCTATCTTGATACGACAGTATGCTTCCTTGAGATCCACTGAGCACATCCAATCGTCCTTGTGCAAAAGAGACAGAATGGATTGAACAGTGACTATCCAGAACTTTGACTTCTGGACTGACAGATTCAGTTCTCCGAGGTCCAAAATTGGTCGCATATCCCCAGTCTTTTTTGGCACCAAAAGAGGCAAGAGTATGCTCTGGACCCTCATTGTCCTGTTGGGACCTCTTGGATGGCTCTTTCTAGAAGATCTTGACGGGACAATTCCCTCTGGCAGGGTGGAATGTCTGGAAGAGATTTTGAAACTGGGGGAGTGAAAGTAACCCCAGAAATTATCTAACACAGTCTGATCTGAGGAAATATCTGTCCAGGCTAGTGGGTGAAGGGAGAATCATCCCCCGACTGCCTCCAGGGCAGGACAGTCGGGCAGCGCTTCAGAAGCACTGAAAGGGCTTCTCCAAGAAGGATTCCTGGGAGACCCGATTCCATGGATTGCCTCTGAGGCAGCATCTACCACGGAATCCCTTACCCCGGCTTGCAGAAGAGGATTCCTGGGGAGTATCCTGGAAGGAGGGCCGGGTCCTGTGGAACCAAAATTTCTTACTCCCTCTTTGAGGCTTAAAAAAAGATCGTTGGGGAGTAGAAAACTCAATTTACACAATGGACAGAGTCTTACCCCTCCTGCTCGCTGCAGGTCAATGTTTCCTTGTCGGAAGGTCTAAACAAGGTCGAACTGCCAAAGGAAGCATTGTTAAAAGAACCCATGAAGGGTTCTGCAAACCTGCAAAGGCGAAGCCATGTGTGCCGTCTAATGGTAATTCCTGTGCCAGCTGTTAGAAAGGTGGACTTCGCCGCATTGGAGATCAACCTCATTGAAACATTAGCCAGTGAAGTCAGAGTTGACAAATTAGAGACCAGCTTGAGACTTTCCTGAGGCAGCAGCTCTAAGGGAAGTGGTGAGTTCTGATACCAAATACCTCTGAAGCTGGGTAAAATGTGCCAATGTTGTTGGCTGCCCTCAGTCCAAATGTAGCTGAGGCAAGCATGCGCTTTCCAAAACAGTCAATTGCCAGAGACACTCTTATTTCTGGGTATGGACTGAGGAGCTCTCCACAACTCCGTTGGCAGTTGGGGACACCCAGGTAGAAGATGAGCTTGCCAGGAGACTTTCAGGAACACAGATTCCTCTGAAGACAGGGTGGGAGAAGGCCAACTGCCTGCTTTACAATGTTGAGATGTCTCCAAAGGACACTTCCTCAAGCAGAAGCATGGGAGACCAGTCTCCCTCCCCAAAATCTTAAGGGAGTCCAGGTGCCTCCTCCTGCACCGCTGTCTTCCGAGGGGGTTCCTCCACCGTGGGCTCTGGGAGGACTCTGAAGAGACTGGACAAAGGCACTAGTGGGAGGGGTGACCCTGGAAGGATGATGAGGCCTTGACACCCAAAGCCGAGAGGGTCTGGGGAGAACCTAGAGATGAATGAAAGGCAACTGCCAAACTGGAGAAGGTGCTCTACTTCCGGAAGGCCGAATGACTGGACAAGGCTCCTCCTCCTCCTCTCGCGCGCGCGCGCGCACGGCTGTCCGGAAAGGGAGGAGGGACCCTGATGCAGCATCAAAGCCTCCAGATGACATCGGCCCCACGCTGTCTAGCACTGATGCCTCCAAAAGAAGGGAATGGCATGAAAATTCCGAGCCCTACCCTAGCCCGGGGAACCAGCACCAACTCTGCGGGGCCGAGGTGCAGCAGGTTTCAAGGGAAGCGGTACGGAATCCACCAGGGTCCATGACTGTGTCAGGAAGGGAGGGATATGGGACACAGTTGGCCTCTCAGAAGCAATGCTCTAATCCCGGCGTTCCAAACCCAGTTGAATCGGAAGAGGAGAATGAAGTTCTGTGGATGGAGAAGGTTCCCCTGGCAACTGCGGTGGGGATGGCAACAGGCCCAACTCGATTTGGGCTTTGAGGAAACTCATTATCCTATCCATATCTATAGGTAGCAAGCTTCTGGAAGATGTGGAAGACACAGAAGAATGCCCTGACCTTGCTGGAGATCCTGACAAAGATCTGCAATCCCGGGAAGGGGACAGACTCCGATGTATCGGATCCAAACCTTGGACCTGAAGGGGGAACTTTCAAATGACTATCACATCTGACAGAACAATTTGATTTGAAGCCCTAGTGGGATCAGATGCTTTAACCGGCGCACCAGATGGACCAAACAGACGTGTCAGATCCAGAGAAGACTTACACAAAGTTGGACCAGAAAGCCTCTGAGGCACCGACGCCTTCGATCCAAGACTCTGAGTGGAAGAGCCTGGATTCGATGCCAAAGAGGCTGGACTTGGATCTGCGATCCCAGAGCCTCGGCTTTTTAGAAAGAGATTCCTTGGAAGGAGGGGGAGGCTTCCTCTTAGGATCTGGAAGAGCTTTAGAGGGGCAGCCCGAAGCCAGAGGACCCCCCCCTTAGCTAACCCCTTTAGCAACAACTTGTTCCTATGCTCCATGTGAGCCCTAAGGTTGAATGCGGCACAGATGTCACATTCAACCTCCAGGTGAGGCTCCTTGTGCGAGTTGGAATGAGGCATCTTCCGACCACACGAGGAGCATCTTTTGAAGCCAGAAGACAGAGAAGGCACCACGCACCCCAACAGAAAAGAACAAGGGAGCAGAAAGTAAAAAAGTAAAACTATATATATATATATATATATATATATATATATATATATATATACACATATATATATATACACATACATATATTTTTTTTTTTAATTAAAAAAACTAGCTATGGGGGGCGATGGGGAAAAAAGGCAAGAACTCAGCAGACAAAAGTAGATAAAATACAGGGAGGGGAGGAAACAGAACTAACTGCACTATAAACCTAAAAAAGGCTGAAGAAAAAGTATAGAAACCAAAAACAAAAAAAAACCCAAAAAGAGGCTTGAGTTACCAGAATTGCACCCTTAGTGTTTTTGCAGCAAACAAGATCTGTGAGTTACAGGTCAGCAAAGGAATATGGGAAGGGGAGGAGCTTGAGCTATGGAACTCTCTTATCAGTTTCCGGCTCGGATTAGAGTTTGGATCCAAGACCCATCCGTGATGAATAATGACACGATTGCATCATCAGTTTTTGTACATTTATCTCAGACAGTTGTATACACAGCACATTTTATATTACACACAGACAAAATGTAAGATGATAGACTTAGTTTATTGTCACTAAAGATTCTTATTCAAATCAGAACATCCATGTTAAAAACAAACTGATCACTTCTGCCCCAAGTCAGGATTTACATAAAACACTCTAAAGCCGGGGTAGTGCAGAGGTAGCGTTGTCGCCTCACAGCAAGAGGTTCTCCCGTTCAATTCTCAGCTGGAGCACATTCTGTGTGGAGTCTGCATGTCCTCCCCGCAGTAGAGTGGCGTTCGAAAGACATGCGTGAATGGGCATGCATTCGTTGAAGGTTGGGCGTCGGGCTGGCACCTCAGCACCATAAAACCAACTGCCAATCATTAGCAGACCGGAGTTCCGCTGTGGTGACCCTTAACTGGAAAAAGCTGAAAGAAAAACAACAACTCTGAGCAAATAAACTGCAAGAAAGAAAACACCTGTCTATAGCTGAACTTCCTCTCAGCTCTCCCTTAAAGAATTACTGAGCTTTACATTTCCAGTAGACGTCACAATAAAACCATAACTGCAGAAGATAAACTCGCACATATACTCACTACAAGCTCTAGGGTAGCTTTTTGCTCTTTACCATACAGACCACAGGTAAAATTAAGCAGAGTTTCACATTCGCCTGCACTTGGTTAGCTGTCTCCTGACAGAATCTTCTGCTTGCACTTTTATAGCTGAATAGTCACAAATGTTGAATATTAAAGGGCAGAATAATTACAAAATATTGTAAATCACAAGGCAGAATAATTACACTTTGTTTCATGAACCTACTACACATTTCACATGTAATGTAGGACTGCTTTTCTTAGGAGAATTACAACTTCCTAGTAGCAAGTAACAGATCCCACATAGTAGTTCTGGCTATGAATTTTTTTTTTTTTTTTTTTTTAAGTAGTAAAGACAAAGACCAGTATGCACAGGTCATCTGATAAATCAACCCAACTATTCTGGTTATAAAATGCAAGTTTTGAAGCTCGAACACATATTTCTCACATTTACAGTGGTCATTAGGGATAACTATATAGCTCAACACTACAGTCTATGAACAAAAACAATCCAGTGATGCTCAAAAAACAGCCCAACTGCCACCTTACCTTATGATCTCGACCATCCACCTCATACACAGAAATGTTGCCTTTTCGGTAGATTTCCTTTCCTGGAGGCTGCCTCCACTGGCACTGTGCCTATGGGAAGAGTATCATTCACGCAGAACAATTACCACAAAATAAACTGGTTATTCAAAGCAAAAACAAATTATTGAAAAGCATACTGGATTTCAAAGAAACACCTATTCTGTGTCTAGCTTAACCAGAAATTGTTCTTTCAGGTCATGACAACAGTTCACAGCAATTCAAAAGTGTGCTGTCTAGGAACTCTACGATTATCTCTTCATCCAACTGGTGAATCCACAATAGATTACACAGACTTAAGACTATGTGCAGTTGCACAGCCTTCAGTAGGGAGGAACTGCTAGATGTCTAGGAAGCAACCAAATGTATCCATTTGGGTGCTACATACATAAACAGAAGTATGTGAAGCCAAGACTGTCAAAATGAAAAAAAAAATGCACTTTTGCACACCCCACTAACAATGAAGCACACATTGAAGATCAGTGCCTAGTTCCCATAACAATAACTAGTAACTTTCTGTCAGACACGGCAGAAACGGATTATATCACTGCCATAAAGCTTACCATCTGAGCCTTTGCTACTAAAATGGTCTTAATGATTTTGCTTACGGAGCTTTTCTGTGCAACTTTTTACTTACTGTGTTGGTCTTTATTTGAGAAATTCTGCAATCATCCTAATGTTACAGACAATGCCTTTTAAAAGCTAAGTTTTTTTTCGGAAAATGGTCAAACTATCCACTTACGCTATACTCCCGATTCCATAAACAGTGTCATATCTACAGCAAGTGGGGTTAGGCTTTATCGCCTTAAATGTCTCAATAAAGATTTAAAGTAAAAACTCAGTTGGCTTTCAGAAGTCATGCAGCCAGAACACCCGGTACAGCCATAAGGAGTTTTATGCATATAAGCCTCCTCTGAAGGAGGTTTAAGGTACTACACAGGGAACACTCTGGTTAGCTTTATATCTTGCTACTACTAGAATGCAAACTATCAGCTACTAAAACAGAAAAACAGTATCCGCACCAACTCAGCAACCTTGAATGTCTGAGGAATATTACCCAATTCACAAAACTACTTCAGGCCAAATATAAGACTTGCCTGCAATTTAAGACTGAAAGGCAATGAATAAACTAAACAGTATCTAGTTTCTCGTCACCTCATTTGCATTCAACAAAGACAGACTGTACATAACTATACTCACCTAATTAGTCCTACACCACCTGATAATTGCCAAGAAAAAAAATTCCAGAATACACACACATGAACTGATTACTTACAAGGTGGTAACGGTAGCTTTTCTCAAACTTCATATATTTCAGACAATATTCGCAGATCCACAGCTTTGGCTGTTTACCATACTCTTCTGGGAATGGGGAAAAGTACCAGGCATCAATTTCAAAGTTCCCAATGTGTATTTTGTCCACATACTTCACTTTTGTGATCTAGGAATACAAGAAACAGAACACTTTAAGATAAAAAAACTGAAAATGTGCAAAAGACATGACCAGAAATAGCCATTTGTTAGACGAACACAGCCTCAACTAGGACTAAAATGGCCAGGCTTTCTGGTGAAGCTGGCCAAAAATGGTGAATGCAGAGGCACAGTCTGCTCATGTTTACCAAGGGAAGCTGAAGGGCATGTCAAGGGCAAACATCTCCCACTAATTCAGCCACGGTGGAGACTATCCTTGCAACAAGGCTGTTTAATGCCTAAGGAGATGCACCACACTAGTAAGAGACCCACACTGCACCTACTTCACATGCATCACTAGTGCGCTTGTGTGTCTTGCAGGTGGAGTGGCAAGGAAGCACAATAAAAAAAACCTAATGGCTGAATGGAAGATGGACACTGACTGGTACTTCAACCACTCTGAGAATTCATAAGCAGAGTTGTGGCAAACACCTAGATAGTTTGCAGGGGTGGGGTTGGGGGGAAAAAAAAAAAAAGCAAGCTATCCACAAATTTAAATTTCCACCAACTGAAATCAAATCCAGCAATAGTCGGTGAAGCCCCCTGCCCACCTTATCAATACCTGCTAACCCTGCACCTTACCTTAAAGTCATTGCCATAACAGTGACATTAATCCAGATGGCTTGATTATGCTCTCTCTTAACTCTACCTTAACCCTCCTGCACTCACACAGTCGCTCCAACCCTTTAATGTCAACTGACATTACTAACCCAAACTTAGCTTACCAGAAAACGCTGATGCTCCCTTTATGCAACATTTTAACATTTTACTGAACAGAACAAAATAAATAATTCAGTTATTCATTTCCATCGATCAGTAGCCAGCTTGATGGAATGAACAACATTCATATAATATATTACATACTAAATATACACATATATAGATTTTTTTAGAACCTTTATTGAATTACCACTTAAGCAATAGGCAAACATACATGTATATAAACCAAAACAGACTGTTATTGACATATTCCCAGTTGCCAACATTGTTTCTTTCGTAGTTATTTTCTTATTTGAGTTGAACATTATACATCACATATATTTTTTTGTATATTTATCATGTCAACCTTATATAAACAGATCAATTTCTGCCCCTCCTTTAAACCTCACCCCTCCTCCAAAATAGTATCCAGCATTTACTGTTACCACAATTTCCATTTTTTTATTTGCTTCTATCCTTTTTAAATATCCAACTTCTTGTTCTTTTATCTCTGCTACAATAATCAATACTTCAAATACAGTTGGTTTAGACTTTGGATTTCCATTTTCTAGTAATTCCTTATTTGACAGCTACCAGAATTAAACTTAACAAGGCTTTACTATGCCCAGGCAATTCAGATGCTATATTCTGCTTAAAAAATGTTTTTTATCTATATATATATATATATATATATATATATATATATATATATATATATATATATATACATACATACATACACATATATATATATATATATATATAAAATCTGTATATATACATATATATATACATATACCTACATCTATACATATATATCTATATCTATATATATACATATATATCTATATATATATATATATATATATATATATATACCTATATATATATATATACCTATATATATATATATATATATATATATACCTATATATATATATATATATATATATATATATACATATACCTATATCTATACATATATATCTATATATATATATCTATATATACATATACTTATATCTATACATATATATACATATACCTATATCTATATATATATATCTACATACAGAAATATATATATATATATATATATATATATATATATATATATATATATATATATATAGACACACACACACATACACACACACACGTATAAATTCCTAGTTACACCCATTTGATCACACAATATTTCTGACAGAGCACTTTGCAGGGAATTTTTAGTTTGCCAACTCACTACAGTCCCAAAACATTTGTTACAGTTACCCCTTTCTTCCTCATCACACCTCCATTTGACATCTAACGTATAAAAATAAATATGCAAATACTTCCAAGCAAAAATCCTAAATCTTCTAGACTTTGTTACATACTTGGGAGCCATACATGTGTCTCCTTCCTCACTGTTTCCTTGTGGATTGCTTACCCAATGTTTTCCAACACCCCTCAACGGATTCCTACAGTTACTGTGCAGTATGTTGTGCGTTACTAATTATCCCCTTTTTGAAAGCAGCTTGTTCCAGATTCAATTAAAACTCTACCAGGTCAGGTATTTTCATTTAGGATTTCCTATCTTTTACTCTGATATCCACCCTGAGAGAGAAAGCAGTCCCTAGCCTGGAAGTCAAAGCATTCTTGGCTTCTTCCCATTTCAGTACCCATCCTTCTCTAGTTATTTGCTCCCAATACTTTGGTTCCTTTGGTAGTTTTCTCCAGTCAATTCCAGCTCCCTCTTGCCTATTCTTTGTACCCCTAATTGCAGTCATTCTCATTGGCAAAAATCTCCTTTCTCCATTCTTGTGCTGGCTTAGATTTTAGAATACTTTAGGAATATAATATTGTGTGTGTTATTCTCTTTACGGATCTGCATCCAAAATCCCAGTATTTCCTTATTTAATCAATTGTTTCCCTGCTTCATCACCATCCCTTCTCACTTTTGAATTCTAGGTTTTGACTTGTGTTATGCATGCAAGTTTTAACAGCGTAGCTTTAGGATGGCCCTTCAAATCAGGTAATCCTAATTCACCTTGCTCTACTGGAAGATCAACTTACCTCACTTGACAAATTTAACCTTTTCCCCTCCTAGATAAACTCAATTATTGTCCACATCTGCTATCATTGATAAAAATAGGCCTGTCTAGTAAGTAACACTAGAGGGATTAAAACCATTTTCACTGCTTGTATCATGCTATCCACATCCACAGACAAGGGCTTCCAGTTTCTCAGCTTTTGTACTATCTTTTGTTTAGTCTCTTCCAACGTATCCCTTAGCTGCCATAACAGAATCTTTTCTAATCCATACTCCAATACTGCACTATCTTGTCCACATAATTATGGGTATTGTTGGACCAATTTATGAGTGGGAACAGTTTCATGAAGATAAAACAAAGGCTGTATTTGTAATTTCATAACCTGAAAAAACCTGAAACTGTCATGATGTCCCACTTTTCTGGTTTTACAAAGTATGAAAGTTTGCAAATACAGGGAACTTTTCTTGATTACTATAACAATTACATCCTTGAATTTCTTGAAGTTAGTTTCTTTAGCAATGAAATAAAGGGGAAAGAGGAAGACCCTACCTTGTTCCTCTGATCAGACTTGTCTGAAAGGAACCCTCCCACTAATTTTTGCCTTCAATCCCTCATATATCCTAACCTTATTATTGCATAAAGGAACGCAAATGCTACCACTGGCCTACTGGGTTTACTTTGAAAATGATTACAGGTTCAACAAAAACGGGAATGGTTCCCATTTTTGTCGACCTGCACTATTATGAGTGTACAATTTAGCGATTGCCACTGTGCATTCCCACATATGTAATCGGAATTATGACTACAGTTCGCAGTACAACTGCAATTGGGAAATTACCCTTTCCCCCAGTGTACCGAGATTTCAGAGATGGAATATATTATTTGCAGGGGGTGTAGGGGAGTATGCAGTAGTGACTTGCAACTACTTTGATATTCTCATAAATCTCAGCTTACTCTGTGAAATGCTTTCTCTGCAGCAAGACCCGCCAACAACAGTGGTATTTTCTTACTCTGCTTCCCTCTGGATCATTATGTTCTGTTAATGTGGTCAAATATTTACCTCCCTTCGTCAAAAGTAGAATGATCTGTATCTATCAATTTTAGCAATCAGATACAATCAAACAGTTCAAATCACCTCTATAAATACATAGATTAGTCATGATACCCAATTAAACTCAATAAAACAATCATTCTGAGACAATGTTGTCAAGAATGTTAAGCTCTTTAACTAGCTCATCAATGAGTTTAGACTTGTATTTAATTAATACATCCACAAATTCACACCCTTGCTTATCGAAGAGTGTGAGCACCTCTTTACGTAAGGGTGAAATCTTAATCAATCCTGTGGGGTACCTACAACTCCTCAAGCCTTATGGCACTTTATTTGATCCATATAATACATTCAATTAGGTACGCATTTTCCACTTGTAATTTTTGTATTTTCGTATTTTTATGAAAAGAAAATAACTAATGCATTACAAAAGCATATTTTGAATGAACCAGGGCATTATTTTAAATTTGTGATTGAGCAAGTTGAACCCAATATATTAGGGGTGGAACATGACTTTTTACATCTTGGAGTTTTTATTTTAATGCAGTGGGATGCCCGGGTTTGAATGAGACAGCCTCTTTAAGCCGTCTCAAAGCTTAAAGCCCAAGCCAGATGAAGAATTTGTAATGGTACGTGTTTATTTAAATTGATAATTGCTTTACCGAGTTTGGTAATTAGGTATCATGTGACTAGCTCTATGTATTTATAGAGGTGATTTGAAATGTTTGATTTTAAGAGATGGAAGTCTTGTATTTGAGAGACAAAAGCTCAAACTGTGGTATTCGTGGTTCTTTCTCTCCATGTTTTTGGTTTTTGTAGGAATACGATCTATTTCTGAAGACTTTCCTACACATTGTACGTCACTTTTTTTTTTTTTTTTTTTAAAGCTCATCTCCTCCTATCTTAGCTGTTGGATGATGAGCCTCATCTACATCTAACTGATGCAAAAGTCTTCCATAAACATTTCCATTTGTGTGCTTTCTAGCTTTCCACATTTCTCCGCTTCATACAAATTTTCATAAAACTTCCAAAACATCTCTATCTTCTCTACAGAAGGTCTGGTGATTTTTCTTGTTAATGGCTCTCCCAAGTTTGGTAACAAACCTTTCTACTTTCTGTTGCTTAAGTCGTTGCATTAAAAGTGTGCGCGCTATGGAGATATCAAAAAACAGTTGCTTAACAGCAATCTTTCTAAACTTTAATTTTTCTCTTTAGCACTCAAACTCCATTTTCATTTTATCCCACTCACTAGCTAGAATAAGAAATTTCTAATCTCCCTAATAACTCACAAATTTCCTCTGGCCATTCCTTAAATCTCTCTTTTTAACAGGTACGTGGGGAAGCACTAGTGTCTCATTTTTACTTTACCTGGCATTTTTCTCTTCGTTGTTACTGGCGAATGATCTGAAAACAGTTAGAGTATGTGTCAAAGCTTTCAATTAAAGGCACATGTTCCTGTGAAGTATAATTTCTATCTAATCTAACAGTTATTGTATCCTGGAAAATACACATTCAAATTCTCTAAGCATTTGTACTACTAAATTCAACTGATCCATACTATTTTTATAAATTTCTTCAGAGATCTAACCTCTTGTTTTATTTTCCCCCTTCTAGGCCCCCCAGACACATACTTATTGCTGCAAATCAAATTCCAGTCCTCACCTGTAAGTAACACACTCTGCTAAAAGCAGATTGCTTCTCTCAAATTTTTTTAAGCTCCACAAATACAGTTATAGATGGATTACAAATACATGCCAGTTTAATCCAACTCCTACCTTGGCAGTAGCCTGTAATTACCACAAATCTACCATTATCATTTTTGCTCTTTTATTACTATTGGAGCTCCTCTAACAATTAAGTACTGCCCTTGTCCTTTGCCCCAGATACTCTGCTGAATATCCCTCCTGAAAGCCTTTTATCAAATTCACATGCTCATTTATTTCCAAATGGGTCTCCTGGATCAGTGTTACTTGTACTCTGCACGTCTTAATTCAATATTCTTTCCTTTTGTATATACATGTACAGCTATCAATGTTCCAGAATACAGTGTATTCATTATGATGCATTAATTATATTATTCTCCACACGTGTTACAAGCACACACTGTTTGGCTGGTTGACCTTTTATACAGTTGCTTCTGGTCATCTCCATCTGAATCTACACCACATTTTACAAGGCTTTTTTAATGAAATCCCTAAAAAAAAAAAACAGAACAGCCTCATAACTTAACTTAAAAGAAATACACAAAATTATGCACATCTTAAATTAATGAAGATGGACTCTAACAGGAACAATTGTCCCAAACCAACAGCTGCACACAACAGCATTGACCAACCTTAAAATAAGACAACCAAGACTAAGATGCATGTTACAGCATGCGTTATTCCTTCCTATCTTTATTCTCCTCCCAGATGTGAAGAACAGAATGCATATATATGAAAACCCAACAATAAAATCAAATTGAATACTTATTTGCAAATGGAAAACTTAATTGCATTCCATGTTCTCTTGTTTACTTGCTTACACACACAAAAATTAAATTAAGCCCTTCTTGTCTTTTTACATTGCAATACCTAGAATTTTTTAAAACTAAAAAAGGAGAAAAGCATAAACTTCAGTATCTATCACATACAGTAGTAACTGAAAATGCTTTACTATATAACATGCAATTTACATCATGAAATGTTTTATATAAATACTACTAGTTTTACTTACAGTTACTCCCCCTTTAGTATCCTTCCAAACATTAATGACGAAGTGGGGTATATGCTTTTTAGTCCCCAACTTTAAAACAGTCAACAAAAGTGCAATCTTTCCACTTACTCCTGCAAAGCCATACTTCGCAAATTTGACTGACACTTTGTAATCTCAGATTTATTCTCTAATTTTAGTACTGCTGCTCTTCTACCTGTTCATCTTCATCTCTCAACTCCAGACTGGTTCAAGTCCAAGGAACTTCCTATTCTTCTAGTCAACATATGCGCCTTTTTCCTCTCTCTCAAGCATTTTCCTTTGGAACACTGGAAAAGGTTTCACTGGCCAAGTCTCTCGCTGAGCTTTATCAGAAAAATGAGAAAAAGAGTCCCCTTCTATTTGTTGGCCAAACTTTTGTTTCTCCTGCTTAGCATGTTCACATCAAATAATTTGATACTCCAGGAAAAAAGTATTCTGAAGATAGATACAACTACCCTGAATCTTGCACCTGCCTCTCGACATCCCTGGATTGCTTGGATAAATGTGTTTCTCCTCTCTTCTGCCTGGTGTACAATGAAGAATCACCTTCCACAAACACTACTGTCTCCAATTTAACACTTTGCCCTTCTAACACAATTTTGTCAAGACCACCACCTTTTGCTGGTATAACTTGCATCTTTACCGATTGAGGTCTTGGCTGTTTTCTCATGGTCGGGTTTGGAGCCCTTTCAATCAGTCTGTGTCAAGCTAAATGGAGGCAGGTGTCCTGCACCAACTCTCTGATTTCCAAGGCTCCTTAGATGCTACAAAAATCTAAAGTTCCTTTTCTGCTCTTTTCAACTTTTACCACACTTGTATTGTTATACAACTATAAAGTGTTTTGCCTATATTACAGACTGTACTGTATTTACCTGGACTCTTACTGGCTTAATTGTTAACTACATATAAGCTCCGTAAAGTGCTATGTACTGTTGGATCTGTATTATATCTGTTCCCCTGCTGTTTTACCTGTTGTTTTCCACCCCTTAAGTGTTTCAAACTAACTTTAGCATAGCCTGGATACAGGGTTGCTGCATCCAGAGCAGTTTGTCTGATCCCGGGAATTTTTCAACTTCACCTAGTGCTGGTGGGGGCCTGCTCGCACCCTAGTGAGAGTAGTAGTGCTGGTCGGAAGTTGTTCTGGCATAGAGTTATTGGCTAAAAGTCTAGGGACAAGGTTGACAGATTCAATTCAGAGGTTTAACTTTACTTTCGTTCTCCTGGTATTTAAACCACGCATTCAAGCTTTGAGCAGCGGCATTATGCTGCAGTAAACCATTTGCATGGCATTCTCTCTCCAAATTTTTCCTTACTAGAGCCTCAGAGAACCTGAGGTAACACGGTCCCCCTCTGTAGGTGCAAGCACTGAGCTAAGGCCAGCCTCTAACACACACACACACACAGCCGTAAGTAACCCCTTACCTCCCTTACCTCCTTTATTAGATCTCCTCAGTCCTTCATCCAGATTCTGAAACATAAACATGCAATTCCCCACAGTTTCTCCAGCTTGTCTGTTCGAGATGGGTATCATGTTGCAGTGTAGCAATGGCAATATACACAGACAACCAGCTGCTCCTAACACCCAAGAACACATTCTGAGAGAGATTTAATTACATAATGGACCTTGAATCCAGGCTCTTGCTCACAAACCAATACATCTGGCAACAGCACAGACAGACATTGCACCTCATACATCACTCATAACACACCCACATTTGTGGAGGTTCTCACCAGAAACATACTCAAACACAAGAGACCTCCCAAGCAAAAGCACAAGAACACCCCCCCCCTATTAACCTCATCACACAATTCACAATGCACACACCAGTGTCTCATTCATCAAGGACAAACAACAAACACAACATATTAGTCGTTGGAGATTTGCTAGAGAGAGAGAGAGAGAGAGAGAGACAGACAGATGTGCAACTTACCAGGCTGGATAAGGAGAATGTCACAGAGTTGTTTGTTGGGTGCCAGAATCCGGCATATTACACATGCACTAAAGTCTCTCAGCAACAGGTACAGTTATGACTCTGTCATTGTCCATGTTGGTATGAACAAGCGGAGATGCACCTCTCTGGACTACATGAAGACACGATTGACCTCACACAATGCATGTCCCAGGCAGTTATGTCCCTAGCCTTAAGCAGCATTTTACCATAACCCAGGATGATGCCTCAATACAAACAAAAAATGATTGACTTCAATAATTGGCTTAGATTCTGGTGTCATTCAAAGGGGATCCAGTATCTGACATGTCTCAATGCTTTTCCAGCAATGGCCTTCAACCGTCTCCACCGGGATTCCGACTACTGGTAAAGGCTCTTGCCTCCCCCATAGTGCCTTTTTTAGGCAATGTCAAGAAAAAAGTTCCCAAAGTAAAAAATACATAAAAATATAAATTAAAAGGTCAAGATGCTACATGCTAGGAGCCTTACCATGAAACTGCACTCGCTGGAAGCATTCCTAACCGTGGAAGATGCTGGCATATCTGCCATCACAGAGACCTGGTTCAAATCTGCACAGAGCACCCCAGCCATACCAGGCTACTCATCCTTCCACACGTTCAGACTCCAAACAGAGGCCTTTAAAACTAAAAGCAGTGGAGTATCTATATATGTTAAAGATAAAAATCCCTTCAGGCTGATCAATCCGTAAGATGCACAGGAGACAGTCCAGGTGCAGCTAACTGTAGACAAGACACCTACCCATGTCATAGTCAGCTATAAGCCCTCATCCATGAAATCAAGATACCCAACTCCACCTATCTAGACCTACCTGAATCTATAAAATGTTCACCCTCTTACCTTGATCCTGGGAGACTTCAATTACCCAACCACAGACTGGAAATATTACTCTAGCCAAAACCCATTTGCCCAGAGATTTCTCAACTTCAACTCCAATGCTCTGGACCAGCTGGTAAACACCCCTACAAGGGGTGAAAATATCTTGGACCTGGTACTGACAAACACAGGCAAACATTGTAGTACCCCCTACAGCGTCACCATCTCTGGTGAGATCGGATGAGAAAGCATTCACCTTTGTACTTGGTGTGATCCTGCCCCCCCCCCCCCTTGAGTTGCAATAAAAAAAAAAAAAAAACTTCTCCAAAACCACCTATGGGCAGGCATAAACAGCTTTGTAGCTCCGTCCCAAACGGAGGGAACAGTTACTTATGCAGGGACGTACACCAGGGCTCTATACAAGTACTTATATAGCTGCATAGACTCGGCTATACTAGACAGAAAGTACAGTTTTGTACCTACCATAAATGTAGATGTCCGAACTGGATAGCATCTGCAGTCATAACAACTGGGTTGTCCTGTCGTCAGGCAGCCCTTCAGTCGGCCGGATTCCAAAGTCCGGGTCCGGCTTCGGCTGATGTCGCACTCCACCCGACGTCATCTCTGTTGGTCTTCGGGTATAAAAGCATCAGCCGACGCCATTTTCCTCAGTGTTTCTTGCCCCAGATGCCAGAAGCCCTCTTGCAGGCTAAAATTTGGATAGATGCCAATGTTTCCAAATAGATAGAGGTAAACACAACAATAAGCATGTATGTACATATATACAAACAAATACACCATAAAAGACTCCCCCCAACAGCTAGGTATTAGAAGGGTAAACACCCTAGGAGTACCACAGAGGGGAAGGAGGGAGGGTAATCCTGACTGCAGATGCTATCCAGTTCGGACATCTACATTTATGGTAGGTACAAAACTGTACTATGTCCTTCATGGATGCATCTGCAGTCATAACAACTGGGTAGAATACCATAGCCAACTAGGGGAGGAGGATAAAAGTAGATTATGGTGTGTTTAGGATCCCTTGCAGTACAGCAGTGGCAAACCCTGCTCGGGATCTGGAATATAGAGGCAAATTATAATGCTTGGCAAATGTATGCACGGAGGTCCAAGTAGCCGCCTCAATAATGTCTTTGGTTGCCACTCCTCGTAAGAAGGCTGTGGTAGTGGCTGTTGCCCTTGTAGAATGAGGTCTTATGTTCTGTGGAATTGGTTTTCCATGGAAGGAGTAACCGAATCGTATGCAATTTCCTATCCATTTGGAGATTGTCTGTTTGGAAATAGCTTTTCCTTCCCTTCCTGTTGCATAGGCTACAAGAAGTTGGTCAGTCTTTCTGCTATTTTTTGTTCTGTCCAAGTAGTAGCGTAGCTGTCTATGTACATCCAAGGTATGCAGTATTCTTTCCCTCTGTTTTGTGGGTTGGGAAAGAAGGTAGGTAGGTGGATTGCCTGGTTTAAAGACACTCTGGATACCACCTTGGGCATAAATGTAGGATTAGTCCTCATGGACACTCTATCTTGGTGGAAGATTAGGAAGGGTTGCACTGCCATTAAGGCCTGTAGTTCTGAAACCCTCCTTGCTGAAGTAATTGCCAGTAGGAAAGCAGTTTTCCATGACAGGTGTTGTAGGTCTGCTGTTGCTGCTGGTTCAAAGGGTGATAGTGTCAATTTTTCTAGCACAAAGTTCAAATCCCAAGCTGGTAATGGTGGTTTCCTTGGAGGTTTTACATTCTTGATTCCTCTGAGGAACTGCCTGAGCAAAGGGTCGAAAAACAGGTGGATCAAAGCTGTATTCTGCTGAAATAGCTGATGCATGTATCTTGATGGAGGAGTAGGACAGGCCTGAATGAAGAAGTTCGCCAGATACTCCAGAATGTTAGGCATATCTATGTTTGACACATCTTTTCCTCTTTCTGTACTCCAAATGACAAACCTTTTCCATTTTCCAGCATAGTTCCTTCTTGTTGAAGGTCTGCGTGCTTCAAGAATAATGTCTTTTACTCTTTGGGAAAGTTCTGGATTAGCTGCTGCTATGTGATGTTCCATGCAGTTAGTTGCAGCGTTTTAGGTTTGGATGTATGATGCTGTAGTTGTTCTGAGTTAACATCAAAGGCATCAGGGGTATTGGCCACATATTGTTCGAGACATGCTCCTCAGTAGTGGGTACCAGTGTTGTCTTGGCCAGTTCGAGCTATCAGGATTATCCTTGGGCGTTCTTCCTTGATTTTCAGTAGTACCTTGTGTATCAAAGGAAGAGGTGGGAATGCATATGCTGTTAGGCCTTTCCAGTTGAAGGAGAGCGAATCCACTTTCCATGCTAGTGGGTGGAATGTCCTTGTGCAGAATTTTTGAGCTGGTGATTGAGAGGTGATGCGAATAGGTCTATCTGTGGCATTCCCCATTTCTTTGAGATGGTCTTGAAGATGTCCGGGTGCAGCTTCCATTCGTGGGCATCGAAGTGGTTCTGCTTAATATGTCGGCTAGAGTATTGTCTTTCCCGGTACAAATATTGCCTGTAACTGGATGTTGTAGCTGAGTGCCAGGGTCCACAGCTCCAAGGTCATTCTGCATAGGGGTATGAATGAGTGCCTCCCTGTTTGTTGATGTACCACATGACTGTGGTGTTGTCTGTCCTTATCATCAACTGGCCCTCCTTGAGAAATGGTTTGAACTTTTGGATTGCCAGTTTTACTGCCAGCATTTCTTTTAGGTTGATGTGCAGGTGAAGTTGATCCTGTGTCCACAATCCTTGCACGCATTTGTCCAGCATGTGGGCCCCCCATCCTAGGTCTGAAGCGTCTGTTGTGATGGTCTGGCTTGCTTGACATCTGCGAAAGGGTAGGCCTGGGTTTGACTGGCATGCCTGAGCCCACCATAGGAACTCCTGTTTTAAGCATGGAATTAGTGGGATTTCTGTTTCTAGACTGTGTCTGTGTTGGGACCATAAATTCTTTAGGTACCACTGTAGTTTTCTCATATGTAGTCTGGCAAATGGAACCAAGATTATGCATGATGCCATGAAGCCCAAGGCCTGCAGTACTTTTCTTGCTGTTAACTTGTTCAGTTTTGTTAGTGCCAAGAAGTAAAGAAGAAGTTATTTTTGTTTTTCTGTAGTCAGGAATGCCATTTGTTTTACTGTGTCCAATTCAGCCCAAGAATGTCCTTGTTTGGGATGGTATCAGCCTTGACTTTTGTAAATTGACTGTGTATCCCAGTGCTTGTAGCAAGTAAATGACCCTTTGTAAATCTGTTGTCAGCTTGCTTTTGTTGTCCCCTTGTAGCAGGCAGTCGTCCAGGTATGGGTAAATTTGAATTCCCTGTAGTCTGCAATGGGCGATTACTGATGCCAGGCATTTTGTGAATACTCTGGGCAGTAGATAAGCCAAAGGGCAATGCTGAGAATTGATAGTGCTCTGATCCTGCAAGAAATCTGAGGTATCTTCTGCAGATTGGTCGAATGGGGACGTGCAGGTATGCCTCCTTGAGATCTAGAGTTACCAGCCAAGACTCCTTGCCCAGCATGGGAAGAAGCTGCTGTAGGGTCAGCATTTTGAATTTTGGGACAATGATGTATGTATTTAAGGTGGACAGGTCGAGAATTGGTCTCCAACTTTTTCCTTTCTTGGAACTAGGAATAGTCTGGAATAGAACCCTTTCCTTGCTCTGCTGTTGGCACTCTTTCCACAGCTCTCATGTTTGCTAACTCCATTATCTGGCGTAGAGCCTCTGTTTTTGATTTGGAGGTAGATTTGGCATTCCTCTTTTGACTGGTAAAGTGTGGAAGTGAAACCGGTAACCTTGATCTATGGTTTGTAAAATCCACTTGTCTTTTGTTATGCAGTGCCAGTTCCTTGAAAATAAGGTTAACTTTCCGCCTAGAGGAGCTGCTATTTGTTCCCTGGTAGGCGGATTTAGGGTTAAGTCACTGTGGTTGTGCTGATGTAGTGGCAGTGGCTGTGTCTGTGCCTCTGTTGTTACCTTGCCACTGTCGTCCTCTGTAGGCACCTCCTCTGGATTGGTTTCTGCCTCTGGAACGTCTATTCCTGCCCCTTGGAAATTTTGTGGAGTCAGGAAAGGACCAATTTTTGGCAGGCCAGTTCCTGCTAAACCTTGGTGGTTGAACCTGCAAGAAATCTTTAACAGTTTGAACAGATTTTGCCTTTTCTTCCATTTTCTTCATAACCTGCTGGGCAGGTGTACCAAACAAACTTGTCTTGTCCATAGGAGCATCTAGCAGCTTAGCTTTAACATGATCCGGTAAAGCTTGTTCCTTTAGCCATGCATGCCTTCTTATCACTGTGCCTGTCATGGCTGATCTAAATGAAGCCTCCAGTGCATCATAGCCACATTATAAGGAATGGTTGCTAACCTGTTGTATGTTATTTATCATCTCTAATACATATTTCTTATCAAGAGATTCATCAGTGGTTAGTTTTTTAATTAACTGATCAAGCATAAACTCTTGGTATTGTATCATGTGAAACTGACAGTTTAAAGCTCTAGCTGAGATAGTAGCTGAAGTGTAGACCTTTTTACCCCATCTGTCTAATGACCTTGCTTCCCTTTCAGAAGGGGTAGGGTTTTTAGCTATGGTCGCGGCTACTGCCTTGGGACCCTGGGATATAGTTTCTGGGTCTGCAAGTGGGGCCTTGTAAAGGTGGTGATGAGTATCTGGCACCCTGTAAAATCTGTCTGGTTTGGCAGGGGCTGGGGGTAAAGAATCTGGAGCGGAGCAAACATCATTGAAAGCATCATCCACCACAGAGAACAGGAGGTATAGCTAAGGGCCTGTGCTGCGGGAGGTGCAGAAAGGTCCTAAGTCTTTTTCTGGAGTCTGAAAAATCCTGTTGCTGCCATTGGAACTGTTCTCGCATGGCATGCAAGGTTTCCCCAAAGGAGAATTCTTCTGGTGGGGAAGCAGCTGGAATGGATTCTTCAGCATCAGAATCTTCAAAATTGGAGAAGGAGCCTCTGGCTGGTCAGTTATGTCTGATTCATCAGCAGATTCATCAGAGGACACTGGCTCAGGGGGCTCTGCCCTAGGTCTCTTCTCTGGGGGCTGAGAGGCCCTATCTGGGTGAGATTGAGATCCTCTGATTAAAGAAATTAAATCTTCTGCCAAAGTAAGCATTTGGTAACTAGAAGAGGGCCTGGATGTGGGGGGTTTAACAGGCACTGTTTTAGTAGTCTTGGCTGCTTTAGCCCTGGCGAAGGCCTTAATGGACATGGCTGCTGGAGGCCTAGCAGCACCACGTGCTGGGGTAGAGACATCCAAGGGGATGGTGTCTGATAAGTCAATCACCGTAGTGGGTAAAATTTCTGAGGTCGATTCAAGAGTTGTAGCAGGGGCCTCAGTTGCAGGAATAGGTTCAGCTGTACTTAGATCAGTTTTCTCGGTTTCGGCCGAAACCCTCGCGGTTTGCTTAACCATGGTTTCGGCCGAAACCGCGGACCGCGAGTGTCGGTCTTTATCTTTGCGTTTTTTGGTAGATTGGGTAGTCGGAGGATCCGACGGCATAATGTACGCAAAATCAGAACCGAAAAACTGTTCTGCAAACTCCGACCGACGCCTAAGCGTTCGTCGGTTGAAAGAAGCACAGGCCGAACAGGCTGCTACGTCGTGGGCTGGGCCTAAACAAGGCAGACAGTAAGAGTGGAAATCTTTATGAGGTATTTGTTTCCCACAGGTTAAACAATTGTTAACTTTTTCTGACATCGGCTGAGGCAAGAAAGAGTCCCCAACGGGTACTTAGCTTTAGAAGTCTTCGAAGTAGTATTCGGTAGAAGTAATCTCTGGATCCGACCGACCGGCACTTGCGAACAGCTTCTGCTTCGCCACGGCAAGAAAGACTGAGGAAA
Organism: Protopterus annectens; assembly: GCF_019279795.1. NCBI lineage: Eukaryota > Metazoa > Chordata > Ceratodontiformes > Protopteridae > Protopterus > Protopterus annectens. The sequence goes on from NC_056744.1 coordinate 1,568,543,102, forward strand.
ATGGCGTCGGCTGATGCTTTTATACCCGAAGACCAACAGAGATGACGTCGGGTGGAGTGCGACATCAGCCGAAGCCGGACCCGGACTTTGGAATCCGGCCGACTGAAGGGCTGCCTGACGACAGGACAACCCAGTTGTTATGACTGCAGATGCATCCATGAAGGACATCCAAAACATCCTTCACAAGGAAAAGCAAACCAGGCTGGTGGTACTTCTGCCATAAACAGACTTTTAAAAGAAAAAAAATTGCTGCCCAAGAGTAAGAAGAGGCGAGTACCAAATTTGAAGCAAAACCCCCTTAACCTAAACAAATAAGGGCCCTCGTGAGATCTTCTAAAGCTAACTAGGAGTCCAAACTGGCCTCCTCAAAAGACAACATTATGCCCGTAACCTTAAGAGCAAGCAACAGCCCTGTACAGAACACTAGGTTAATGGCACTATGCACACTAATACCACTGGCATAGCTAACCTATTTGCTGACAGGTTTAGCGAAAACTTCACCCCTCTGTACCAGACAGTTAATCAGGACCTCAGCACCTGCTCCCCACCACTCATCTCCAACAAGCAGATCTTAAATGCCCTTTCAAAGGTGAACTGGTACATAGATATTAACAGTTGTTTTTAAGACACTAATTTATAAAGATATAAATTTCATATTTTTTCTAAATATCTCAAAGTAACAGAACTCCTTCGTCTCATATGAAAGCTCTCAGCTAGAGGAGTAAAATGGTGCTGACAGTATGCATATAACTTGAATGATTGCAGAGATATTGCAAGCTGTTTACAAAATATTACAAATGCAAGTTACAGTGTTAAAACTCTGACTTACAAAATTCGGTTTAAGACCTAGAACGTAAAGAATTCTACCACTATAAAAAATAGCTTGTGCTGAAGAGTTTGCCATTTGTACTTCTTTCTTATCCCTATGGTTCCAGAAATATGAACATTTGTTTGAAATGGAACATAATTTGATTCTGTCAAAAGGCTTATGCTCCGCCCACTGAAGTTACAGTGCAACCTTCCTGAGCTCCACTGGAGTGACCGAGTTAAGAAATTCCCATGGCCATGCTGACAAAACACCCTCGGTAAAGGAAAGTACAGTTGTGTACACTTACCATAATGTATTCACTGTTTCAGTCATTATTACATTTGGGTAATCTGCTGGCCAGTTGCCCTCCGGCCTGATTAACAAAGTCTTGGGTCCTGTGTCAGTTGCTGTCCCTTCTTCCATGACGTCAGGTCATCAGGGGGTATGAAACATGCAGCAGACGCCATTACTTCAGTTTTTCTTGCCTTAGATGTCAGGTGCCCCCCAAATGGGGAGCCAAATATTTAATTAAAAACACAAAAATATATATACCTCCAAACAAAAGCAAATACACCAAAAAGGCTTTTAAGCATAGTAAAGGAAAGTAGAGGTAAGAGAAAAACAGGGGGTTGGAGGGAGGGTAACCAGGACTGCAACAGTGAATACACTCGAACATCTACATTTATGGAAAGTGTACACAACTGTACCATGTTCGTGTTTCACTGTTGCAGTCATTACATTTGAGTAGATTCCCAAAGCTATGGTTGGGAGGATAGATTTATACAGCATTAGGACCAGCTATAAAGCCCTGCAGGACAGCAGTGGCAAAGCCAGCTCTGGATTTAGAGAAGAAAGGTAAATGGTAATATTTGGTGAACATATGAACTGAGCTTCAGATAGCAGCTTCTAGAATGTCTCTGGTAAGAACACCTCTGAGAAAGGCTGTAGAAGCAGATGCAGCCCTGGTGGAATGAGATCTGATCCCCTGCATGATAGTTTTACCATGGTGCATATAGCAGAAACAAATACAATGGCTTATCCATTTGGAAATAGTCTGCTTTGAAATAGCCTTTCCCTCTGCCCCTGCAGCAAATGCCACCAGTAGCTGTTCAGATTTTCTTAGAGATTTTGTCCTGTTTAAATAAAATCTAAGCTGTCTGTGTACATCCAATGAATGCAGAATCCGCTCCCCCTTGTTCTGTGGATTGGGAAAGAAAGTTGGCAAATGAATGGTCTGATTAAGAGCCACACTTGATACCACCTTAGGCATGAAGGCTGGATTGGTCCTGAGAGACACCCTGTCCGCATGAAAAATAATGAAAGGCTCCACTGCCATAACAGCCTGTAATTCGGAAATCCTTCTAGCTGAAGTGACTGCTAAAAGGAAAGCAGTTTTCCAGGAGAGAAATTTTAAGTCTGCAGTAGCAGCTGGCTCAAAAGGAGGGAGAGTGAGTTTTTCCAATACAAAATTGAGGTCCCAGGCAGGGGTTGGAGCTCTCCTGGGCGGTCTTAAGTCTTTGGCCCTTCTGAGATACTGCTTTAGCAGAGGATGAGAGAAGAGGGGAGGTTCTGTGTTGTAATGAGCTGAAATGGCTGAGGCATGGATTTTTATGGAAGAAAAGAACAGACCCTTGTGAAGCATCTCAGTTAAGTATTGTAAAATCTGAGGAATATTGGGCACTGCTGTGCTTATCCCTTGTGATCGACTCCAGGCACAGAATCTTTTCCATTTACCAGCGTAAGATTTTCTAGTACTAGGCCTTCTTGCCTCCAAAATGACATCCATCACAGGTTTGCCGAGGGATGCTAAGGGTGAATTTAGGTGATTAGCCACGCTGCAAGATTCAAAGTTTGGAGCACAGTGTGCAGAATTTGGTTGTTCTGCTGAGACAGTAAAGTGTCTGAGGCAGGTGCCACGATGGAAGGTGTGACACATTGCGCAGGAGTGGGTACCAGTGTTGGCGAGGCCAGTCTGGAGCAATCAAAATAATTTTTGGTTTGTCCTGTTGACTTTTAGTAGAACTTTGGAGAGCAGAGGCAGAGGGGGAAAAGCATAGACGGATAGGTTTTTCCAGGCTCTTTTGTGATGAGTTCTTATGCAGAATTTGTCCAACTGATACATCTTTTTGCCTCACCCCAGAACTGTGTCTGGACCCCCCCATTTGCGTGTCAACATATTGAAAATCCACAGTTGAAGAGTCAGCATCTTGAATTTTGGAATGTCCAGAAATGTGTTTAGAGTAGATAAGTCCAGAATTGGACGCCATGATTTGTCTTTTTCGGGTACCAGGAAAAGTCTTGGAATAGAAACCTTGTCCCTTTTCCTCTTCTGGCACAGGTTGAATAGCCCCCATGTTCACGAGGGACAGTACTTGTTTCTTGGTCTCTGCCCACTGATTTGGGGGCAGGTATGGCCATCCATTTGCAATTGGCAATGTGTGGAAATGAAATCTGTATCCCTGGGATACTATATTTAAAACCCATTTGTCCTGGGTTACAAGTTGCCAGTTTCTTGCATGAAGTGCCAGTTTTCCCCCCAAAGGGGTGGCTAAAAGGCAAGTGCTTGGTAAGTGTAAAGGGATGTCATTGAGACTGCTTACCAAAGGGAGGTGCCTTGTTGTTTCCAGATTTGGAGGAAGAGGCACCCCATTGTTTTGTTCTAAAAGTCCCTTGTGACTGAAACCTGGAAGCTTTGGAGTGTCTGGGTTTGACTTGAGTGGCTCTCGAAGGAACTGGAAGGGACCAGTTCTTAGAAGGCCAGTGCCTACTAAATCTTGGAGGTTGCACTTGTAAGAAATATTTCACAGTTTGCATAGATTTAGCTTTATCTTCCATCTTTTTTAAAACTTCTTCAGCCTCATTACCAAAGAGACGGTCCTGTTGCAAAGGAGCATCCAACAATTTTGCTTTAACATGATCAGGCAAAGTTTGCTCTTTGAGCCAAGCATGCCAAGCATGCCTTCTTAGCACAGACCCAGTTACAGCAGCCCTGCAAGAGGCCTCCAAAGAATCAAAACCACATTCCAAAGTATGCTTTCCAACTTGTTCAGCTGAATGCAATAAATCGTGTAAATCTTTATTTTCCACACAGTCAAAAATTATCATTTTCTGTTTAAGCAGTCTCATGACATGCTGTTGATATTTAAACATATGAAATGACAGTTTAAAGCCCTGATTGCCAAGGTTGCACAAGTGTAAAACTTCTTACCCCATCTATCCAGCGCCCTGGAATCTCTATCAGAAGGGGTAGGATTTTTAGCAGTAGAGGCCTTAATGTCCTTGGGACCCTGAGAAATGGTTTCAGGATCTACAATAGGATTTTTGAAAAGGAATTTGTGGGAGTCAGGCCCTGGAGTATCTGTCTGGCTTACAAGGAGCCAGAGGCAGGGAATCAGGAGCCATACTAGATTCTGAAAAAAACATCAACAATGTCTAGATCAGGGAGGTATAGCCAAAGGCCTATGCCGAGGAAGAAGAAGAAAATCCCCAAGTCTCTTTTTAGATTCAGAGAAATCCTGACTTTCCCAGTGGAAATGTCCCCTTAAAGGTATGTAAAGTTTCCCCAAAAGAAAAATCCTCAGGGGGAGATACAGAAGGAATGGAATCTTCTGCATCATAGTCCTCATAAGTACGTATAGACAAATCCTGTTCATTAGAAGAGTAAGAAGAAATAGAATCATGTTCAGAAGATTCATAATCAATGTCTTGCCTATGCCTCTTAGAGAGGGGGGGGGGGTGGTTGGCTACCCCTGATCAGAGTAATTAAATCTTCAGCCATTTTGATAATTTGTTCTTTAGGCATAGGGGCCTGCACATGTGGCCCAGGCGTCAGTTTTTTAGACACAGATTTAGATTTTGGCCTTAGTTTTGAAGATGGCGTCGGTCTAATATATAAATCTGTAGGCCTGAAAACACCCTCAGAAGCCAGTGCCTGCACAGCGACTTCAGACCCATCTAAGGTAGAGACATCCGCGGGTTCCATAATTGAAGCATCTCACGGAATACTGGACTCCGAATGGGTATCAGTAGAGGCCTGCGAATCAGAAGTAGCTAGTATCAGGGGCTGCGAAAGCACCAGAGTACCGGCAAACTGGCGACTGGCTTAGAGAAGCGTTGTCAGTTTTGGACCTCTACGGCCTGTCTCTGTCTTTTTCTTTGCGATTTTTAGGTATTCCATTAGTCGGATTGCTAACAGATGACATTTCTGGATAATTAAAGCATGAGCCAAAATATTTAGAGGCAAAAATATACAGACGTTTAATAATGCATTGATTAAATTTAGCACAAAACCGACAGCAAGGTATGTTGTGGTCAGGGCCTAGGCATGGAATACAGTACAAATTTATGAGGTATTTGCTTCCCACAAGTAATGCAATTAACTTTTACTGACATCGGTAAGGAGCAAGAAAAAGTTTCCCCAACGGGGTACTTAGCTTTTTAGTTGAAGACTTCGGTTCTGAAACTCGAAAATGAAAATTTCAGGAGTCAACCGACCGGCACTTGCGAATTGCTTCTGCTTTGAGCACTGCGCAGCAAGAAAGACTGATGTAATGGTGTCAGCTGCATGTTTTACACCCCTGACGACCGGACGTCATGGAAGAAGGGACAGCAACCGACACAGGACCCAAGACTGTTAATCAGGCCGTCTGAGGGCAACCTGCCAGCAGATTACCCAAATGTAATGACTGCAACAGTGAACCAAGAAGAACATCCCAGATCTCAGTTCCCTAGAATGCATATCTGACAAATGTTTCAAACATATCAAGACTGAAAACTTGAAAACAATCTTCTTGAAGAAAACAAATGCAGTACCCCAAGGCACTGCTTGATGCATTTCAGCCAGAGGTCTCAATCACTAGTGTCACAATTAATGTAGTGGTTCAGCTAACATAACAAAGCTCTCAAAACACTCTGGCACAGTTCTGTCATCCACCCCTCCACAACCATCTGGCACAGTTCTGTCACCCACCCCTCCACAACCATCAAGCCTTAACATCCAAATTCCTTATCACTTTGACCAACCCTCAGCATCTTAAGACTCCAGAAAAGGGGAAGTAAGAAGTAAAGCCCACTCTTCGGGGATCAGACTTTCAAACAACCACGCACCCCTTCCACTAGCTGAAATATACGCAGATGTGCCCACTAAGGATGTTTAACACGTGCAATGCTCCATCACTGCACACACTTCTGCAGGTTCGTGCTCTCTGCAGTCCCTGCTGCAGTAGCAATTTCATATATTCCCACTGATAGCATTCCTACAGTGGGACTTCAATGCCCCTCTAACTCAAATGGGCAAGACTGTCCTGGCTGCCTACTGCCATCATTCCCCAAATGGTTCTAGTGTCAGTAATGCTAACTGAACCCAGGACAGTTGGATATTATAATGGTTAGAAATTCCACTCTGCAGAACCATCTATTTTGGATCTGCTCGCCTAACAAATCTACATCACAATTTAATTTTAACTATAAAAGTCAAATGCAACGTTCAACCCCAGAAAAACTGCATACTATGTTCTGTAAGGTTTAAGTATCACACAAACTGTTTTATACTTTATCAAGCACTACAGTCTTTAAAACATACACTACTGTGCTACAGATCAGATGAAATAAATTTAAAAGTTACAAAACTTGTCCAGAACATTTTTACTTCTGATTTTTTTATAGTAACATTTTAAAAGCCTGGCCAGAAATGTTATTTTATCAATACTCTCACAAAAACCTGTCTTACTGCCACAAAAGCTAACTTTCCTCTGAATTAGCCACGTAACACTACTACAATACCAACTCTAAAAAATACCCAAATGTTTGATGAATCAATGACTTCACAGAGACGTGGCACATCAAAAATAGTACTCACCATAACAACTTCATCTGAGAGGACTTCTGCAGGCAATTGAGCTCTATTATACCTGAATTTTCTTATTCCTTTATATTAGGAAAAAAAACGCTTGGAAAAAACATCAGAAAGCAACATATCTAAAAACTATGAAGAATTCAGTCCCTGCATTACTCAACACGAATCCCATGTACTAAATAAGCAAAACCTGGATGAGGTGTGACAGAATAAGCATTCTCAACAAAAGCCCTTCTCTCATTTCAGCTGATGTGTTAAATACAGACAAGTTAAGCAATGGAAAACTGGAGGAAAGCAATGTGGTAAACCAAGACCTCCCATGAGGCTAGATCTGAAGGACAGTGTATATATATATATATATATATATATATATATATATATATATATATATAAAAAAAAAAAAAAAAACAGAGGTGCCCAAAGAAGCCTGCCTCCTTGAACCATGGTTCCGAACAAGGACGGTGAGCAAAGATGTTTAATGACCACCAACTGTTTAAGGGTCAAATGTGTACAACGGAAATGGATGAAACAAGCATTAAAAAGTAGCCTCATCTTTGGTGAACTGGCTTCTAAAAGGGGTATTCATATAGAAAGGTTTGGTTAGCTACTTCATGACACACTCTTCAGTGCCACAAATGATACTTAAAACAGTTCTGGCTTCCTAAATACACGCACCCTCTTCAAGTATAGCTTGAGTCATCAGTGTTTGACAAAATTCTCTAAATTATGATCCTACAAGAAATTAAATCAGTCAGTGTCCCCTTTTTAAGAATTCTGATTTCACTTACAAACAAAACTGTCCCTGTTACTCGTAGAGGCACACCAAGCCTGTGCAAGGTTCCCTACACACGCAGCTTGGAAATTTTGAGAAAAAGTGATGGCTAGCAATAACATCTTACAATCTTCCAAAACATCAACTTCAGTGCCACAGAATCAGCTAGTTTTGAACAGTGGGATGGTCAAACTTGTCAGTTAAAGTACTAAAATGGACAGAAGTTCGTCAAAAGGGGCCAAACATATCAAAAAGTGCTAGGCCACAGCTCTGCCTTCCATAAAATAATGATGTGTGGGGATAACAGAAGCCTGCACTATGTTTACAGATTAACTGCTACACAAGTTGTACAGGTGTACAGAGTAGGAAGACCCCTTATAAGACAGTATTTTAGGACCTTTACTTTCAAAAGTGGACTGAAGCTTCAGTTCAGAGAGGCTGCCAGTACATTCATATCCCTAAAGTCATGCCCCAATCTATGACATACCTGCACACCATCACTTCTCTTTAAGCAGTTACCTTACTGGCTTACTTATGGCACCATGGCCTCGTTGCCTCAATTACCATTCCCAGCTTTTGGGGGCAGAACACTGCCTGTAGCACCAGCTAATCTCTGGAAGGCCCATCTCCCCGAACTGTTAAGGTGAACACCATAACACCCGTTTTTGAAACTGTCACCTTCATTATCTGTGACACTTCAGTTGCAGAAGGCGATACCCACACTTAAAATGGTGAGAAGCATACATCAGTATACAGCACGATAAGAATGTCCAAGATGAAAGAAACCAGGGAGTATGCAATGCTATGTACAGACACCTCAAAGACTAAACTACCACTCTCATCCTCAATCACTTAATCCAATGCATTAACATTCTAGTTACCATCTGGCCAAAGAAATGCACAATAATCTAAGCCTAGCACCTTTGCTGCACCGTCAAAGCAGGATGCTTAGGCTACAACTTTCTGTCCTTTTCACTGGCAGGAACAACTAATATCCAAGTGTGCCAAAATGAAGGAAATCCTCTGGGCCAAATTCAATAAGGACTCCTTCCATTTTACATAGCCCATCAGGCTCACTGAACTTAAGAATGTAATACTAAGACTGTCAGTGAAATCTAGAATGGAAAATATAAAAAGAGAGGGTAGACTTCTGAAAAAAATATATGAAAGTATTTGGTATGGAAGAAAATTCAGTATTAGGAACTCTGACAATTTACATATTATTCCCCAAGGTACAATAACTAGGTTAGACAAAGTAAACTGCACAGGAACATGTACAATTAACTGAAAGCTTTCATACACATACAATAACTATTTCAAACCACGCACCAACAAAAAGACAAAAATGCAGGACGATGAAGTAAAAATGTGACACTGGTACTTTCCCACCTACCTGTTAAAGATACAGGAATTTAAAGAATTTAAAGAAGGGGCAACTAGCAAATGGGGTAAAATGAAAACAGAGTTTAAAAACAGGACAGAAATAAAAGCCAGAGAAAAAGTAGTACAGACATTTTAGAGGGGCTGTCAAAAGTTAAAGCACTGCAGAATAAGGATAATATCAAAGAACAAAAAAGGAACAAATGCAGAGAGTTTTAATGAGAAATTAAAAGGTGTTTGGATAAGAAAGATTTCCAAGCAACTATTTTTTGATAACTCCACAAAATAAAAGCTTTGTGCACAATGACTAAGGCAATAGAAAACAGAAAAGGGTTGTTACCAATGGAAATTTTTATAAAGCAGAGGAATGTGGGAACCAAGAAAGGACAAATGGAAATATTTACAGGAGACTGAATTATGTCAAGGTTAGAGGAAGATGATGGTAAACAACTAATAGCTAAGACAGTAGGAGATAAAACACTGACATATGATCAATATGAAGTAAGTTTCCAATAGCAGATGGTATTCCTGTGGAAGTTTCTGTTGCTTTCGTATTCGGACACAAATAAGCGAGTCTTTGTGGGTTCTGTTCAACCAGCTTTAATTTTATACAAACATCACTATAGAGGCTTAGTGACTACAACTTGAGTAACTCGTATACAAACTAACAAGTGCAATCATGCATGCTCACTGACTACAAAATGGCACTTGGGATTGCACATGTCTGGAATTTATAATGTGCAGGTACACACACTTTACACTCTGACCTACAGTTTAGAAGGAAGAAAATGATAAAGGTCTGGAAGATTTTTTTAACAGTATTTTAAAAGGAGGGAAGCAAAAGTATGTTGGAAAAAAGCTGTGGATGACTACTACCCAAAAGGGAAAAACACCTGTCAAATCCAGCTTCATACACAGCAATTTCCCATTTCAATTTTATACCATACTTATAAATTAGAAGTTATGTACCTACCATAACGTTCCATGTTAGTTGTCTTCTCTCGCCTTCATGCTTGCTGGATGGGTTCGGAGCCGATCCTCGGCTCCGACTCGGCACTTGCTAAGCTTGAGAACTCCTTTTACCAGCTCGAGGCAACCCTATATCCCATGATGCAAGGCGAGACTACCTCAGATCTCATTTGGTAGCTATAATATACCCTGCTAAATAATACTATTCCCAAAGGAAGAGCAAAGACTAGCCTAGAAGAACTAGGCAAAAGTTCTTAAGATAGACTCTTTCTACTGAAGACTCAGGAGAGTGAAACCTGAGAAAGAGAAGCCCTTCAAGATCTGTCCAGGCCAGGGGGAAGGAGGGAGGCCAAGAAAGAAGGCGAGAAGACAACTAACATGGAACGTTATGGTAGGTACATAACTTCTAAATGTTAAGTTGTCAATCTCGCCTTCATTCTTGCTGGATGGGACCGCGTCCCTAGCACCTGTATCCTGGGTGGCTCAATGGAACAGACTCTTGAGAACTGTGGAACCAAACCTGGCTCTGTCCCTGGAGGCCAAATCTAATTTATAATGAGAGACAAAGGTATGAGGAGTGGCCCAAGTAGCTACTGCACAAATGGTATCAATGGGTAGCCTATCCTGAAAGGCTGTAGATGTGGACAGGCTCCTGGTTGAATGCGCTTTCGGTTTTGAGGGTAGTTTGCCTCTGAGCGAATACACACAAGAAATGGTAGAAGTCAACCATCTGGATAAGGTCACTTTCGAAACTGGGAGACCTTTTTTGTTTTCTGCATAGGAAACAAATAATTGATCGGATTTCCTGAATTGTTTAGTTCTATGCAAATAATATCTGAGTTGACGATGGACATCCAAAAAATGAAGTTTTTGTTCAGCTCTGTCCGAATAATTAGGGGAAAAAACTGGTAGATCAATGGATTGATTAATATTAGTCTGAGAAACCACTTTGGGCAGAAAAGATGGATTAGTTCTTAAGGATACCCTATCCTTGTGAAAAACTAAGTATGGGGAATGGATACAGAGGGCTTGTAGTTCAGATACCCTCCTTGCTGAAGTGACAGCAACCAAGAATATTGTTTTCCAGGTCAGAAACTTTAAAGAGCATGAAGCATACGGTTCGAAGGGGGGTAAAATCAAGGATGCTAACATCAAATTCAGATCCCATTGTGGAGGAGGATGTTTTACTGGAGGCTTTAGGAGAAAAATACCTCTCAGAAAAGCTTTGCACAGTCTGTGCGACATTATGTTATGATCTTGCAAGCCAACATGATATTTAGAAATTGCTGCCAGTTGGACTTTAACTGTCGATGAAGAAGATCCTGACTGAAGAACTTCAGCCAGAAAATCTAAAACTGAATGCACCGGCGCACCAGCGCAGTAAAGGGATCAATGTGTCTGGAGTTTGCCCATAGGGAAAAACGTCGCCACTTGCTAGCATAAACCGTTCTGGTGGACGACTTTAAGGAAGCTATTATGATATCTCTAACAGGGTCAGAGATCATAGGAAGCCTGGCTAGGGAAGGAAGTGGAGCAACCAAGCAGTGAGGTTGAGAGAACGAATGGCCCGGTGCTGTTGACCCGTCTGGTGGATCAGAAGATCTGGAACTGGGTCCAGATGCCAAGGCTGCACCAGGAGGTGACGATGTAGGGACGGAAACCAAATTTGTCGAGGCCAGTAAGGGGCAATGAGAATCAACTTGGCTCTTAAAACGGTAGCTTTCTGAATGACCTGTGGAATTAGGGGGAATGGAGGAAAAGCGTACAGAAGTCCCCGGGGCCAATCCTGGGTCAAAGCCTCTCAGGGGATGGCCTGGTAGGGGAAAGAGGGTGAAGAAGTCCGGGCATTTGCTGTTTTGGGGTGTAGCAAAAAGGTCGCAACAAGGGGTGCCCCACTTCTGAAAAATCTCGTCCACTACCGATTGTTTGAGAGACCACTCGTGAGGCATGAGAATAGCTCTGCTCAGTCTATCCGCTAAGAGGTTGGACCTGCCGGGGATGTGCATTGCTATCAGAAACCGATGAGAGGAGATTGCCCATTGCCAAAGTCTGAGAGCTTCTCGACATAAAGGATAGGACCTGGTCCCGCCCTGTTTGTTGATGTACCAGACTACAGACATGTTGTCTGTTTGAACTGCAATAGTCCCCGAGGGAAGAAAGTCGTTGAGGGCTTGCAACGTTAAAAGCACCGCTCTCATCTCCAGGACATTTATGTGCAGATGGTATTCTGTGGATTGCCAAGTCCCATGGACCATCCTGCCCTGATAATGCCCCCCCACCCAATCAGAGAGGCATCCGAAGTGACTGTGGCAACCGGAGTTGGGGGAACAAATGGTCGGCCCTGATGGAGCAGAGGAGAAGATATCCACCAGGTTAGAGGAGTCTTGCACGATTGTGTAACCAGAATTTCGTGCCTCATGGGTAGGTTCTGGAAAGACCATTGAGTGAATAACATCCACTGCAGAAGACGCATGTGGAAGCGAGCTAATGGCAGAAGTACAATGGCCGCAGCCATAAGACCTAGAACTTTCAGAACCAATCTGGCTCTGACCTTGTTGCTCAATAATATGATCCGAACGTATTTTTGGATGTCCAGAATTCTCTGATTTGTTAGTCTGGCTAACATACTGACGGTGTTTAGCTCTGCGCCTATAAAGGTGATAGATTGGCAAGGCAGCAGAGAAGATTTTTCGAAATTCACTGAGATTCCCAACTGTTTGCAGATCTGCAGAGTGTAGTCTCTGCATTGGAGAAGCTGATGCTTGGTGGTGGCGGAGAGGAGCCAGTCGTCTAAATAAGGAAACACCTGGAATCCTTGACGTCTCAGATGAGCCGTAACCACTGCCATGCATTTGGTAAACACTCTGGGGGCTGAAGTGAGGCCAAAGGGCAGGGCTCTGAATTGAAAATGACTGGTCCCCAGCCGAAAGTGGAGAAACCTCCTGGAGCGTCTGTGTATCTTTATATGATAGTACGCGTCCTGAAGGTCTATCAAGCACATCCAGTTGTCCTTGCCCAAAAAGGGCAGAATGGACTGAAGCGTTACCATCCGGAATCTTGCCTTTCTGACAAATCTGTTTAGATTGCTCAGGTCTAAAATTGGTCTCCAATCTCTCGTCCTTTTGGGGACCAAAAAGAATCTTGAGTAGATGCCGGATACTACTTGGTCTGCTGTAACTATTTGGACGGCTCTTTTTTCTAAGAGCTTTGAGACCTCCTGTTTTGCCAAATCCCTCTGACCGGGTGAGATGTCTGGAAGGGATTGGTGAGGTACGGGATACCTTTCGAAAGGGATTTTGTAACCCTCGGATATGATCGACTGTACCCATATGTCTTGTGAGAGGGAACGCCAGGCTAATGGGTACAGCGATAACCTTCCCCCAGACTGCCTCCAAGGGTGGACAGTCGGGCAACACCTCAGGGATGCTTAAAGGGTTTGTCAGGAAGAGGCTCCCTGCTACCCTGATTCTGGGGACCCCCCCCCTGCCTCTAGGGCGGCGTCTGTTATTGTTACCCCCTCTGCCTCTGGGGGTAAACTGACCACGTGTGTCCGGCGTAACTCCTTGGGCTTTACGGAACCACATTTTTCCTCCTTTCTGACCTTTGGGGTAGGGTCTTGAAGGAGTGGAAAAATGGACTCCCACGGCAGAAAGGGTTTTGCCGTCTTGTTCACACCTGGTCAAAGTCTCCTTCACCTGTGGTCGAAACAAAGCCGAACCGTCAAAGGGGGTATTGGTGAAGGACGTCTTGAAGGGGTCCGCGAAATTACAAAGCTGCATCCAGGCCTGACGCCTAAGTGCCACTCTTGTGCCTGCGGCTCTACTCGCTCCATCGGCCGCATAGGAGATGAGCCGCATGGAGGAGTTGGTGAAGGAATTTAGGATTGCTAGCTGTGAGGCAATCTTGTCTTGAGCCCCAGCAGCTGAAGGATCCTGAACTACTTCACCTAGTTCCTTGAGAATGTCTCTCTGAAGTCTGGTGAAGTGACAAAGGTAGTTCAGCGAACGCATAGCAAAGGTCGCTGAAGAAAACATCCGCTTGCCATACCTATCCATGGTCCTAGAGTCTTTGTTAGGAGGATGGACAGGCACGGAAGGATTCGCAAGTTCCTTTTTGGTGGCCGCCGCCACCACCATAGCATCCACAGAGACGCCCTTAGAAAGAAACTGCTTGTCTGGAGGGGCCATAATAAATTTGGATGGCCTCCTGGGGACAGGTTCCACAGAATCTGGGGCTGCCCATGCCTTCCGAGCCACTACCTGCATGAGTGGGTCGAAAGGCGGAGACACCCAGGAGGTGGAGCGTCGAGATCCAAATGCCTCCAGGTATACCGACTCATCTTCGGAGGGGTCAATGGAAGGCCAGTTCCCCCTCTGTTTGAGGAGTTCCAGGATGTCTGAAAAGGAGACATCCTCAGAGGGGGACCGGGGGGAACCCTCCGACTCATCTAAGTCGGTATCCGATGTGGTAGACTCAGGGGAGTCTGTGTGTTTCCTCTTGCACGTCCTCTTGCGCGGGGGTTCTCCTGCGGGATCAGGAGAAACCTCGGAAGAGGAAGTCATTCCCAATGGGGAAACCTGGGGCGATGGATCTCTGGGCCTGGGAGCAAGAGACTGGCAAGAGACATCAACAGGCACCGAAGAGGGAGGAGCTAAAGGAATGGACCGTTGACCTGGCTCAGGTGCCAGGACACTCCTCATCACCTCAAAGGCTCCTCTCCCAGGGAGACCGGAAGACTCCTGCTCCGAAGATACAGGAATTCCCGGCTCCACTGAAAAAGAAGGCTCCGAGGCCGATGTCGATGCAGAGCTCACCAAAGCCGAAGCTCCGAGAGGGAGAGCGGGGTCGGACAAGGGTCCGATGCCACTAGCCCCTCGAGCCGACAAGGAAACTCGACGACCGGATCCCTCCAAGGAAGGTCTCATGGAGGAGATCGGGCCGAGGCAGAGCCGAAAGGGGATGTATCGGCCCCGGCGCTGACACGGTCACTGTTCCGAAAAGCTCCGGCTCCGAACTCTGGAGGAGAGTCGGAGGAGGAAGTTCAGGGGGAAGAGCAATAGCCGAAGTCTGTTGAGACGGGCTATGGAGCATTTGGGCTAGTGCCTGTGACTTCAACAGCCTACTTACCACCCTCTCTAAATCGTGGTTTGACAGCCTGGAAGATCTCGAAGATCGGCTCCGATGACTCCGTTCCGATAAAAGAGGAGACCTCGGAGCCGAGCGAATCGACTCCAGAGAAGGGGACCGAGATCTCCTCCTGGACGGAGCCATCGGAGTGGACGACTTCTCGGTTCCAGATGGAGCCGAAGACTTATCAGCTCCGATGCTGGATAACACCTCGGCACCAGCCGGTGCTGACAAGGAAACTGGAGACTGTGTATCGGAGCCGGACGGAACTGACACTACAATATCAGTCGTAGAAAGATCGGCTCCAGCCGGAGCCGATCTCGACTCCGAAGGAGTCGAAGCCACCGGGGAAGGCTTAACTACCTGAGCCTAAACCTTAGGTGGCTTGGAAGGTTTACCCGACCCAGTCTTTGTCGGTGAACCTTCTGGCTTCAATAAGCCACGGAGGATCAACTTGTTCCTCCTCTCCTGCAGGACTCTCTGGCTAAAAGAGTGGCGTATAGCACAGGAGTCCTGCAGGTGTAAAGGCCCCAGGCAGTAAACACAAGAAGTGTGACCGTCTGTCAGAGACATCTTCTGACAGCACGAGTCACACTTCTTGAAGCCTGAGACCTTTACCTCTTTAGACATAGTCAATGGAAGCATCTGCATTCTCTGATGCAATAACAAGGTTAATTAGGAAGATATGTGAAGGATTAGAGGCAAGAGTGGGAAGGTTCTCCTCCGTAAGTTGTGCCCTGTTTCCCCTTTGTTATTTGCTTCATAACTAGAGTCAATGGGAAAGAAAAATAACTATTCAAGAAAAGATAGCTTTTACTTGCAGATGACATTATTTTATACTTGAAAAATCTAGAAAAAAATATCTCAGTGTCATGAACATTTTGAGATGGTTTCAAGTCTTTTCTACTGAAGATAAAACAGAGGCCATAGCAATAAATCATGTACCCACAAAATAATTGGTCTTGTTAAGTGACACTGATAGTAAGATACAAGCAGTGAAAATGTTTCTAGTCCTTTAATTTTATATACAGGTCAGGGATATTTTTATCAACCAGAGAATGTGTGGACAATATTCAGGACAGTGGAATTCTATTTTTGAATGCTCAATTTCTCTGTCCTTTTTCTCTCTATTTACCGCCCCTGCTATGAACAAACAATACAGGATTTAAAATATTTTAAATAGACTTTCACTCCACTAGAACAGTGCCTTACTGTACTGTGGTGGTTTCACTTTGCAGTTTTACTCCACCCTGGAAAAGCTTGCTGCAGTCTCCAATTCATTGCCGTCATCATTGGCCAGAAAACTCTCCCCAAACTGACAACACCACAACAGTCCTAAAAAAAAAAAAAAAAAAAAAACCCATGCTGCGATGTCACAGCTCCCTAGTCCTTCCCCCTACCCATACAGAAAGTAAAGGCTAGAACAAAGGGAACCGTACACTAGTCAAGTCTCTTGTTGTGAGCTGTCAATCACACAAGGAAACCGCTCAAATTGCTCTTAACACTTTGACAGCTAAGGAAGTTAGGTGTGAAAGGGGGGATGGGGGATGAGTCAAAGTAGTACAATCCAGGCTTCACAAAAGACTGCCGTTTAGCCATTATAAAAAGAAGCAGCAGTAAAAAAATCACTTTTGAAAGACGGCATTTGCAGTTTGCTGAAGTAGTCATTGAACGGCATGAAATGTTTAACCGACTGAAAGACAGCAGTGTACATGTGTAAAATCAATAAAGTGACAGGAACTTTAGGAAGAAAGAGTGATTTTTTTTTTTTTAAACAGACAAGCACTGAACTGTGGGATACCTAGAGGCAGACTAAACAATCAGAATTACTTCAAGATGCCAGACCACATGTAGTCAGACTCAGAAATTCAAAATTCTAAAAATAATTTAAAAACCTTCCCAGAGTGGTGTTAAAATGTAGGAAACACCAAACCATGATGAAATACGTACGATTTTTGAGTCTGTGGGTGCGGTTCTCCTTTAAAGGGCTGAAGGAATTTATCTGGGAGGGGAAGGGAGCAAGGGTTAAGTGGGATACGTTGATCCAACAGAACAAGGTGGTTTAGAATTACCCAATTTGAAGGGACATTTTAGAGTGAATCAAGAAATACGGTTTGTGTGGGATATTTGATGCAGAACCTTAAGGAAAATAAACAACCACCATTAGAGAATAATATACTCCTAAAGTTGCAGAAGGTATTCTAAGAATTAAGCCAACATGGTGATGGAGAAAGCCAATTTTGCCAATAGGGTTGATTACATTACTGCTGTGGTGGTGCTGCGGTAGCGTTGTCGCCTCACAGTAAGATGCTGTCCTGTTCGATTCTCAGCTAGAGCATCTTCTGTGTGGAGACATGCGTGAATGGGCGTACCTTCGTTGAAGGTTGTGCGTCAGAGCTGGCAACTCGGCACGTAAAAATCTACTGCCAATCATTAGCGGACCAGAGTTCCTCTGTGGCGACCCCTAACCGGGAAAAGCCAAAAGACACAACAACAAGTAGGGGGTACGGAAAATAGGCAAGTGGTGGGTGAAATTTATAGCAGAAAACTGGTAAAGCAATCAAGTTATTGGGAGCAAATAACTAGACAGGGAAAGGTAAGAGTGCTAGGACACCAAGTAGCAGTTTGGACTGCAGGCTAGAGACCACCTTCCCTACCACGGATTAATGTCAGACGTTAGGGGGAAAAAAAAGGTCAGAGGAGTCCTAAGTAAAAGAAATGCTTTGGTAGAGTTTTCTGAAATCTAGAACAGAAGCTTCAGTTAAAAAGGGGATGAGCAGTAGGACATATAAAACACTGCCCAAGAACTATAAGAATCAGAGAAGGTTAGAAAAGATTTGGAAGTCAGACTGGAAAGGCAATTTACTAGGAAACCATGGGAGAATGTGTATGGCTCCAAAGTATGCAAAGTCCAGAAGGTTTAGGATTTTTGCTTGGAAGTGTTCGCATATGCATTTCTATACCCCAAGCAGGCTTCACATTCTTCAGGTAGATGGCAAATAATGGAGGATGTGATGGGGGAAGAAAAACTTAACTGAGAATATGCTTTCTGTGATTAATGACATGGCAGACTTTAAACGAAAACTCCACCTTCTCCCACAACTTAACTCAACTCTTAGGTTGCTTTTCTTCCTACAATATGAATTCTAGTAGTGTGTAGGTACATGATACCTGCTTGTACTTTATACTTTTATTTCCTCACCTTGGAATCAAAGGAAGGGAAAGACCACTCACTTTTGTAAGCTTAACTTCTCACAATTTGCAGAAGAATATGTCTACACCTGCACAACATACCACAGACACTGAGAAAATTTGTAGTCAGGTACTGCTGACAATTTTACACGGGTAGTCACGTGGATGTCAAGAGCTCAGACTGCTGTAAAGACACAGAGGTGTGGATGTTTTCCACTATCTTTATTGCAGAGAGGAAGAAAACATACACTGATTCACTGCTGCTTCCAATGCAGCCATGCCTTTCATATCAAAGGACAGCATTTAGATCAGTCAATGGTTCAAAGGCAGTTGTCACCTCTTTTGATAAATTTACAAAAGCAGCACTACAGTATTGAAATGCTAAGCTTTAAACTTTAAATGTCTGGTTATACTTTACATTTTAAGATGACTTGACTGTAGTATCAAAGAGGTCTGTGACATTTTGAGAAAAGTCAGAAGATTTATTTTTTTTTGTAACTTTTTTAAGTATCAGCACATTTACCAAATTGTTTGGGGAGGGTCTGTCAAGTCATCTTGACTACAAAAAGATACTCAGAAAAAAGGCCTGCAATTTAGCCACCGTTTTGGCTGCAGCTGTACAATTCCTTATTATACTGTAAAAGAAATCCAGAGACACATAAATGAGAGCTATTCAAGAAATAAAAAAGCAGACTTGTTACAGACATAAGAGGACACTGAATGAAACTTGTAAGCGAATGGCATGGGAATACAACACTACAGTACATACATCTAGCATGACTCATAAATCAGACTTAAAATAGATTATGAGTAACAGAATGAAGATAAATAAGATCACTTTGATATGTTGACAGCTATTTTGCAGAAAGCATTAAAATTCTAGAATCAGTCAGTGATTTTGAGGTGTTAAAACAGCTAATAAAACAGAGAGAGAGTAGAGTTGGAACACAGGATCTGAATTGCCTAGACACAGTAAGATATTACTACGTTTGGCTGCCAAGAAAGAATTTACTAGAAATTTGAAACCAAAATCCAAACAAACTGTACTTGAAATATTAAATACTTTAAGACAGACAAAAAAAATGAAGAGGGATCTTTAAAAAAAGGGAAGGAGCAGATTACATAGAAACAGGTGGGATTTGTGGGAATACATGCAAAATAATGTTCAGGAGGATTAAGGAAAGGAATGAATTCAGTAATTTTGGACATGACAGTTTTTATGAAGAAAGAGCATACACAATATTTACAATAAACAAATGGAAAAATATTAATGGGATTTATTTTATAAATATAGCTGTGTCTATGATAAGGTGTTAAAAAAAAAAAACCGAAAGGCTAACACTGTACAGACGCAGATGCACTATAAAGTATCTAACACACTAGTCAATTTCTTTGCAAAATTTGCCAACTCTGGTGGCATGCCTTCACTTTGGTCCAAATAACCCGTCCAAACTCTGCCTGGAGTGAAAGCACCAACGACCTGTTCCAGAAAGGGTGTGTGCATGTGCTCTGTACTATCTACCGGGAACTAGACCATTTATGATGAGTTGAAAAAATTACTGTTCAATAAACCACACGTCCTCAAGATGAACTTCACTCTGATAAAACAATTAAAATACTGGTTTCTACCCATCTACCCCCCCCCCCCATTAAATTGCTATCATTCTAAGAGAGATTTTTCACTTCTCACATTAGTGATGCAGGAGGAGCAAAATTTAATTGAGGGATCACATAATTCTGCACTTGTATACTATACACCTTCAAGTCCTACTTTAAGTCGTTTCAGAAATATGGTGTTTAACGAATACTCACTCACCTCAGTAATTTGCATGGTTTTCCCTTTTACAAATGCAGCACTCACCTTGAGCTGCACCTCAAGCTATGGTATGCAACACTCAAAGCCATTAAAACTGCATTCTAAACTTACTTGTTCTACTTAATGTTTGACAACAGGTAACAATTCAGCATCAATGCCCTAATGCACAAGACATTTTTGAAGAACAAAATTAAGTTTTGAATAGGACACAAGGTGTGCTACAGCAAATCAAAGATCTCAAGTTTCTTCTATGCAACTTGGTTTTAACTGAAAGTAACACAATACAATGATGAAACAATTTTAAAAGGCCACACATGCCTATTTGTGTGTAAAACCTTAAACTTACAGTCTAAGTACTGTGCACAGTAGTGTAAAGCAAAATTTCCTCATCATATACAAGGTGCATACTCACCGCTTCATGCTCCTTTTCCAAAGCAGCAGTTGTTGGGTCCATCTCTGCGTAGGTCTGTGAAAGAAGCAAAAAAATAAACAAGTGACCGAGCTACTCTGACCTCATTACACATGAAAAATTTATATTTCGTAAACCAAGAACTAATACTGCATTTACATCTGTCTAAAAATAAAAACATACACAAGACAGATGAACACGTCATATCTGTCTCAACAGCCAAGACGTCTTCAGACAAGAGAGTTGTGTACTTACCATAACTTGGCATCTGTGCTATCCAGTGTCATTATTCATCATGAATGGATCTTGGATATGACCTTGGAACCAAGCCGGCAACTATCAGATCCAGAGCTCAAGCTTCTCCCCCTTCCCATAATCCCCTGCTGCCTTCTAACCCTCGGATCGAGTTTGCCAAACTAGCTGAAACGCAGAAACAAATGTCTGCAACAAGTCAAAAACTTCCATCATGTGCAAGCCACTGCAGCCTCACCGGGGCCCCCAGAAGGAAGGGGGAAGATGGGAGGGAATGTGATAAATGACAACACTGGACAGCACAGATGTCAAGTAAAGGTAAGTACATAACTCTGTCTGATGCTGTGTTATTATTTATCACGAATGGATCAGAGTCCCAAGATACTATGAGAACCTGGGTGGCCTCGAGGAAGGACATGCCACAGCATGGAGGAACCAAAGAAGCCCTGTTCCTAGATGCTATGTCCAATTTGTAATGTGAAACAAAAAGTGTGAGGATTAGACCAAGTGGTGGCAGCACAATTTTCATCCAAGGAAAGTCTAGCCAAGAAAGCTGAAGAAGTAGCCACACACCTAGTAGAGTGGGGCCTTAACTGGTCTGGGTAACTGCACATGCCTACTATCGATAAATGTGCGAAATACAACAAGCAATCCATCTGGAAATAAGACACTTTGGGAACTGCCAGGCCTTTTTTGTTTCGAGAGAAAGCCACGTAGAGCTGGTCCAACTTCTGAAATTCCTCAGTCCTTTTCAGATAAGAGCGTAACTGCCTATGGACATCTAAACAATATACATTCTCCCTTATTAGAAATTTGGGAAGACCAGTAGTTGAACTGATTGAGTGAGGTTAGCCTCTGAAGCCACTTTAGGGATAAACAAAGGATTTGTTCTCAGATGCACCCTGTCCTTATGAAAGATCATAAATGAAGGTTTAATGCTTAGAGTTTGAAGTTCCAAGACCCTCTTGGCAGAGGTAATGGCCACTAAAAAGGCCATCTTCCAAGACAGGAATTTAATATCACAAAGAGCCACCAGTTTGAAGGGTTTCTACATAAAAGACTGCAGCATCAATGTCAAACCCCATGGTGGGGGAAGGATCTTTGATAGGAAGTCTAAGAAAAACTCCTTTCAGAAAGGCTTTGCACAGTTCAAAAGAAAAAGTAGGCTCCTCGTTCAGATGGAAATTAGAAATGGCTACCAACTGTAGCTTAATGGTAGGAAAACTCGAGATAGTCTGAAAAAAAGGAAGAGTAAGATGTCAGGCATCGGGGTCAAAAAAGGATCCAGATTACGCTGTCTAGCCTGAACAGAAAACCTTTCCATTTACTGGAGTACAACTTCTTAGCAAATAGCTCTTGAAAGGCCAAGATAATCCTCCTCACCAAGTAGGAAGCCTGCACTGCAAAAGAATTATTGGAACTGCAGAAACCATGCGGTTAGATGAAGAGTCCGGAGATTGGGGCATGGAAGCCCCCAGGAATGGGAAATGAGATCTGGAACAGGATCCAGTATCCAGGGCAGATACCTCAGGAAGGGGAACCATGTTGGACGAGTCCAGAAAAGGGGCAATGATGATAAGACAAGGTTTTCAGGCTTTCTGTAAGATTTTGTTTATTAGAGAAGTAGGAGGATAAGCATAGGAGTCCCGGAGGCTAATCGTGAATCAGTGTTTCCCTAGGCAACTCCCCCGCTGGAGGGATCAAGGCAAAATAATTGCTGCATTAGTAGTTAACTGGGAGGCAAAGATAACAGCATGGCTGACCCCAATAGTTGAATATGTGATTTGCCACGAACAGATTCAGGGACCACTAGTGAGCACTCAAGATAGACCTGCTGAGTTTGTCCGCCACCACACTGGAACTTTCAGGAGTGTGAGTTGCAAGGAGAAAGTGCTGGGAAGACACTGCCCATTCCCACACTCTTAACGCCTCTCTGCACAGGGGATAAGACAGTGCCCCCCCCCCGGCTTGTTAATATACCAGACCACCACCATATCATCCGTTTGAATTGCTATGGTCCCAGAGGGACACACTCCTGAAAGGATTGCAACGTTAGGATGACTGCTCTCATCTCCAGGACATTTATGTGCAATTTGGTCTCTGTGGGGGACCACATGCCTTGAGCTGTCCTGCCCTGAAAATGCCCACCCACCCCAACAGGGAGCTGTCCGTGGTCACTATTGCCCTGGGTAGAGGAAGACAAAAAGGCCTGTCTAGAAATAGGTCCTGAAACTGAAGCCAACAGCCAAAATTATTCCTGCACACCTGAGTCACCTTTACAATTATGGACATGGAATGAATCTGAGCTGAACAACAGACTGCCAGGGTCCATTGAAGAAAGTACAGTTTTGTACCTACCATAAAATGTAGATGTTCGAGTGTATTCACTGCTGCAGTCATTGCACTAGGGTTATCCTGCCGTCAGGCGGTCCCACAGTCGGCCAGAGTTCCAAAGTCTTGGTCCGGCGTCGGTTGCTGTCGCTTCTTCCCTGACGTCAGTGCGCCAGAGGTATATAAGATGCAGCCAACGCCATTTTCTTCAGTTTTTCTTGCCCCAGATGTCAGGTGCCCCAAAATAGGTAGGCAATACATAAGAAATAAAAAACAATACCTTCAGTTACAAGCAAATACACCACATAGGTTTTATAGGATAGAAAGGTATAGATAAGTCCCAGCCAAGAAAGTGGGGATGGAGGGAGGGTAACCTGGACTGCAGCAGTGAATACACTCGAACATCTACATTTATGGTAGGTACAAAAATGTACTATGTTCATCGTGTTTCACTGCTGCAGTCATTACACTTGGGTTGAATCCCAAAGCTGAGGTTGGGTGGCTGGGTCTACAAAGGATTTGGAGTAGCTATGAGGCCCTGCAGCACTGCAGCGGCAAAGCCAGCTCTGGATTTAGAGTAAAGAGGCAAGTGGTAATGCTTGGTAAAGGTGTGCACTGAACTCCCAAGTTGCAGCTTCCAAAATATCCTTGGTTGGTACTCCCCTAAGAAAGGCTGCTGAAGTAGTTGTTGCCCTAGTAGAATCCGGCCTAATGTTGTTAGGCACAGTTTTTCCATGTTGTGTGTAGCAGAAACGGATACAGTGACCTATCCACTTTGAAAGTCTGCTTTGAGATAGCCTTTCCCTGTGATCCTGCAGCATATGATACAAACAGTTGCTCAGTTTTCATGAAAGCTTTTGTTTTGTCCAAGTAGAAACGTAACTGCCTGTGTATGTCCAATGAGTGCAGAAGCCTCTCTCCTTTATTCTGGGGATTTGGATAAAAAGTTGGCAAGTGAATAGTTTGGTTAAGAGCCACACTGGATACCACCTTTGGCATAAAAAGTAGGGTTTGTTCTTAAGGAAACCCTGTCTTGATGAAAAATGATGAAAGGTTCCACTGCCATTAGTGCCTGTAACTCAGACTCTTCGTGCTGAAGTTATTGCCAGAAGCAGAGCATTTTTCCATGACAAAAATTTTAATTCTGCTGAATTGGCTGGCTCAAAAGGTGGTAAAGTTAGTTTTTTCCAAGACAAAGTTGAGGTCCCAAGTTGGTGCTCTCTGGGGCGGTCTTATGTTTTTAGCCCCTGTGAGGTATTGCCCTAGTAATGGACGAGAGTAAATAGGAGGATCTGTGTTGTAATGTGCTGAAATGGCAGAGGCGTGGATCTTAATAGATGAAAAGGATAAGCCTTTGTCCAGCATCTCAGTTAAGTATTGTAATATCTGAGGAATATTTGGAACAAGAGGGTCAAGGCCTTAAGCCTGGTTCCAAGCGCAGAATCTTTTCCACTTTTCTGAATAAGATTTCCTGGTGCTGGGCCTCCTGGCCTCCAAAACAGCTTTAGAGAGAGAGGTGTTGACTGCTTTGCCAAGTAATCTGCCATGCAGCCAGATTTAAGGTTTTGAACTGGCTGTGCAGGATCGGATTGTTTTGCTGAGTCAGAAGATGAGGAATTTGAGGTAAAATCCATGCTGGGCCTTGAGACAAGTTCTTTAAGATTGGGTATCAGTGCTGGCGTGGCCAGTCCAGAGCAATCAGGATCATTTTTGGCCTCTCTAGTCTGGCTTTTAGGAGTACCTTTGAAAGGAGAGGCAGTGGTGGGAAGGCATAAACTTTTAGAGTTTTCCAGCTGAATGAAAGAGCGTCCACTTTCCATGCTTGTGTGTGGCAAATCCTTGTGCAGAATTTCTGTAACTGGCAGTTTAGAGGGGAGGCAAAGAGATCTATGTCTGGGCACCCCCATTTCTGAGTTATCATGCTGAATACTTGTGGATTTAATTTCCACTCATGAGGATCCTTGATGTTTCTGCTTATGCAGTCTGCCAGAGTATTTTTCTTTCCTGGCAGGAATTGTGCTTGCAGATTAACTTGATAGGTCAGTGCTGTGTTCCACAAAGTCATGGCTTGTCTGCATAGGGGATAGGAATGTGTGCCCCCTTGCTTGTTTATGTACCACAAAACTGTGGTGTTGTCCCGTCTTTAGTAGCAGTTGTCCTGGATGCAGAAGGTCCTTGAAAGCTGTCAGGGCATTTTGTACAGCTAGCATCTCTTTCTGATTGATGTGGAGATGCATTTGGTCTGTGGTCCCACTTGCCCTGGATACATTTTCCTGCCATGTGTGCCCCCCAGGCGTAATCTGATGCATCTGTTAGTGTCTGCCTGGCTGTGGGTAAAGTGAAAGGCTGTCCCTTGTTCTGGTGACATGCCTGTGCCCACCATCGAAACTCCTGTTGTAGGCAGGGAATGAGTGGCATTATTGCTTCCAAACTGTGACAAGTGTTGAGTCCAGACACTTTTTAGATACCATAGTAACTTCCTCATATGCAGTCTGGCATATGGTATTAGTAGTATGCAGGACGCCATGAACCCCCAAGGCCTGCAGAATTTTTCTTGTAGGGAGTTGGGTTTTTGTTGCCATCAAATGGAAATACTGAGTCAGTTGCCTTTACTTGTCTGGCGTGAGATAAGCCACCTGGGTAGTTGTATTTAAGCTTGCACCCAGGAATATTATCTCTTGTGAGGGCACTAGTTTTGACTTCTTTTC
Organism: Protopterus annectens; assembly: GCF_019279795.1. Taxonomy (NCBI): domain Eukaryota; kingdom Metazoa; phylum Chordata; order Ceratodontiformes; family Protopteridae; genus Protopterus; species Protopterus annectens. The sequence goes on from NC_056744.1 coordinate 1,568,568,720, forward strand.
GTTTATCGTGTACCCTGGGCCCATTAGTAATCTTTTTACAAACGCCAGATGCTTTAGTAGAATGTCCTTGCCCTCTGCTTGAATACGGCAGTCGTCCAAGTAAGGATATATTTGAATTCCTTTTTGTCTGCAAAATGCAATTACTGGTGCCAAGCATTTTGTGAAGACCCTGGGCGCAGTAGATAATCCAAAGGGCAGTGCAGAGAATTGGTAATCCATTGTGCCAGCTATGAATCTGGTGTATCTTCTGCAATTTTGTCTGATTGGGACATGCAGGTATGCCTCTGAGGTCCAAAAGTAACAAGCCAAGCCTTCTTGCCCAGCATGGGAAGAAGTTGCTGTAGTGTCTACATTTTTAATTTTGGATTATCCAGGTAAGTGTTAAACTTTGTCCTTTCTGGGGACCAAGAAAAGTTTCGAGTAAAATCCGTGCCCTTGTTCCTGTTCTAGCACTTTTTGAATATCTCTCATGTCCATGAGGGCTGTAATTTGCTTTTGTGCCTCTGCCAATTGATTTTGTGGCAGGTCTGGCATTCCTTTCAGCCTTGGTAGAGTGTGAAAATGGAACCTGTAACCTTGAGACAATATTCAGTACCCATTTGTCTTGGGTGATTATATGCCAATTTTGTGAAAAAAGTGCTACTTCCCCCCCCCCCCCAAGGGAGCTGCCAAAAGGTAAGAGCTTGGCATTTGAAAGGGGAAGTCATTGGGACTGTTTCCTGTAAGGTTGTGACTTGTCTTCTCCTCCTTTGGGGGTTGAAGCACCCCACTGTCGTGGTCTGTAAGAGCCTTGGGGCTGAGATCTGCCTCTTGGGCATCTGTATATCTGCCGCTTTGTGGTCTGTCTGACACTGGAAAGGGCCAATTTCTGCTAAATCTAGGAGGCTGTACCTGCAAGAAATCCTTCACTGTTTACATAGATTTTGCTTTATCCTCCATTTTCTTTAATACCTCTTTGGCCTGAACACCAAACAAGATATCATGCTGTAAAGAAGCATCCAATAATTTGGCCTTAATATGATCGGGTAAACTTTGTTCTTTTAACCAAGCATGCCTTCGAATCACAGATCCTGTAACTGCGGCTCTACAAGAAGCCTCTAATGAATCAAAACCACATTGCAGAATATGTTTTCCCACTTGTTCAGCTGCGTGCAATAAATCCTGCATTTCCTTGTAGTCAGGACCTTCTGAGCTAGTAAGCATTTTCTGTTTAAGCAAAGACATTAAATATTGTTGGTATTTAAGCATGTGGAACTGGCAATTTAAGGCCCTTACTGCTAAAGTTGCAGAAGTGTAAACTTTCTTCCCCCATCTACCCAATGCTCTAGAATCCCTGTCAGAGGGAACTGGATTTTTAGCAGTGGAAGCCTTAACCCCTTTCGGACCCTGTGAAATAGTTTCTGGGTCAGCAGCAGGTATAAAGAAATTTATGAGAGTGTCAAGGACTCTATAGTACCTATCTGGCTTGACTGGTGCTGGGGGCAAAGAATCAGGGGTTAGACTTGATTCAGAGAACACATCATCCACAATATCTAACACAGGCGGAATAGTGAGGGGTCTGTGTTGAGGCAATAAAAGAAAATCTCTGAGCCTTTTCTTGGATTCTGAATAATCCTGGCTCTCCCAATGGAAATGCTCCCTCATGGTATGTAAAGTTTCCCCAAAAGAGTAATCCTCAGGAGGAGAGGCTGAAGGGATTGATTCTTCAGCATCAGAGTCCTCATAGGGGGGGTAAACAGTATCCCTGATCTGAAGAGAAATCAGAAGAAATAGAAACCTAGTCAGAGGAATCATAGTCTGTATCCTGCCTAGGCCTTTTATCAGTAGTGGTATGGGAACCTCTGATCAGAGTAATTCGGTCTTCGGACATTTTGAGCATCTGTTTCTTAGGCATGGAGGCCTGCCCAGGAGAATGCTGTACTTGTTTGTTTGTCTTTAATGGAGTTTTAGACTAGGTTGTTGTTTTGATGGTAAGCTGTGAAGGTCTGAAAACACCCTCAGAAGCAGATGCCTGCTCAGGGGCTCCGGACCCACCTGAGGAGGTAATTTCCGTAGGCCCAATACCTCAAATTTCCAGAGGCCTAGTAGTCTCCACGTGGGAGTCGGAGGTGGCCTGTGGCTCTGAGGTAGCGGGTGTCAGGGGCTGTGAAAACACCTCACTGAGAATCAGCAACTGGCCTAGAAGAGGCTTCGTCTGTTTTGGACCTCGGATGCCTGTCCTTATCCTTGTCTTTGTGTATTCCGGTCGGTTGTTCCGACGGCATGGTGCAATTGAACCTTCGGCCAAAATAATGCTGAGCAAAATCAAACCGACATTTAATGGTGCGTTTGTTAAATCTAGCACAAAACCGACAACTAGTGACGTCGTGGTCTGGGCCTAGGCATGGAATACATTAAGAATGAAAATCCTTATGGAGGTATTTGCTTCCCACAAGAAATACAATTATTAATTTTTACTGAGGCAAGAAAAAGTTTCCCCAATGGGGTACTTAGCTTTATTGAAATTCGAATTTGATAATCTCAGCAGTTGGCCGACCGGCACTTGCGAACTGCTTTTGCTTCGGCCACCGTGCGGCAAGAAAGACAGAAGAAAATGCCGTCGGCTGCATCTTATATACCCCTGGCGCACTGACGTCAGGAAAGAAGCGACAGCAACAGACGCCGGACCAAGACTTTGGAACTCTAGCAGACTGCGGGACCGCCTGACGGCAGGATAACCCTAGTGTAATGACTGCAGCAGTGAAACACGATGAACATCTCGCATGTGATACCTTGAGTGTGGCACTAACTGAATGGCAGCCCCACTGGACCTAATGCTTGAAAAATTAAATGAACCAACGGGCGCTCTAGCTCCAGCAAGAGAGAGAACTGAACTCTAATGAGTTGACCCTGCAGAAAGGCAGTGCTGCAGTCTCCAATATTATGTAACTGGACCCGGATGAACTCCAGATTTTGGCATAGAATAAGACGGACTTGGAAGATTCACTGTAATGCCTAGATGTTGAAAAAGGCTGAGGACACACACCTGGTCCTTACTTACTGTATTTTAGAAAAGAACCATTGGGGAGCAGAAAACTTGATCCCAAAAGAAGAGTCTTACTCCCCTGCTCACTGGGGGCTAAGGTGTACTTGATGGACAGCCCAAACAAAGTGGAACCATCAAAGAGGCCATTAGTAAAGGACACCTTAAAGGGTTCAGCAAACTCCGCAAACTCACAAAGGTAAAGCCAGGCATACCGTTGAATGGCAACGTCGATGCCTGCCACTCGAGAGATGACTTCCAGAGCGCTGGAGATCAACCTCATCAAAGCATTAGCCAAGGAAATCAGAGTAGACAGCCTAGGAGAGACCAGTTTAAGACTCTCCTGAGGCAACAACTCTAAGGGAAGTGGTGAGCTCAGAAACCAAACCCCTCTGAAGCTGTGTAAAATGGGCCATATAATTAGTTGCTCTCAATCCAAACGTAGCTGAGGCAAATGCACACTTTCCTAATCGGTCGCTCGCTCGGGACACTTTGTTCAGGGAACAGACAGAGGAGTTCTGCTTCGCTAACTCCTTCTTAGTAGCTGCAGCTACCACGATGGCATAAATGGGGACACCTTTGCTCCAAAATGTCCTATCCTTGGGAGTATTGTGGAATTTGTGGGCTTTTTTGGGGACCAGTTTCACCATGTCCGGCTCCTTCCAAGTCCTTGCTAGCGATAAAGTCTACAAGCTTGTCAGCGGGGGACCCATGCAGAAGATGGGCTCATCTCAAAGGCCTACAGAAACACAGACTCCTCAGAAGACGGGGTTGGGGAAGACATTTTCTTCCAAGGGGGTTCCTCCACAGTGGCTCAGGGGAGGACTCAGAAGAGACAGGTACCCCAAGTGGAGCTGTGCCCAAGGTGCTCACGGGGGGGGGGGGGGGGTCTGAACCTGGAAGGATGACGACGCCTCAGCATCCAAACCCGAGAGAGGCTATGGAGGACCTAGAGAAGAAAAGATGACTTACAAACTGGAGAAGGTCCACTGTACCACATAAGGCCAACAGGCTGGACAAAGCTCCCCTCTCCTCCGCAGTGACAGGTGCTACTTGGGGAGAGGGAAGGGACCCCGACGCAGCACTGGAGCCTCCAGACAATATCGGCTAAGAGCTGTCCAGTGCCGAAGCCTCCAATAGAAGGGAACAGCCCAAAAAATATGGACCCGAAACTGCCCCAACTTCTAGGAGACAAGGCACAGCCAGTTCCAAGGGCAGCAGAATAGAGCCAGCCATGGACTTTGGCAGAGTCGAGAAAGTGGGGATACCAGACACTGCTGGCCTCTCGCCAGGAAAACCCTGGTACTGACGTTCCAAAACTGGACAGATTGGAAAAAAAAGAGTGAAGTACTGCAGATGGGGAGGGTCCCCTGGCCACCAGAGCCAGGGACGGCAGCAAGCCCAACTCAACTTGGGCCTTGAGGAAACATCATCATCATCCTGTCCATAACAGAATGAAGGAGGCTTCTGGAGGACATGGATGAAGCCGACGAGTGGCCAGACCTAGTTAGGGATCCTACAATGCATACCATCGCTCTACAGTTCCGAGAAGGACACAGACTACCTATGCAGTGGATCAGACTTCCCAGATGATCTGGAAGGGAAACTCTCTATGATAAAATCCGACAGAACCACCGGATCCAAAAGCTTAGAGTGAGCCGACACTTTGGATGGCACATCAAATGGACCTGACAAATGGGTTGGATCCAGTGAAGGCTTGCCCCTACTCTGATCCGAAGGCCTCCTCTCACAATGACCTCAGATGCGCGGGTCTGATCAGAATCGCTTGGAGGGGCAGAGCTCAGATCCTGGGATCTGAAAGCCTAGGCTTCTTGGAAGAAAGAGACTCCTTTGAGGGAAGGGGAGCCTTTCTTAGGATCCTGAGAGGGCCTGGAGGGAGAGTACGATAGGCAGAGGACCACCCTTAGCCAAGCCCTTCAGAAGCAACTTATTTCATCTCGCAATGAGTGGCACAAATGTTGCATTCAACTTCCAGGTGACCGGAACCCAAGCAACACAGACAGAGGAACTTTTAAAACCTGTGGGTTTCTCAGCCATTACACACTGATACCACACATACAGCTATAAAGAAAAAAAGATAATTTTTTTTGGTACACTACCCTACGGTAAGGGAAAGGGTGGAAAACAACCGCGACGGGAAAGCTAGGGGAATAAAGCACTCACTATCCTAAAGAATTTAGCTATGCGACACGAGGAAAGGCTAACTACCAGAAAAAGGAAAAATAAAGCCACAAAAAAACTTGTCTGTAAAAGAGGAAGCTCAAGACTGATCACGTCCAATGCGTTTAGCAGCAAATGAGATCGGAGAGTTAGAAGGTAGCAGAGGATTGTGGGAAGTGGAGCAGCAAGCTCTTGATCTGTCTGACAGGCTCGGATTAGAGGTCGGATCCAAGACAAATTCGTGATGAATAATGACAAACAGCATCAAATCACAAGTACAAAATGTGAAAGTGTTAGTTTAAAAAAAAAAAAAAACACAGTTCTTAATTGCTGGTGGCATTCCTTATAATTGAGCTCACATTCTCTTGACGCCATGTCTTGACCACGTCCAGTGCAAAACAGGAATATTTTAAAACTTGAACTGTGTATGTGTATAATAAATGACAAAATGGCATATTCTCTTTTATTAAAAACACAAGTTCTCCCTAGAGAAAGCATCTCACAGCTGACACAAGCAAAAAACAGCTCTATTTAAACTAAACAACCAGGTTAAAGGATACAAAGAAAGCAGGAGCATTAGCAAAAAATCTGCATTGTTTGCATGAAATGCAAGCCCTCCCTCTCATCAGTGCCTTTACTGTCTAAACCATCCCTGGGACTTTCAAGAATATCCTTAACATTAAATAGCTTAACAGCCAGTTTCATGGCGTAGAAGGATAAAATCCTTTATACGCTGCAGGCAACTGAGTAGGAATAGCAGCTCTGGAGCCTGTCAGAGCTGGCCAAGGAGGTTTGGTGTGAGAAGCCATTGCCGACTCTCCTGTCCCAGAGGACGGAATCAGTTCTCACTCATCTCAAGGGTGACACCTAACAGCAGCCAGACCAGTTGGCTCCTATCATGGTGGTTAATACCACTAAAGCAGAGGGTAATTGACCTGCAAAGGCATGCTTCCCCCTAGGAGACAGCAACAGCAGGCTCGGGGGGGGGGGGTACTCCTGATATGGCCCATTCCCTACCACCAGACTTCTGCCAGGAAACATAAAGATTGACACCTTTGTCCGGGCAAGGTTGGGGTGGCAGTGGGTGCTGTAATCAAAAACATTTTTTTAAATTAGTGATTTTATCACACCCAGTTTTCCAATTCTGTGAGGTATGAATGTCTGGTTTGTTATTTAATCTGCACTTGCAAGCCTTTTACTGTACTTTTATATTAAAACATGCCAGGATCAAACATTTTATGGCAGGAAATGTTTACCTCAGGTGATCTGAGTGGAGAAGTAAATCAGGTAGCTCACAGGGTGGTGGTTTATTGGCTAGAAGCCACAGGAGTCAGCTTTCAAGCTTTTACTCTACAACACATCAGGCACGTTTGCGCAGAGCTGCCCACTAAGCAGGCTCGGCCAGCAGTGCCCTGTATAGCAGCAAATGCCTAGACAGCAAAATCTCCCTATAAAATTAGAATTGGGTCCAAAACCTGTTAAACAGTGAGGTGTTGTGTGGAACGGAGCTTAGAGCAGCTAATTTGCTCAGTGAATAGTACTACCATATCCTAAGCACTATATGACATCTTGCCCTTAACCACAGAACTACCAAAGGAGACCCTCTTAAAGTCAACAGCCCATCCTATTCCAAGTCTGGACAACATGGATATGCAATTTCCAAATGTCTCTGTGAACAGTTTGGTAGATTTAGGCATCCTAAGGTAGGGCAGTACTCATTTCATGTTCTCAAATAACCAGATAAAACATTATAAAAAAATAACATGGTATGTGAGAGATCTAAATTCACAATTTCCTTGGAGGCAAAAATCTTGCACACCACTGAGTTTGTCAGAAACACACACACTACATCCCTCACACACAGCTTAACGCTCAACTTGTCTCCTAAGACTCTTAAAAGAAACTTTCCCAAACCTCAGACATCTCCAAACCCAAACATTGCTCATCAGCAATCACTTACACACACCAAAACCACCACCAAACATCTTACACAAACCTACACCCAATGGTCCTAAAAAAGCAAAGACCATAAAGCAGGTATATATTCTTTACCCAATACTCTTGTCATTGGGGAATCCACTGTGTGCAACACAGATGTCCTACTCACTAGGTTAAACAAGGAGAATATAACTGCTGGTTGCATATCTGGAGACATGATCTGCAGTATCATGCACACATTCAAGTCACTGCACCCCAGGTACCAATATTATTCTATCACAGTCAATGTGAGTGTAAATGACCCAAGACATACCTCACTGAACTGTATGAAGAGAGATGTAGCGAATAGTTTATTAATGAATTTGTATTCTAATAAGAGACATCTCTCGGAATGTACATCACACACAGGTATAAGCTTTGCACTGAGCAGCATTCTACCTGTTCCCAGGATGATGCCACAGTATGAACATAAAATTATTAATACCCGGCTTAGTTTCTGGTGTCACTCCAGAGGAATCCAATAGCTCTCAGCAGGGTAGGACATGGACAAAAGACCATGCTGCTCTGCCAGTGATAGGCAATGCCAAAAAGAAAACCATCAACACAGTGAAAGCTTGCATGCAACCTTAAGGTGTTACTGCTCAATGCTAGGAGCCTAAACAAAAAGACTACACACCCTTCAAGCCCTCCTCACTCTGAAGAATATACACATCTGTGCAGTAACTGAGACTTTACTTAAAGACGTAGAAAAGTACACCAGCAGTGCAAGGTTACACTACCTTCCACACATTTAGACCAAGAGCAGCACAGACTGGAGCCAAAGGTGGACAGATCTCTATGCTGGCAACAAACGTACCTCCAAGTTGGGTTAAACAGAACGATACCATGGAGTTCACCCACTTGCAAGTCACCACAGATAAAGATCCCCTCACCATATCATGGCTAGCTACAGGTCACCATCTATGTTCCTACAGTCTCACGACTTTTACCTTAACCTTATAGAGAGGAACTCACCATCACATCCCATTCACGGGTGACTAACTATCCCTCTATAGACTTCCAAAGTGTGCACGGCTTCAAATTCAGACATCACTTCTTAGACCAACACAAACACTCTAGAACAGATACTGCATGCTCCAGAGGATCAAGCATACTGGACTTGGTACCCAGCAAAAAACAGCAACAATTAGGAACGATTCTAAGGCAAACTACATCCATTAAATGACAATTTGTCAAAATTCAAGGCTCCCCTAAGCCCGAGACCACAGCTATCTATGCAGAATTATTCAAAGTCCCTATACAAATATGTGAAAAGCTGCCGTACCTACCAGAAATAAACCCCAAAATAAACACGAAAAGCAAACCCCAGTGGTGCAATCCTCATCTAAACAGGGTATACAATAAAAGAAAACAGACAAAATCAAGCAGAGCAACTCCCTTAAAGACAACTGCTGTCTTGTACAACTAAACAAGAAACTAAGAGGTTTAATTAAACCCAGTCACAAGGCCTTTAGCAATGCCTGGAACCTTAAAGGCAACACACAGTAGTGTGCTGAACTGATTCAACGATCAGGGTGATAAACCTACTGGCTAAGAAATGTAGCTCCAACTTCACCCCCAACTCCCCCAGGTGATACCCCCTCAAACATATTTCCACAACTATTAGTGGGGCCAGGTGCTGATGACACTCATTAAAGTCAAGAATACTGCCTCCATGGGTCCTGACCATCTCCCGCTGCTTAATGAACAGTCTAAAATATGACCCATCAGGACCACTCAAGGCAGTCCAACTACAGCCTTGAAACAGGCTATGTTCCAGGTGAATGCAGGACAGCAACAGTTATTCCCCTTCACAAAGGCGGACCATCAAATGGTCCGGGGAACAACAAACCCAGCATTTTAACAAGCCTAATATCCAAAGCCAAGAAACTAATTACCATGAAAATAATAAATATATTGACATTGGCAACCTACACACACTGGACCCATCTCAATTTGGCTTTAAGGGAAGGTCATGCTCATTTAACCGGGTCTATATTAGAACACTGAACTTTCAAAATTTCGAGTGTTCTAATATCGAACCATATGAATCAAAAATGTAAAACATTGAACATACAGAACAGCAAATTTTTTCCTAGGGAAAAAATTTGCTGTTCCCAAACACATACACACAACACAAGCACACAAAACAAACAGCAATCCACACACATACACCTAAACTGTTATACCTAACCCTACACTAAACTATACATACACCACTAACTATCCACTTACCTTAACTAAAAACCCTAACCCTAATGATGAGAAAACTGTTTTCATGAAACGAATTCTGTTGGTTTATTAACCATTGGTTCTGACAAATTAAGGATTATGTTCACGTTGTATATTTTCATAGAACACCTTTGGGTTCAATTTTTCATTCAGGGGTCTGGGCATAATATGGGGTATATATTGGTAAGCCATCTATTAACGTCATAATCCATTGACACTTAGCCATATACAATACGCATGTTTTATAACAATACCAGCCCAAATGAATGTTCATACAGTAGACTAGGTGTACATCTGATATATTCACAAGGTAGCACACTGTTGACAGTTAATCATTCAGTTATCTGTTTTTTGTTGTTTATTGTGCAAGTTCATTACTTTTTATGTTTATCATTGTTATATGTTTTTATGGTTACTACATATATACATATAACATTGTTATTTGTTTAGAAGGTGATGACATTATGTGTTTTATTTAATCATATATATTATTGTGAGAAACCAGCCTTACGGTTGGACCATACCATATTTTCATTGGCTGGTGGTATCTATAAATATTCATGAGATTTTGTGGATGTATAATGCTTTATCACTGATGAAGGCTACATAGTCGAAACCGGTTTGAATGGATATATTTTGTGGCATTTCATGTCTTATTGGCATCCATTTTTCAACAAAAGTATTCATTAGCTGCGTATGCTGGCCTCTGGTGTTTTATTGTTTATATACCACGCCAGTGATATGTCTGTCTTGACTGCAACTGTTCCTAGTGGAAGAGAGTCCTGGAATGCCTGCAACGCCAAAAGCACCGCTCTCATTTCTAGGACACTGAAATGCAAATGATTTTCGAATTCCTGCCAAACTCCTTGGACAGTCTTCCCCAGATAATGCCCCCCCACCCCCTCCCCCACCCCTATCTGGGAAGCACTTGTGGTCACTATAGCTATTGGTTGCAGGAAGATGAATGGTCTGCCCAAATCCACCTGGGTAGTGTGAAGTCACCAGTGCAGATCACTCATGCAGGATTCTGTTATGACAATCTTGTGAGACTAACTCCTGCATGGACCATTGGGTCCAAAGTAGCCATTGAAGAATCCTCATGTACAAACGTGCAAGGGGTACCAAGGTTATAGCTGCCACCATGGTACCTAAAACCTTCAGAATCACCTTTGCTTGTACTTTTTTCCTTGTTAAGAGATTACTGACTTGTTGACGTAAGGTCTGTATCCTGTTGGGAGGAAGTTTTGCAACCATTTTGTGTTTAAGTCTGCTCCTATAAATACAACATGTTGTGATTGCAACAAAGCAGACTTTTCAAAGTGTATCATGATGCCCAGCGGAGAGCAAAGATGGATGGTGGTGTCTCTTGCTCCGGTAGATGCGCGGTGGTGGCGGTTAGCCTGTCGTCCAAGTATGGAAACACCCAGAATCCTAAACGCCTCAAGTGAGGCGTGACTACTGCCATGCATTTGGTGAACACTCAGAGCTGTAGTGAGACCAAAGGGCAAAGCTAGATATTGGTAATGACTGGCTTCCAGCCGACAGCGCAAGACGACTCCTAGATCGCCGGTCCCATTTTTAATGTGGCAGTGCGCGAGATCTATTCAGCACATCCAATTTTCTTTCCCCAAAAAGGGGAGTATCGACTGCAGTGTCACCATCCAAAACTTTGACTTCTTTACAGACTTGTTTAATCTGAGATCCAGAATGGGCCTCCAGTCCCATTTTTTTGGAGCTAATAAGAACCTCGAGTAAGTTCCAGATCCAATTTGGTCTGCAGGGACGTTTTGGAAGACTCTCTCTTGTTTTTAGCAACCTTTGTACCTCCATGATTGCCTGGTCCCTCTGACTAGATGAAACATCTGGGACGGATTTATTTTTCTGGGGGGGGGGGGTATGCTGTAGCCTCTGGATAGAATCGCTTGTACCCATTTGTCTATTTATTGCCAGGCATTTGGGTACAATGACAAGCGATCCTGACTGCCTCTAGAGTGGGACAGATGGGACTCCTTTCAGGAGCTCTGGAAGGGCCTACCAAGGAAAGTATCCCTGCTGCCCTGATTTTGTGAACCCCCCCCCCTGCCGCATGGTCAGCATCTTGCTCGCAACTGGTTAGTCTCTCCTTCACTTTGAGCCTGAACAAGGACGAGCCATCAAAAGGGGTGTTAAGTAAGACTTGAAGGATTCTGCAAAATCAAATAAGCGCATCCAGGAATGCCCCCTTAAGGAGATTCCTGTACCCGCTGCCCTACTCGCTCCATCGGCCGTGTAGGAGAAAAGTCGCAGGGAGGAGTTTACCGTGGAATTTTAGCTGGAAAGCTGGGAAGTCAATTTGTCTGAAACCCTCACAGCTGTAGAACCTTGGAGGACATCTCCTAGCTCCTTCAGGAGATCCCTCTGAAGGCTAGTGAAATGGGTTAGATAGTTCAGAGACCTAAGGGTAAAGGAAGATGACGAAAACATATGCTTTCCATATCTGTCCCTCGTACAAGACTCTTTATTCGGTGGATGGACAAATGACGAAGTCTCAGACAATTCCTTTCTGGTGCCTCCACCACCACAGCAGCTACCGGGACACATTCTGTGAAGAACTCCTTAGAGGGCACAATAATAAATTTATTTGGTCTTCCAGGAACATGTTCCACAGAATCTAGAGAGCCCTACGCCTTCCGACTGACTACATTCATGAGCTGGCCGAAAGGTGGAGTCACCCAAGAGGTGAAGGGGCAAGACCCAAAAGCTTCCAGGTACACAGACTCATCCTCAGAAGGAGTTGATGGACTTCCAGCCACCTCTCTGCTCAAGGATCTCTAGGATGTCCGCAAAAGACACATCCTCAGAGGGTGACCATGGGGAACCTTCCAACTCTGAGGTCCATGTCTGAAGTGATGGACTCCTCAGGGGAGTCTAGATGTTTCCTCTTACATAATTTCTTTCGAGGGACCTCCTCTGAGGGGGTACTCAGGATAGGTTTCGGAAGAGATGGTTTCGCTCAGTGGGGCACCCTGGGACTTTGGGGGGGGGTGGCAAAGAGACTAACTCTGGCAGTCTGGGGGGAAGACTGCTAGGATCTGAGGTGAAAAAAAAAAAACTCCTCGTGACCTCAAAAGCACCATGGCGCCGATCAGAGGAGCTCAGAGGCCATTTTAGGTGCAGAGCTCACCTGCGCCAAAGCCCAGAGAGGTAGACTTGGGTCAGACAATTGTCCAACTCGACTCTTCTCCCCGGACCCAATGGGGGAGCGTCAGCCCCTAGACCCCTCAAACTCCGATGGAACCGAAGAGGTTGTAGCAGTAGTCGGAACCGAAGAACCAAGAGCAGGTCTCGGCCTGACGGTTCAACTACAAATCGGATCCAAGCACTCCGGCTCCGAAGCCACAGCATGGGTTGGAGGAGGAATCGAAGAAGGGGACGCAATGGTAGTCAGTCCCAAATCCTTATGGGTCGGGGTCAACAGGATCTTGGTCAGCGCTGGCGTAGATAAAAGCCTCGACCACCTGCTCCATATAGTCATCTGAAAGGCTCCCGGAGGAATGAGAGGACGGGGTTGAGGATTTGAATGACTGCAACACTGAGGAGGACTGGCTCCGAATACGAAACTCTGTTGGCAAGAAGTACTTTTTTCGGGCCTGAAAGCCTTCGGGTCCACACACAAATCTTTTGCTTGTTTCTTTGAAGGCTCCGAAGACGGAGCCATGGAATATGATCTTTGATGATTTCTCCGATCTAGAAGATGGAGACTGGTGGGAGGATTTAGAAGTACTCCGATTTCCTTCCAGAGCTTTAGTAAAAGCTACATTTAACAACCCCCTGACTATCCGCTTGTTCTCTCTCTCTCTCCATTGCATCTCGGAGCATGATTCTTTCAAGCAACTAAATAATACACACAACTGGTGTGTCCACCTGTCAGACATCATCTGGCTACATTTATCACATTATTTTTTAAAGTCTGGAGGCTTTGTCTCTTTAGTAATCTTCAACATATTTCTATTTTGAAAAGAAATAGCAGCAAACTACTTTCTTTTTTTTGAAAGGTAACAATAACTACTAAAAAGGGAAATTAAAAAGGGAAATTAAAATAGTAATTAAAGGCAATAATAGGAAAAGTCTCTAACTTCTCTAACTTAAACGACAAAATCCTTACAGAAAAGGGAAAGCCCTCTAGATTAAAACGGGCTGAAGGGAGCCCTCTAACTTAAACTGACTATCCAATGACAAGGATAATAACTATGACAAAATATTAGTAAAGACCCCAAAAACTTTCTAATTTAAACGAGTTTAGGAACCGGGATAGGGAATAAACACAAATGGTCTAACGCTTAGACGATGGCTACAAGAAAAAAAAAAAAAAAAAAAACAGCACAGTGAACCAGAAAAGATTTACAGCACACTCCTACAAACTAATACTACAAACCACTTTAAATACTTGGATAGTAAAACTATAACAAGGTAAGGAAAGTTTCCACTTAGCCTAAGCCTAGAGGAAGCAGAAGCACCAGATCTGTTTAGTGGCAATCGAGATTTGGGTATTCTTCCCCATGCATGATGGGATAGGGTATAGCCTCAAGCTGGTAGAAGCTCTCGAGCTTTAGCATAGGCCGAATCAGACCAGATTCTCTGTTCCAAATCCATCCAGCAATGAATGAAAGCGAGGTAGCACAAAACATATCATCATCTGTTTAGGCATTCAGTTTTTTTTGGGCTTAACAAATGTCAACCAACTTCAGTACACCTATATATAAATAAAAACAAAGAACAGGAGACAGACAGAATGTTACCTAGATCATGTGAATCTTGTTCCTATCACTTGACTTTCTCTGTCTACAAATTCAGTCACTATACTGTCATTATTGTTTTTCATAAAGTAGCCAGGAAAAACTAGCTGTAATTAGGGGGGGGGGAATCCTGTTTCCATGTACGTTTCAACACGTCTGTATGTTTACGTATTAACTATTACTTAACTCTTTCTTTTCCAACCACAGCACTTTTATTTATTCGTTAAGAAAAAAGGCAGGTCATCTGTAATTGTCCAGGTCACACACAAAGTTTAAAATGATTTGGTTTAAGGGTGAAACAGTAATGGAGAGAGGTCCCAGTCTGCTAACATGAGTGGTGACAATTTGCCACTGTGAGCCAAGATAGAAAGCTGTAGTGCACATTTCCTGCATGCCTGTGACCTGGTTGAATTAAACTGAAATTTAGTGATTCTTATTTGTGTGCCTTACTTACAACTGAACTCGTCTGACCACAACGGTGCGACTCAAGACACCATAACCCCGAAGGCCATTAACAGGCAGTGGTAGGATGAGATTCAAACCATATTTGCCTATCAGTCAAAACCTCAACACTGGTTGGCAGTGGTGTTATTCAAACCCTGACCTGTGGGCCAGAATTATAAAAGTATCAGTTTATACTGTAACCACGTCGGTGAATGTAAGATAAGGCTCTTTACACACTAAAACCATAAGTTTTGTGAACCCTTCTTATAAAAATTATTGCAATGAGAGTGCTACTGTCAAATCCATAATTTCAGGCCTAAATATGCTACCAGTTCAAAGGATGGCAAAGTTAGTTTTTCTAACACAAAAGTTCAGGTCCTAAGTAGAGGCCAAGCCCTAGCTGGGAGACATTGAGGGGGTCTGATGTGGAGGATGCCCTTAAGAAATTGTCTCAAAGCAAATCTGAATGTCAGCATGAGGATTCCACTACAGATAGATAGATACAGATATAGCACATTAAAAGGTACCCTCATTGAAATGTAAGCTAGACTACTAAAAGAATTCAATGACCCGTGTGGGGTGCTGGTTCCACCATTAACATTGTAAAGAAAAGCTTCCATTTCTTATTTTCTCCTCTACCATCTGAATGAGGCAGGATAACCCCACGCTGATCAAAGCAGTACTGGCTAAGAGAACCACTTATAACCTCTCCTCTGCAATCTTCTCCATCAACAACAGGGCCAAGTATTGGACAGAACATCTAGAAACGCAGCTGTCCAGTTCAGGGTGAAAAATACATTAATTGGCCAAACCCATTTGAGAGGTGCTCTAAAGTAGAATTTCCTTAACTGGCTGTTGTTCAAATAAGGAAACTGGTCTATTTCAGTGACCTTCCCCTCAAATTTTGACTGTCAAAACAGTCTTCCTGTGCAGCATCCATCGATGTGCATCCACACAGGTTCTACTTAACAGATCTACCATTACATTCTCCCAAGCTGCTATAGCCCCATGTGGCTACTGATGCCCTGCATTTTGGCAGTGAATGTATGGGCTACAGAAGCTGGATCTGAAACACCTGGGATCAGGGTTTGATTGCATAGTGGGTGCCATACTGATGCCGCCCCACTTCCACACTTTTGTGTCAAATCAGAATGTGACAGTTACCATCTTCGTGTTACCCTTCAGGGGTTGCAGCTGTTTCTTCCCAGTGTTCCTAAGAAAGCACTGGATATCTTCATGTATAATTTAGCTACCATCAGAATAGTAGAGTCCATGCGTCAAGGAGGATGGTCAATAATGGTCAGGCCAGTAGTGTGTATGATACCCTGTCATGAAGTAGGCGGCAAGAGTCCATTTGCTTTTGCAGAAAGAAAAAAATTTACAACAGTAACCCAAGATGGATCATATTCTGGCTTGGATAAAGGCAGAATCTCTGCTCAGGGAGGGTGAACATTTGAATCAATCATCATCAAGCAGTGCAAGGTGCACTTTATACCACTCCGTCTCCTTCTGGAACTAGTCCATACCATTCTGTGAAAACCCTGGCCATGGTAGCTAAAACAAAGAGCAACAAAGTGATTTCCCACAACAACTTCACAGGGGAATATGGAGATGGTGTCCTTCAGGTTGGTCCAAGAGGAGCGTTTTAAGGCATAGAAAAAGCACAGCCTACACTGTCTATATCCACTTCTGGCATTTTAAGGAATTCATTCAATCTTGACGGATCTAAAATGGGTCTCAAGGACATGTTCTATTTGCAAATGAAAGACAACATTGAGTAAAATCCCATCTTCACCTGCCAATTAAGTTACCATATCTACGATGTTGAGGACCAACATTTCAGATGACACAAGGTTTACAAGATCTTCCGGACCTGCTAACACACACAAGGGTCTATAAACTTCAGTTGAGTTTTACAGACTGGAACAGAGTTATGGGGACCTGGTACAGTCATAGCTGTTCCCTGCTGGGGATGTGTCATGAGGGCCCACTTACTGATCTC